>NC_135804.1:33243549-33851351 GCF_964213995.1 Mustelus asterias
CTAATCTAATGTCATTTCCTGACTCTTTCCCTTGATCCCATTGTGACTTTCAAGAACCACTTTAGATAATGGGCGGCACGGTAGCACAGTGGTTAGCACTGCTGCTTCACAGCTCCAGGGTCCCAGGTTCGATTCCCGGCTCGGGTCACTGTCTGTGTGGAGTTTGCACATTCTACTCGTGTCTGCGTGGGTTTCCTCCGGGTGCTCCGGTTTCCTCCCACAGTCCAAAGATGTGCGGGTTAGGTTGATTGGCCAGGTTAAAAAAAAAAAATTGCCCCTGAGATGCGTAGGTTAGCGGGTAAATATGTGGGGGTAGGGCCTGGGTGGGATTGTGGTCGGTGCAGACTCGATGGGCCGAATGGCCTCCTTCTGCACTGTAGGGTTTCTATGATTCTATGAATGGTAGTGTTCACTTTGGCGTCAGAAATGTTGACACTTTGGTACAGCTTTGAGAACTGCTGCATTGTCAGAGGTGCTGTCTTTTAGATGAGATATCAGCCCAAGCTCCTGCCTATCTCTCAATTTAAGTAGCTGTAGAAGTTTTGACATTTTGAAAGAAATGCAAATTATTGGCTGAAAATTATGCACGATGTACAGTTGGATTTCAACATGTTAATACCAGCAGATCTGTGACGGTAGCATAAAATATTACTAAAAAAATGCATGTATTTAATTTGCCACTGCCATGCCTACTTTCTATTGAGCTGCTAGGTATGGCACAAGGACAGTCAAATTTTACAAAAAATTATGTAAAGACATGTTCAGACCTTATTTTGTTTCTTCAAAAAATACTAAATATTACAGAGAGATAAGAATAAATTCAACAATCTTCTTCTCCCAGTGGGGGAACTTGTACTTAAAGGCATTGCAAGTTGAGAATGGATGCAGCGGTGTTATAGCAATAGCTTCTATGCACTCTCTGAGAATAGCAGCACACTGGGAGGGCTGAATTTAACTTTTCACACTACTCCATGTTATAGGTGATATAGTGATGTATTGTAGCACCTTTACAGATAAGAGAAGATCCAAGACATGACTTGAATTAATGGGGTTAGGTTGAAAGTGTCTGTGCATTTGTCTTCTTGATTTTTCATAAAGAATGGAAAGTCAACGGAAATGGGTTTGGACTTCTTACCAAATTGGACGCCCATTCTTTCTTGAGATTATGGTTCAGTATCACTGCTGCTTGCACGCACAAAGTACCTGACAGTGTTGATTTGCATCTTTTACTGGTGGTGCCCATGGGACAACAGTGTGGCATATTTTTGCAGGGACCATTCCCCACATGGGGGCTTTTCCAATTTCAGTCCTGTCATCACAGGGAAGCAGCAAGCAGAGACCAGATGCTACCCCATAGGAACAGTGAGAATGGCCAGAAATCCCAAGCCACTCTCACGCACAATACGCCTCCTTATAGTAACTGTGGTTATAATGCAGCATTGGCAGACCCAGTCATCCGCTCATCTAGGCAAAGTAAGTTTGTAAAGCAAAGAGATAGGAAAACAAATGTTGGTGCTTATGAAAACAATGCACTACCATTCAAAATGCACACTAATCTCTCTTGCCATTGTGAAAGCACTGACAATATTAGTGAAATTATTTTTCCCCCTGTATTAGTTATGAAGTTGGACCTTGAAGCTGAGATTTAAGCCCAAGGTCTGAGAATGGGAATGCAGTGCTGCATCATTCGTGTTATATTCCTTCCCGTTCTAAAGACACCCTTGATAAACATTCAATATGACTAATCATTTTATGCACAAATAGTTGGCAGAAATAAAATGATGCTAAAAAAAATTGTGCCATTGGCAATATTTGTTGGAAAGTAGCACAGATTCAATGAACCATTAAACCCACAATACTATATATATTTATCAGAATTATTTTATTCTATAATTAAACATCAACTAATTGGTGCAGAACAATTTTTTTTTAAATACGTAAAGCAACAAGTTTGGTACAAAATAAGTTTATGAATCTATACATCAAAAATACTCACAATGAATGTAATTTAACATGTTAAATAGTCTACTTGAAACTCTTAGAATTTACCTATCTAATACAGGTAATTAATTATTCATCAACAAGCCTGGAATACCAGTTAAAGTCAGCATAGGACAGGAGAAAATTGTGACTGTATAATGCTGAGGACAGTCTATGCCATATGGCTTTTATTCTATAGTCGAAAAAACAACAAAGGCAGATCTGAACTAATGAATAACATTCTGATGACAAATGAGAATTGTTCACCTCAAAGCTGTATTTAAAGATTTTGGCAAGTTTACCAGTTTGTACCAAAGCATAAAGCAGTCTAACAAGGCAGATTTATGACCCCCGGACAATACCAAAAGATATGAGATTTTCCACCGTCTCTACAAGCTACTGCCAACCCGAACTTGTACATAGATCATCATTAAAGTCTGGCATATCTTTTCCTCAACATCTGACTTAGTTAACAATGTGCTGCTATTTGCATGCTGATTTTTCAGGCCTTTCTCTACAGCTGCTCCTCAGGTTCTGTCACTGTAATATGATAGCAAAAGAGTCAGTAAATGTAATCTTTGTCAAGACCAGGTGTGCTCTTGACTTTTTCTGTTTCATTCCAAGCAATCTTTCTCTCACTAGCTTCATAAGGTTCCATTATAGTCACATCTGGAGCTAACATTCCTTTTAATTATTGGCTAAATTTGCTGTGAATCAACCAAAAATTGTCATCAAAGAAGGGAGCACTGCAATTTTCTGTCTTTATCAAACCTAAATGTCAACAGGGTATACAGTTGCATAATTCAAGCCCCAGTCACACCATTTTGCTGATTTCAATAAATCATCTATAGTTCTAAACTAGGAGCTCTGTATATAACAGACAGCTGTTGGGATTGCAATTACTCCATGGTGTTATGCCAATTTAAATTGTGACGCATGTTGATTTTGAAACATAACAGACAAGAAAAAAAGGGAAAGTGAAATAAGGAAGAGCAAACTGGAGACAGCTATGAATTTTTTTTAAATCACCTAAAATAAATAAAATCTGGAAGAGACACCAACGGATGAACGGAAGGATCAGAATAAGTAATGATGGATAATTTTCAGACAGACAAAGAATTGTATATTTTCAGTGATGTGAGCATTACAAAATTTTGATTAACATACCATTGTGATGAGAGCTGTTTTAAGGACCTCATTGTTCTACAGAATCAGAAGCTCAGCTGCCTTTGTTTAAGTCACTTGTGCTAAAGGCAGCACAGGTTTTCAATCCACAAACATCATCTCTGTACATATTGATATTTAAGAACAAAGAGATGGCAGATTGTCATCTGTATGTCAGTTTCAAATTGCAGAATGTTTGAGCAGTTCAGGTTGCTATTTAGGGATAAATTAATAGCCACGTTCAGGCATTGCCTGCTTTCTGACATAAGGGATAAATGCAGATGGTAGGCAAATGCAGAACTATAATGACATTATCCTGACAACAATGTTATGAAATTTAGATTGGTCAGTTAATGGAAGCCTTTACTGAGATCAATAAATATTCTAACAGCTTCTTGTAGTTAAATGGAATTTTTAAAAACTCAGTAGACCATGACTTTTGAGTAATAAGAGTACACAAACCTGCATAAATGGTCATAATTACGGCAAATAAAACTACGTAGGGACAATGCAATAAATATTATGAATAGGATATTTTATGTTTGGCTCAAATCTTTATATCCATCTTTCAAAAAAATATTGTCTATTTTGATATACCAATCAGAATGCAACTGAGAAGTTCCTTTAGTTTTTTTGGGAATAAAACATTAGAAATTCCTTTGGCAACAACTTTGCGAGCCCATTCGTGCTCATTGAGATACAAATCCCTTTTCACCTCTCCCCCACTCAGCAACCCGTATTCCTTAAATGATCAGCAGTGGTGTTGCCCACAGTGTGTTACCATTCCATCACAGTTCAAATCCTATTGTCTTTAAGGCGACAGGGTTGAAGATATTTGTCAGCCTGCGAGACATCACAACACATATAAGTAATACCATGTGAGAATCACAAGACAAACATGCCAATTTGCATGCATTTAGTTCTTAAGGGAAGTGAGAGAGTTCTCATACTCAAGGTAAAACTTGACAAAGGAATGAATGCTGAACAAAGCCAGCCTGCTGAGCACCCATCAAGCTTTCATATGGCTTTGAATACACATGACAATCCCGAACTAACATGCTTACGTCAACACAGAATTTTTAATAAATTTTATGACTGGGTAGTTGTTTCAAAATAATAAAGCAACTTCTTTAATTTAAGGCAATGATGGAAAAAGTCAGAATCGAAGGCGAACCGGAGGAAAGCCTTCAGGTTTGTGTTTAAGCTGTCGTAAATGTCAAAAAATAAAAATAAAACGCTAAAGCAAAAGTAGCCAGTCACGCAACGAGCTCTTAAATAATTAGTGTTTAACTCCTTCCTGGCGGTTATCCCGTTCGGTATGCCACCTTTGTATCTGTTTAGCACTGCGGTATTTTGTTCCATCAACCCAAAAAAAGAAATAACATAAAATGAAATCAAATATTAGAAATGACAGCCTATGTAAGTGCTGTGAGTAACTTCTAGTCGCGGAGGGAGGGAATTGCAGGCAAGTTGTCAGGCACTATCTGTCAGAGTGAATTAGAAACAATCAACAGAGACTGAAAGGGAAGGTGATTGTTATTAAGGAGCAGGGCTGTGAGCAAGCTACCCAGATGTGGTCATGCATATAAAGGACAGGAAACAGCAGTTTAATTCAGGAAGCATTGGTGAACAGGGCAGCACAAAGGATAAAAGTCTTTTGTCACTAATAAGCTGGAAGTTACTTTGATAACAGCAGGGTTAGTCATGAATAAAGCAGATCTTTCACTAATATGAAGCATTCAAATCATAGGAATATAGTCAAGAAAAGGAATTCTCTGCGGAAAAAAAGAGCTTGTATCTTGACATACAATACTGATCCTATGTGTGCTTATAATATAAAGCAAAAAATGATGCATTCAGAACCTATACAAAATCTTACATTATTCAAACATTTTAAAGGCCTTGAAAACTCTGTTTAAGTGGCATAACGCTTTCAGTTGCCAAGCCCCACACTCTGAATCTCCCAGCATTCTCCAGCGCAACACGCCTCAGGTCAATACTCCTTATAGCCGCACTCATTCTTCTATCTCAGATTCCCATCTGAATAATCAAACCTCACATCCCCACACTCATCCTATTGCCTTCTCACACTCATGCCGTACAACCCCCCTCCACAAATAAAATTCTTTCCTCCTCTGCACAAGTCCATTACAAACACATTCACCTCTCCACCTTTTCTCCATGCGGGAGAAATGTGTGGACAGGCAAAGGGAAGAGTGGTGGGTTAGCTTTGGAGAATTGGGGGGGAGGGGGGGGTGGGGGCAGGGGGTTGGCCCTCCAGTGACAGAGACCTTGTCAGCCATTGGCAATGCATGCTCACTTGCTTCACCAGAAAGGAGGTCTTGTTCCAGGAAGTGTTTATTGTCCATTTAAGGGTCTCATTACACCACCACTGGTTTTACTCCAGTGGCTGGCAGGGCATTCCATACAGGGAACATGACAAGCAAGCCTGTGCAAAGTTGCTTGCAGGTTCCTGGGTGGTAGGGTAGTCAATTGTGATTACATATATTTCTGAAGGTTTCATCATGCCTCCCCGATCCCCCCTCTCCCCCACCCCATGCCCCATGCGCCCCAACCATCAGTCGGTCAACATATCCATCCTTGTACTGTATTGCCAATTGGTAACCAAAGAGACGCATTTCCCAATTGGAAGATGTCAGACGGTTGGCCAAACAGCCTTTTTCCCTCCATTTTCAATATTTTTATATCTGGTAAAGAGAAATGTTGAAAGAAAATTTGTGAAAAAACTATCACTGTTAAAGTCCTGAGGATTTTTCACCAGGGTTGCAGAGATCAGTGTCCTGGAGATTGATCTTCAGTCCCTGGAGATTTCAGGCAATTCTTGGAGGCTTGGCAACCTAACCAGGATGGGCAAGGGTGGGGCCCTTCATTTAAAGGGAATGCGGGATCCAGGATTAGGAAGGGGTACTCCACTGGATGTCACCCCCTGTCCTTGTTGCCAATCCCCCTCCCCATTCTTCCTCCATGATCCCCAGCCTTGCGACTCACCTCTGGCTTGGGATTCAACGAAGACGCAAAGCCTTGGGTGAGTGCAGTACCGGCAGCAACCACCACAACCATGGTAGCGATGCTGCTCAATGGACCTGCTGGCTTCTGATTGGTTGGCAGCTTTCAGTGGGTGGGACCTCCATCCCCGGGGTCTACGATGCAGGGGGAAAGACCTACCACTGGCCTGACGAAGCCTGAACAGCAGAATATGTGGCAGACCTTCACAAAAAGAAGCAATGTGGGGCTCTCATTGGCTCTCCTGTTGACAGCCAAGACCTTCATAGCCACCATGAGATTCCACCCTGGCTTTAGTAGTGTTGGAAACGTAACTGTTAAATGTAAACTTTATCAATTATTGCAAAACAATTTTGAAATGCTGCCCACGGCTAGAACAGTTAAAATAAAGAAATAAACCATCCTAAAGGACAGTGAGGATACTCTGTTCAGTTATTCGCACTGTCCCTTTATATGCGACAAATAATGCAGCCTTTTCAACATGTTCACAATAAACCATAATAAATCCATACTTTAACCATAGTTCACTCTAATAAACATACTACAATATGCTTCACAGCAACCAGAGCGTTACGAAAGAAGACTTATTTTTAACCAGGCTGCTTTCATCCGAAAGTCACCTTTGCAACGTTACTAATTGATTCCAAAATTGGAACTTGTTTTTGAGTGGTTCTTAAATAACATGGTTTCACCTAAAATAACCTGCAGCACACAGAACACTGAAATATTACCAAAGAAAAACATTTGCTTCGGTTATATTTAAAGGTGGCATAAAGCCCATAGAATCTGATTTACATCTCTGGGCCCTGCTGACAGCAAGGTAAAAGGACCATCACAAAACGACAACACTCTTATGTTGATGCTAACTCTTCAACAGTAGCTATCTATATCTTGAAATTGTGCTCCGTACAGACTATTGTAAGGATGCTTGAAGCACTTGTATTAACTTCCTTTCTCCATAATTCCGCAGAGATTCAATGTTTTAACTTATTCAAAATAAACAAACTGGAATTCCATTAAATAGCAGCGGGAAACTTAACATGAACATGTTAAACATTCATAAACTAATCTTTGGGCAGTATAATTTCAAGGCCTATATTTTAGGCTGCAAGGGCAGGACCACCCATCATAGATCAGTATGATAATGCAATGATACTATTCACATCAAAATATCGCTGTGTGATGCATTATCAAGTGAACAATCTGTAAATAGGATCAGCTTGCACTTTACTGCAGCTGGGTCCACAATACACCAGCGTGAAACATTGGA
This sequence comes from Mustelus asterias, assembly GCF_964213995.1. Classification (NCBI taxonomy): domain Eukaryota; kingdom Metazoa; phylum Chordata; class Chondrichthyes; order Carcharhiniformes; family Triakidae; genus Mustelus; species Mustelus asterias. Next base: position 33,250,988 of record NC_135804.1, read on the forward strand.
ATTGTGGTGGGTTTTGCTTGTACCAGTGCCACACAGTTATGCACCTTTGGGACCAGATTTCGGCAGATGTCAGCACAGCACTGGTCCCAAAGCATAGTATATGTGAGGTGTTATTAGTTAATTGTCATTCAGCTCACGAGGCAAATCCTAGGCATTAAAAGTCTGCACCACCAAACTAAAGACATTTAATATTCAGTGTGTGTTGTTGATTGCAGGCATGAAGTACTGTAGTTAATGGTGCACTGAAAAAAGTGCGCGGAGGAAGCTTGGAAGATCATGTGGTATTAGTGATGCATATTTTTGTGGGTCTCGCTAGCAAGCTAGCCATTCAGGGAACAGATTCTCTCCCTTTTGCCAATGAAATTGGAGCTCCTTTACTTCCAGTGAAGCTTGACTGAAGTGCTGGCAACAGCTAAGTCAGACTGGAGAATGGTACATGGGCATGACGTGTCTCCATTTATGCATTGCACTCCTGGGATCTATCCAGGCAATGTATAAGTGTCCTAAGATGACAGGTCAACTTCTTCTCCTCACCTTTAAAAGACAGGCCATTAACACATTCTGTGTCTTTTGTTGTGTGACATTGGGTCAGTAACGGGTGAGCAATGAGTCATGCTTGTAGACAGAAGGTTGCAAGGTCATCTTTAGATCACTGGAGTGCACTGCAGTAACATAAACATATTTACAAAGGAAATTGCAGGATTTTATTAAGTTTAGCGCCGCAGAAGTAAATTTGCTCTTAAATAAAACTAATTCCTAATAGATTTAGTCTGAAGTGGAATACCTGTAACTTTACTCCCTTATGGTTGCACTTTACAAATATGTGAACCTTTCAAGTCACTGATGGTAATTTGATCAGGATATAAATGACATTTTTATTTGGAATACTCCTGGCCCTTGGAGAGCCAGACTCCCTGTGGATTCCAAATATCTAATAATATGTCCTACTTCAATTGGAGAGTTATGTTCTTTTCAGGAAAGGGGAAGCAGTGATTCCTGATAGTTTCTTGAAGGGACATTATGACACAGGGACAAACTTTGTCGTGTATTCCCATTTTATTTCTAATGGTGTACATTGTATCAGGGAATCTTCTCAATTGCAACAGAATGAGTTGAACAAACGTTGCTTGGAACCAGCAGCCCGTATTACAGAAATGACTTATGTGACTTTGTATTGACTGGTGCTGTGTTTATACTGGAAACTGGAACTGGTGGTGTAAACTGAGCTCATATTTGCAATGTTTGATATATCACATTTATTCTGTTTGCACTGTTTCCTGACAGTGGGGTGGCTTTATAGACACGGTTTTAAATGTAGGGTTTAAGCATGTTGTCAAGAAGTTGTGATGAAGTGAAAATGATGGAATTTAATAAAGGGAACTTGGTTAAGGAGACAGAGTGACTGAGGTCTTTGATATGCAGACTAGCTTAGCAACACTCTAAATAGAAAGTTACCTAAGCAAAGTAGATAACAATAGGGCATAGGACCTCAGGAATTAAAGCACAGATGGCAAAAGTTCAAAAGAGAAGATAAGGTCGAACTTAACATTTACATGTTAAAACGGTGAGCTCTCGGAGCTCTCGTAAGAATTGTCATTAAGAGGGATCTCTCAGACAAGTAGTTTGGATAATAAAAGATCAAAAAGTAAAGCAGTATATCAGTGGCAAGGTTCAACTTATAAGCAAAGGTGAGCTGAGCGGAGTTGGGCTGAGCAGAGCTGGTCCAGGATCATAGCCAGACACGGCAGGAAGCTGTATTCACTCCAAACAGGCCAGTGCCTGGGGAATTTGAACAGCCAGCTGTTGCTATTCTACTTTTGCAGTTGCACCATAGCAGGCATTCTTTCTGGTTGTATCATAGCTTGGTATGACTCCTGCTCTGCCCAAGACTGCAAGGAACTACAAAAGGTCGTGAATGTAGTCCAATCCATCACGCAAACCAGCCTCCCATCCATTGACTCTGTCTACACTTCCCGCTGCCTTGGCAAAGCAGACAGCATAATTAAGGACCCCATGTACCTCGGACATTCTCTCTTCCACCTTCTTCTGTCAGGAAAAAGATACAAAAGTCTGAGGTCACGGACCAACCGACTCAAGAACAGCTTCTTCCCTGCTGCTGTCAGACTTTTGAATGGACTTACCTTGCATTAAGTTGATCTTTCTCTACACCCTAGCTATGACTGTAACACTACATTCTGCACTCTCTCATTTCCTTCTCTATGAACGGTATGCTTTGTCTATATAGCGCACAAGAAACAATACTTTTCACTGTCTGTTAATACATGTGACAATAATAAATCAAATCAAATCAAATCAAAATCAGAAGCAATTCCCAAAAGAGATATAGGGGCCAAGTGCGGTAACTAAAACTGGATGTTTTTATGGTGTTAAAAACTATGAGATGTTGTTGGGGGTTATCTCTGAGTTTCGGAAAATAGAGGAGGTTTGGAACTGGATCAATTTAAGGTTATTACATGTAACCATTATGTTTTTTGTTACCTTTCTTGTGTGTTACTGTTTCATGAACATTTATTTTGCTTAATCATTACAACCATCCTCACTTTCTATAGAATCATAGAATGCCTACAGTGCAGAAGGAGGCCATTTAGCCCATCTTGTCTGTACCAACCACAATCCCACCCAAGCCCTATTCCCGTAACCTCACAAATTTACCCTGCTAATCCCCTGACACTAGGGTCAATTTAGCATGGCCAATGAACCTAATCCACACATCTTTGGACCGTGGGAGGAAACTGGAGCACCCAGAGGAAGCCAACGCAGACATGGGGAGAATGTGCAAACTCCACACAGGCAGTGACCTGAGGCTGGAATTGAACCTGGGCCCCTGGCGCTCTGAGGCAGCAGTGCTAACCACTGTGCCACCGTATCATCCCAAAATTCGCAGCTCCCCATCGGGGAAAATAAACTACCAATGTGATGGCTGGGAATTGAACCTGGGTCAACTGCTTGGAAGGCAGCTATGCTCACCACTTTACCACCGTTGCTCACGTCTTCACATATTTCCTCACATAATACAAATTGTACAAAGATGTGTCCAAAGATGTGCGGGTTAGGTTGATTGGCCATGCTAAAATTGCCGCTTCATGTCCTGAGATGTGTAGGTTAGAGGGATTAGCGGGTAAATATGTAGGGATATGGGCGTAGGGCCTGGGTGGGATTGTGGTCGGTGCAGACACGATGGGCCGAATGGCCTCCTTCTGCACTGTAGGGTTTCTATGATTCTATGAATAGTTAGGAACCGGCATTCTAAGTTTCCTTTCTGGGATTTGAAATACCTTAGTTTTTAACATCAGCTGGGTTCTTAAAAAAATGTAAAAGTGTACTTCCATAAACATCAGTATTCTTTATGTGATTACATCAGCAAAATTGTACACAATGTTTATAGAGTTTGGAATGTTGTGGCCACTGAGAGGATTGATTCAATAGTGAGAATACCTACAATTTGGACTGATTTGAATCAAAACCAGCAGGAGATTCAACCCTGAGGTGATTCTGTTTAGAACTGGCATTGATTGGCACATGACTGCCTGATTGACATTGTCAAGCAGATGTTAGATTTCATTCTGTGCCATTTTGGACCAACCGTCACCCAACATAAACAGCATAGAGATCTGGCCTAAGTTGTTCCGTGCATTTGATAATGTGGCTGGCACAGTGGCACAGTGGTTAGCACTGCTGCCTCACAGCGCCAGGAACCCGGGTTCAACTCTGACCTTGGGTGACTGTCTGTTTTGGAGTTTGCACATTCTCCTCATGTCTGCGTGGGCTTCCTTCGGGTACTCCGGTTTCCTCCCACAATCCCAATATGAGCAGGTTAGGTGGATTGGCCATGCTAAAATGCCCCTTAGTGTCCCAAGGTGTGTAGGTGAGGTGGATTAGCCATGGTAAATATGTGGGGTTACAGAGATAGGGCAGTGGGATGGGCCTGGGTAAGATGCTCTTTCAGAAAGTCAGTGCAGACCTGATGGGTCGCAAGGCCTCCTTCTGCACTGTAGGGATTCTATGGTTCTATTTTACAATACCTCAACAATCTGTAATTATAATAGTCAGTTTTGCCCGTCCTAATTGTTTGATTGGTCAGTTTAAAGGGCAAATCAGCTTATGAGTTTCATTTGGTGGGTGGTGACTGACGCATGCAGGGGGCGCATGGAGCACATGCTCCCACAGCAGCAGTGGTAGCAGGGTGGGTGGGGTTGGTGGAGAACAAAATCAGCAGAAAGTAAGCTAAGTCCAGCAACCAAGTTATCCTGGCTGGAGAGAGAATGTCTCCACGTGGGATAAAAAGGAATCGATGGAAGGAATGGAATGGAATAGGAGGGATGGAATGAATAGGATAGTGATGGCATAGGGGGGGTGGAGGAGATGATGGAATTGTTTAAGTGGCAAAATGGCAGAGAAAATTATTTTTATTATTTATATGAGAGGCATAGATCGGGTGGATAGTCAGAGGCTTTTTCCCAGGGTGGAAGGGTCGATTCCAGAGGACATAGGTTTAAGGTGAGAGGTGGTAAGTTCAGGGGTGACATGCGAGGCAAGTTTTTCATACAGAGGGTGGGTGGGTGCCTGGAACGCACTGCCAGTGGAGGTGGTGGAAGCAGGCATGTTAGCAACGTTCAAGGTGTATGTTGATAGACACATGAAGGGGGGGCGAACAGAGGGAGAGACACTGCATATTGGCGCAGGCTTGGTGAGCCGAAGGGCCTGTTCCTGTGCTGCATTGATCTTTGTTCTTTGTCATTCTTCAAAAGTTAAAAGCTATGATTCAGTAGGTATAAATGACAAAGTTTGGGAAAAACAGCCAGGTGAATTAAAAGAATAAATTAGCAAGGATTCCATAGACAAAGAAGATAATTACAGTCCATACTCACAGTGTTTCACATCATACAGTCCAACTCCATAGGCCATGCCACTGCACAAACTTTGACTCATGGAAGGAGGAGTTATAATGTTGATACAAAATTTGAATTTTAAACAAGAACTGTGTCGTGGAACAAGACTTTTAGTCAGGGAGTTGTTTTCTTTCAAGACAGATGCTAAAATTCTAACAATCAGATTTCAAGGAAATAGTATTTATTCCTCGAATAATATTGAATCAGACATAAGCCTGCTTTTTGACTCAGAAGAAGACAGTTCCCAATTAGACTCTCATATTTTACAACCATAGATGTCAGAGGTGCTTAATGAGTATTTTGCCTCGGTTTTCACAGAGGAGAAGGACCTGGGTGGATGTACTGCGGGCTTGCGGTGGACTGAAAAGATTAAGTATGTGGACTTTAACAAAGAGGTTGTGCTGGAATCTTTGAATGGCATCAAGATAGATAAGTCGCCGGGTCCGGATGGGATGTACCCCAGGTTACTGTGGGAGGCGAGGGAAGAGATTGCAGAACCTCTGGCGATGATCTTTGCGTCGTTGATGGAGACGGGAGAGGTGCCGGAGGATTGCGGATGTGGTTCCTATTTTCAAGAAGGGAAGTAGGGATAGCACCGGAAATTACCGACCGGTGAGTCTAACCTCAGTGGTTGGTAAGCTGATGGAGAAGATCCTGAGGGACAGGATTTATGAGCATTTAGAGAGGTTTAGTATGCTCAAGAATACTCAGCATGGCTTTGTCAAAGGCAGATCATGCCTTACGAGCCTGGTGGAGTTCTTCGAAAATGTGACTAAACACATTGACGAAGGAAAAGTGGTAGATGTGGTTTATATGGATTTTAGCAAGGCGTTCGATAAGGTCCCCCATGCAAGGCTTCTAGAAAAAGTGAGAGGGCATGGGATCCAAGGGGCTGCTGCCCTGTGGATCCAGAACTGGCTTGCCCAAAGGAGGCAGAGAGTGGGTATAGATGGGTCTTTTTCTAAATGGAGGTCGGTCACCAGTGGTGTGCCCCAGGGATCTGTTCTGGGACCCTTGCTGTTTGTCATTTTCATAAATTACCTGGATGAGGAAGTGGAGGGATGGGTTGGTAAGTTTGGCGACTATACGAAGGTTGGTGAGGTTGTGGATAGTCTGGAGGTATGTCAGAAGTTACAGAGGGACACAGATAGGATGCAAGACTGGGCGGAGAAGTGGCAGATGGACTTCAACCCAGATAAATGCGTAGTGGTCCATTTTGGCAGGTCAAATGGGATGAAGGAGTACAATATAAAGGGAAAGACTCTTAGTACTGTAGAGGATCAGAAGGACCTTGGGGTCCGGGTCTATAGGACTCTAAAATCGGCCCCGCAGGTGGAGGAGGTGGTTAAGAAGGCGTATGGTGTGCTGGCCTTCATCAATCGAGGGATTGAGTTTAGGAGTCCGGAGATAATGATGCAGCTATATAAGACCCTCGTCAGACCCCACTTGGAGTACTGTGCTCAGTTCTGGTCACCTCATTACAGGAAGGATGTGGAAATGATTGAAAGGGTGCAGAGGAGATTTACAAGGATGTTGCCTGGATTGAGTGGCATGCCTTATGAGGATAGGCTGAGAGAGCTTGGTCTTTTCTCCTTGGAGAGACGTAGAATGAGAGGAGAGCTAATAGAGGTATATAAGATGTTGAGAGGCATAGATCGGGTGGACTCCCAGAGGCTTTTTCCCAGGGTGGAAATGGCTGCTACGAGAGGACACAGGTTTAAGGTGCTGGGGGGGGGGGGGGGGGGGGGGGGGTAGGTACAGGGGAAATGTTAGGGGGACGTTTTTCACACAGAGGGTGATGGATGAGTGGAATCGGCTGCCGTCAGTGGTGGTGGAGGCAAACTCAATAGGGTCTTTTAAGAGACTCCTGGATGAGTACATGGGACTTAATGGGATGGAGGGTTATAGGTAGGCCTAAAAGGTAGAGATATGTTCGGCACAACGTGTGGGGCCGAAGGGCCTGTTTTGTGCTGTAGTTTTCTATGTTTCTATGTTTCTTAAACAAGTCACAAGTCACAACTTGACAAATTCTGTATTTATATTCCTAGAACTGTTTTTGCACATGGACAACTTTTTGTAGCTTTTTCCAGAGTGAGGGTTTTGTTTCTGTTAAAATCTTTTACAGTTAACCATAAGTTATTACTTAGAGATAAAGTGGGAGAAAAAAAAAGAGTAGAAATCTTGCATTTAAAGAAGTACTGTTGCAATAAAGATTTGACCGCAAATGTTTGTGGGTCTCTGCTAGTTGTTTTACTAAAAGTAATTTAACCACTTAAAAATATGGGCCTGATTTTAATTCTGTGTAAGGAGAATGAGTTAAAATCTCATTCTCACACCAAGTGCGTGAATCTTAGGACAGATTCAGTCCTGAGAGGGTTAAACAATGCAACCACATGAGGCAGACTACAATATATGTTTGCAATGCAACAACAAATTCTATTCAAAGTAAAACAGGACTCCAGTGCAACAGATGGCCACCAGCGAATGCTGGTCACTTAGTTCAAATTGCCAAAAAACATTTGAGTTGCTTTGATTGCCAGCTCGTGAGGACTTCGCTTAACAGACTTCTGCAAAAGAAGCAAAAGCAGTAGCACATACAGCATGGCTTGGGGTTTCAGCACTGGTTCACTCTGTTGGAAAACTCGCCAGCAGCAATGGTTTGCCAGCCAAAATCGGGAAAAGAAATCCACTCCTCACGAAAATGTCATCAAGATTGACATAATGGCAATGGAAAGTAGCTTCCCACAAATGGTAGCTAAAATTCAGCTAATTGGCTTGCATTTTCACAGCGCTTTATGCTACACAATCCCAAAATATTTTGACAATAATTGCTGAAAGTATTTTTTTCAGGTTTTAGATATTCATTTGCAGTAATCAGTCTCCTAACCAGAGGTGGGTAAGTGTCACATTAGAAGCCAAAAAGTTTTTTTTTAAAAAAGGAATTTTCAGAATAAGATCACGGCCAAAATGATTGTTGTTAATTACTGGGATGAGTAATTGCGATTTTAAAAAAATGATCGCAGCTGTGTTCCAGAATTCAGCCTCAGGACTTCTTTTTTTATCGAAGATGCATGTGTAAGTTGGCAATGGTTATATATGAATACTTGCCCAGGATGTTTTTGTTATCCAAGGTTCTGCATTAAATTTTGTAATCTGGTTATCCATACAAAGTACTTACCCACAGATATCTTTAACTTTTCCCAAATAAAATTACAAAAGCTTGATACTGTAAATGTAATATCGCACAACTCTCTTTAGACACATTAAATCAGAAGGGAAACAAACTCATTTTCTACATGTTCAGCCACATGCATCACCCACCCAACCGTTAACATTACAACTGCAGGAAGGAAAATGTATTTACCTCGTGTTTGGGACATGTAATGAAGACTTGACATTTGATTAGTGAGACATGGGGATTTTAATCACCATTGTCATATGCATGGAATTTGAAATTCGACATTATTGTTCTTCAATGATCCTAGCACTGATAATGCTCCCAGTCAAATATTTATCACAGCGTACCGGACTGATAACCTTATTTACAAACAATCTGACTGACAATAAAAATTCCAAGGCAAAGAATGTACGGAACCAAGCTTTAAATTGAGCAATTCCATGTTTTTTTCCAAAAGTTTGTGGATCTTAATTTGCACAACCAATGTGTCCATTTGGATCATTTGTGCACCCATTGGAGCCCCCTTCTCCAGGCAGGTACCCAGCATTGTACTTGAATGAAGCTCAGCAGAAGCTTGAGGAACAGTACCTCATTTTCCAATCAGGTACTCTTTTACAGCCTTCTAGGCTCGACATTCAGTTCAACAAATGGTTTTTCCTCAAAGTAACATTAGGTGACAAAAATAAACTGAAGTATAAAATCACAGAACGTACACGTTCCCTTCAGAAATTTTTGAAACGGTTAAAATGATCCGATATGGTGGCGACCGGAACTGCTGCTGCTCTGCTCAAAAAGGCTAAAGTAGCATTTATTACTGAAGTATATAATGCCCTCAGACGAGGTCTCCATTTGATGTGAAAGTTTGTCTGCAGTGACTAGATGAAGAACCTTCTTAATCGCTGCTGAGATGAATGTGGACAGATCTTTTCCTTTGTATGCACTACAATGGAAAACAGATGCTTGCTGATTTAGGGTGTGCAGGTGGTGACAGAAACTCCATCGGTGCAATGTGCATGCTGTTAGACAACGAACAGCTGTTTCCCTGCTCTGGTATCAGGTCCAAGTATAAGTCATGTTCTAGTACAAGCACCCTGTCACAGAGTGGTAAAATATCAAATAAAGGAGTTAAATAGCATTGCTCTCACCTCAGGCATCATCCTTTTCCCATTTTTAAAATCAATTTCCCAAAATTTAAGCAGCTCGCCCAAGAGAAATGGGCTGCCCATTAACAGATGTACCCTATCAAATTCCAAAGAACGTTTATGAGAGAAATGAAATTTTAAGACAGGATGCAATTCTGTAACACATTTTAATATCCTTGTGTCTAAGGCCAAAAAGAAATGACATTCAAGTTTAAGAACTAACATCACCAATTGCAATCCAAGAGCAACAGTGTGTGTACTGGGCCCTGGTGATTCAGACTTGGATTCTAGCCTTGATTTAGTGAACACACAGGTTCCCTTGGGAGCAAACTGTCCTTTTTGGTCAGGTTGTTTGGGAAAAGGAGGAAAGTGTGGAAGGAAGGAATCTTTTCTTACTCAGCCCTTCTGTACGTGAATGGGATTTATGGAACTATCTTCAGGCTGAACTGTTCAGGCTGAAGATGGGAGAGGGGGGTGGTGAGGTGCTGGGGGGGGGGGGGGAAGCAAGTGGCAAGGAGGGAATTGAAATAAAAACAAAATCTCCAGGTAATGAAAGGCTGTCAGAATGTTGTTGCCTGGTATGAACATCTATATGACATACACCTGCCGTTACAAATTTTAATTTGTAATCCGAAGACTGGTCAAGCAAATCACATCTCCAATACCAGGAGGTTTAGTTTTAACCAGTGCTCAGCTGCATTAACTTGGCACAACTCATTCAATTTCAATGGATCACATCAACTTATTTTTGCAATGTGAAGCTCTTGCTGCCCCTTAACCCATGTCTGTTTGAACAGCACGGCATGCAGTCAGGTTTGATCCAATTTTGACCCACATAGGTAAGAGGTGACAGTTTGAATGCAGCACAGAATCTATTTGACTGGTTCCATGACCATTGCAATCATACAGAATTGGTTACTTTTCAATTTAAAACATAGGCCTGATTTACATTGTGAAGCCAAACATTTAATTGCCAGTTATTTTACAGTTTTTAAAGTTTTAAAGTTTATTTATTAGTAATTGCAAGTAAGGCTTACATTAACACTGCAATGAAGTTATTGTGAAATTCCCCTAGTTGCCATAGCCTGGCACCTATTCGGGTCAATGCACCTACCCAGCATGTCTGTTAGAATGTGGGAGGAAACCGGAACACCCGGAGGAAACCCACACCCACACAGACATGGGGAGAATGTGCAAACTCCACACAGACAGTGGCGAACCCGGGTCCCTGGCACTGTGAAGCAGCAGTGCTAACCACTGTGCTACCGTGCCGCCCCATTTACAAGTCTGTGATCACTGATGCAATTCAACTTTCTGCAACTAAAGACATAGGGGGCGATTTCTCACCTCTCATGATCATACCAGCACTGGATATTAGCAAAATCTATGGTAAGTGGAATTTAAATATTACAAGTGAGTCCAGGACGCAATCATCCGGGCTCACCTGCCTTAGCGGTCTTGCCGAACATGTTGTGATGGCCTTGCTGATAAGACTATAGGCCACTGAGGCCCCACCAGAAAGTTGGGGGCAGGGTGCCCTTTGGGCAGTGCCAGCATAGCACTGCCAGCCTGTCACCCTGGCACTGCCCACTGGACACCCTGGCACTTTCATCCTGGCACACTGGCAGTGCCCATGGAACCGGGCAGTGGCAATGGGGCAGGGCCTGAGGGGACAGGGCCTACTGGGAGAGTTGGGACCTGAAGAGGTGGGGCCTAAGGGTGGGGGATGCTGAGCACTCTGCAACCGGGATCAGTGGGGGGTGGGGAAGGGGCGGGATGCTGCATACTAGGATGGGGGTGGGGACAATTGGATGGCCTGTGTGGGGAGGGGTGGAATAAGCTGTGGAGCACAGCAAAAGCAGGGGGGAGGTAGTGACAGATCTTTCTGTTCTGTGCTACTGCACAGAACAGAGAGGTCTGCGCATGCGCAATGGTACCATCTGCTGCAATTGCCAGCTTTTAGGCAAGCCTGGGACTCACCGCCTCCCCCTGCTGGTGAAAAACAGATCTTACTTCCTTTTTTCCTCAGAGTGTGGTAAGATTGGATTTTTAACTCGCCCAAAAAATTGGCACGATTCTCTCCCGTTTTCAGAGTCGTTCAGCACTCAGAATTCTTTTGGTAAGATTGCCTCCATAAAATGGAAAGTGGGGACTTTTTTTTACCAACAGTTTCAGAATTTTCAGCAAAAAGTTCAAAGTTGAGCTTTACTTCAAAATTGCTTTGCAATTTGTGGTTGAAGAGTGCTTGCAAAATTCTACAACACGCTACTCCTTTTATGGAACTACCTAACGTTTTTGAAATTCTGCGGTACTGTGTGATACTGTGGTAAATCCAACAGATTCCCTATTCCAATATCACAGGGATTTTATGACTGTGTGTTGATTAGAATGAGTGCACTACTCATTCAGAAATCCTGCCACCAAAGGGAGAATTAAGCATCGGGGACCAAGTACAAGTAAATATTTTGTCAAGTAAAACCTGAGCATGGGCTGCTGCACTCGCACCCTTAACGCTGACACCAGTCCACCCAACCCCCACCTTTGCCCAGTCAAAGGAAAGCGTGGGCAGTTATAAATGTTACCCTTTTGCTTAGAATGTAGTTATTACATTAGGTTCAGTTTTTAGGACACTGAACCAGACTGCTGTAACCTTAGCATTTCCTCTGATTCTGAGCTGAACTTACAATTCTGTACCACTGCCATCACAAAGAATACCCATTTGCATCACTGTAACATTGTCCTGCTCCACAGCTCAGTAGCTTTGAGAACTCTAATCTATGCATTTGTCAACTCGAATTTTAACTATTCCAATGACCTCCTATCCTTCCACATCCAAAATCCTACTCTCTGCACCCGATCCTGTACCAGATTCCCCTCATCCATTACCCCTATGTGTGCTGGCCTATATTGGCTCATGGTCCTCCAACTGCATCACATTTAATATTTCTATTCTTCGGTTCAAACTCTTCATGGTCTCTCTCCCCATCTTTATAACCTGCTCCAATCCTACAACCACCCAAGAATTTTGCATTCCTCCAACTGTAACCTCTTGTGAAGCCTCTGACCCCTGTTCCTTTGGCCCACCATTGCCAACGATGTCTTCAGTGACCCACCACTTAAAATCTTGAATTCCTTCCATTAACTCCATTCATTGCCAATACACCTCCCTTTCACTCCTTAAAATCTAAGCCTCTGACCAAGATTTTAGTCATCTATCCTAATGTCTCCTTCTTTAGCCAGTTTCTGTCTGACTGTACCTCTGTGAAGCACCTTTTCCTTTATTGAAGGGACTATCTAATTGCAGGTTGTTCATGTTGTTACTGATTGTTAATCTGGACGGCTTGGCACAATAGATAAATAGAAATCTTTATTTTTTAAAAATAATTTTCTTCTGTTGTTGATGAAATGAAAACTGTGTTGATCAGTTTGTGAGTTACATTTTGTACTAAACACTTTCAAAATGCACAGGAAATCTTCCTGATAGTTTCTGTAAGAGAAAGAAAAGAACTATAACTTGAAGTCAATCCAGTGCACTGTAATATTGCACAGAAACCAATTAGACGGCATTATGTTTTTGATAATGGGGGCACTTGAATAGAAAATACCTCACTTACCTTTACTCTGAAGTGACAGCTACGGGCTAACTCAGTGTTGGCTAACAGTTAGCATCTGTATGAAATAAATCCTCTCTCTTATCCTGTGGCTCACTTAATAAAATGGATCAGATTTCATTGCCACACTATCCTCATTATGGCACCAGACTTTGTATGGTTGGAACATTCACACACAAACACGCATACATATATATGTATGTGTACATATACATATATAAGTACAAAAGTCTTACCTTAGCAAATGAACTGCATACTTGTTTTAGGACTGTTTGGCTGGTTGGAAAACACCAGTGAGTTTAATAGCTGAGCTTTGCACTGAAAGATTGTTGAGAAGGTGTTCCACTTCCCTATCATAAAAAGAAAAGAAATACATAAAGATATGATGTAAAGTGAACTGCAACAAATTCTCCAAATCACAGCTATATTCAGAGGTCAAGGAAATTCAGCTGAAAAGGTTAAAGATGAAATAAAATCTCACAAGTGAGAATGAAAATCTATCCTAACGCAAGGCCACTGGTGACGTGTTCTAGACAAGAAGCTAAATACTGCATAGCACTGGGATCTTTCATTTTCATCAAATCAATAAAAGCTTATATTTATCAGGATTCCAGGCAGCTGCCATTTCTGACAACCTCCACTTTATTTCCCACTTCCCGTGTTAAATCAGGCCAAAGACTATAAAAGAAGCAACCTTCTCTGCTACTTACACCTGAAGAGACACTTCCATTAAAAGCTTTCTTTTTTTTATGTTGTAGAAACAGGGTCTGTTATCATTATATTAGCAGGAGCTGCTCACCCTCTTTGTTCTTCTACCCATGTTGCAGCCCAATGCCACCCAAAAACTAGCGAGGGGATTTGCGGACAAAAGTGAAAGTACTTTGCTTTTCCAGTTGTACTCTAGTAAAAAGGAAAAGCTTGCTGCTAAAACAGTGGCCATTCTAATCATCTGTACAACAATATTTGCTATCAGGCATTCTAAATAGATTATCAGCAGTCCATCTGTGTCATTATTGATTTATAAGGCTTTAAGCTGCTTTCGAATGGAAGCTTTCCCACTAAGGGGCTTCTTGTACAAATCAGAGCCACACTCGGAAACAGCAGTCTTTACTCAAGCTGAAAAAAGATTGTACTTGAAACACGAGCATGCAGACCACAAATTTAGATGCCATTTATTCCTATTCTTTTCCCAATGATAATCAAAGTGGATGCACAAGTCATCTACATCCAAGTTATTTACATAAATATGTTACTAGTGTATAAAACAGGCATCATTAACATATGAATACCATATGCAAATGATAAAGGCAGAGCAGATGTTAGTGCATGTAATTGACCTATATGTGAATTGCTTCTGAACCCCATACTGTATTAATACTCTACACAGTAACTAGATATAGCCTAAAAAGTGCATCTCTGAAACACTACACTAGAAATGAACCTGACAGGGTCCCAGAGATGTTAAAACAAGGTCACTGTCACCACTGTATTTCGCTGTCATCTGCATTCTGTTTCTTATAGATGACATCATCATGTGGCTGTGTAAATCGATAACTTAATAGCATTTGGAAAATGCTGCAGTCTGGAGCAGGTTATAAAGAATGCCCCAGTTTTATTCCTTTTGTAGCTAAAATGTCATATGTCTTAAACTCAGGTTCTTGCATGAATGCACTGTGAAAAACAGATGCCATTTTTTTACTCCCAGGCTTTATTTTTCACTTCTTCTTGGAATAACATTAAATTGTAGTAAATAGCCTTTTGTCAAGAGGCCAGGGACCACCCTGTATATGATAATGCATTAGTGACCAGCTTCCCAGCTCCTGAACAGAAACATTCACAGACTTAAGGGATAGATACGAAGCAGTATTGTGTACAACCGGTGAACGGCTGCAGCACATACTAATAGCAGCGCACATAATAAATGATTGTGTTGGGGTCTAACAAGGGTCTAATAGGCAGCCCGTCCCGTGAAAGGGTCAGCTTTATATCGATGGTACAAAACAAAATTATACTATGTGCTACCATTATCTTTTTTTCAAATATATTTTTAAAAGCATGCATTTCAACTTATTTTCTCACGTCAGAATGTCCAAATCCTCTGATGAATCGTGTTAAGTTTTATGACACTCACTACTGCGAGCCTGGATTGCCACTGTATTCACAGGGTTTTTAGGACCTTTTACTATAAATGAATTGAGGGCTGACCAATATATAGGCATCATTTTAAACCACCAGCACCATTCCACACCCACCCCCCACCACTCCGTTTCCCTTTCTTCTTAGTAATTCCAGCATCTTCCTCACCTGCATTCTAAAATTAACAAGATCGATTGCAGTCATGGATTAGAATTTGAGGTAGAAATCTATTAAAGTATTAATGCTCCTGGTTCGGTAAGCTTCATATATTTCAAATGAAATCCATTCTGTTTTACCCATGAACAATAAATCAGAGAACACACTTAGAAAATTAAAATATGAAGTCTATCTGGCTTTAGCAAATTTTCCATGTTTCTATAGTGATGTTTGTTTCTATGGTTCTGTTCTTCATTCAATCTGTATTGATTAATGCAGTATTGTGCTGTAATATCCTTCAGGAATGCAACTAACATCTTCAGTAACTTCATCTGGTGTCTGTTTTCAACAGTAAAAGCCACAATGCTGTCTAGTAGCTACAACGTTAGTTCCTTGGGTGTTCAGCTAAGAGACCCCAGCTTGAATCTTAGTCTTAACTGATACTTTTGAGGATCAGTGCCATTTAGATTCTCTCCATCACAATTTCTAAAGGGTGACTTTGATGCATCCGTCGCAGAATTTTTAAGGGAAGCGAGGGTCCTTTTTCTGTATGGTTCGATTGTGGACCCTGGATTATGTCCATACAGAATTGGCACCTATCTGTGGAATGATCCACAGGCTACATTTCACCGATCTGCCCTTGCCAAAGTTGAAAATACCAGAGGTGGTGGACAAAATCAGAGGAAAACATAAACTAAAGTGAACAAAATAAAGGCACAGCAGTTTGTCAAGCAGTCAGATTAGAATAGAGTAACTACATTTCAAACTAATGAATAAATATTTATCATATGCCAATTTGTTTTTTTATGACATTTCTATAAAAAGTGCAGAATAGATGGAGCATTCAGTTTACATTCCTATTCTTGTGGGCACAAAGAATGCACCAAATTGATTTTGTCTGCTTTGTTTTTTTTAGAACAGACAGGCTGCCAGCAAAATTCACACTTGTTGTTTGCAGCTCACTGAATGGGTGAGAGTATCAGGAGTTCCTGACACCAATAAAACATAATCCATGCCTCTTGAAAGGGAAGGTGTGCCTTGGCTGTACTTTTTTAAAAATTCATTTGTTCATTGGGATGTGAGCATCCCTGACTGGGCCGGCATTTATTGCCCAGCCCTGAGGACATTTAAGAGTCAACCACATTGCTGTGGGTCTGGAGTCACATGTAGGCCAGACCAAGTAAGGACAGCAGATTTCCTTCCCTAAAGGACATTAGTGAACCAGATGGGTTTTTACGACAATTGTTTCATGGTCATCATTGGACTTTTAATTCCAGACTTTTATTGAATTTTCAAATTCCACCATCTGCCGTGGTGGGGTTCGAACCCGGGTCCCCAGAGCATTACTCTGGGTCTCTGGATTACTAGTCCAGTGACAATACCACTACACCACCGCCTCCCCCTAATCAGCCACAACCAAAGAATTGTTAAAATGGCTGACAGACTAAGAGAAGCACAAGTGTGCCAATGCAAGGGCTGGGTGAGCTGATCCAAGTAAGAACACAATACGGGAAGAGTTTGCATTCTAGCCCTGCAGCAAGGGCAAGGTGAAGACTTTGAGGGTTCGGTCTCCAGAAGAAGATTGATGGCTATGCTGAAGGAACCTCTGAGTACATTATATTGTCTACCAGTTGGGTTTCACCTCACAAACACTGGCAAAGAGCATGGAGACATCTAGTTCAAACTTGTGTGGGGGATTTTGCACCTGACATTATGACTATGCAGTCAATCATGGAACATGCATTCAGCTTTATGAACACTGCAGGGTAGCCCAGAGTGATAGAATCTCTGGTGGCATCTCTGACAGCTCTAAGAGAGCTCCGAGTTCTGCCAACTCTCCTGCATTCCCTGGCATTGCTGCCTCACAGTGCCAGGGACCCGGAATCAATTCCTGGCCTGGGTCACTGTGTGAGTGGAATTTGCATGTTCTCCCTGTGTCGGTGTGGGTTTCCTCCGGGTGCTCCAGTTTCCTCCCACAGTCCAAAGATGTGCTGGTTAGGTGCATTGGCCACGTTAAATTCTCCCTCAGTGTACCCGAACAGACGCCGGAGTGTGACGACTAGGAAATTTTCACAGTAACTTCATTGTAGTGTGAATGTAAGCCTACTTGTGACTGATAAATAAATTAATTTAAAAATGGGCAAAACTTTTGCATCTGGATTTCAATGGATGAGGTAATCTGTTTTTCACCTAAAAAGGATAGAATCGGAAATTTTCTAACTTGTGAAGAGCTAGAAACATTGGAGGTTTAGAGACATGGGAATCCATATACATAGATCACTAAAATGCCTTGAACAGGTACAAAAAACAATCAGAAAAGCTAACCGAGTGCTGGTCTTTATATCTAGAGGACAAGAATACAAGAGTGAAGAAATCACACTTCAGCTATATAAAGCTCCAGTTATACCACATCTGTGAGAAATTCTGGGCACATCTTCGGGAAGATATATTAGCCTTGGAAGGAGGCAGCAATGCCAGGGAATGCAGGAGAAGTGTGACAATACAAGATATACAAGAATAATACCAGCATCCCAAGAGTTAAGCCATGAGGAAAAATTACACAAATTAAGGTTGTAGTCCTTGGCGCTGTGAGGCACAGTGGTTAGCACTGCTGCTTCACAGCACCAAGGACCTGGGTTCGATTCCCAGCTTGGGTGACTGCCTGTGTGGAATTTGCACGTTTTCTGCGTGTCTGTGTGGGTTTCCTCCGGGTGCTCCAGTTTCCGTCCACAGTCCAAAGATGAGCGGGTTAGGTGGATTGGCCGTGCAAAATTGCCCCTTAGTGTCAGGGGAATTAGCTAGGGTAAATGCATGGGGCTATGGGGATAGGGCCTGGGTGGGATTGGGATCGGTACAGACTTGATGGGCTGAATGGCCTCCTTCTGCAGTGCAGGGTTCTATTCTCCAGAATCTACAAGGTAATGGGGTGATTAAATCAAAGTTTTCAATATATTAAGAACAGATAAGATTGGGGTGTCTAGAATTAGGGAATTATTTGCCTAGGCCTGACTTTTTGTAGAAACAGAGAGCGTCTCTGTTATTACAAAAATGGCAGTAGAGGCACAGATCCAGAAGCCCCCCGAACATAGCACCAACCATTTTTCCAGGGGTCACATGGGGTAAACGGTTTCTAAGTTGCACATCCGTAGTCCATGGAGGCAACTTCACATGTTAAAGTGCAGATGCCACAGGCTGATTTGACTTTCGCTAGTGGGATATTCAAAACACAACTTGCGCACTTCAGACCTGCTCGGAAAAGGTACCCTTTTGGTGATGGTCCTGGCACCCATTTGGGAAAGGTACACTCACCTTTGGGATTGCTAAAAGTAGACATGAAGCTGCATAAAAAGTGTCTATATCATCGGAACTATCAAGGCAGCTGTCAAAAGGAGCAGTTAAAAGAAAAGTCAAAAGGAATGGTCAAGCAAGCTGTCAAAAGGAGCTCTCAACAGGAACTGTTAAAATGAATTGTCAACAGAACTGTTAAACAAGCTGCCAAGTTGTCAAGGTATTTAAAACACCTGCCCTTCAAATACTTGAAAAAGAACTGTTGGCAGTGTTAAAAAATAGTGCTTGCTATTTGTCTGTTGACAAAAGCCTGTTGGATGTTGGATGTTGGATGTTGGATTTATGTCACATTATCAGTAACCCCCACAGCTTGCCCCTGGTCTTGCATAATCTCACCAGCTGTTCTGTCTGGAGACAATACACATCTCTTTAACCTGTGTTTAATGTTCCCTCCAACCACATTATCTGTACCTTTTAAGACCTGGCTGGCTGTAGAGATTTGCATTCTAATTAGTATTCTGTAACTTGATTTCTGTGTCTGTGCACTGTTGGAGAACAGAGACCACTCCATCTGCCGAAGGAGCAGCAAGCTCCGAAAGCTTATGGTATTTGCTACCAAATAAACCTGTTGGACTTTAACCTGGTGTTGTGAGACTTCTTACTGGACAAAAGCCTGAACATAGAACATAGAACAGTACAGCACAGAACAGGCCCTTCGGCCCACGATGTTGTGCCGAGCTTTATCTGAAACCAAGATCAAGCTATCCCACTCCCTATCATCCTGGTGTGCTCCATGTGCCTATCCAATAACCGCTTAAATGTTCCTAAAGTGTCTGACTCCACTATCACTGCAGGCAGTCCATTCCACACCCCCAACCACTGAGGGTTATCATTACAGGATTAGTGATGTATGACTGATTTCACAATCTTTCATCATCAGCCTGGCAATTCACATTTTGACTGATGGCTCCAAGCGATGATAAACATTTTGAAGTGGGACTATGAATTCTAATGCTTGCTTTTATAAGGGATTAAATGAAATTAAATATAATAAATGGCTTTTATCACTAAACGTGTTTTAATCGTGAATTAATCAATAAACATGTAATAATTTTATTTAATGTCAGCATAGATTCTGAGGTCTGCCCATTAAGGATGCTGGGTGAGTTGGCATGATAGGTATAAGGGCAAAGGGTGGTGGGTGGGCACATGTTGGCATGAATTGGCATAGGGTTATAAAAGGTTATAGGGCAGGCAGAAGAATATAGATTCACATGTAGAGTATGAAGGGCCATGAGGGTGGGTGAAAGGGTGTAAGTTGGCATGGAGGGCATGAGGGGCCTGGGGGTGGGTAGTGGGGCATAGGTTGGCATGGAAGGTATGAGGGTCCATGGAGATGGGTGCTGGCATAATGTGCAATGGAGGGGCACTGGGAGTGTTGGGTGGGTGGGGGGGGGGGGGGGCGGGGAATGAGGGCTGCAGGGCTGCTTTAACTTCATCATCTTCTTTCATAGCTTTGACAGAATGTCCGTGCACCAAGGCAAACATTTTCCCCAGCCCAGCTCTGCACCTGGCAGCCTCCACACTGATTTCAGAGTCACCCACCACAACTCCCATAAAAGCCAGCGCCAACTCTGGAACAAAAATCTGAAGTTCTGGGGCACCGTTTCCCAGGTTTGGAATGAAGAGTGGGGATAATTCCTAGCTCTACACTCCCGACCAGGGAACACAAATTCTGGCCTTGGACTTAGTTTTTCCGGTTTCATGCAGGACAATGGACAACAAGACTCCACCACCGGACCTAGTCCAATCTAATTCATTTTGCTCCATCCCCGGAGATCTCCTGCGCTTGGAGGTCCTCCTTAAATGTAGACCGAAATTGCCCAGCCGTTCACATCCTGCTGCCACTGTCAGCGAGAACGGACAATTTGGCACTCAGCCAAATCTCTGGTCACTGCAGCGGGACTGGAGAATCCCAGCTGCGAGTGAAGTTGGAGAAACTGGCCAGAACTTTACCAGACTCTTCAGAAGTGAAGTTAGGAAACACTTAAACACAGAAAGGGGAATAAAAGTTTTGACCTCTCTTCCAAAAAAATGACAATTCGAGGACGATCAAGTGTAATTATTTGATCTGAGATTGATGGATTTTGGTTACGCAAAGGTATTGAGGGATATATATATGGAATTAGATCACAGATCAACCATGATCTCACTGAATAGTGAAACAGGCTCAAGGCGCTAAATGGTCTACTCCTGTTCCAATGTTGCTGTGAAGACTGATGAAAATCTATTGGTGGTTTTAGCTTCCTTGCCAATTCCAATTTTACACTCTTGCTGTTCTGCTGCGGTGCAGGATTCTTTCCTATACTTGTGAACTACAAACTTCTTTCTATCCATTCCGTGCACATCTAGTGTTGTCGAAAGTAACTAAAGTATTTAATGTATAGGCATTAAACAAAGCTAACGTAATGAGATGACATGTCTGATTTACACAAGGGTCATTACTCCACTGTAGTGGCTAGGAAAGTTTTTCAGCAGTGAGTACTCAAAATGTAATTCCTTTTGTTTGTGATTAGTGCCTTGGGATCTTGAGCAGCCCTGGCACATGGTTACCAGCCTCAGTGAAGGACACCTCAGTTCTGAAATCACCTTATTCATTATAATGACATAACTGTTGCTCTGAGATGTCCCTTGCTCCCTTGAGCCCCCGCTTATGTGTCCCAAGATTAGTGTATACTTGAAGTGGAATCTGATACATAGCTGTCTAAAATGCTCTCACATGAAATTAAATATTTCTATTGTTGGGCAAAATAGTAGTTTCAGATATGAAACAAAACCTTCAATTGTTGCCTTCAAACTATCTGTAACCCTTTGCACAATACTTTAGCAGGGTAAAGCTCAACAGCAAGAAACACATGGACAACGTTAAATGATTAGAACACAACCATTTTGTTTTATGCATGACGAAGGAAAATCATTTAACTCATAAGCATTGTAGAAACAAAAAGGATTTACAGGTCTTTATTGTGATTGAAGTAAAAGCTGCATCTCACTGTTTGCGTAATATTCTCCTTCTGTTATATGTGACGGTTCGATATAACTATGTATTTATTCATTTATTGTGCTGCTTCTTGATATACACAGATTAACTTTCTCAGCTGATAGAATGGTACAGTGCGCGGCCCAGAATTTCACTCCCGGATCGGGAGCCCGGCTCTGTGAACCTAAGCTTTCAAACTGGCGGGCTGGATTAGAAATTGGGGCCTGCCACCCCTGGAATGATGCAGAGGCTGCTGGGTGCAGAGGCTGGCATGGCGAAAGACCAGCCTCTATGTTCTGGCAATTTGTTGAATAAAATAAAAACGATTGCAGCCAAAAGAAAAGCCACACCCCACAGTCGCCTTCCTCCGGGTCCTACATACTCCCCATGATCCATCTATACTAACCTATGCCACCTCAGGCCCTCCGCCCCCTTTCAACTCATACCCTTCTATCCACCCCCATGCAGCCTAATGCCCTCTATTCAGCCCAAAACTCCATGGAGCCTTATAACCCCATGACAACTTAATGCTAGCTCATGTCACCCTATACCTCCTGCTCACCACCCTTTGCCCTCACCTCTCCATTCCATCTCACATAGCATACTTTGACAGTTTCTTAACAGCTTTGACAGCTCTTTGACAGCCTGACAGTTTTGATAGTTACTTGACAGTTTGACAGTTCTTGGACAGCTCTTTGACTGTTTGGTAGTTCTTCGATAGCTTAGATATTTCCATTGAGTTCCAAAATATGTTGCGAGGAACCGTTGCCACAATTCAACTGAGGCCCCAGGATGTGGGAAGTCTGAGCACTGGCCCATTACAATCATAATTATGTTTGGAGTAGACAACCCTGAAATGTTCTGCAGAAGGCCAGGATATCCATCTCCTAGCCTAGTCTTGTCCTCTGGTATAATCTTGTCAAATTTAATGTGGGAATGTACCAGAAGAGAGCTTTTGAATTGTGAAATGAGTCATTTTCACAGGGATTTTCACAGTAACTTAATTGTAGTGCTAATGTAAGCCTACTTGTGACACTAAGAAATAAACTTTAAAACTTTAAAAAGTGTTCCACAGCACCATAGGCCAGAATCTTACTGCTCATCCCACTACAGGAATCGGAGCAGGTTGAGGGACGGAACTTGGAAAGGTCCATTCACCTTGGGCAGGATTTCATGGTTTCGGGACGAACGAAGCTGTAAAATCCTGCCCATAATGTGAATTACAGCAAAAAAATACTGGGACTACGGTTCCAAAGATGATTCTTTTTGGACTCAAAATGTTGGGGTAAATCTTCCAGTGGGATGCCATGGGAATCGTGGCCGACAGGACAGAACATTTGGCAGACCATTCAAGGGTACGTTGAACTTGGGCGGGAATTTCCGGTTTAGGTGCGAGCACGGTCGGAGAATCCCGCCTGTTCACTCTGTTTCTCTCTTCACAGATGCTGTCACACCTGCTGAGTTTTTCCAGCACTTTCTGTTTTTATTACTGGAAGTACTTAGTGGGTCCATGATAAAATATTTAAACATGATGAAATATTAAACTATCCTTTTTTATTCAATGTTTAATTACAGAATCAGAAGTTTTTTTTTCATTTTCCCTCCACTGTTCAAGTGATAATGTCACTAGTTCAATGGTATCAGACAGTAACAGAAATGGACATGAACACTGAGCTTAGATTTGCATGATACTACTTTACTGGAATAGAATGTATATTAATGTATTTGTTGTAAATACAACATAAGTTGTTCTGAACTTCATGCTTGAAGAGATACCCAAAGAGTGGTGCGAATATCGAACCTGCAATCACAGGGAGTTGGTGAAGCAAATAATTTAGATGTATTTAAAAGAAAGCTAGACAAATATTTGAGGGAGAATGGAATAGTGGGTTACAATGAGAGGACGAGAGGACATAGGTTCAAGAGGACGGGCACGTGGTTTAGGGGGGATGTGAGGAAAAGCTTTTTTACCCAAAGGGTGGTGACGGTCTGGAATGCGCTGCCTGGGAGAGTGGTGGAGGCGGGTTGCCTCACATCCTTTAAAAAGTTCTTGGATGAGCACTTGGCACGTCGTAACACCCAACGCTATGGGGCAACTGCTGGCAGATGGGGTTAGGTGGGAGTTCAGTTGCTTCTAATGTGTCAGTGAAGACTCGATGGGCCGAAGGGCCTCTTCTGCACTGTCTGATTCTATGATCCTATGAATGCTAGAGTTAGATGAGGAAAGATGGAAGGAGCCTTAAATGGAGAATAAATACCAGCTTGATCTAAATAGGCTGAATGGCCTATTTCAGTGCTATATATCCTATGCAACCCTGAATAAATATTTCCTCCATCCCCGCCCCCCGATTCCATCACAGAACCCCTGGTGTTACCAAATCTTCGTGCTTGCTTTTGTTAAATTGGATTTTTTTTCTGCATGTATGCACACTCTGGATATCTTTTCCAGATTTTCATCATCTTGTGTCTGTTCACTGCCTCAAACTGGCTCCTTTCAGCATGCTACCTAAATATCACTTTATGATAAATGTTCTCTGGTCCACTCCTAATATTTCAAAGTCACTTCTTGTGCTAAATAAATGGGAATTTGCAAGAAGTCGAATTAGGCCAAGTAAGTAGCACTGCAAGGTGGAAATTTAGTGCAAACATTTGAATTATTAGGTAATTTTATTTCAGCAATTCTGGATTAAGAATCGACTAAATAGGTAACTTTCCACCAGGCTGATTCATGTCATCCTCCATCCTGAGTGGAGATACATAAAACCAATACAGTTTGATCTGAATCCAAATAGATTCTTAAATTGTGTTTTTCTTCAAATTCCTGGATTCAAGTTTATAGTTTCTATACAGTGAGCCAAAACCTCAGTGTGCATCATTGTCACTAAAGGGTTCCCACAATGGGATAAACAAAGCGAATTTGTTTTGCTTGTGAATCGTGGAGCCGACACACAAACAAGACCTGACGCGGCTGATGTTTACCATGATAAGAAGCAACAGTAGATTGTACTCGAGAAACAGTATCCCATCTTTCAATTGAGCACCTTACAGCCTTCCAGACTCAGCACTGAGTTCAACAATTCCAGACTTTACGCTCCCATTTTGTTTCCTTTCTTTCCAGCTTACGCCCCTTTTTACTCCAGCTTTTGTTTCCAGACAACAACTGTTCATCATCCTGCCATTCACACCTCATCTAACCACATCAGGGGTCAGTTTAGCTCTGTTGGCCAAACGACTGGTTCGTGATGCAGAGTGACGCCAACAGTGCGGGTTCAATTACTGTACCAGCTGAGGTTATTCATGGAGGCTCTGCCTTCTCAACTTTGCCTCTCGCCTGAGGTGTGGTAATCCTCAGGTTAAATCAGCATCAGTCAGCTCTCCCTCTCAAAGGGCAAAGCAGCTTATGGTCATCTGGGACTATGGTAACTTTCAGACACATCTTTTGTTTCTTTATTAGTTTTATTACCACTCCCATTAGCCTTGCACCATGAACACTTTTTTTATTTAATCTCTCCTGTCTTCTACACTATCATAGAATTTCCATTTTGTTCTCCCACCTTCCCCACCCCCTCCCCCCTCCCCACCACCCCACCCACCCTCCCATTTACTTGCTTTAAACCTATTGCCTTCCTTCTTTTCCCAGTACTGATCAAAGGCCATGGACCTGAAATGGTAACTCTGTTTCTCTCTCCATGGATGCTGCCTGATCTGTTGAGCATTTCCAGCACTTTTTGTTTTTATTTCAGAATGCTGTCACTTTGGAAGCTTCGCACCTACGGGGAAAATATTTCCTCTTTTACTGAGGGCCATTTCTTTTAGTGGATCTTCACACCCACACTCTTTTTCCCTTTGGGGAATAGTGGGGAGAAGTGGTGAAAGGATTCCTGAGCTGACTATCAGCCCGTTGAACTGCATTATGAATGCTCCTTCTGTAGCCAATAAGACATGGCATTGGACTCGAACTTGGAGCTTCTGGTCCAGAGATAGGACGCTTCCACCGAGCAATGCATGACACTGCTTAAACACACTTATGGAAAGAGGTTTCAAGCCCAGTTTTCCTGAATGCCATTTGAAAGTTGACACTTCATCCACTACAGCATTCACTGTCAGACAGCAGAATAACAGGTCCCCCAAGTAACCTTCAGATAAATTAGTTGAGATCATGCCAGATCGATTCTCAACAGAATTGGCTCCCATTTGAGTTTGCAGTGTCTATGTCTAATTGTATCCTTTGCAAGGGAGGAGACTCCACTTTAGGGATATATTTGATACCTGCCTGTTCCATGCATCTGAAAGACCATAAGACCATTTGGCCCAACGAGTCTACTCCATCATTCAATGAGATCATGATCTGATGTGATAATCCTCACCTCCACTTTCCTGCCTTTTTTAAAATTCATTCGTGGGACATGGACGTTACTGGCTAGCCAGCAGTTAGCACCTATCCCTAGTTGCCTTTGGCTAGGCCATTTCAGAGAGCAGGTGAGAATCAACCACATTGCTGTGGCTCTAGAGTCACATGTAGGCCAGACCAGATAAGTATGGCAGATTTCCTTCCCTAAAGGACATTGGTGAACTAGATGGGTTTTTCTGACAATCGACAATGGTTTCATGGTCATCAGTAGACTCTTAATTCCAGATATTATTTATTGAATTTAAATTCCACCATCTGCCATGGTGGGATTCGAACCCAGGTCCCCAGATCCTTACATGTGTTTCTGGATTAATAGTCTAGCAATAAAAGCACTAGGCCATCACCTTATCCCGACAATCCTTGATTCCATTACTGATCTGATTTGAGGTTTGGACACCCACGCAGCTGTGGAGATTGATAGCAAAGAGAGGGGATGGGAGGTGAGAAGTTGTCCAATTGCAGTCGTGGAGGCGAAACAATTCAATGCTGCAATGAGCATTAGGCTGTGATATTTTTCGGGTTAAATTGACTAAAAAAACTTCCTCAGCCATGATTACTTTGTGTATCTTAATGGCTTTGGCTGGAGAATATAATGAACTAGCCATATTACAAACTGCATAATTTGTAGAATGTTTGGCAATTAAGCGGGTGGGACTTTAAGTCGCTAAACTCTCAAAGCTGCCGAGGACTTTGGGCTGAAGGAGGAAAAGTTGAAACGTATTCATTTGCCTCCCTTTCAAGGAGCTGAGAAAGGTGCCCATGTTTTAATCAGGCAATGTCATACTAAATCCTATCAAATCTGAGTTGGATCCAAAGTGGAGAATTGAAGCAGAGAATCAGGAAGACTGCGGTTCCCAATCTCATGGAAATATGCCTTTGACACTTTGGCTAGTTTAAATAATAAGTAAGAATCCAGAATAGACAGGTTGCTAATGTTTATCACATGAAATGCAGCAAGACCTGGGCAGCATCCAGATTCAAGCTGATAAGTAATATTTGTGCCACATAAGCGCCAAGCAATGATCAAGAAGTGGAGGTCTAACCAACTGCCCTTGACACTCAGTATTGTTGCCCTTTCTGAAACTCTCTGAGAACCACCCTTGACCAGACACTCTGACTGGTCCAGTCAGATGAATATAGTGCCTAATAAAGCAGGTCAGGCACTCTGGATTTTGCATGTGTGGTTCCCCAAAGTTCCTCCAACATCTATAAAGCACAGGTTAGGAATATGATAGAATACGTTCCACTTACCTGGATGTGTGAAGCTGCAAGAACACCTAAGAATCACAACACTAACCTCATCAAATCAGGGAACTTGATCAGTAGTTTAATCAATGGCCTAAACATACAATCTCTCCATCATTGGTGTACCATGGCTGCAGGGTGCAGAGAATGCACTGCAGCAACTCAAGGTTCCTTTAGCAGCTCCTCTCAAATCCACAACCTCCACCTCCTGAAGGACAAGGGCAACAGATGCATAGGATAATATTGCCTCCAAGCTCCCTCCCAAGTCACACAACATGGGTGGAATTTTTCGGCCATTCACGGGATTCCCTGCTTCCGCTGCAGTGAACGGAGATTTGGCTGAGTGCCAAATTCTCCATCCTCGTTTGCAACAGCGTTGGGGCGTGAGTGGTCAGAAAATTCCAGCCAATATGTTTTGGGTACGTTTATTCAACATGACTTGGTCAAAATCCTGGAACTTTCTGCCTAGTAGCATGTATAGAAGCACCTTCGCTACCTAGTCCACAAAGATTCAAGAAAACACACCAGCACCATCGAAGGGCAACTGTGATCATTAAGTGACATCCACATTCTGAGGCTGAAGTTTACAGAAGATTGCGACCCAGTATAGTGAAAGTCTTGGATACGAGCTTTGGTATCTCAGGTAATATTGCTGACCTTCATCAGATTGTCCAATTAAAGCAAGGTTTTGTTTCCACCACCTCCTAGTCTAAAGATAAATAGAAAAATGAACCAGTTGATAAACATTCCAGAAGGAATAGTTGGTATTCTCTCCTGGTTCTGCTAAACAAAGGGTTTAAGTTAAGGAAGATGACTTGCAAGTTCTTTTGGTTCTCATGCTTATATGTGCATTGATAATATGGGATAGCCGAGATAGTCACTACACTTTGTCTGAAAAGGTTCTCAAAATATACCTGCCAATACTTTGGGTCCCAGTCAGCATGTACTAACGCAAAGCAGTGCATGCTGGGCCCTTCCCTCCGCAACCTCAGTTGCTAAGGGCAGCACGGTAGCGCTGTGGTTAGCACTGTTGCTTCACAGCGCCAGAAACCCGAGTTCGATTCCCAACTTGGGTCACTGTCTGTGTGGAATTTGTACATTCTCCCCATGTCTGCGTGGGTTTCCTCCGGGTGCTCCAGTTTCCTCCCACAGTCTGCAAGACATGCTGGTTAGGCGCATTGACCCGAACAGGTGCCAGACTGTGGCGACTAGGGGAATTTCACAGTAACTTCATTGCAGTGTAAATGTAAGCCTTACTTGTGACTAATAAATAAATTTTACTTTATTTTAAGGTATTAGTCCAGATTATGGTGACCATTCTGCATAACCACTATGATTTCTGACTCTTTTAATTCCCCTTTTTTGTGGCACTGAAAGATATTTTGACCAAACAAACCTCAAACTCAAGATCAGAAAATGACCGATGAAGTTCAAAATGTCCGTTATTTACAATAACTGCCACGCTCCTAACTGTTATTGTGAGATTAATGAAAGT
Source organism: Mustelus asterias (assembly GCF_964213995.1). NCBI lineage: Eukaryota > Metazoa > Chordata > Chondrichthyes > Carcharhiniformes > Triakidae > Mustelus > Mustelus asterias. The sequence continues at coordinate 33,279,600 of NC_135804.1, forward strand.
GATGATGACTGAAATAACAACTCTCAGCCGTAGCTTATAGTAAAGAAATCTCATCATATGATGAAACTCTGATTTCAGCTCTGTCGAGGTTAAACTAGAAGGTTTCCTCGAGGTTCAATGATAAATGCCAAATATATAGCTACTTCCAAAGACATTCAGATCAATTAACTGGATTTCCAAAAACAGCCTCTGTCCAGAGCATTTAAAAAGGGGAGCATTCAAAGAAACAGCCAGGTATGAAAGCAAAGTCACTGTTGCATTGTGAAAGCAACTTATTTTTCTTTCTCCTTCTGGAGTTGCATATCTCTCCAGAGGGTCTGCCATCTTTCTTATTGGACAGGTTCAATCCCACCTAATGACACTGGACTAAAAATAAAGCGAAGAAGGGAATTTCCATCTATGGTTCCTGCCCAAAATATATTCCTTCAACTGTTCTCCTTTGAATTAAATAGCACTACTTCCAAAAAATGCACAGAATTCTCTTCCTAAGTGCCTTTAACCAAGAGTACTGCCGGTACTAGTGCAGGTAAGGATTTTAACCCATCAATTCATGATACTTGTGTAGGGTAGGTTGTCTACTCCAGAGGATAATGGATACTCAGTTGTTGAGTATTTCCAAGACTGAGACTGATAGATTTTTGGACATGAAGGGAATCAAAGGATGGGGGAAGGAATGGATAGTAGAGTTCCTGGGGAATTTCAGCATTGGGTGGCATGGTGGCACAGTGGTTAGAACTGTTGCCTCACAGCGCCAGGGACCTGGGTTCAATTCCACCCTTGGGTGACTGTCTGTGTGGGGTTTGCGTGTTCTCCCCGTGTCTGCGTGGGTTTCCTCCGGGTGTTCCAGTTTCCTCCCACAGTCCAAAGTTGTGCAGGTTAGATTGATTGGCTATGCTAAATTGCCCCTTAGTTCAGGGGATTAGCAGGATAAATATGTGGGGGTTACGGGATAGGGCCTGGGTGGGATTGCGGTCGCTGCAGACTTGATGGGCCCAATGGCCTCCTTCTGCACTGTAGAGATTCTGTGATTTTATTGATTGGTGGTGTGGGCACAAGAGGTTGTATGGTCTCCCCTTGCTCCTAATTCTTATGTTCAGATGATGCATGTGTTGCTGTTTGGAGACATCTGTGTGACTGTTGGAGCCTCACAAGGTGCAGGAAAATAGCAAGGTCAAAAATCTGCATTATTGATTTATGACTCACTGATTTTATTTTACTGAAGAAAACCAGTTAACATGCATTTTGAAACATCAGCTAACCTGAGTTTTCCCTCAATAACAGAAGGTAGATTATTACAGTTAGTAGCCAGCAATATATCGTGCTTACTCCGGTACTTAGAGCTTGTTCACTGGCATGAGTTCTTGGAGGATTGCCTGACCATTCAGTACTTGATTTGGCCAATTATGCCAGTTGTACTGGTCCCATTGTATTTTGAATATTACAATCACCCTTCACTACAAGTGCAAGAACGTCCAATGTTGCAAAAGCTCCAAGGTGCTCGTGCTGATTTGTGATCTCACATTTAAAGAATGCAATAAGCATAAACATGTGGGTAAACTGGATCATCCGTTTGTTGGTCTGTTGTGACCATCTATTATATACCTGTGTTAGCATCCATGTTGACAGCTTCATTTTCATAGCTGAAGTGGAATGGATGCCTCACAACCAACTTCTGCTTTGAAGCATTGCCAGATTTTTGACTTTCTTTCCCCTTGATCACAGTAACCTGAGGAGTGTGGCTGCAGGGTATCGGAGTTCGTAAATGGAAAATTAGAATTTTGGATATTTAGCAAAGTTGTGGTGAAGTCAGTTAATGTCTGTGCTAATTCCATATTCTCAGTAAATTAGTTTCATGCCAGTAAAAATGACTGTATTCACAAACAAATAAACAGCTCCACATGTAAACAATATCCAAACACCACATCACATCTTAAAACAAAATGACTCCTAGAAAGCCACATTCTTTTTTCTTTTCAAGTGTGGCACAGTGCAACAGTGGTTAGCATTGCTGCCTCACAGCGCTGGGAACCCAGGTTCGATTCCCGGCTCGGGTCACTGTCTGTGCGGAGTTTGCACCTTCTCCCCATGTCTGTGTGGGATTCCTCCGGATGCTCCGGTTTCCTCCCACAGTCCGAAAGACGTGCTGGTTAGGTGCATTGGCCATGCTAAATTCTCCTCAGTGTACCCGAACAGGCGCCGGAGTGTGGCGACTAGGGGATTTTCACAGTAACTTCATTGCAGTGTTAATGTGTGACAATAATAAATAAACTTTAAAACCTGTGTGTGAAGTTAAACAACGTGATGCACGTGTAAAAGGGACTCGAATGGATATAAAGAAAAATAACACAAGTGGCAAACTAAAGCTCAGGAATAGGGAGGCATGTGGTAGAAAAAAGGTAGTCCTGAGAAAAGAAAGCAGGACTTTTTCAGGGAAAGCAATCTTGAGGTTACAGAACATGTACCGGTGAAGTCCCATCCACGGACATTGCCTCAAAAGCAAACTCGGAAAGATTGAAAGCAGAATTTGACATCAGGGATTGCAGTTGCTGCTTTGGGACCTTAATATGATTATGTAACTTACCTCCTGTATATTCTGGATACTGGATTTAGCCCCAAGAGATGCTAAAATGCTTGCAGATTAGCGAACAGAGAAAATGATTTTGAAGCACTTTTACGATGGTTAAAAGGACAGTTTATGTGATTCCAGCAAAGCACTGTTCCATCCAATCCAAAATAAACAAGATAAGTTCACTTTTCCTTTTATACGAGTGTCCTTAATGTCAAGAAAAGGCTTGTATTAAGCAACATATTTAAACAACAAGGAAATGGCACCCAGTTTACTGGCACAGGGTGCGACTGTTTCACCTCACTGGAAGTGACAGTTTGCATTGAATGACGATTTGCTAAATTAAGATTCGATCATTCGAAAAGCCTTCTCACTTCCATTGCTGTTCCATTTAAACTATTGTATTATTCGCAAATATATCTGTTTCATCAATGAGCTCATGGAGTAATGAATAAAAAAAACAGCCTTGCACCTCACAAAATGATGTGAAGTTCAAAGGTTGTGGCTGTCATCTCTTGATTAAGAAAAGGAAATGATTTCACTAAACAGCAATTCACTCTTGTTTTGTTTTGTTTTAACTGACTTTGTAGTTTCCAGTGAGCTGGACATATTTATTGAAGCACATAAGTTACTTCATGGTTACTAACATGGTTGCTAATCTTAACAAAATATCTTCTTTCCTGCCAATAGTCTAAATGTCATAAACTATAAAATACCCTTAACATCATCTGTTTTGTAAACATCTCCATTGCAAGTCTTTCAATGCAAACACTGAGATGCATTAGGCTGTTTTTGAATCATTTGTAAAATGACTTATAAAGGGCTGAACAAAAAAAAATGTAGAAGCTTCCATCTGTTACATAATTTTCCATTGTCGTTCTGTGCATGCCAGTTTACTGAACCATGGCTTGCTAAAGAGACTACTGGGTCACGGATTGAAAAACAAAGACCAAGCTTTTAATGACTGCATTTTTCTCAAGCACCTCTGACATAAAAATAACTGCACAAATACAAAACTGATGTGAATAGTTAGAACCAGAAAAAAAAAGCAAATCTTCTCAAAAGACAGGAAAGGGCAAGCAGCCACGTACTAAAGGAAGAGAACGTTGGCATTTCTATCTTAAGTTGCACAATCGCCCCGTAGTACAGTAAACGTTCTGTACGGTTTTATGTAACTTCCAAAAATCGTTCAGTACAACTTCACTTTCTGACTGAGAATGTTGGTTAGTTCATATTCACCGAGGCCTGCAGTGTCCTCCACATTCGCAACTAGATATACCTGTAACCTGACCACAAATGGGTGGCACGGCGGCACAGTGATTAGCACTGCTGCCTCACAGCGCCAGGGATCCTGGTTCGATTCCAGCCTCGGATCACTGTCTGTGTGGAGTTTGCACGCTCTCCCTGTGTTTGCATGGGTTTCCTCCCACAGTCCAAAGATGTTCAGGTTAGGTTGATTGGCCAGGCTAAATTGACCCGAATGTCAGGGGATTAGCAGGATAAATATGTAGGCTTACGGGAATAGGGCCTGAGTGGGATTGTGGTCAGTGCAGACTCGATGGGCTAAATGGCCTCCTTCTGCATTGCAGAGATTCCAAACTAATGGCGTGGCTTAGAAGGCTGCGGCCAGAACCACCATTCACACTGGCGGGGTTTTCATATCCTGCTGCAGTGAGCGGAAATTTAGCTAGCCGCCAGATTCCCCAACCTCGCTGCAGCGGGAGGGTGGCGTGTACGGCAAGTAAGATTGCGCCCTGTGGAATTTTGGATTTGAGTCACGCACATAACTACAATACGCCCAAGTGTCCTCAATTTTTTAGTCTGAACATACCTGCAGCCCACAAAACAGCCCAACTCCATCAATCTCCAATGTGAATCCCTTCAATTGTACTTGTTCAGGAGTGTCTCAACTTTGCAAACAGATTTTCAGGTGCCTGCCATGTTCCTGGTCTTTCCTTTGCAGATTTTTTAAAGTTTTTTTAAAATTCATCTTCACTGAGACCTGCCCTGCAATATTTCTCATTTAATACATTTCAAGGATAAACAGGTCACACTGAAAATATTAAAAAAGCCTCCTTGATTTAAGTCTCTTAAACATGCCGCATTTACATGCATGAATTATAATTAAATATGTTGAAATTAAGAATCCAAGATGCAAAGGAGAAGGGTGGATTTGGTGTTTCCTTGAATCCTGGTTATTTCTGCTGAATAATTCCCGTATATTCCCACACTAAATTTGGGCTATTTCTAATGACCGACAGGATACTTAGGCAGAATTTGGCATCAGAAATATGGGTGCCACATTTTAGAGGGTAACTTGTGGGTTGTATCCAAGGGGAAACTCCAGGCCTGCATGAGTGTAGTGCATAAGGCAGATGAACTGAGGGCATCGGTATAGGCTTGGAGGCACAATATAAAAGCTCTCACTGAAATGTGGCCTAAAGAAGTGCAGGGATGTGAAGAAAGGCGAAGACGACTGATCTGGTTGCTGTTGATATTCACCTCTTCTACTTTTTTTTCTTTAGTCCCTGGGAGCAGGTTGCTGTCTTTTTGTGCTCAGTTTCCTTGTTCTTCTGAGGTCCTTAAACAATTATACACAATTGGGATGAGTTACATGGGCAAACTACAGTGGCAATCTCTCTCTGCTATTTCCATGAACTGATACGAGTTCTCCTAGCGCCAGCGCATCATTTTCTGTAGTAATGTGATTGTATTTTTTTCTCTGGTTACAGGGTTTTTCAGACTGGATAAAGAGGGGGAACAACAAAGGAGGAATGAACAAAGAACAAAGAACAATACAGCACAGGAACAGGCCCTTCGACCCTCCAAGCCCGCGCCGCTCCCTGGTCCAAACTAGACCATTCTTTTGTATCCCTCCATTCCCACTCCATTCATGTGAATGAGTGCAATATTGGTTACAAAAACAGCTGTGGGGAGGAAGGAGCACCAAATGAAACCGTATGGGTTGAACGTAGGAACTAAAAAAGGCAATAACCCCATTAGGAGTACACTAAAGATGCTCAAACAATCGGGAGACGGAGGGGCAAATATGTCGGTAAATTGCTGAGAAGTGCAAAAACGAAAGGATTGTATTATAGATTTCAAATCCCCTAATATTAACTGGGATAAATTCAGTATTAAAAGTATCAAAGGGGCAGAACTTTTAAAATGCATTCCAGAGAACTTATTCAGCCAGCAACTAGCAAGCCTGGTGAGAGAAGGGGTAAAGATTTTCTGGCCCAGTCCGCTGCCAGGATCTTGCAGTTCCGTCAAAACTCCTTTTGACCAGTCCACCACATCGCCCGTGTCAAGTCCCGTCATATCGGGTCCAGAAAATCCAGGCCCGAGATTTAGGGCAGAATTTAATAACCACCTTGGAGGCAAATTTGGGAAGTTGGGTGGCATTTACTCAAGCAAGAGGGTGCAATGTGGAGACCCCACTGCCTTCTCATCTCTGCTTTATCCAGTTCACAGCAGGAAAGGTTCATGGATAACCTCCCTACCCTGACACCAATTGAGACCCTCAAGTGGGCCTCAAACCATCACCACTGATATTCAACAAGAGGCAGGTGGGGGAGTTACCATTAAAAGCAATCTCTGTCATGTTGGCTTCCGGTTTCTGGTAATGCTGGTGGGAATGGAAAGCTGCCGACATCTGAATGGCCACCAGCTCTCAGAGGGTGGGAATTCTGCCTCCAAGGTCTTTACTCTCAGGGAAGACCCACCACTGGTTAGTTAAGCATCTGATGAGAACCTACCACAACAGGGCTTCTCCAATGAAGGGTTCCCCAACCAGCAGATGATACCCCCACAACCAACATTAATATTCCACCCTGAGTTTTAGTAAATGAATCTGGACAGTGAATGAAGTATAAGTAGGAGAGCATTTTAGTGATCGTGATCATAATGCAATTGGATTTAGAATGATTATTGAAAGGATGAAGCATTTAAAACTGAGGAAAGGCCTATTTTCCTCAGCTGAGATATGTGTGGACTAGAAACAGCTACTTGAAGGCTTAATCAATGTCAGAGCCTTGAGAGGCATTCAGGAGGTTCTAAAGAAAATTCAGCATAAATATTTTACCACAAAGAAAACTTTCTCAAAGACTGTACACTGTAGGATAATGGGAAAAAGAAAGCTTAGGTTGAATTCTCCCATTTGGGACTAAGGCCGGAATTCTGCGTTCTTTCATGCTCCACTACTGCCGACAACGATAGCGGAGAATTTGGCGCTCAGCCAAATCTCCATTCACTGCAGCGGAACTGGAGAATCCCAGACGCAGACGAGGTCAGTGAATTCCTGCCTAAATCCCGTGGTGGGGATTGGGACTCTGTATTTTTCTCTGCGGAGGCTGGCAGGAAACCATGGCATATCTTCCAGCCCTGGTCTCATTAAATTACACGGCCAGGTACATTGTGCCATATAATGTGGTGGATCAGGCCTGCTGGTGTGTAGTCCCCTGTTATTCCGGACACCATATCAAAAAGGCACCCAACATCACTGACCCACTGTTGAAGAAAAATGATGGGTTTCCTGAGAAAGATGATGAATCTCCAGGAACATCCTGAGGCTGGAAGATGCACCTCTTCATGACACTGAATCTGGAATATCCACCTGTAGATGCTCCCCACACCCATTGCTGTGGTGTTCTGGGGTCCAGGATTGCTGGAGGCCTCCATTCCGAATTCTGGAGGCAGCCCCAGGTGTTGTTCGCATGTTCTCCCCGTGTCTGCGTGGGTTTCCTCTGGGTACTCTGGTTTCCTCCCACAGTCCAAAGATGTGCAGGTTAGGTGGATTGACCATGCTAAAATTGCCCCTTTGTGTTCCAAGATGTGTAGATTAGGGGGATTAGTGAGATAGATGTGTGGGGTTACGGGAATAGGGTGGGAGGGTGGGCCTGGAAAAGATGCTCTGTTGGAGAGTCCGTGTAGACTCAATGAGCCAAATGGCCTCCTTCTTCCCTGTAGATATTCTATGGTTTTGGTCAGGCTTTCATCCGCATCCCATAAGTGGAATGCAAATCATGCCAGTAAATAAAGTAGATAAGGTAGTCAAGAAGGCAAACAAAATACTTTCCTTTATTGGCCAAAGCATTGAGCAAAAGAGCATAGAAGTTATGCTAGAACTGCATTAAACACTAGTTAGGACACAGCTACAGTCATTGCATTATAGGAAGGATGGCTAAAGAGGATACAGAGGAGATTTATGAATATGTTTGCAGGAATAGAGAATTTTAGCAATGAGGAAAGACTGGATAGCTCTCGAGGCTGGCACAGACATGATGTGCCAAATGGTCTCCTTCTGTGCTATAAATCTTTTCATATTTCTATGTATGGAATGTTGACGGAAGGCTCATCAGTTGGTGGATCAGTGGGTACCTCACGTTTCTTTTATCCCGGAGGCCCAATGCAATTTAAACATAATCAGGCACTTATATTTACAATGTTCAGCCTCCTAGTAGAGTAGGAATCCCATCGCCAAGAGCTACCAACCACTCAATGCCCAGGAGCTCTCCCATACCGGCAGTGCCACCAGGAGCAACGACCACTGCCAATAATTTAAAGCAAAGGCGACCTTTGAGAGGGAGAGCTGACTGGTGGTGATTTAACCTGAGGATCACCATACTTCAGGTAAGGGGCAAAGTTGAGAAGGCGGGCCTCAATGAATAACCCCAGCTGGTGCGGGAATTGAACCCACACTGTTGGCAACACTCTGCATCACTAACCGGCCGTCCTGCCAATGTAGCTAACTGACCCCAATAATACACTGGGCTTTTCACCAAGGAGCATCACTGAATTCCTTTGGAGAGATAAGTAGGATGAGGGCCATGGGGGGGTGGTTTTGCCTGTGAGTGCGGAACGAGGGGTTGGATGGAAGGGCAGCGGGTGGCTTTCAGCGGGTCCCTCAATCGGGCACTAAGTGCCTGTAAATAAGAGATAACACCACCACCACCGCCCCCCCCACTCTCCCTTCCTTGGTGTGCCACTGACAAACCTGGCAGTGTTAGCTGAGTAGCTTCCTTGAGGGATGAGAAATCCATTCAAGTCTCATAATCCCTAAGCCACCATTAGATCCTGGTGGGCTCTGGGATAATTGGTTTTAAATGGCTAATTTAGCAGGCCTAATTGCCTTCCTGCCACTCGCGAGTGGATTTTCTACACGGTCCCTTTCCCACCATTCTTTAAATACTGGACAGTTTTTCCTTCATAAGAAGTTGGACACACGGCCTCCTGGGAGATTCTCCCAGCATCCTGTCTGCTCCAGAGGGCTCCACCCTATGTATCCAGAGCATCAATGCTGAAAACATTGCAATTTAGTCATGTTTCCAAATTACTTCACTTTGGTCTCCCTAATTAGATTGTTGATCTTGAAATGCATCCAACTCACAGATGCACAATAAAAATTTGCCTAATATCAGAACATACTAAAAGGGGAGGAGTAAGTTCATTTGGCTCATCATAGCTCACCTATCAAGAAAGAAAATGCAGTTTCCTAATCACAACATCCAACTATTTTTCTCAGCTTTATCTTTGTCAACTCTACCACATGCCAAATGTCCATTCCAAATGTTAGTCACACTCTGAAAGAAGATGCATTTCTTGCCACTAATTCTAAATTTGTCTTTCAGCAGTTTGACCTATTCTAAATCCTCACAGCTTAACTTGTAGTCATCATATAATGAATGATTTTCAGCCTGTACTGGTGTTGGGCAGGTTACTACAGTAGGATTTGTCCTTTCTGTGGAGTTTATAAATATACTTCAGTGGGATGCCCATTATGTCATCTTCTTTTAAGATGGACAAACACAAATTTCTTCAGCTTTTTCTCACAACTCAGTCTTCTGGCAGGAAAAATCAATCTCACAGCACCTTTCTGCATAATCACCAGTGCTTTCATGTCACTTTTGTGTCTCAGTGACCACAACTGGGTACCAGGGGCTTGGGTTTGATTCCCAGCTTGCATCACTGTGCGAAATCTGCACATTCTCCCCATGTCTGTGTGTGTTTCCTCTGGGTACTCCAATTTCCTCCCACAGTCCGAAAGATGTGCTGGTTAGGTGCATTGGCCATACTGAATTCTCTCTCAGTGTACCCAAACAGGTGCTGGGGAGTGTCGACTAGGGGACTTTCACAGTAACTTTGTTGCAGTGTTAATGTAAGCCTACTTGTGACAATAAATAAATAAACTTTTTTTAAAAGCTTAATACTTTCAATGTGATCTCGATGATATAATAGTGGAAGAATGGATTCTAGCAGAAGAATTCACTTCTTGGATTATTTTCTTAACTATGAATAATAAACTTGGTAATAAACTTTAACAGTAGTCATTAAAATATAATTAAAGAGTGAAGCTAAAATAATTAACTTTTTTTTGTAATTATATCTCAAGGACACTAAACAGCACTGGTACATAATTCAAAATAAAACATGAAGAACCACTTTATCCGACAACAAAATCTAGATAGGAAGGAGCTCAATCATATCCGGAGGATAACATTTAAACGTATGGGAAACATATACCTAACTTTGAGTAAACTACCTTGCTTCTTTAGTTTATATCCTCATTTCTCCCAAAATGGCACATCCTCAGGAGAAAGAAACGCATTTGTTTTAAGATTCAAAGACAGAAGCTGACACAGCTCTGCCAAGCTACATGTCTTTCTTTGTTTGTCTAATCAAAATATTATCATAATCTCTTAAGCCATGTGGAATCCTGAAACTATCTCAGACAGGAATTTTGGGAGCGGGCTGACTACTCCTCTATTTTTATTAAAGTTAAGTTAGCAACCCTGGTGACTAATGTATCCAACCGCCCTTGCCAGTGCTGGAGCCAGGTAACAGCACTTCTCTCATTCCATAGATCTGAAGAAACAATTTGGCAATTTGAGTTGTAGCAAATTAATATGTTGTTGCAGAATATTAGAGTTAAGAAAAAGGTCAATCTTCAAGAACATACTTAGAGACCTGTCCATGAGTGGTGCTTCCTTACTTCCAGTGAGGTTAATGTGGATAACATTTGGAGGTATCCCAAGATCACAGATGCAAACCTCCCTGATATGTAAGCATAAAATTCATATCTACTGTTCCTCCACATGTTATGGAATTATAATAACTTAATTTGCCTGTTGATTCAGCTTGGTAGAGTTAGGGGAAGGCATCTCTGGCCAAAAGGGGAGACACATTCCGAACGATTTAAGTAAGCTGATGGTCGGACTTCTGCCCCTAAGTGGAAGGAAGTCCTGATCTCAAGAGCTGCCAGCCAATCAGCCCTAGCAGCACCAGTAGAGTATTGGGCACTACTGGGACTGGAAGGAGGCTCTTGGTGATCAAAGATTGACAACAGAGACTGGTAATTAAATCCCAGGCTTTTAAGGTGACGAGGGCCCAGGCAGGGAGGCATAGAAAGAGGGTTTATATCTTGAATGGGGGCAGGGGGGGTGCCTCAATGTCAACAGAGGACCCCTCCCCCTGATTAATGTGCCTCGCCGAAAAAACATCCACCAGGGAGGAGATAGGGGATGTAAAAGTCCTGCCTAACTTTGAATAAACTACCTTGCTTCTTTAGTTTATATCCTCATTTCTCCCAAAATGGAGAAAGAAACGCATTTGTTTTAAGGTTCAAAGACAGAAGCTGGCACAGTAAGAGATACAATAAATACCAATGTCTTTTCTTACATTGTCTGTGGTTTTCCTGCGATCTAGGCAGATGACAAAGAGCAAATTTCCATTCTGGTTCATCTATTAAATGTTGAAAGTCTGATTTTAACACTGAAGTAGTTTTATTGTGCATTTACGAAATAGAACCCATTTCTGAGCAGGTCCTGGAGTATGATGCTGGTCTGCTTCTAAGACACCTTGCACCTGGTAGCTGAATGATGCCGCCAAGATTTAGGTCTGCTAAACTAAAGTGTTCTGATGTATGTCCCATCATGATATTGTCTGCCTTAAAGCGAGTTGCCTAGTCACATGCCTGAGGTTGGAACTGATGAATAGTTGGTTAGATTATTCTTAAATCCAATGCATTCATGTCCCAATTTGTCAAAAGATTTTATTGTACCTGGCAAAAATGTTCTTGATTATTAGTGTTTAAATGTCAAGGTGACGTTTGGGTCTAATTATGATGCAATGGAATGAGCAGGGAGCAGACGTTATATCTAGACCTGAGGTGAGTTACACAAAGCCACTGCTGGCCAAGTATGCGAGTCACTGACCTTGTGAAAACTACTTGAGTATGTCAAAGGAGAAGCAACTTCGCCATGTATGATTCATTAGGGAAACATTTCAGTAGGTCAGCGCAGGACAGGCTGCTCAATATGTCATCTTTTGTGGATGCTGAAAAGTAGCTTTGAAATTCTAGAAGCAGAATGGGCGCTTGCAGAATAATACAGGCACACTACTCGTACGTGAATTTGTCAGTCGGTGATTATACATCATACAGCTAGATTTATTTGATGCATTTTGGACATTGCCAATGTTGCAAGGCTTTTAATTGTACCTTGAAAATTGCACCCTCCTGATGTACAGATATGCATAAGATGAAATGAAACAGCTTTAGCTTGTGGTTTGACAAGGATGAGCACTAAACTTTAATGGGTGAACAGGCAACATTTTACAGGATGTAATCTTGAGCCATCTACAGCCACATTTATATACCACCTTCATTGTCGAAAAAGTCCCACCATCAGTCAGAACATAACACTGCTAGATAGCCTCACTTGCAAATTCTTTAATTTAATTTAATCTAATTCTTTAATCACCAAGGTGGCATGGTGGCACAATGGTTAGCACTGCTGCTTCACAGAGCCAGGGACCTGGGTTCGATTCCCGGTTTGGGTCACTGTCTGTGGGGAGTCCGTATGCTCTCCCCGTGTTTGCGTGAGTTTCCTCTGGGTGCTCTGGTTTGCTTCCACAGTCTGAAAGACGTGCTGGTTAGGTGCATTGGCCATGCTAAATTCTCCCTCAGGAGCTGGAATGTGGCGATTAGGGGATTTTCACAGTAACTTCATTGCAGTGTTAATGTAAGCCTACTTGTGACTAATAGATAAACTTTAAAGCATGCCATTTACTTATTTGTCCAGTCACAGGTAGTCTACATAGCCTGGTCACCACCCGCTGCCAGAGGTGGTGCATCACTGTCTTCTGGGAAGTGCAGCTCTCCCTACACCACCTCTTGTTGCTGCATACCTATTTTACCAGCACTCACATTGTGCACTGAGTGCCTTGATGGTGCATCACTTGCTCACACAATCGGTATCATGCGTCCATAGTGAGTCTGATTTCATTTAAATTTTCCTAGGCACTTCTCTCCTGTAAATATCATTGCAAGCTTCAAAAAACTTCAAAATGAATCAAAAATGAATTATAAAGATGTAACTTTCTAAACGTTGCAGCAAGATCTGCCCTCATATACATTTACCTTAAAGTCCACACATTACATTAAGTTTGACTGATTTTTCCGTACGTTTCATTATGCTGACTCTGCAGGACACACAAACAGCAAACAGCTGAGAATAAACATTACAATGTTGTGATAAATTTGGGGCAGTCATCCCACTGTCTTGCCATTTATTCCTGGATGAACAACAATGAGGAAAAGCCGAAACTTATCCTGAAATGAAAAATCAGTCATTTAATTGGCATTCTCATTCACAGAGGTCGTAAGGACGGTTGTTGCCAAGAGTGAAAAAGTATTGCCCTGTTCTGCTAGTGGCTGTCCTCCTGAGGAAGTAGGTTTGGATAGAGGGAAACCAGGCTCACTTTAAATCTATCCAATGTCATACTTGAGCCGGAAAAACTTACTGATAATACTGAATGACAGCAATGGAAAGGATTTAACAATTGCCCACTATCAACATTCTTCACCCTAATCACCACATAAATGCATCCAAAAATTCTATAAATGTAAAAAGAAATGCAATATATTCAATGTCTCCATACTAATCCAAATCATCATATTCACCATGGCTGACAGTTACAGATGTACTGGTCAAAGTATAACATTGCTGTACATTTATATCAAAGGTATAAATCAGCTCTGTAGCTGTTCAACCTGGTCCCTTCCACGATACCATGACAACTGATCATCTAGAGAATGTCAGAGTGGATTGAAGATGAATTCCTCAAGACCAAGGATTAAAAACAAATGTAATCCTCTTCAGAGAAAACAATCTTCCCTTTTCCAGGAAATAATGTAAGTATTCTGAACCTGATGTGACAAGAGAAAAACAATGCTTGGAATTTTTCCACAACACCCTTTCTGACAATTACTGAACTGTCTGTGCCACTGAAGTCTTGTCTCCTGAAGTCATGAATTTTGACTCAAGCATTTAAATTAAGCTGTTGCCTTTAGGATTATTCTGGGCTGTTGTTCTCTGGGCAGAAGGCCTCCGAACAGTAGCTATACTATAAGACAGAGTATACATCAATAAATAACCGGGGCTTGTTAAAAAGCAACTACAATAATTGTGACAGGTTCTAAATCATTGTATAGATTGGACAAATCAAGTCAGCAAAGATAGTTTTGAGGATAATTTCATAGAGTACATCAGGGACAGTTTCTTCTAATCATATGTTCTGGAACTGACCAGGGGAACAAAGTATTTTAAACCTGTTTATGTATTATGAAATAGGAATAATTAATTATCCCAATATAAAGGATTCTGTAGGCAAGAGTGATCATAACGCAATGGATTTTCACATTCAGTTTAAGGATGAGAAACTTGGGTCTGAAACTAATGGACTTAACTTAAATAAAGGCAATTGCAAAGGAATGAAGAGGAAGTTGGCTACAGTGGACTGGGAAACTAGATTAAAAGGTAAGATGGCAGATAAGTAATGGCAGACAGTTAAAGAAATATTTCATAACTCTCAACAAAAATATATTCCATTGAGTAAAAAGAGGATGCACTATCTATGGTTAAATATGAATAGTATCAAATGAAAAGGGAAAAGGGGTATCATGTGAAGATCAGTGGGAGACCAGCAGATTGGGAACAGTTTCACAACCAGCAACGGATGACTAATAGAATAATGAAGAGGGAGAAATTAGAATATGAATGTAAGCTAAGAAGAAATATAAAAGAAGAGTTTTTACCAGAAAATAAAAAAGAGGATAGCTAAAATAAGCATTGGTCCCTTAGAGGCTGATGAATTAATAATGTGGAACAAGGAAACTACAAAAATCTTGAACATTTTTTTGTTTCTGTCTTCACTGTAGAAGACACAAAAGGTATCCTAAGAACAGTAGAAACTAAGGGGCAAAAAGGAGGGGGACTGTGAAACAATCACTATCACTAGAGATTATGTACGAGGTAGATCAATAGGACTGAGGACTGACAAGTCACTTGGACTTGACCTGTATCCTCGTGTCTTAAAAGATTAGCTGCAGAGATTTTGGATGGATTAGCTGTAATTTTCCAAATTACCTAGATTATGGAAAGGTCCCAGCAGATTGGGACGTTTTGTAAATGTAATGCCCCTATTCAAGAGAGGAGGGAAGCAGAAAGCAGGAAACTATAGGTCAGTTAATCTATTGTTTGCCATTGGGAAAATGCTAGAATCCTTTGTTAAGGTGGGAATAGCACGACATTTAAAAAATCATTACACAACCAAGCTGAGCCAATATGGTTTTGTGAAAAGGAAATTGTGTTTACAAGTTTATTAGATTCTTTGAGCATGCAGCAAGCAGGGTGAATAAAGGGGAACCAGTAGATGTGGGATATTTGGATTTTAAAAAAGAGCATTCAGGAAGGTGTTATATAAAAGGTTACTGGAGAAGATAAGAACTCATGCTGTTGGGGGTGACATATTAGCATGGATAGAGGATTGGCTACCTAACAGGAAACAGGAAGTTGGGATAAATGGATCAGTTTTTCAAGTTGACAAACTGTAAATAGTGAGTAGCCAGAAAGATCAGTACTGGGCTTCAACTATTTACAATCTACATTAATAGCTTGGATGAAGGGATTGACTCTGCTGTAGCCAAATCGCTGAAATTGGGGGAAGATACAAAAGGTCATAATAGGCTAAGTGAGTGGGGAAAATGGCAGATGGAGTTTAATGTGGAATATGTGAGGTTGTCCACTTTAGTGGGAAGAATAGAAAATCAGAGTATTATTTAAATGGAGAGAGACTGCAGAATGCTAATAATTTGGATGTCCTTGTACATAAGTCATAAGAAGTTAGTATGCAGGTAAAGCAAGGAAAGCAAATAGAATGTTGACAATTATTGCATGTGGGATGGAGTTTATAAGAAGGGAAACCTTGTTACTACTGGACAGGTCGACAGAGGCCACTCCTGGAGTACTGCATACTGTTTATCTCTTTATTTAAGGAGGGATATCGTTGCATTGGACGCAGTTCAGAGAAGGTTCACGAGGTTTATTCCTGGGATAAAGGGGCTGTCTGAGCAGGCCAATGTTGATTGGAGTTAGAAGAATGAGAGGGGATATTCATCGGGTAGGATGGAAGAAACTCAATCTAGGAGACACAGCTTCTGAATAAGGCCCTCGCCCTTTTAAGATGGAGATGAGGAGGAATTTCTTCCCTCAGAGGGCGTAAATCTTTGGAATTTTCAATCTCAGAGAGAATTGGAGGCTGGATCACTGAATATATTCAAGGCTGACCTGGACAGTATTTTTCTTCGACAAGAAAGTCAAAGGTTATGGCCCACTGGAAAAAAAAAGTGAGAGGCAGGAAAGTGGAGATGAGAACACAGTCAGATTAGACATAATTCTTTTGAAAGGTAGAACATGTTCGAGGGGCTGAATGGCCTACTCCTGCCCTTACTTCTTATATTCTTATGTTCTTAAACAATAAGAACGGCTGTGCGAGAAAGGAAAGATATATGGATCAACTTGCTGTTTGTCTTGTACTTAACCACAAAAGGAGTCACTGCCTCAGCCAATCTGAATCATTGGAGCTTCTTTTTCCTCAACTTTTCTGGCATAAGTCACCAACTGCAGAGTCATGATCCTTGATAACTATTGCTTTGTAATTTTTTAAATTC
Source organism: Mustelus asterias (assembly GCF_964213995.1). Taxonomy (NCBI): domain Eukaryota; kingdom Metazoa; phylum Chordata; class Chondrichthyes; order Carcharhiniformes; family Triakidae; genus Mustelus; species Mustelus asterias. The sequence continues at coordinate 33,296,174 of NC_135804.1, forward strand.
ACTCACAGAAAGTATCACGGACAAGGCCAACATGATGGCACAGTGGTTAGCACTGCTGCCTCACAGCGCCAGGGATCCAGGTTCGATTCCCAGCTTGGGTCACTGTCTGTACGGAGTCTGCACGTTCTCTCCATGGGTTTCCTCCAGGTTCTCCAGTTTCCTCCCACAGTCCAAAAGACATGCAGGTTAGGCGCATTGGCCATGCTAAATTCCCCCTCAGTGTACCCGAACAGGCACCGGAGTGTGGCGACTAGGGGATTTTCACAGTAACTTGATTAGTGTTAATGTGACTGATAAATAAAATAAATAATAACATTTATTATCCATTATCAATTGCCTTTAATGAATCGTTTTGGTAGGGATTTCAGGGGGCAATTAAGTCAACACATTTCAGTGGGTCTGGAGTCACAAACAAGTCAGACCAGGCAAGGAGGCAGATTTCCTGCTTGAAGGAGTTTAGGGAACCAAATGAATTTTTACGACATTCTGGCCATCATTACCACTACTAGCTCTCTATTCCAGAATTATTTTCGTAATTGAATTTAAATTCCCTCGCTGACGTGGTGCGATTTGAACTCATGTCTCCAGATCATTAGTCCAGGCCTCAACAAGTTCAGTAACATAAGCATTACGCCACCATTAGGAAAGATCTTCCTTAAATTGAATCAGAACTCAAAACCTAACTGAATAAATAATTCTCAAATGTGCAGGCTGAAAATGAATATAGAATTACTAACAGAAAACTTTCTCCGGGACCCATGGGAGAGTGTAAATTTGACTGGAGTAATGGCAGAAGAAGGATGTGAGGGTGCTCTGTGGAGAATACAGGATGGGGGAATTACATCCCTTGTGATTTCACCCATTAACTTGCTGAACTTATTCATAATACCTTGATGATGATGAATGAAGCAAAATTTTTTTTTCAACAAAGTGGAAGATTCACTTAATTTATCATCTTCGTAATTAACATGTTTTCTTCTGCCAACAAGCGACTAAACATTTCAAAATATACCACAAAATATTGAAATTGCATTTAAAATGTCATTAAGGATCCCAAACTCTCTTGAATGAAATTATATTAAATATATGCCTTGATGTTATAAATGCAACAAAGCTCAATGTGAAAGGTTAATGTTTGGAAACGATATTTTAGCAAAACTTTTTACTGTAAATAGGATTATGCAATCTCTTCAAATAAGCTTCTCACAGTACAATAAATGGATAAAAGATCGATCATTCAAGCATTCATCCTGAAGCTTTCCTATTCACATTACTTTCAGGCAATGAGGTGTGCCAGTCAGAGATGTAGCAATAAGATGTAAAGTTGATGTCATTTCTGTATGCTAGTGTTTTTTTAAATTCATTTACAGAATGTGAGCATCTGCTGGCTGGGCCAGCATTTATTACCCATCCCTAACTGCCCTCCATTTCAGAGGGAATTTAAGAGTCAACCACATTGCTGTGGACCTGGGGTCACATGTTGACCAGATCAGGTAAGGATGGCAGATTTCCTTCCCTAAAGGACATTAGTGAACCAGATGGGTTTTTACAGCAATCGACAATGGTTTCATGGTCATCATTAGGCTTTTAATTCCAGATTTTTATTGAATTCAAATTTCACCATCTGCCATGGTGTGATTCAAACCCATGACCCCAGACCATTACCCTGACTCTCTGGATTACCAGACCAGTGACAATACCACTGCACCGGATTTCAATTTCAGCAGCACAGTTGGTCTTCACTTTCTACATCAAAGAATTATTACAACACAGGAGGCCATTTGGCCATCATCCCTGTGCTAACTCTTTACAAAGTGAATTTATGGAATGTGGGCTTTTCTGGCTGGGCCAGCATTTATTGCACACCCCTTATTGCCCTTGAGAAGGCGGTGATAAGCTGTCTTCTTGAACCCGCTGCAGTCCATGCGGTGTAGATATCCAAAGAGCTATCCAATTAGTCCCACACTCCTCCCCTTTTCTCATTGGCCTTGCATTTCTTTCTCTGCTTCAAGTGTTAATCTAATTCCCTTTTCAAAGTTATTATCAAATCTGCTTCTACTAACCATTCGGGCAGTGCATTCCAGCTCAGACTAACTCACTGTGTGAAAATGTTCCTCTCCATCTCACCACTGGTTCTTTGAGCAATTACTTTAAACCTGTGTCCCCTTGCTCCTGATGTTTCTAACCCTGGAAAATTTACTCTCTTACATATACTTGTCAATTCCATAGAAATATGACTTTGAAAGTCAAAATCTAAATATTTTTACCAACATGTTCCTTTGTTTCATTTCCTAGTCTCACCTATTTTTCTAATATTTTCCCTTCTTTGAGGTGCCCAATTGAGAGCACAGGCAAACAGATTGTACCCAAGCTTCTGCAAACACCAGTCTTGTGCCAGCTGTTCAGAGGTTCTGGTGTGTGGCATGGACGCAGGTGACACAAACACCAATCTTCTCCTTCTGTCCCAGTGGAGAAGTACTTAGTCTCCCTTCAGCTATTCCCTACTGGCCCAGCTGAGACCAGAAACATACCATGGGCAAAAACGCAAATAAAATCACATCAGTGAAACGTGCCACCAAGCTGTTTTATGAACACTATACAAACATTTCAGACAATGCTAGTTAGAAAGGCATAACCAGTGGAGATCCTAGAACAAATCCTATCAACAAGCATGGGATCAGTTTTCACACATACACTGAAAACATCCAACTCCATTCTTATCTCTGACATCGGGCTGTGAATTAGTCAGAACTCCAACTGAGTACCCGAAATCAAAGTGGTCTTATTCAGGTCCTGTCAAAAGTTCCATACCCATTGCCCTTGACTCTTTTCTGCAATCTAGTTCTACACTCAGGCTAAACTAGATGACATTCTGTCTGGTTTGACCGTAAGCAGAATTTCTCAATATCCTTTTTCTTCAGTAAAACCACTTACTTTGACCTTAGCAATGTTGCCCAACACTTTTATTCATAATGAGAATATACCAATTGCCATCTTTCTCTGCTCCATCCAGCATAAACTCGCCTTTGTTCAAAATTCCCCCACCCACGACCTATTCAGGTTGCTTATTCATTCTTGTCAAATTTGCTGAATTTCCTTTGCTAAACCCATCAAAGTGAAAATCATAGAATCATAGAAACCCTACAGTGCAGAAGGAGGCCATTCGACCCATCAATTTTGCACCGACAACAATCCCACCCAGGCCCTATCCACGTCAGCCTACATATTTACCCCATTAATCCCTCTAACCTATGCATCCCGGAACACTAAGGGGCAATTTAGCATGGCCAATCAATCTAACCCACACATCTTTGGAGTCTGGGAGGAAACCGGAGCACCCAGATGAAACCCACACAGACACGGGGAAAATGTGCAAACTCCGCACTGCCAATCTTTGTCCTGATCGATCCATGTCCTTCCCCTCACCAACTGAACCCCTGACCCCAGTCCTACATCCTGGTCCATTTTTGATAATCCTGTGATTTTGGCCACCTATTCATTTTACCCCTTTCAGTAGCGTAGAGCTATGCATAGATACTTCTCACTCCATGCTATCCATGACAACAGCTAATATCGAGTCTGCATATAGCTCTTGGAACTGAGACCTAGGCCACTTGCTAACAAGAAAGGACAGGCAAAGACATGTGGAAGGTAACTGCTGTAACCTCTACCTGCAGCAGGATAAGCGAGGGCCAGTTCAAAGCATGATTTTCATCCAAGCACAGAATTGCAATGTGTCAGTATAATTCACTCTCACTGTATAAAAGTTCTAGTTCAAGCATGACATTTTAGTACAATTATTATGTATTTATCAGGATTCAATTATAACTGAAATGCTCTGCCAGAATCCATTTTACAATTATAGTAGATTGGAGCCATATTTCCCTCTGTGTATTACTGGGAAAGGAGCCGTGAGTTAGCAGGTGAACAAGGCTGGCAGGTCAGAAAAACTGACATTTCCTCTGCTTTTTACTGATTCTTGGAGTCTGGTTTCCATGTTGAGACATGTCAATAAACAAATTAGAAAAATGTGTAGAACTACTTGCAGAGGGGAATGGGAAGAGGTATGGTACAAATAATAGACTGATGTCTGAGCTCCAACTTAAACCCAAGTGGATGCCATTAAAGAAAAGCAATTTTTAAAAACATCAACACAGCACTTACTGAAGTAAATGGCCCAGCTGAACTTTCAACCCAACAGTGCAGACAGTGTAGGTACTGGGAAGTATCTGATAGTGCAGCCAAAGCTAACGGAGAACTCAACAGTGGAGAGCGTAGGAAGTACGCAAGCCACAGAATAATACCATGGAGAGCAAACCTACTGCAGTTCAGTAACTGGAGCAGCCGAGCAAGAAATGGAGTCGAGGAAGAGAGAGGTCTGAGAGGTATGGATACACAAATCATTAAAAATAGTCATCAAGGTTAATGAATCCATAAATAAATCATACAAAACACTGGGGTTACTTTCCAGAAGGATGGAAAGCAGAGAAGTTATGTTAAACTCACGCAGAACCTTGGTTTGATTACACTTGGGGTGCTGTACACAATTCTGGTCCCCATATTGTAAACAGTATACAGAGGCAATGGAAAAAGTGCAAACAATACTTACCAGAATGATATCAAAACTGAGAAGTGATATCTACCAGGAACAAGTACGAGCTCTTTTCTTCATTAAAGAGAAGATTGAGGGGCAATCTGACAGAGGTCTTATGATTGTGAAAGAGTTTGATGGGGCGGACAGGGAGGAGACACTTTCATTTGCACTTGAGACTAGAATTTGAGGCCATCATTCTAATCAGTAATTCAGGGAAACTTCTTCACCTAGAGAATGGTTAGAATGTGGAACCCGGTGCCACAAAGAGTAGCTGAGATGAAGGACAGAGATGCATTGAAAGGGAAGCTAGAAAAACAGATGAGGAAGAGAGGAATGACAAAATATGCTGACAGAATTAGCTGGAGAAGGATGGAAGAAGGCTTGTTTGGAGCATAAACACCAGGATGGGCCAGTTGGGCTGAATGGCCTGTCTCTGTACTGTAACTATATAGCACCTCAGAAAGAACAGCGTAAAGAGATTGTCAACTTTTATATCTCATTGTTATCCAAGTGGCATAAGCTAGGATGAACTTCAACACTTTTGAAGGGTGCTTAAAAACTTCTGGGTTGACCGATCCTGCACATTATAAATCTTAATAGCATGTTGCACAATATTATCATGACAGAGGTTTGGAATTGGATTTGGAACTGGAGTAATCCATGGAAAATCAGGAGGAGCATGGGATGCAAAAGCCGCTCACAAAAGAAAATCCACTACAATAAGGAAAACTGTACAGGAGAAGAACTCAGTGCAATACTTCTGAAAAAAAATGACACTTGTTTTGCAATGAACAACAAGGTATATTGAGGACTCAAGGACGTAAGAAATAAGGGCGGTCATAGGCCATTTGGCTCCTTGAGGCTGCTCCGCCATTCAACAAGACTGATCTTTCCACATTTAAGCTGAGCACCAGATGCCATCTTTAAAGCTTACCACTTCGGTCAAGCAAATTTACCCTTAGCTGGCTTTATAACAGATTTTGTTATCTGTTATTTGCCATTTGTTCACCTGGCCTTGCTGGCTCTATCAGGCCCCTGCCCCACCAGACTGATAGCTTAAGCTCGCACCAGAGTGCTTGTCAGAGTGCCAGAAGATCTGGGCTAGAATTCTTCAGCTGTTTGCTAGTGGCGGATCCTCTGGTCCTGTTGGCAGCGCAAACGCGATGCGGGTTTCCTGGCAGTGTGGGGTCGCTGCAATGGAAAATCCCATTGACAGCAGCGGGACCGGAAGTGAAGAGTGTGCCACCTCTCCCTGCCAAGAAACCCGCTGGTGGGAGGCTGGAGGATTCCGATTCAGGTCTGAAAACTCCACAGTGCATCTGGAGAGATGCACACTGGTGACACTCTGACAAATTATGGGAAATTTTGCCCCACAGTTTTAATCTGGCAATTAGTGATATAGGCACAGACAGTGAACTTTAGTTATCGTACACTTATGGACTGATGCAGGAATTTGATGGAGAGAAACGTTCAAGTTTTCACAAGGGATGTCATGTAGTTTAACGTATCAGATAAATGAAAACATGGTGTATATGTCATGGTGGCAAAGGTAGTGACTGGAGGAAAGCATTTCCATGGCTCAAATCACCATGAGATTATGATGTGGAGATGATTCACCTGATGCAGGAGCAGTGCTCCAAAAGCTCATGAATAAAAGGTTAAGTCCTGATGGCATGAGGTTAAATTCCCCGCACACCATGCCCCCCCTCTCCACCCGCCCCGGAGACACGGAGACCTACCTCGACCTAAGCATCGGGAGCTCTCTCCACAGCCCCCTCTCACCCCAAAGGTATCAAGTGTTTGCCCCCGTCCCCAAACCTCACAAGCTTTGCGGGTGCTCTACCCTCACTGGCAAGTGCATCCCCACCCCCACCCCATTTCATAAGGTCATAGAATCCCTACAGTGCAGAAGGAGGCCATTCAGCCCATTGTGTATGCGTTGACAACAATCCCACCTAGGCCCATTCCCCGTAATTTACCCTGCGAGTCCCCCTGACACTAAGGGGCAATTTACCATGGCCAATCCACCTAACCTACACATCTTTGGAGTGTGGGAGGAAACCAGAGCACCAAGAGGAAACCCACGCAGACACGGGGAAAATGTGCAAACTCCACACAGCCACCCAAGGTCGGGATTGAACCCGGGTCCCTGGCGCTGTGAGGCAGCAGTGCTAACCACTGTGCCATCACGTCACCCAATCACAGAATCCCTACGGTGTAGCCATTCAACCCACTGAGTCTGCACCGACTCTCCGAAAGAGCGCCCCACCGAGGCCCACCCCTCAGCCTCATCCTCGTGACCTACCCAATTCACACATCTTTGGATACTAAGGGACAATTTAGCATGGCCAATCCACCTGACCTGCACAGCTTTGGACTGTGAGCAGAAACCAGAGCACCCGGAGGAAACCCATGCAGACACAGGGAGATTGTGCAAACTCCACACAGACAGTCACCAAAGGCTGGAATTGAGGTCTGGTATAGCGAGCTGGGTAGGTGTGTTCAGACATTGTTGGGGGCAGACATTGCATTGGAAATTGTGGAGGGAACATCACAGAGTATGGTGCGGGCTGCTTGGAGATGGCAGGGGAAGGGAATCCTACATTGTGAGGTGGGGCAGGCAACATGAGGGGAGAATCGCACATAGGCTGGCACATTGCAGGGGTCAAACATTGCCGTGGTGGGGGGACGGGTAAGTCAGAGTTCGCAGGGGAGTGAGATATTGTGGGGATGGGGAGACTCTGAGATCGTGGCGTGAGTCAGATGTTGAGGAAGTGGCGGTGAGTCAGAACTTTCTGGGTGGGAGCAAATCAGAGATTGTGCAGGGGGAGCTGAATCAGATTTCATAGGAGTTGGGGTGAGTCAGACATCATAGCACTCAGGAGTGAAGCAGACATTGCGGGGGTTGTGCGGGGTGGGGGGGGGTGAGTTAGACATCGCAGGTGGATGGGGTGGGCCAAATATTGCAAGGGTTGTGGGGTAGTCAGATTTTGCGGGAGTGGGGCAGGTTAGACATTGCGGAAGTGGGTGTGAGTCTGATACTGTGGGAGCAGAGGCTACTCGGGCATCATGGGGTTGGAGTGTCTCAGACATTGTGGGGGTTGGGGGAAACCTGACATCGCAGCTGTGGGGTGAGTCTGTCACTGTGGGGTGATGGAGGTCAGCTGATTGCAGGGATCATATTGTGTGGAGATTGGCTTGTTAGACCTGGATGAAGCAATGCTATTTCTCACAAGCAGTGAAATACCAAGCAAGGTTTATTTCAGGGAGCTCAGCAACATTGCCTCCTTTCACCTGACAGCAATCCTGCGGCCTGGGAAACTTAGGCCACCATAGGCTAGAAGTAAAAGTGCAATTAAAAATACTGGCATCAGCACCCTCTATCCCTCCAAAAAGAGTTTAGTGACTGAGCCACCCCGAGAGTGGTTTGGGGTCCCCTACCCTGCAACCTACATAAAAACCAGAAGTGGGCGCAATGGGCTCAGGTTTAAGAATTAAAATGTTTTGTTCTCCCACCTCCCTAGCCCACCCATTCTGCTTATGGACAACCGCTAACACTCTTCACTTCCTCCACATATGCGTCCTTCATCTGCATAACAAGAGAGGTTGATTTGTAACCGGATAATTCATTCATTTCCTTGTGTAAGAACTTCATTTTAAATTTCAGAATTATCATCAGCCTATAATGGCACAGTGTGTTATCCTTGCCTCAGCTTAATGTTTTTCCCCAAGTCATGGGACATCTCCCAGACCTTTTCCCACATTTTCACAGCCACGGAGCTTGGGTTGACCTGGACAATACCAGATGTACCAGGCTGCCTCTTGCCCCAGTACACTGATCTCCTGCTCAAATGACTCATTCTGCTTTTTTTTCAAAAATGCCACTAAGATTTCCAACAGCTGGCCAGAGAAATGAAGTTCCAGAACATTTTGTGGCATTCCTTTGATAGAATATTTTACACACCAAGCCTGCATTAACAACTTGTTCATCCTTTATACCGCTGACGGTGGATTTGATGTTTGGCAAGTGTGAAAACAGCATTATCACAAGTGCATCATAATTGGCCAGTTTTCAGTCATTTCTGCTGATGAATATGTGTTAGATGAAATCACACACAGCAAGGTTACTCTCACCCTCTATTGTTGAGTGGCTAGCAAAATCAATGCAAAAAGGCCACTTAACACTTTTCCTAAGCAAAGTGGAAAATATTGGCTTTTTTAAGATGCCTAGTATAAAATTGTGCATCATTATTATCCACTGTGGAGAACTTATCGTTTAAGATCAAAAATATGCTCAAAGACCCGGAGCTACTCCAACATTCCCCCCCCGCTGCCGGCATTGTTAGGACTGTCCAAAGAAAAGGTCAGAGCCAATATGGTTTGGCACCAGCTCAGCTGCACAAATGACCAGAAAGCTGCCTGATAGATGACAAATTATGGCCGAGGGGACTCTACTTTGGGATCTTCTGTTTGGATTTACTCCCTTACCCGCCTTCTTTCCCAAGACATCCACAAGGCAGTGGGGCTATTTTCCCCTTAGCTTGGGGTCTGGTTCTGCAGACACCAGGATGCAAACACACACCGACAGGCCTGTCACACACCGACAGGCCTGTATACCACTCAGCTGGGGGCCAGAGCTCCTCCAATCAAGTCCCCCTGTAATTTAGCCTGGCTATATTGACAAAAAACATTATTCACTTTTCCACCAATGTCTAAAATACAAATGAATTTCCTGACATCCTGCGGTGTAGAAGCTTTCATAAAGATGGGTAGAGGACATCACAATAATAAGATCTGTCAGGTAAATGAATGTGATGGATAACTGTAACAGACATAAAATAATACAGGCTTTTCAAAGTCAGTAACTTACATGCGCAATGTACCAGCACAATGTTTAGTCCTTCCTCTAACAGTGGCAAATGGCACTGAAAAGAATCTCTACCAATCAAATATATATTTTACAATGTAAGTCTCCAAAGATTGTCCTGTCTCTTAAATACAGACTTAACAGCCTTTACAATTCTGCAACAAAATTTCTTCCCCAAAGTTAATGGTCAACATTATGAACAAAGGTGCTAGGAAATTTGAGTTATACTATTCCTAGAGAAATTCCCACCTAACTTAGCTTTGTGGGAGGGGCTGGGCGGAGGGGGGGGGGGGGGTGGAAAGAGTGGGAGAAAACTCAGTCTATGCATTACAAGTTCTGTGGTAACTTACAATCCCCAGCAATTGACACATGAAATTCTTTTGATTTTTTTAAAAGAAGCATAGCTCAGTGGCTCGGTGGTTAATGTTCACCTCATGCTATGTGGTTACAGATTTAAGTCCCTGCAGGGGCTTAGTGCTGCCTCGAATCTTATGTGTGATTAGTGCACATTATTGTTAAATCTGCTAGTTTGATCATTACGAATTACAGAAATAATGTCTTTTGTGCCTTGTCACAGAAATATCACAATACAATCCTTTTAAGGTGAAATGAAATCCAAATGAGTCAACAGTTTAACATTATTGTTGATGCAATATAACTAAACCGGGGCTCCCAAGTCTATTTTTTTCTCTCTCTCTTCCCATTTAATCCTATCCTATGGGACATTCCCTTTCTAATGAATCTCATTAAAACCTCCAAAACTCATGACTCCCGAGGAATGTGTTATGGTGACAGCATGGTGGTACATCTTGACATTTTGGTATTAACAGGTTTGCTTTCTTTCCGACCTAGTCCCTCCTCTTGGAACAGGTTGCCCATTTGCAAACTTGCTGAATATGAGAGGGGCCGGTTGACGGCCAACCCATCTTCCCTGTAAACTGTTACAGTTCTGTACAATTATCCCAAGTTGAACGTTTTCAGAAAGAATTTCTCATGCGCCTGCAAATGAATGAGGCATAATTCTCCCCCTAACGTGTGCATTAAATAAGAGGGAGTTGATTTCTATAAAGCAGCTTTACTGTGGGCAAAGGCTGATGATATGTCTGTTCTCTTCTATGCCATTATCTGAGTACTTGAACTCGGTATAACAATGACTTCATACAGAATGAGAAGTGCGGGGCTTTAATTGTCTGTATTTAGTCACGCAAACAGAGGCAATGGCCTGAGAATGGTTAAGTTAGCCAATGACATCATTGAGCTTCCCCGGCTTTAGGAATGGCTCAGCGGAGCTATTGCAAATTTGCACTGATATTAGTTTGAGTTAGGTTGTAAATCCCAGATTTAGGTCAAACGGCAAGAGCTGGGACTTGTCTCCAGACATTCCTCCCATCCCCTAGTCACTACTCGCGGCCAGATACACATACAGAGAAGAGGAGAGAAGAATGGGAAAACATCAGGAGACAGGGTGGTTTATGCAGAAATCCTCTCTGTCAATCAATTCACCATGTCTGCATGAAACTGATGATCGCATCATCATGTTAGTTTGCCTGACTTGCTTAGCACAAAGAAGGTGGGAAAATTTTCTCAAGCGGAGATGTTAGCACTTGAAAAATCAATCACCATCTGTGCTCATTTTCTGAAGAGAAGAAAAACAACCTCTGTTTAAAAATACACCGGAATAAATATCTCTTAATGTTTGGAAATAAACTACAAGGTCATGGAGTACATGGCAATTACAAAAGAACAAACAGCGGCTGCTTTTAGTGACTTCATTATTTAATATCACTTCTAAATGTACGTCCCCGCACTACAGTCATGCTCCCATAAATAGATCTTGAAGCCACCTACAGAGTACCAGCATGTGCAAGGGTTACAAAAAAAAAGTTGTGGGAAGAGCAACACTGTGAAACATGTGACGGTAAGGCACCGTACAGTACTAAAATGTTTCTGCTGCACTGCTGCTTCCTTTCAGTAGCACAGCTGTGTGAAAACTGCCAGCAGAAAGTGTGCTGAGGCAGCAGAACTATTAAGTACTAAACAAACAGTTATCGGAGCCCCTTCCCAATAACTGGTCATTGCACAACGTAAACCAAACAAGTTCTGAGGTCTCAGAGAAAAACAAAACTGACAGTGATTAAAGTTCACTTGGTTACAACTGTGTTTCCTTTTCTACCAAGTTTTACCCACACAGGGTAACAATGTGTTGCAATTCTTAAAAAAAATGGAAGGCAGCACATTTTTGGTAAAAAAAGTGACAAAACAACCCTAAAAAAATTAACCATTTTGTTGGCTGCTCATTAAAATTTACCCTATTTTTTAGGTGATTATCATGATAAAGTTTAATTAGAGCTTTTTTGTTAAAATTTTAAGCTGTGATACTTTTTTCTTTGACAATGTTTCAGAGATTGAGAAAATTATAGTTTCCTGCTACAGCACCCTCAATTTGACAATACAAACCTTTCATCAAACTTGAAGGACAGCTTTTATTTAGAAAACAAAACTTTGTACATCAATCACTTAAAATCACCCGCCATGCCGTCGTTAAAAGGTACAACAAACAGAATCAATCAACCTGTAACACTTTTAAACAAAGATAAATTGTATCACTAGCCAATAACGGGACAGTTGTGCAAAAAAGATGACTAGGGTATTTTAAACAGTCAGCAAGTGCAACTACGTGACTTCTCTATAAGCAGATCAAAAATATGCACTTCTCTGTTACATGGTATTTTAACCCTCTCAGACCTCAAACAATATTTCTCACAATTAGTTATGGATGGATTAACTAAAGCACTACAAATCATGGACTCACATTTAAGGTGGCAAACACTGAATTCAAAGGTGAGCCATACTGAGATGGAGTTCCATCTGGATGGGACACCCCCTCACCCTCTCTCAACCCAGTCCCTGGTTACCAGTCACTGCCACCAAGGGACAACCCACCGGAACATTGAGGATAATTTGGCCTGAACCCTTCTGCCGCAGAAAAAGAGCTATAGGCAGCAAAAGATGACTAGAGGTATCTCCAAAGGTCAGAATACATGCCCAGCAAAGTCCTTGGTAGAGATTGGGAACTTTAGTTAGCAAGTGTTGGATTCATAATGGATTGCGAGCAGGCTAGTACAAAGCACTCTCCTGTTACAAGAGGATATTAGGGCTGGCATTGCTGCTTTCCGGGGCCTACTGTCATCTTCCCCCATTGTGGCCCCAGGAAATAGCGGTATGGCAGACAGGCAGGAAGGTTTCTGGATGAAGTGAACATTTCTATCGCTTTTTTTAATTCAAACGTTAGAATCTGAAAACAGAAAATGCTGGAAATACTCAGCAGGTCAGACAGCATCTATGGAGAGAGAAATAGAGTTAATAGGCTCCAAAGTGAGTTTGGGTTGGGGCATTTAATCGGGCTAGAGGAGGCAAGGTGGAGACCTTACTGTCTGCCTGATTAAGTCCGGGGCAGGAAAGCTCATGGGTGGCCTTCCTGCCTTGATGCCAATTGAGGCCTTAAGTGGGCAATTAATACCCACTTAAGGGCCACATCATGCGCCCACCCTCCCTTGCTGGTACTCAACCAACGGCAGCCTAAATAGTGAACTTCTGGTTTGGCATGGTGGGGGGTGGGGCGGGGGGAGGGGGGCGGGGGGGAGGAGGAGGTGATCATTGTCAGGCATTCAGTGCCTGATCAAGGGACCTGGCATTGGGAAGAAAGTTGGTGGGGGGGCTGCTGTGATGGACCTCCCTGCTTTTCTTTGGACAGAGCGGGTTCAACGAGTCCCTGCCTGCAACCCTCATCCTGCCCTCACTCACCTGTGGCTGGGGGTCCCTCACTGATCCTGAACCTTGATGGATGCACTGTTGGCAGCTACCACCACTCCCCTTGTACTACTGCCTGCAATGGACAGCTGCCAGCCTCTGACTGACGGGCAGCTGTCTAAGAGCAGGATTTCTGCCCTTGACCCTGGGAAGATCCACTGCTGGCTTGTTATATGCTTGAGAGGCATGTCATACATTGGGCCTTCCCGAAAGAAGGTGCCAAAGCGCTCCCTGTGAGCCCCAGTCAATGAGCAAGACCCCTGACACCTGGATTGAATGATGTTTCAGGCTGAAGGTCTGAAGAGTTTTCTTATTCCATTGAAAAGTAATTATTCTAAAATGTGTAAGATTTTCACTTGCCTCTGAAGTGATTAACCTGTGTTGTGTGACATCAGATGGAAAAAGTGTCTCTGTACTATTGGATGTCAATGTTATTAATCTTAGAAGGAGTGCTGCTGAACTTAATAAAGGAAAGTGACATTCTTTTCCACTTTTTCTTTCCTTATCCTACCTTTTGTTAGCTCAGTAACCAATGCCAGAATCTTTAGCTATGTTCTAATACCACACACAAAAGACCATTCTTGATATGTGAGTCCCTGTCAGTAACAGCATTGGGTTTTGGCATTGAGGTGGTGAACATCACACCAAGTTGCTTTGCCCCATTCCTTCCAGGACTACAAGTCATAGCTATGATTAGTTGATGAGATGTGACTGGCTCACAAAATAATTGTACCATTGCTCTGAAGCCCCAATATTTGTCAAAACATTTCAAAATCCATCCCAATGCATACTGAGCACAGAAAGCTATGGTTTCTCACTGATTTTTGCTTTTGTGTTCTCATATGCCAGTTCTCCTTGAGCCTCCTGGTTTACTGTCATGTGATGTGTTTCACAAGTGCTTATATTACTCCATTGTCAAGTGGTACTCATGTTGATCACTTTTTCCCAGAAACATCCACATGATATTCAGACAATCAGAACTGAATTCATGTACCCAGAATGCTTGACACTCGCTCACCATGAGAGCCTGAGTCTGGGGTGTGCTCTCATGGAGGTCAAAGGAAGCATTACAAGGACACTCTGAAAGTTTCATTTAGGAGTTTTGATTACCAATTTTCGAAACCTAGGTCGCCCAGGATCATTGCACCTGACGCAACCAAATAAAAAATGTTGCGGTTTCTTTAGACAGTGAGCATATATCGATGGGGCAGACAGCAAACACAAAGAGCAAATCCTGAGACAGCAACTTGACCATAAGACATAGGAGCGGAATTAGGCCACTCAGCCCATCGAGTCTATCATCGATCATGGCTGATATTTTTCTCATCCTCATTCTCCTGCCTTTTCCCCATAACCCCTGATCCCCTTATTAATCAAGAACCTATCTATCTCTGTCTTAAAGATGCTCAATGACCTGGCCTCCACAGCCTTCTGTGGCAAAGAATTCCACAGATTCATCGCTCTCTGGCTGAAGAAATTCCTCCTCATCTCTATTTTAAAGGATCATCCCTTTAGCCTGAGGTTGTGCCCTCTGGTTCTAGTTTTTCCTACGAGTAGAAAAATCCTCTCCACGTCCACTCTATCCAGGCCTTGCAGGATTCTGTAAGTTTCAATAAGATCCCCCCTCATCCTTCGAAACTCCAACGAGTACAGACCCAGAGTCCTCAACCGTTCCTCATACGACAAGCTCTTCATTCCAGAGATCATTCTTGTGAATCTCCTCTGGATCCTTTCCAAGGCCAGCACATCCTTCCTTAGATACAGAGCCCAAAATTGCTCACAATACTCCAAATGGGGTCTGACCAGAGTTTTATACAGCCTCAGAAGTACATCCCTGCTCTTGTATTCTAGCCCTCTCGACATGAATGCTAACATTGCATTTGCCTTCCTAACTGCCAACTGAACATGCACATTAACCTTAAGAGAATCTTGAACAAAGACTCCCAAGTCCCTTTGTGCTTCTGATTTTCTAAGCATTTACCCATTTAGAAAATATTCTATGCCTCCATTCCTCCTTCCAAAGTGCATAACCTCACACTTTTCCACATTGTATTCCATCTGCCACTTCTTTTTCTACTCCCCTAACCTGTCCAAATTCTTTTGCAGCCCCCATGCTTCCTCAATACTACCTGTCCCTCTACATATCTTTGTATCATCTGCAAACTTAGCAACAGTACCTTCAATTCCTTCTTCCAAATCATTAACATATATCGTGAAAAGTTGTGGTCCCTGCACCGACCCGTGAGGCACACCACTAGTCACCGGTTTCCAAATCCCAAACATCTGCAGTATCCTCTCCAACTTGCAGTAGAACCTTCGGTACACAGATCAACCTAAGCGATCACCCATGTACCCTTCACAACCCTACCAAATGCCCTAGATCATGAACATGAGGAAGAACACAGAATGACAAGCTTCAGAGACAGAGGGGCATAAATGCATCTCAAGGTTGTCCATGTTGCGTCAGTAATACAGGTGGTCAGAAGTTGAAAGTTGGGTGAGCCTCGGTCACCCCACTGACAACCAATCGAGCACCATGGTGGCACAGTGGTTAGCACTGCTGCCTCACAGCGCCAGCGACCCAGGTTCAATTCTAGCTTTGGGTTACTGTCTGTTTTGGAGTTTGCACATTCTCCCCATGTTTGCGTGGGTTTCCTCCGGGTGTTCCGATTTCGTCCCACACTCCAAAGATGTGCAGATTAGATTGATTAGCCATGCTATATTGGCCCTTAGTTGAGGGATTAGCAGGATAAACATGTGGAGTTACAAGGATTGGGTCTGGGTGAGATTGTTGTTGGTGCAGGCTTGATGGGCTGAATGGCCTCCTTCTGCACTGTCGGGATTCTATGGCCAAGACCTTTCTGATGTCAAATACATGGAAACACAAATGCACTGTTATGACACCGATGAATTTCTCCTTCTTTCATGTCTGTTACTCTCAAATTATTTGTCATTTTCCTATTTTTAAGATAATTATGCCATTAATGTTACAGTGTCATTTGACTAGCACCCTACTCCAAACAGTTTAGTCAGTTTACAAAGTGCCGTGGTTGTCTAATCACAGATAAAACACGTGAGCAAACAACCAAACACAATGCAGTGCCTCCAGCAGAGCTTTTAAGCATCTAATGACCTGCAGTAAATAGGATGTGCAGTTAAGGACAGATCTATTTACCAAACAAGTAATAACCCATGAGATTGTGCATTAAGGAGTTCCACACATCATAGCAGTGACTACACTCCAAATGGCTCTGAAGCACTTTGGGCCATCTTAAAGTTATAAATGGAAATTTCATTCTTAGTTTCTGTTTAAGATGCATGACTAGGCAATTAATTCTGAAATAAAATTACTCCAGAACGTTTCAAGAACGATCTGAAGGTAATAATCATTGAAATAATTGTTTTAATGGTGGCTTCGCTCTTTAAATCAATGAAGGAGGTGCAGATAAAGAAACATTACTGTTGCACCTGTTTCATAAGGTCAGAAGTGAGGCCTGCAACACTGCTGGTAACTGAAGATATTCAAACACTCGTCTTGCTCCCTCCCCACTTCCCCACCTTCCCCCCCCCCCCCCCCCCCCCCCTCCCCTGACCTACCAATCCACATGTTGGCCACGAAAAGGAGATCTTATTGGCACAAATAGCTGTCAACAAAAATAAATTCCAAACCAGAACTGAAAACAGACTATTTGTATTCTTGCAGCTGGTGCCACTGTATGATGGATTATATCTAGTAAATCATACCAGATATTTCTTATCTTAAAGCTTGTTCGACAATTTTTTCCCGTGGTTGGATTTGTAAAGTGTTTCCCATGTTTGCTTACATAATAAGAGTAACTATATATCAAACCACGTCCTTGCAGGACAAGTGTCATGTCCTTGTACATGACACCTCCCAAATCGGAGTCCATTTCTCCCACAACTCGGTATTTCAATTTCTCCAATCAGATTTCTACAGCAGCAAAACAATCTGAACCAAAGTCACAAATCTCTGTTACGCTGCCCAAAGTACATTATTCCCCCCTTTTCCTCTTCAACCTCCTTGAACCTGGTAAACCACACCACCCCTACATTACCCAGCATGATGCTGCTGTCCTCACTTGCTTCCTCTTCACTTAGCATGAGCACAAGTCCCCTCTGGAGCCATCTTGGTCCCCCTTCACTTCCCGCCACCCCCCCACACGGAATTTGTGAATAATATGCCAGAAAAAGGGAGAAAACAGCACTGTGTACCTACACCTCAAGGACTGCAGCAGTTCAAGAAAGCAGCTCACTACCACCTTCTCAAGGGCAATTAGGGTTTTATAACTGTACATTTATGTTTCCATGTTCCTCTGGAGCCGTTCTTCGTCCATCATTCATGTTCCATGTTTCCTGCATGATTGCTATTCCTTCCACAAACATTCACTCCCTCCACCGCTGACAAACAGTGACAGCTCTGTGTACCATCTCCAAGATGCACTGCAGGAACTCACTAAGGTTCCTGAGGCAGAACCATCCAAACCCACGACCACAACCATCCTGAAGGACATGGTCAGCAGATGCATGGGAACACCACCACCTGGAGGTTCCCCTCCAAGCCACTCACCATCCTAACGTGGAAATATATTGCCATTCATTCACTGTCGCTGGATCAAAATCCTGGAATTCCCTCCTTAACAGCACTGTGGGTGTACCTACATCTCAGGGACTGCAGCAGTTCAAGAAAGCAACTGACTACCACCTTCTCAAGGGCAATTAGGGATGGGCAATAAATACTGGTCAAGCCAGCAACGCCCACATCCCATAAATGAATTTAAAAATATGTACTTTGGCATCAGCAGCCCTTGATCATCAATGGTGTGGCCAAAACCCCACCCAATTTTCTACTTCTGACTGACTGTTTCTCAGAAGCAACATGGGCAACCTTGAGTTGAATGTATGCCCCTTTATCTCTGAAGCTTGTCACTTTGTATTCTCTCCCTCACCCATCTGCCTTGGCATACTGCTGCTGCCTTCAGACTGAAAGGCCACTGAATGGCCTTCCAGTTTCAAGGGCCCATCCACTGCTTTAATTGGGAACAAGGCTGTCCTCCAGCAGTTAATTGGCCACCCTGGAAGAAAATCGCATGTGACTGTTTTCCACATAGTGCAGGCGTCAGACTCCATTTAAGCCACAGGGAAAGTCCTGCCCCTGGAGTCAGATTTGATTTGAGTACTGATGAGATCCAGTTCTATTTCTGCACTATCTCAACTTCTCCGCTGCCCATGGTCTAGGTCTGACATCCCAGGTGAAATTCCCCAATCTTGTCCGTTCCCACCCTGCTCCTAGTGAGAATGGAGAATCTTGCGCTCAGCCAAAACTCCATTCATTGCAGTGGCATTGGAGAATCCCAGCCGCGTGAAGGTTTTCAGTGCCAGTCTTGGAAGAGCCATAATTTCACCCAACAAAGCATTTAAAAGTGGCACCGCTGTCCTCAGCTCCTGCCATGAAATCTCTTTCCCAGGAACAACTACTCTCAGTCACTACAGTGACTGCTCTCTGGTCACTGTTTGAGGTTGAACCAGAAGGCTGACAACTTTGCCATCCCCAAACTGAACTTACAAGCTCGTATCACAAAGACCACTTACTTGCACCTGTAACACCTTTGCTCCTACCTCAGTCCATGTGTTGCACAAACTGTCATCCATGCCTTTGTCACCTCAAAATTTGACTTCTTCAATGCCCCTCCAGGTCAGCCGCCATCTTTCACCCTTCAGCTCATTATAATTCTGCTGCCCATATCCTATCCTATAGTATCACCACCATCCTCACTGATCTACATTGGCTCCCAATCCCCCAGTGCCTCAAGTTTAAAATATTCCTCTTCATGTTTAACTCTCTGAAGTACACTGAACATCTGCTGCTGGCCTGTCCTTCCCTCTTCAGCATAACCCTGACAGCCATGATCTAAGCAGCCAAGGCCCAACTCTCTGGACTTCCCTACCTGAAACCCTCTAAACCTTCAATTCCCACTCCTCCTTTAAAATCTTCTTAAAACACACCTCTTTGCCCAAGCTTTTGTTTGCCTCATGGAATATTTCCTTATTTGCCCCAGTATCCATTTATTTGAGTACTTCTCTGTGAAATGCTTTGGGAATTCATAGAATCATAGAATTGCTACAGTTCAGAAGGAGGCCATTCAGCCCATCAAGCCTGCATCGACGACAATACCCTTCGGGCCCTATCCCCTTAACCCCACATATTTACCCTACTAGTTCCCCTGACACTAAGGGGCAATTTAGCATGGCCAATCAGCCTAACCTGGCCATCTTTGGAGTGTGGGAGGAAACCGGAGCACCTGGAAGAAACCCACACAGACATGGGGAGAATGTGCAAACTCCACACAGACAGTCAACCGAGGCCGGAATTGAACCCGGGTCCCTGGCCCTGTGAGGCAAAGGTGCTAACTGCTGTGCCACCGTGCTGCCCCTCATTCATTTCACTCAGTTCAACTCCGCCACTCAATTCATTTCATATTATAAGTGCAAGTTTTTGTTTATATGTGAAGTATTTGGATAGTTGTGAGAGATGTGGTAAGATACTATATAAGTACAAGTTCTAACTTCCGAATGACAGAAGATATCCAATTATGACAGAATTTAAATTTATACAAAAGTGAATCTGACTTGATCTGCACAACAAATTGTTCACATTTAAAATGGTGTGAGTTTAATAGTCAGGAGTATACGTATATATATCTACGAACAATTGCTAATTTGTTATATATCAAACATTTAATAACATTCTTCATGTTTTGAAATGTGTTCATCTACATACATTTACCATGGTTACTAACCACCAGAGGATTAATTTTAGGAGTAACAGTTCATAACAATCAACATTGTGTTTCCCTCAATGACCTTGAAAACATTTTCTCACATTTTTAATTAGGATTCTATTCCAAGATTATCAGTCCCACTTTGATTCATGTTTTCGAAATTGCAGGGCTCTTCTTTTGTTAGTTAACTAAAATGTGTAATCAGTTTTTACAATTATTACTATATTCAGGAGCTTTGATTCCTAACCAAAATTTGTTGCAGATAGATACCTTACAATCTCACCTTAATACTAAATTCAGCAAAGTGCTTTTTACTATTCAGCTCTCATTTCTGTTTTCTATTTAACACAGGTATTTATTTTAAAACTATCAATTGCCATCCTAACTCCCGCACACCAAATAACCCTTTACCACAGCAGAATCCCCTCCACATAAAGTAATTACCCCTCACTATGATACTCAATAACTCCAATTAACTCTTCATTCACTGCTACAACCAGGCCAGAAAACATGCAGCCTCTAGTGAATCAATGAAGCCACTCCCAGCAACACAAGGCCTCATGGCAGCTCCAATTGGATCTGCAGTGCTAGGAGAGAGGCTCCCTGGATTGTTGGAGTGTTGGGAAGAGAGAGCCTCCCTTCCTGACTCCAAAGAGTGTCTTCCAGGTCTGATCCAGCCCCACATTCCCTGGAGCTCAAACACCAGGCCCCAGCTCTCACCCAGGAAAAACCCACTTTAAAGTGTCCCCCCTTCCTACTCGCTGACCTTGCCGCTTGCCATCTCCCCTGTCAGCTCTGTCTCGCTCACCGCCCCTTTCCCATTCCCACTTCCCTCCCTATCCCTCCCACTCACCGCCTCTCCCCTCTCCCGCTTGCCGACCCTTCCATTCACTGACTGTTCCTCACCCACTGCCTCTCTTTCACTTGCTGCTTTCCTCCCCAACATTCCCAACCTTCCTGCTTGCCAATTCACTCGTGCTCACCACCTCTCTCTGAGAGAAAGTGCATTCCCGAAGGTTTCACAGTTCCATACATGATAGCCTGCCATGCATCCCTTGCACAAGCAATGGTGCTAAATACCAGCACTTTTCCCTGTCACTAGGACAAATTTGCAGTAGACAGAGTACTGACCTTCCTCAACCAGCCCGTGCTTGGAAATTGCAGAACATAATGTCTAACCTTAGATGTAATTTTGCGATTGGACAGCACTTAATGAACAATTCTGACTGTACTGAAGATTACAGTGAAAACCAATGTAAGATTATCAGTCAGGCTTGAAATGTAACTTGCTATTGTTTGCTAGAAGCCTTATGCATTTATATGCAGGGCCTTGTTCTCTGTAGACAAAATATACATGTCCAGGTATTGCAACTTTTTTGACTTAAACAAAATCATGGGGAACAATAGTAACATCCCAACCAATCAGAGGTGACTTGGCAACCAATAAGCACCCTTGCCTCATGCAATATAAAATGTTGCTTCCTTTGAAATTTAGCATTCTTGAATATAGTTAAGAAAGCCCACCAACATCTCTATTTTCTCAGAAGACTAAGGAAACTTGGCATGTCTGCTACGACTCTCACCAACTTTTGCATATGTGCCACAGAAAGCATTCTTTCTGCTTGTATGGCTCTTGCCCTGTCCAAGACCACAAGAAACTACAAAGGGTCGTGAACGAAGCCCAGTCCATCACCCAAACCGGCCTCCCATCCATTGACTCTGTCTACACTTCCCGCTTCCTCAGCAAAGCAGCCAACATAATTAAGGACCCCACGCACCCAGGACATTCTCTTTTTCACCTTCTTCCATTGGGAAAAAGATACAAAAGTGTGATAACACGTACCAATCGATTCAAGAACAGCTTCTTCCCTGCTGCCATCAGACTTTTGAATGGATCTACTTTGCATTAAGTTGATCTTTTTCTACACCCTAACTGTGACTGTAACATTACATTCTGCACTCTCGCATTTCCTTCTCTACGAACGGTATGCTTTGTTTGTATAGCGCGCAAAAAACAATACTTTTCACTGTATACCGATACATGAGACAATAATAAACCAAATCAAAATCAAATGAATGCAAAGTGAAAAGTTTTGACAGCCGGTCTCTTTTTCAGAGAGACTCAAGTTCTGTAATACCAAGAACCAATTGACTATCCTCTCTACTGCCATACCTTTCTGACCTCTTCCTCCTCTGCTGGAAAGTAGGATCTGAGCCACAGAAGATACATGATGCAAAAATGGTCATGGTGACAGAAGAGACTGCAACTGTATCTCACTCCTTAGTTTCATGGCAAAACCCTTTGCCAGGGTCACACTTAAAAGACTCCATATGCCTGTAGATCAAGTGTACCCACAAGAACATTGCCTTTTCCGTGCTGGCAGATCTAATGTGGGAATAATCTTCTCCAAGTGCCAGTTACAAGAAAAGTGTAGGGAACTGGGTTGTGGGGCTAAATTGCCTACTCCTGCTTCTAGTTCTTACGGGTACACATCCTTACCTTACATTTGCAGTTCTCACTAAATAATTCAACACCATTAGCAGAACAGAGTTCCACAAGACTTTGGGGAACACTGGCTGTTCTGTTTGACAAATTCTTCTCCATGATCCTAATTTTTACTTTCCCTCCAGGAATGGAAGGAATTTATCTGTATACCAGGTCAGATGGCAAGTGTTAAAAATTGTCAAGATTGAAACCAAAGTCAAAAAAATGTAGGGTGGAATTCTACCATGCCCCCACAGTGGCATCAAGGGAGGGTGCAGTGATGGGGGGGCGGGGGTAGGGTGAAAATTGGCTGGTGGCCAAAAAATCAGTTTCATGCTGGTGTGCATTGACTACAGGATCTTCCAATGCTGCCCACCATGGTGTATCAGGAACCCACTGGAGACTGGCATGAAGATGATGTGCATCCTGCTAATGGGATGCAGATGAAGGCCCAAACACCTGATTCTCCTCAGTGCCAGTGGGAAAACACACCAGTCCAGAACCAGTCCAGGCCACCAGCAACCCTCTTCACTGGACTACCAGATCAGTGGGTGGGGATAGCATCTGTTACATGGAACTTCCAGCTTCAGTGTCTTCAAGAAGGTCCGTCTTCCAGCCTCAAAGTGTTCCTGGAAATCCATCCTCTTTCTTCAAAGGTAGCACCTGGGTCTCTATGGGTTTGCATGAACAAGATGGGCCAAATGGCCTCTTCTATGCTGTATCATTTCTATGATTCCATGGGTCAGTGATGCCAGGCAGCTTTTAAATATGGCATCCAGATATGATGCCAGGACACGTGTCATCAAGTCTGCCCCACCATGGCAAATGGCACAAAACCCCGGGTGCATAATTAATTATGCCAGGGATGGAAGAAATGGTGTGGTTTCTCGTTGGCCTCCGCAGTGGGAAACAATCCTCATCCCCACCCACAGGATTTAGATGTGGATTGGAGAATTCCACCCATAGTGTTCTGATCAGGGAGCTGCTCTATGCTGATGCTGCACTAGTCGCTCACACAGAAACTCAACTACAAAGACTCACGCTCGGTCTCTCCCATGACAATAACTTGTTCACCGTCACTATAATCATCAAGAAAACAGTGGTCATTGGACAAGGTGTTGCCTCTCCACCCCTGATCACACTAAATAACACCCCGCTGGAAGTTGTTAGCAAATTCCACTATCTCAGGTCCATGGTGACTGACAATCTGTTCCTGGATGCAGAATGTGATATATGCATAGGGAGAGTAGCTGCCAGCTTTGGCCCACTCACAAAACACACATGAAATTACATCAAGACCCTTAGGGCCAAGCTGACAGTTTATAATGCCTGTGTTCTCAGCACCTTGTTGCACGGCTGTGAAACACGGGCACCTCACAGCTATCGGGAAAAGAAGCTCGACAATTTTCATCTTTGTCATCTGTGGTGCTTTATGGATATGTACTGGCAGGACAAAAGCACAAATGTGGCAACCCTCTCAAAGGCAGAGTCCCACGTTTGTTAGCATTCATCAAACAGAGGCAGCCTTCTTGGCTCGGGCACATCCACGGGATGGAAAACAATCACATAGCGAAGGACTTTCTGTATTATAAGGTCACCGGAGCCAGACAACCAATAGCACTCCCAAAGCTCCACTTCAAGGATTCTAAACATCGATTATTGCATATGGGAATCACTAGCTGATGACATCGGAAAATGGTGACTCCATCTGGGGCCTGGCATACGCCACCACGTTAACCTGTAGCCACAGCGGCTTGGAAACAGACAACCCTCAACCACACTTGGTGGCTTCATTTGTGACACTTGAACCAGCCTCTCAAGGACCGGCCTCTTTGGCCATCAGCAAAGGTGGGTCACATGAAGACAGCCCACCTGAAATGGATTGTTTGCTGCATGTCTATTGACATTCATAGATGGGAGGAGGCCGACAATGACAATTTAACTGGAATCAGTAAATTAAGGACAAAGGTAATCCAAGGATCAAAAAGCCCACTTTCCAATTCAGCAGTTACCAATAGTTGAGTTACGTAGCAAAGTAAATCCTTGTTTAGCTAATAAGCTGGCAAAGAATAAAAAGGATGGTGTCTCAATTGTTGACAATTGTTTCAGTGCTTTGCCGCCATGCAGAAAATTAGCAATGTAGGTATTAAAGCTACTTTCAGGAGTACAAACACCAGCTTGGAAATTCTAATGCGAGCAAATAAAATAGTTCTCTGATTAAACTGGCAAAATGTCGCCCACGTGAACCGATTAAGAATTGTAAACATGCACAATGTGACTGAACAGCCTCAAGACTGTAACAGTTACGCCAAGGAAAATGAAAACCCAAGTTGCTGGAGTCTTTACATTTTGAAATTGAATTGAAAACTGCAAAAGAGGATAAACAAAACACTGGAGAATAGTTTTATTAGTAGTGCTAATAAAAACAGTTGCGTTTTTACACTGCACTTCCACATGGGAAAATTCTTCACAAAAAACTGTATTTCTTTGAAAATTTAGTGTCAAACCTGCAACATCCAATAATCAGTAATGGAATGACTGACCAATCCATCCAGTTACTATTGCTTAAAGAGGCAGAAGAAACATGACAAGTAAATATCCATTTGTACTTTCCAAGTAAAATGCATTATAGTGCATTTGCCTTTGTTACACCCTGTCAATAAATAGAAAATATGAAGTATAAGAATGCAATTTTTGGCCTTGGAAATCTAGGACCATTCTGAATCTATCCAATGTAAGCTTAGTAGGAATATCTGCAAGCTCCCACAAGACCTGGATAACCTGAGCCTTAATTCATGGATTCAACGATGGATTAATAAGGGTGGAGCACCTGTCTGCTCCGATTAATGCCGGTTGAGCAAAACCTAGAAGAGGAGATTCTAGAAGTCTGGAGTTCCGGCATCCAGTCTTCCAGTGAGAACCTGGAGTAGCAGCCAAGGGCGGTGCAACTAGTATCACCGTGAACACCCTGGTAAAAATGGACCCCACCCTCTGTTTAAGACTGGAACAAAGCCCTGGAACCCTCAAAGATCAGAAGGCATGTTTTAAAATATTTTAAATATATTAAATATTATATACAGCCATTTTGCCAAGGGAAGTGTGGATGTAACAATTGCCACCACAGTTTTGCTCACTATTGGAATTCATTGAGACAGATGCTAATTTGGTACTGCTCGCCCTGAAGCTTTATTGCACTGGGATTTTGAGAATGCATGTGCGGAGGGAATGGTATACCCAGTTCTCAGCCTGCCTGATTCTCTTCCCATTAAAATGAATAAAGTTGGCTGACAGGTTGGTAAATGTAATGATCTATCCCAATCCCTGGATTTTCCCTTTCTTCCCAATCTCTGTATGAACCCTGCAGCTAATCATTTTTCGTTCATCACAGCCCATGTTAATCCTCTCTAGACATGGTGCACTTCCAGCATGGATCACTGGATTGTGGTTGGAACAAGATCCCTGGATGATTTGATTCCTCAGGCGTAACTCTGGGCTGGTGATCCAGAACAGAGTAAGAAGTTTAACAACACCAGGTTAAAGTCCAACAGGTTTATTTGGTAGCTAAAGCCACACAAGCTTTCGGAGCTCCAAGCCCCTTCTTCAGGTGAGTGGGAATTCTGTTCACAAACAGGGCATATAAAGACACAGACTCAATTTACATGAATAACGGTTGGAATGCGAATACTTACAGCTAATCAAGTCTTTAAGATACAAACAACGTGAGTGGAGAGATCCAGAACAGACCAGGAGGCAATCCTGGGATGTTCCTTATCTGTCTGCCTCAGGGCTACACAATGTGCAGTATTTGCCCACCAAGAACTTGAATGTTTTGTTTCTTACAATATTAGCAATGCCAACATTGCGTATTAATTTATGAGTATTAACTAATTAAATCCAATGCTAACATGTAAAGCAAATAGACAGCACCTCAGCTTGAAGAAATAGGCGAGTGATACTACCTGGAAGACAAGAACTCAGATTTTAACTTGAGGCCCAACTATGGAGTGTCAGCGGCGGAGGAAGTTGAAGGGGATGGGTGGAATGGACATCACTTGCTTCTGCCTGTAATGGTCAAAATGATTGATGGATCCAAACGGTATTCTGGGGTGTGGGGATGGTGGGCGGGGTGTGCAGGTTATTGATTATGTTCCTCCTCGTTCCTAAGGATACAATCAGAAACTTAAAAGAATCTTTCCTGATCCTCTCCCAATCTTCTCAACAACAACTTTCTCCAGCAGGTCCGGTAATCAGTGCCAATCACAGCCCCAGGTTATGATTACAAAGGGGTGTTAATTATATCACCGGAACCGGAACAATTTGACCACTTGTGAAGCTCCTACCTGCCTGCGCTGAGGATCTTATTCTTTTTCTGAAACCTGGAAGTCAAAATAACAACCAATGAGACTATGGAAAAAAAAGTCTCCATCTTGCAATGCCCTAACTCTCCCTAGGCTACAAATAAAAATGCTAAAATGCTGCCCAGTGCCATGTTACCTCCAAGCAGCAAAGCCCCAAGGTGCACCCATTGTGCCACTGGCACCCATCATTTCTATTTAAGTTAAGGAATGTATCCTGACCTCAAATACACTGGCAGGGTTCATCTCAGACATGCCCATTGGGCAGCTTTCAGCACCAATGACAAGCTGGACCAGTGAGTTGCTATTCTTTTAACAATGTTCTGCGATACTTGCTAAAGAAGTAATATTAGAGGAAGATGAGTCCCCTTGCTATCTTTTATCTTTCCATGTGACAGAACACTTTTCCCACAATAACTCCACCTGGGATGAGAAAAAAAAATGCAGGAGATTAGACATCAAGGCTTGAATTTTCACCATGACAGAGAGGCTCTCTCTGTAATGACAGAAATGATTGAAATAACTGAAAATCATGTCCCACTCCCGAATGAGGCATTTCCTATTTTTGCAAGGACAGGAGTGGGGGACTTTGGCACATGCATTGTTCACAGAGGCAGCTATGCCAATTAAATCTTCAGCTGCCTCCACTGAAATCATATTTTTGTATCTCAGGATATTTAAATATGAAATGTGCATTTTAGACCTGGTAAGAGCAGGTCTGAACTTTGTGGATTTGTTTGGATAACCTTTGAAAAAATATGATGCCTCTTTGGATGTGGTCCCAGGACACCTTTCATGGAGGTTGGTTGCCCTTTGGGGAAGGTAAGGTGCCATGTGGCATAAATGCATAAAAAGTATATAAATTAATTAACATCCTATTGGAACTGTCAACAGACGTGTCTAATCAACTGTCAGAAACAACAGTCGAGAAGACCAGCCAAAAGTGTCAAGGGAACATATCAAGGGGACCAGTCAAAGGCATCAAGAAGAATTGTAAAGACATCTGTCAAAGGGAGCTGTCAATGTCATGGCATTTAAATGTCCTGCCCTTTAAATCTTTGAAAAAACATGTCAGGAGTGTTAAAAATCATTGCTTGCCATTTCAATCTGTTTGTTCAGCATAACAGTTGGCTGTACTGTTAGTACAACTACTCGGCATCCATGTAGTTTAACATGTCAAAATGAAGAAGACACTGCCACAAAATGGGGATGGAGATATTTGAGCATTTGATCTTTAAAGGATTTTAGTTCAAAAGTTGCTCTAAGCCAGAAAGCGATAGAGAAGATTAGTGTTCTGCCAGGTTGCACATCTATAATTCCCCACATGAATGCTGGAATTCTACTGCCCCGCCCACCACAGGAATCTGAGCGGGCAAGGGGTGGACAATGGGAAAGTCCATTAACCTCAGGCGGGATTTTCTGGTTTCGGGTCGAGCGAGGCCGTAATATCCCGCCCAAAGAGTTTTTGTCCTTGGCAGCA
Source organism: Mustelus asterias (assembly GCF_964213995.1). Lineage (NCBI taxonomy): Eukaryota > Metazoa > Chordata > Chondrichthyes > Carcharhiniformes > Triakidae > Mustelus > Mustelus asterias. Next base: position 33,324,565 of record NC_135804.1, read on the forward strand.
GAGACATAAGGAGGAACTGAGCAGAGAACAGGCAAGTCATTGCAGGAAGTATAGGATAATTGGACAGCAGGTTACTTTGAAACTTTGCAATGCACTTCCTATCAACTGCCTCAACAACAACATTGAAAGAAGACTGGGAGCATATGGTCTGCACACCCTCTCCACCAAGAGAACAAAATAAATATTTAAAACAGGGAAACACATTGATCTGAAATGAATTCCTCTGTGATAGTAAAATGTTTATGACTTGAACCCTACCTAACTTCAGACATATCATCTGGATAAAGCTTCTTTATGTACAAATGAATAAATCACTCAAGTGGGACTAATTTCCTTAACTCCAGAATGCTGGACAACAGATCAGAAAGAAAAAAAATACATTCCACACTAGGAAGAGTTTTTTTTCTGGAAACTATCCTCCCATCACAGATACTTCAGCATGATGTCATGTCGTATCTGTAACATAACCACAGACTGAAAATTTTCCCACTGGATCCAAGTATTTCACACACTTTTATTTATTTAACACCACGCATATAGTTTTAAAGTATTTGCCAGCCCAGATTCCAATTTTAATTAGTCGGGTCTAATATAACAGATATCAATCAAGATGCAGAGTTTGTTTTAAAACTTTAATTAACAAGTGGTGGGCACACCATTTGTTCACACATTTTAAAGAAAGATTATTCAGGGCAGCGTTTGAACGCTTGCCACACATTCTAACAGCTCAGTCAGAAATTTTTATCAGCTTACCCCATTCTTTGGAGTGCAGACCACATAATAATTCAAGCCATCAACTTAGAATAAAGTGCTGCGTGCTGTACAATCCATTGGGTAATGCAAAATGACAAACAGATTTCTGACACTGGTTCCATGACTTTCTATTTTGATGCCACTTGAGACACAATACAGTGGAAGCAACACTAAACACAGCAGAAGATGATTGTTTGGCTTCCTTGCTTGTGAGTTGAACTCAAGCAATGACAAAAGAGTTTTTGTTGTAAATGTATTATGATTTTTTGAAGGCTAACATTCAAATATACTGTTCATAACCTCCCTTTCCCAACCTTCCCTGTTAAAGGCCAGACTCCATTCCTATTAAAGGCCTACTTCCCCTCTCCCCCCCACTTACTAAAGTTCCATTCTTCTTCCTATTACTAAAGTCCTTCACACCTGTCTCTTATTTAAGATACCCCCCCCCCCCATGTTTTAAAGATCCATTCTGTCACTCTTATTAAAGCCCCATTATTCCTCCTCTGATTAAAGTTCCACTCCCCTTGCTCTTATTAAAGGCCTACTCACTATGCTCATATTAAACACAGTTCCACTTGCTCTTTTTGAAGTTCGATTTCTCGACCCAGCTGGCTCCAAATTTGTTACTTTGAACATAGAAGCTCCATTGCCGTGGACTGAGAACAAGTGAAAAGCACAAGAAGAGGCAGGATGGTTAAGGACTGCAGTTGGAGAAGATTGGGGCTGCAACATCAAATGAAAGAAGTAAGAAAGAGGGCAGAAGAGAAAGCAAAATGTAAAAGGAGAAAGAAATGGGCGATAACAGAAAAAGACAAAGGAGGAGAAAAAAACTGCAGTGAAAGAGGATACAAATGGTAAAAAAGAAATGGGGAAGTAAAAATTAAAAGTAAAGAAAGGGAGATAAATTATTTTCTACTTGATACCAACAGGATCTTTATCTAGAGTGGCATGAAATATTGAGAGCTCTTAATGGTGTTCAATCCAAAAAAGTTTGAGAATTATTGAATCAGATTGTTTTCATCAAACGTTATGTTCTCAAATAACAATTGGCTTGACTAAGATTTGAACAAAAGTAGGTAGGTGGATGGGAATTGCATGTGGGCCTCAAACATTTCTACTATAATTTTATCAGTGGTTGTGCGAAAGCATAAGCATGTGGTCCCTCCTGATTTCAGCTTAAATAGGATGACAAGGGGGCAAAGTCTTTCCTCCTGTCAAGGACTGAGAGTGGAGCTGCAGTCACAGCCATGCTGATCATCATGGGGATTAACAGAGTGATGGCAGTATGGCTAATGGAGAGATTGAGGTGGCTCAGAGTCCTGGTAACGACGATAGATATCTATACACTGCCATTTGGCACTTAACTATCACTCATGTTGAATTGATGTCAGCAATAAATTAAATGTCATGGTCTGCACTAGGCAAACTTGAACCCTATTTCACAGACTTTCACCACTGACTCATGTCTTTCATAGGCCCGTAGGTGCATCGCCGGTGCCGATGGAAGAGATCAGGGGGAGTCCGAGGAGTTCTCAAAGGACCAGCAGCCTCATAACAGACTGTCATCTGACCCATGCACTCTCCACAAAAACTGATACATACGTCTCAGTGGATCCAGCATTTCAGATGGTTAAGGTGGTGCATGGTGAAGAGCACATAATAGAATTCAATCAGCTAATTCAAGAATACAAAAAACATAGGAGCAGGAATAGAACATACATCCTCTTGAGTCTACTCCATTGTTGAGTAAGATTCATGGCTGATCTTTTGTCTTCACTCCACTTTCCTATCCATTCCCAATATCCCTTCATTCCCTGATCGAACAAAGTTCTGTCTATCTCAGCCCTAAATACATTTAATGATGGATCATCCATAATGACTGGATGGACAATTCCAAAGATTCACAAACCTCTGAGTGAAGTAATGTCTGTTCCTCTCAATCCTAAATGATCCTTTTCCTGAGATCGATACCCATGTTCTACATTGCCCATTCAGGGGGAACAGTGTCTACCATGTCAAGTTTTTTTATTCATTCGTGGGACATGGGCATCACTGGCTGGCCAGCATTTATTGTACATCCCTACTTGCCCTTGAACTGAGTGGCTTGCTCAGCCATTTCAGAGGGCAGTTGAGAGTCAACCACATTGCTGTAGCTCTGGAGTCACATGTAAGCCAGAGCAGGTAAGGATGGCAGATTTCCTTCCCTAAAGGATATTAGTGAACCAGATGGATTTTTCCGACAATTGACAATGGTTTCATGGTCATCAGTAGATTCTTAATTCCAGATATTTTTTATTGAATTCAAACTCCACCAACTGCCGTGGCAGGATTCGAACCCAGTAACATAAAAGTTCCCCAGAACTTTAACTGAGTTTCTGGATTAATAGTCTACCAATAATAGCACTAGGCCATCTGAATCTCGTATATTTCAACTAAATTACTTCTCACTCTTCTAAACTCCAGTGAATATTGGCCCAATTTACTCAGTCTCTCATCAGAGGACAACCTTCTCATCCCAAGAACCAACCTTGTTGAACGTTTGCTGAACTGCCTCAGATATAAATATATTCTTTCTTAAATACAGAGTCCAAAAGTGCACACAGTACTGCAGGTGGGATCTCACCAACGTCTCATACAATTGTAGTAAGATTTCCTTACCTTGCACTCCAACCCCCTGCCATAAAGGCCAACATGTCATTCGCCTCCCTAATTGCTTGCTAACTTTGTGTTCCTTGTATGAGCACACACAAGCCTCTCATCAACATTTAGAAGTTTCACACCTTTGAAAAACATTCTGCTTTTTTATTCTTTCCACATGTGACTAACCTCAAACTTCCCCACATTATAGGCTATCTGCTATCTTGTTTTCTATCCACTTAACCTATCTATATCTCTTTGTAGCCTCTTTATATCCTCCTTACAGCTTACAATCTCACTTATCTTTGTATCATCAACAAATGTGGGTATATTACTCCCTCTTTAAGTTGTACACTGCTAAGGAGACCTGTTCCCTTTAGCTGAGTCCTTGTTCAGAAAAGGTAGTTATTGTTTTTGATGATTGTTTCTGAGCAACTGATTGGTTCTGCACTGTTTGGACCTCAAGATTGTTAGAACGTTGTTGCCTCATGCTGTAATGCATTTTTTGTCATTGACTATCTGTGCAGTTGTAGTTTTTAGATTTCTTTGCCATCCATGTGTGAGTATTTCCATAGACATACATCTTATACTTGCATGTTCTGGAACAGAAGAACAGATTCAAAGAGAGATGAAAGACCACTGGGAGTTTACCTTAGGTGGTCCATGCAAGCACATCCTTATTTTGATTTTCATGTATTAGCCACCATGATCATGGTGGCTAATCTCAACCTGTCTGAAACCCACCGATGCAGACTTTGATTGCTGTTGCAACCATCAATGAACTTTGCACACTCCAAGACTTGTTCACCAGTTCCAACACAAGAACAGCTTTGTTAGTGATCATCAAGCTTACAGTGAGAATTTGGCAATCTTTTAACATGCTGTCGCATGAATGTTGTTATATAAGTGCACACTTACCTTAGGAACCTTGCACAGATCACAACGTTTCTCATTTACCTATTCCCAGTTTCGGTTCTCGGGTGAGATAACATTATTGTGCTGTATCACCTACTATCCTGCTGCTTTTGGTGGATAGCATTCTCCTCAAATTAAACTCTTTGTTACTGGACCTCCTACAGAAAGATCCTCAACACCTGATCAGTGAGTGGTGCCAATCTATGCCCCGTTTTTCTCAGTAATACAATAACAATTCTAACTTATAAGAGTAGGCGGCAGCTCTTTAAGAGCTGTTGGTGCCAGAAATCCCACACTTGCAAGCCTACATGCTCCCAGGATATCATATCCTATGCACTAGAATTGCATAAAAATGTTGCAAATTAACTTTAATGTCTGCCCAAGGGTGTGGAACACCTCAACTGCGCTGGTATTAGAAGATCTGTGTGCGGGCTGTACATTCAATACTGGGCTATCTTTGCCTGCTGACAAATTACCAGAGAAATTGAAAGGATCGTTTGAACTCCTTTTATGCTGATACCCTCCCACTAGAGGAGGTTGGTTTAGCTCAGTTGGCTGGACAGCTGGTTCGTGATGCAGGGTGACGCCAATGGCATGAGTTCAATTCCTGTGCCGACTGAAGTTATTCATGAATGTCCTCTCAGCCTTGCCCCTCTCCTGAGGTGTGGTGACCCTCAGGTTAAATCACCACCAGTCTGCTCTCTCTATCTCTCTCAAAAAGGGGAACAGCAACCTCTGGAATCTTTACCACTAGGAGAACACATCAGAAATTCAGCACAATTTGTTTGACTGTTCCATTACTCCGAAATGATTCATGGAACTGGGAATGAGAAAATAAAATAATAAGAGAAACAGGGCAGCACAGAGATGGAGCTATAGTGCAGTGAGTGTGTGAACATGCACTCAGATTTTAGACTCCCCCAAAGGTGAGATACCAACCTCCATCACATAGGGACCTCATGAGGCAAGCTAGCAGCATTGGCATTGGTGAAACTTGGAAGCAGGTCCCCTGACAACAATGGATGTCACATCAATAAAAATGATGAGTAAAAAAATGAATGCTTAAAATTAAACAATGAGGGATGACTTTTAATGAGTTCCTGAGTTCTAGATATCAGCTCCGAAAGCTAACTTTGCAGTGTGAATTCTGTCAATGAATGATGAGAAATTGTAAAAAAAAAGCATTGGCTTAGCTCCCTTGAATGCTCAGTTGGTAAAGGTATTCTGTGACTGTGCCATACAGACCAGAAGCTTCCAAGATTGCTTGCCAGTCTGTGCTGAATTAGTTGATCTCAGCAAGGGTGGCAGAAGGAGCACTGCAATTGGGCTCATTACTCCCTCATATTGGATGCTGTTACCTTTCTGAAGCACTTAAGCTAATGCTTTCTCTTAGCCAACTTTCTTCGCCTTTTTTCCTCTCCTGAAGGCATTGACTGTCAATCAGGTAATGTTCTGTGATTTCTGTTCACCGTGCAGCACCAAGCCTGATTGGCTAATTTCCATCTGTGAGCTCACTGCGTGGGGGCAAGCTATTTGACTAGAGAGGACATTACAGTCAATCCCAATATTTACCCACGTGCTCTCCAGTAGTGGTCGATTAATACTTGTCGGGTGGGAGCCATGAATGATTTTCCGATCTGCAATCCAGGTGCATTGTGGCCTAATTCAGAGCTCCTGCTGAGACCACGTAACACAGACTGGGATTCAAATCTGGAACCTTTTGGTCTGTGTAGTACTGTTACACATTACCTTTACAGACTCAGCAATTGAGGGAATTAAGTAAATGCTATGTATCTAAATCTATGTCAGAATTCATGTTGAAAAGTTGGGTTGCGCAGCAGACACTGGAATCCAACTTCCAAGATGGCGCCGGAGTGAGTTGTGCCCAGTAATGCTGCAAGCTGTGCCCAGCATACCTTCAAATTCTACCTTTTGCTCTCGTTCTATGCTTCTCAAACTTCATTCTAACTCTTTTAAACTCTCTAACAATGCTTTACATCAGACTTTTGAATGGACCTACCTTGCATTAAGTTGATCTTTCTCTGCACCCTAGCTATAACTGTAACACTACATTCTGCACTCTCTCGTTTCCTTCTCTATGAACGGTATGCTTTGTCGGTATAGTGCGCAAGAAACAATACTTTTCACCGTACGCTAATACATATGACAATAATAAATCAAGTCAAATCAAATCGAGTACCCGGTGCAACTACGAATGACAAGTTAGTCTTGTAACTAAAGTTGTTTTAATATGATGAACAAAGACTGAGAAATGCCATTCAACCTCACCCAGCCTGCTCTGCACCCCCTACGCCAGGGTATAAAAATATCTTGTTAAAGAATTATCCTCCCTCAGGAAACTCATGTCTTGTGCAGAAAACTCATCCCTTGCTCATGGGGGGTGCCAAGGAAAGAGAAAGCAATGAGAGACAGTATCAGTGTGCTTTACAGAGCATGTGAATGAAATCGTCACAGGATGGGCGACATGAGATGCCCTTAAAGGAGCAGGCAGCTTGAAATTATTGCTCCCCCCACCCCTCCACAATGATCTTTACTGGTTTTAGAATATGCCATGCAATTAAAAGAATTAATGAAGAAAAATGCACTTCCTTTTGTTAAAACAGACATTTTGAAGAATCTGTGGAAATGTTTCACAGCTTCTTCATTGTGAAAATCTGGATCGCTGAGCTGGTGCGCTAACAATGAGGAACAGTGCGTTTTTGGTTTAATCCACAATCTGAGGGAAAAATGGAACAAAGAGTTGGCCCAAAAGTCATTTCTTACAAATCGCAACGAAATGGTAACATCAATAAATTATTTTAAATTTAGAAAACTGATAATACAACCTGGTGTCCCTTTTTTTCGGAACTAATAAAATCATCCAGTCCACCATTTCCAAATGTCATAAGGAACTATTAGAACATATTTGTGAAATTTGAATAGGTTGTTGGAGCACATTTAGCTAAAGCTGTTACAGAGATACAGTACTGTAATATTATTAGATCCCATTAATCATCACTCTGCTAAAGGCACTGACAACAACTATGAAAAGGAATTTTACAGTATATAAATGATGTGTTCTCTTTCATACCTATTGTGTGATACAAAGGAATTCTAGGCATGATGGCAAGAATAATGCCAAAGACTTCAGTTTTAATTAATATTTACAAAACCGGGGACTAAAATCTAAAATATTACACAATACTGACTGCAATAGCAGCGAACTATTATAGCTTTACAGAGGTGTTATAATATTCGGAGCCAAAAGCAGAAGGCTCAGCTGGCATCTAGAAATGCAAGGGAACCCTTGAGCTGGCATTCTCTAACCAGAGGTAAGGCCAGGATTTTTCTACTTGTATTATTTATTCAATAAAGTCCAACTTTGTCCTCGGTTTGTCATGCCCCTTTTGTATGGACACCGTCCTCCATTAGAGGGTGAATAGGTCTTGACTGTTGGCACCTCTGTGAACACAGCGCCCTGATCAATCTGCCAAGATGTGCATGTCGGAGTACAGAATGGGACCTCAGTCACTCACAATGTCAGGCCTAGACAGGCAAAACTTGTTCCCAGCGGGGAATCTCTCGTAGAAATGTCAGTGTTTGTTGGTGTAGCAAATGGATATTGTGAAGGCATTATCAGTTATACAACTCATCCGGCTAAATGGGTCCTGTCATACACCCTGTTTCCATTATTCTTCCAGTTAGGCACCGAAAGCTCTTAGATGCAACATTACATGTGCTTACCCTAGATTTATGTCAAATTTGACTTCCTTAAATGACATTAACTTAGTTGTTGTTGCAACTTCCTTTAGGATTTTACCAGTTGACTGCATTACTATGTTGGCTGATCGACAGAGTTGTATCAGTGTAACAAATAAGTATTGTGATAACATGAACCACACAACACATGACATGAAAGAGGTCTTGTAGTCTAATTGAAAGTAGGATAGATTCCATAGCACCACAGAAATAGGCGACATTTTGAATGTGCAATATTTGTAAGGAGGATTCAATGACTTGGGAAGATCCGTACAGGTCAGTAGTTGAACTGAATTCAATGGAGGCCATGAAAGATGACAGCTCCTCCCTCTCACAACAGCATTTATATTATTATTAGGAGTGGTTCTATTTCCAGAGACATTAAGAAAACAGACATATTGAGGTGGATCTTGACACCCAGTGGGCAGCAGTGAACCTTATTTACTTCACAGCACTGCAGGTTAACATCAGCAGGAGTGAAGTAAATTGGATATTAAAACTGAATGACAATCCCCAAGGTCAACCATTTAGAAGTCCGTTATTTTGCTTTTCTTCTTTTTGAGATTCACCAGGAAGTAGTTTATAAGTAGTCCAGTGTTTAGATGCGTCTTCACCTCCCAAATCAATGCCCAGATTTTCTGAAACTCCACAGGGGCGAACTTGAGCATACACTTGCAGACCGTCCGTTTGCTGGTGGGGGCTCAAGATCCAGAGGTCGCAGTTCTCACTGGGGAGGTCATGATTTTGGATCTTCCCCACCCCTGCTTTACATAAATTTGAATATATTTAAATGTTATTAACTCATGCCATAGCCTGATATTGCCCCCCCACCCCCGCTGTACATTGACATTGCGCCAAATTGACATCATGCTGGCGTGGTTTACCATAGGTTCATCCATACATGAACCTGTCATGGGGTCTCCACAGGGGCACAAAGATAAGTATAGCCCCTGAGGGTGAGGGGCATGACCAGTCAGTAGCCTGGCAATGTCTGCCGAAACTGCGCCTTTGGACAGGTTAGCACCATGCCAACCTGACAGTGTCAACCTGTGCCAAGGGGTGGGCCCCAGTGGGAGCCTCATTGGGTGGTGGTTCATTTGGATGTGGTGGTGACCGGGTGCGGACGGAAGAGCTGGGGATGCTGGCAATAGCCGTTGAGGGTGCCCGGGGGAGAGGGGGGTTATGGAGATGCGAGCCACCTCAGATTGTAGGGGGGGGTGAAGGGGCAGATGATTGGGGGGAGCAGCCGGTGATCAGGTAGGTGGGTGTAGAGAAGTGTTAACTCCAGGAGGAGAGCCTCTGAGAACTCTATGTTGGGCTGGTGAGGAGGTTTACTCAGGTTATGATCGGAGCGTCCTTTAAAGATGATGCCCCCCCGATCTCTGCGCAGCCGGGTTTTGCTTCTGTGTGTTCTCTCTCTGGAGAGAAACACACCAGTTTTCTCACCGGAAACAACAATGTGCAATTTTTTGGTAATATTTAGCCCCGTGTCTGATTTCTCCAGCCATGTTTCCACACCTCGCATGGTACAAACATGGTCCAAAACAAATCCCACGTGGTACCCACTGTGACTGTAACTATGGTGTGCCACATTTTCTCTTTCTTCAGCTGTATGCAATCTTTCACAGGGTTGGCCACACCTCTTCCAATGCTTCACCTCAGCTGCCCAGCTGAGTGGGACCGCCCATCCTCATTCCACTCTTAGCCATCCAACCATAGCAAAAGATCTCCTGCAATGCTTTCTCTCCATGCTCTCCACACCATTATCTCTCGCTATCTCTCTCCAAGGATCTACTCTCAGTCCCTTCTTACTTCTCATTTATATGCTTCCCTCAGCAATGTCATCTCAACACAAGATATCAGATTCCATATTTATGTTTACAACATCCAACTTTAACTCTCCACTATCTTGTTTCACCCCCCCCCCCCCCCCCCCCCCCCCGCCCCCCTGCTTGTCCAACATCCACTTCTAGATGAGCTGACTCTCCTCCAGTTGAACATTAACCGGGGCCGGAAAATTCCATTGCCTGGGTGGGGTTTTCTGCTGGCAGAAAACATCAGGTGACATCTTCCAAACCCGCTGCAGTCAATGGCCATTTGCGTTGCTTGCCTGCCCCACCCACCGGGGAACCCCGGTGGGTGGCACAGTGGCACAGGGGTTAGCACTGCTGCCTCACAGCTCCAGGGACCCAGGTTCGATTCCTGCCTTGGGTCGCTATCTGTGCGGAGTCTGCACGTTCCCCTTGTGTCTGCATGGGTTTCCTCCGGGTGCTCCGGTTTCCTCCCACAATCTGAAAGAGGTGCTGGTTAGGTGCATTGGCCATGCTAAATTCTCCCTCAGTGTACCCGAACAGGCATCGGAGTGTGGCGACTAAGGGATTTTCACAGTACTTCATTGCAGTCTTAATGTAAGCCTACTTGTGACATTAATAAATAAACTTTAAATTTTAAAACTTTAAACCCGCCACAGAGGGGTTCGCCTTTTATGGGACCAGAAGATCCCACCAGTGGGAAAGGCTGGGAAATCTTGTCCATTGCCTTCAGCCTTGCCACAACCTCCTTTCCATTGCAACCTTTTCCATCTTTGGTCCAGGCCACTGTCTCACATTGTTCCAGACTATTAAAAAGCTCGGCTTCCTATCTGACCCTGAATTAAATTTCTGCCTCTGCATCCTCTTCATCTCAGAGACTGTTGTCTCAAAGTCTGTATACTTCCACCTCTATAATTGTGCTCATCTCTGCCCTTATCTCAGCCCGTCTATTGCTGACAACCACATCCACCCCTTTGTTACTTAGAGACTCAACTATTCCAATGTGTCCCAGTCAGTCTCCTGTCAATCCAACTCCATAAACCTGAAAGCATCCAAAACTCTGCTGCCTGTGTCCTAACTGGAACCACCTATCAGCCTGGGTTTGCTCACTGACACTGTTCACCCACACCTTGATTTTAAAATTTTCATTTCTGTGTTCCAAAAGCTCCACAGCCTCACCCCTACCTCCTTCTGTTCCCATCCTGCACCTTAAAACCCTCTGGGAACTCTGTGGTTGCCTGAAGTCTGGCATATTATGTAGCTTTCATTCTGTTTGCTGGACCATTCATCACCCATCGCAATATCTTCTTCTTTGGTTTGACAACTTTTGTCTAATTGTGCTGTATGAAGTGCCTTGGGACATTTTCCTACACTATAAGTGCAACATAAATGCAAGCTGTTGTAGTAACTAAGTCTGTTTACTCCTCTACACACAAAGTTTGAGAACTTCTTAGCTTTCTAAAAATTGAAGGTGTATAGAACACGAGTTGTAGCCACTTTATAAGTGACAGTAATACTATTTTGGGTTTCAGCTTGTTCTGAATTATCAACTGATCACACTTTGAATTTACTACTCATAATAGGAGAGAAACACAAATACTCCCCTTTATAGAGATCACAATTGTAATGTTCAATTGTCCTATGTTTGATTATGTGAGCCTGTTTACTATTGATGCTCACTTGATTTGTGAAGCCTGGGCGTGGACTCAGAGAAAAGTAAGCAAACTGTAAAAGTTGCTGGAAGTTACAGCTATAAGCATGGAGCAAATATTTTAAAGCACTGTGCATAAAACCTGCTACACACATCGAAAGAAGTGTCATCTCTGCATAGCTCCGTGATATAAAATATACAGCAACAAGGATAGCGATAGGGCTCACAGAGCTGCCAGCTCATATCACTGAAGTACAACGTCAACAACACATCAGATATGTTAATCAAGCATCATTTGTAATTCACTGTAAGAAGAATTTGAGTGCTGTATTGTTTTTGAAAGCCAACAATTTTTATATGGTATAAATTTTTAGCACATCTCAAGGTAAAAGCTTATCCCCTTTGTTGTTGATTGAAATGTACCTGCAAAAGATCACAACTTGAACACTGCAACCTTTTACCAATTAATGAAAATGAAAGCAGTATGTTCTCATAATTCATTCAGAAAATTTAAATCCATTTATCGAGGAGTGAAAGAAGCATTGGAAAAACTTAAGCCACGGTCGAATTGGCTTCAAAGCACTGTAATACATGCATCAATGGTGCATTGTGCCCCTCCCAATGCCATACATCGTGTCTCATAGAGTATGTTACCTCACTACTTCTGAGTCGCAATACTAATTCAAATAAAAAAAATAAAAATGCAAAGAATTAATCACGAAAAATATGTTATTCTCTGCATGAGGCATATTGATGTACCTCTTAAAGTTATTCAAAGTAAGTTCATCTGCATGTCCTCAGAGCTGTGCATTGCATTTAAGCACTTTCTCTGCTCTTGCTTACCCAAACAATGGACTTTGCAAATAACAGAACACCAAGGAGTCGTTAGGGCTCTCTCTTCATTACCTTGAAAAAAACAATCATTAGACACCAGAGTACATACGTAATTAGAAAATCACTTCCTTTGCAATCCAGGCTAAGTACTTTACATACTGTAATTACAGGGACAAAATCAATTTTTAATCATTTCACTGATTGGGCTCATCAGCTCTGTGGGAAAATTGTATCCTGCTTGTTGTGCAAAAGCAACATCTGGGAAAAAACAATTACCCTTTGTTTTCTACTACACCACTTTAAAGCTTCTTATTTATAAAAATCTGAGGGCAAAAGACTGAAACTGATTCTTCTAGAGGACATTATGTCCTTGATTACTTGTGGAGCCACTCAATGCATTTTTGTGCAGCTATTTCTTTTTTGTACTGTTTTATCGTTACTTTTTGGAATTAATTATCGTGCATTATGCCTACCAGTGATGTTTTGTCATAAGACAAAAATAAGTTTGATTGCTTGCATTCAGTTGTCTGTTCATTCCAAAGCTGAAGTACTTAATTCATTGCGACCCACACATACTGTAAGAGCTCATCTTGCTAATAATGGATAATCTATTGTGTTGTTTGGGACCTTTGAGAAAAATTAATGATTTATGCAATGTAAAGAAATACCAATAAACTATTCTGTCTACTGAATGCAATCAGGAGGAGCTGGAGTTGGCAAGCCTTAACTAAACATTCTGTCCCTTTATTTGAAATCTTACCTCATTTACATTGCAGTAATAATTAGTGTTGCAAAAGCTGACTTCACTGTGAATTGATTATGAAGCGAAGTATCACTGCATAAGGTAGTATCTACAGATGAATGCACACTTATCATTCTCCTTAAATAGTCTGGCATACTTCTGCTAACGTTAGTAAAGTACAAATAAATAAATAAGAACTATTAGCCATTGTAACCCCTTTGCCTTCACCATGTGTTCTTCAGTCCAAAATGGATCTAATTTTAATCCAGATAGATTCTTTGAAAAGTGCAAAGGACAAACATTCTTTATCCTGCCACTTTTGAGCATCTTAAAGAAAAATACCATTGATATCAAACTGTCAGGGCAAACTGCACAGCACAGGACAGGAAGGAGAAAAAGTTAGAAAGGGTTCCACCATTCAATTCAATACTCATTCACCAACTGATTACAGAATCCTAAGCATATAGCACAGGAGGTAGATTCAGGGTAAACAGTACAACTACAGTAACAATATGTATTTATGCACCAACATGAACATAACAAAATGTCCCAAGGCACTTCACAGAAAATGTAATCAAATAAAAATTGACACAAAGCTAAAAACTGAGACAATAGGGCGGGTTACTAAAAGTGTGATCAAAGAGCTAAGTGCTTTTTAAAGAAGAAAAGGGGTGTACAGGTGCACAGGTTTAGGGAGAGAATCCCCGAACCAAGCGGCATCAACTGCTGAAGGCACAGACACCAATGGTGAAAGCTCACAATGCCAAGCATTGCCAGCTCTTGGTTAATTAGGCTCACAATTAAAGCACTTAAAAGTCATTATATGCAAGCCCACCATAATTTAGTGTCAGCTCCAGGATTCTCCTGAACACGCATGGGTTTCCCATATCCCCAAAGATCACCCAGCAAATCCTGTCAGGTTTGACAGCGGTCTGCATGGGAAGCCTTTGTTCGTTGGCCCAAGCAAGGGACCCAACATTGGGAAGACAGATTCCTCCTGAAAGCCATCTCTCTGTCCTTGCATTGGACTCCTTACCCACTTTGCCAGTGACCGCTTCCCCATAACCCCCAATCTGCCCTGCTCAACAGCCTCCAGGGATCCCAAGATGATCTCTGGTGAAGGCAATGGAGAGCTGTTGGCCTAATTGGCTAACAGTTCTTGGCTGACAGGACCTCTGCCAACTGGGTCCTAAATCCCAGGGAAGGGCTGACCCTAGCCTATTAAGTGGTTAGGAGGAACATAATTTGTTTGGGCCGGCCACTATCATGACTTGGCTCTCCCATAGGTCATCCAACCAGTGGGCAGCACCTGCATCAGGAACATTACAGTTAGCTCAAGGTAAATCTAAAAGTAGTGATTATATGATTGGATTTTAATTTGTCCTGGAGATTAAAGTCAGAGAGACTGAGAAAGGGAAGGAATTCCAAATTTCTCAGATAATCAATGAGTTACAAGAGACTGTATGACAAGCGTTGATTCCAGAACTACAGATTCTGGGGGAAGGCAAAGTGCATCCGGATATATGCCTAAAGTTTACAACAAACTAGAGAAGGAAGTTCACGCTTTAGTAGCATTGATGAAAATAGAAAAAGGTTCAGGCCGAGAGGTTGCAGTGTGATCACCAATCAGTTAGCAAAGTATTTTCTTAAATATTGTCTGAACACGCAAGAAAAATGTTGGAAGAAAAGTTTAATGTAATTGTGCTTTTTCATGCTGAGTGATTGTCTTGAAATGGTTCATATTCATATTTATTTATTAACATTAATATAACATATTTGCCCCAGACACCTTTAATCACACTAAACAATGGCTTTTGCAGACAATCAAGCAGTACCTAATTGCTACTTCGAATGTTACTGTTTAAAACTGACAAAAGCATTACATGTGATAAAAGCCATTATAAAATGATGCAGTACCATTGCTTTATAATTTGCAGTCAAACTATTTGTAAACAACACACAATAACTCAAGGGAAAAAAATGAATTGAAAGCCCATAACCCTTCTGGCCCACTCCCACCATTATTCTTGAAGGAGCGTTCCAGAAATTAGACACCACCCAGAAATTATGCTAGGCCCTCATCTTATATTGGGGTTTCGGGAAGATCATATGAGGGTGGAGTCTCTTCCCAGCCCTGACAAAGCCAGCAAGAGTGGAGTTGGCAGAACAGGCTTCCACCACGAGGGTCTTCTGTATCCCAGCCTCACAGAGACTCAGCAAAGCCTTGCTGGGATTACAATTGCCAGATGGTACATGTTGGGGCCCAGGTAAGCATTGTGCTGCGATCCCCAAGAAAACTAGGTTGCTTTCAAATATATATATTTAATGGCAGCTCCTTTATAAGGGGACCATCGGGATGAGAACATGAGAAAGGTACAAACTCATCAGTGACATTGCACAGAATTGTAAAAGATAGGTCACGTTTGACTAATTTAATCAAAGGATTTTTTGATGTAATTACTAAATGTATGGACAAAAGAAGTACAGTAGATGTGATATATTTGGATTTCCTAAAAGCCTTTAGTTATGTGAAACAGATTAGTTGTAAAGATTAAGACCCATTGTAGTAAAGCTAAAATGTCAGCATGGATAGACTGGCAGATGAAGGTTAAAAAGCGCTGTATAGAAAGAAACAAATGTTTCCTGGATTGACAAGTGATGAGTCTCAGTATTAGTACCACTCTTCTTTAAATAGCTCCAACTGAATTCAACATCAGCATGGCAGAAATCAAATCACAAAATGTTTACAATGGACTTGGATGGAGTTCTCTGAGAAATTCAGTGACATCTCTTGAATGGTCAAGGTCAGGGAATGCCTCTACAAGTGCCATCGCCTACCAATCTGAGCACTCCTCAATTCATCACTTGCCTACCAATAGCCTCAATCGGTCAATCAAGGTTTATACCTGAGATTCAAATACTCCGCTTCATCCTTACACACTTAGCACTGCTGCATACCTCACACCCACCTCTCACAGTTTGCACAAACTGCCAGATTTTCAACAATAATAGCTTTTTCCAGGTGGAACCTAACTTCCCAGCAACCAGCAAGTTGTGATGCAAAGTGCAGCCTGTGGGAGCAGATGGGTTCAGATACCCAGCAATGGGTTCCTACAATAGGGGAACATGTTGAGAATTCAGCTGCAGAGGTCAGCATGTCTGACATGAGCTTTTCTAATTGTTAATTCGTAAAGTCTACACCCATACTCAAATAACCCTACATGACCGAGTTCTGCTAACTATACCTATATCTCATATTCTACAATAACCTTTTCATGCTCCTTCAATTTGCCAAGACTCTTAATTTGGCTTTGTCAACATTTTGTGATTTGGGGCCCAATTCTCCCATCATGATCCGCAACTTTTCTGGTGGGTCTGGTTGGGAGAATCGCATTTTTCCGGGATTTGTGCATGTGCCGGGAACGCATGTGCATCTCCCAGAACTGGAGAACAGTCGGAGTCCAGGCCACGCTGGAAACCGCAGGAAGACAGGTAAGTGATTTGAATCTTTTTTTAATGTGTTTTGCATATGATTATCGGGAACTTACAGGGCCCGATTGAATCTCCCACCCTGCCAGGAGTACTTCATTCTGGCGGGGTTTAGAGTAGCTCCCCACGTTTGGGGAACGCGTGGGAGACCCTACCAGAATGAAGGGGGGGCAAACAGGGTCCCCCAGGGGGTTGGGCAGCAGGGAGTGGTGACCCTGGGCATGGGCACCCTAGTAGTGTCCAAGGGGCAAAGTGCCCATACCCAGGGGGCATCTTGGCACTGCCCAGTGGGCATCAGGCAGTGCCAAGCGGGTGGGGCCTATTGTGGGCAAGGCCTAGGGGCAATCAGTGGGGGTGAGGGGGGGTCCCATTGCCACTCTGCATGGGGATCCGTCTGGGCTGGAGGAAGGCCAGCGATCGGAGTGGGCTGAGGGAGGGTGGTGGTCTGCCGGGGGGGTCATCAGGGGTTGTCTGCCAGGGTGGGGGGAATCACCACTGCTGGGGAAAGTGGTGGGCTGGACATCTGGGTGCTCCGGGACGGGAAGGGGTCAGGGCTGGCCCGGGAATTGTTGTGAGGGCCGCAATACGGCCATGGGGGGAGCTGGAGGAGCAGCACTGCGGGAGTCCCGAGCTGGCCAGCAAATGAGGAGACTGACATATTGGGACCACTGTGCATGCGCAGAGTTCCGTAACTGTCAGACTCCAGTGCGAATAGGCTCCGCCCCTGAGCTTTTAATGTTATTCACGATTGTGGTCTCTGCATTGCACAGAGTGGGGAGATTCAGGTCTGAAGCTGCACTGAAAAAACAGTCGTGATCTAGACAAGTTTTCCCACTAATTCAGCACTTTTGGGAGAATCACCCCCTTGATTTCTGTCATGGTGGTGTTGAATTCAGTTGGAGCTATTTAAGGAAGAGTGGTACTAATACTGGGGCTCATCACTTGTCTATCCAGGAAACATTTGTTTTTTTCTACACAATGCTTTTTAACCTTCATCTGCCAGTCTATCCATGCTGACATTTTAGCTTTACCACAATGGGTCTTAATCTTTACAACTAACCAGTTAGACATAATGAAAGGCTTTCAGAAAATCCAAATATATCACATCTACTCTACTTCTTTTGTCCATACATTTAGTAATTACATCAAAAAATCCCTTGATTAAATTAGTCAAACATGACCTGCCCTTTACAAATTTGTGCAGTGTCACTGATGAACTTGTAGTGTTCTCAAATGCGATCAATTTATTATGGTCTCCAGAAATCTTATGAAAGACTAACTGGTCTGTAGTCACCTAACTTATTCTTTTCAACTTTTTCAAAAGAGGTGTTACTCTTGTTGCCCTCCAGTCTATTAGTGCCATTCTTGATTCCAAAAAACTCGGGATACTTATCATTACCATATCTGTCATTCATTAAAAAAAATCTGTTATTCATCACAGTTCTCTTTCTGTATGCTGGAATGTAGGCCATCTGGACCTGGTGACTTATCAATTTTAATGTTTCTAATCATGTTACTGTTGCTTGTGGTTAAAATTATGTCCATTAGTTTTTCCACAATAATTACCTCGGATACTCCCAATGCCCTTCCTTTAGCCATCTTTAAAATTAGAGAGTCAAAATATTTGGGGTTTTTGTTGTATCTTTTGGTACTTTATTCCTAATCAAAAAAAACAATTAAGTCCAATCATGGTCCCCACAGGAGGGACAAACCAGATCCAAGCTGACAAGACAAGGATACTGCATCCCATCTTGGGCTTCATCAAACAAGATCCAAGCTGACAGGATGAGGCATTGCACCCCCGCCCCCCCCCCCCCCCTCCCCAGGCTTGATCTAATGCTTCATCTTGGCCAAAAGGCCAAGGCGGCTTTGAAAAATTGTGTCAGGTAAAGCCTCAGTTTAACCACATTGGCTACCCTGATCCCTTACTCTACTCAGGGAAAACCACGATCACAGGCACACCTCAAGTGCAATGGGCTAGCCAAGTCCCCTGCCTGATCATGGTTTCACCCTTGCCAGGTCATTTGTTAAGCATCTTGGCTGTACAAGCTTCTTGTGCCAATACATTGTAGCAGCTTTGTGTAATTTCCTTCCCTGCTTTGATCTTCACAGGGTGAGTGCCCCCAGAAGCAGATGGAGGGATTGTGATACACAATAAACCTGGTCTCATTGATTGCCACAGGGCGGCTCACCAACTCCATACTGCCTGCTCATTTCAATGGTTTCACCATCCAACCAATGGTAATCACTCTGCTGATTGGCCCAATGCATCAACACTTGGCCAGTATTGTGAATGACCAGAATCACTTCAGGCTTGCACATGCTGCTTAAAGCTAACCTGACCCTTTTGAAAGATTAGGTGCATTGCAGCTGGAGCAAGGGCCAACAGGAAGGAAAGCTGACCTGGGAAACAGGGAAGCATGGCACAGCATAGGCTCTACGGTGTTCCTTGCTTGGAGGCCTTGGTGGAGGAGGTAGATAGCAGGAGAAAAGTCCAGTACCAAAAGAGGGCCAGGAAGCCCTCCTGATACATACACAAAAGGCAATCAGACCAGATTGCCATTGAGTTTAATGCCAAATATTAAGGACCAAGAACCTGGGACTGCATTTTAGACTCCCCCGCCAGATGTGTTTCTGGCAGGGTGGCACATAATATACAATGAGTTCCCCAATGCACCATCTTCCCACCCACCGCACAAACTCATGCCCTCCACGATGATGCTATCATTAAGAAAGCTCACCAATGCCTCTACTTTCTCAGGAGGCTAAGGAAATTCGGCATGTTCGCTATGACTCTCACCAATTTTTATAGGTGCACCACAGAAAGCATCCTTTCCGGATGTATTACAGCTAGGTATGACTTCTGCATTGACCAAGACCGCAAGAAACTACAAAGAGTTGTAAACATAGTCCAATCCATCACGCAAACCAGCCCCCATCCATTGACTCCATCTACACTTCCCGCTTCCTTGGAAAAGCAGCCAGCATGATCAAGGACCCCATGCACCCCGGACATACTCTCTTCCACCTTCTTCCATCGGGAAAAAGATACAAAAGTCTGAGCTCACACACCAACCAACTCAAGAACAGTTTCTTCCCTGCTGCCATCAGACATTTGAATGGGCCTACCATATATTAAGTTGATCTGTCTATGACTGTTACACTACATTCTGCACCCTCTCTTTTCTGCTCTGCGTACGCTATGTTTTGTCTGTATAGTGCACAAGAAACAATATTTTTCACTGCATCCCAATACATGTGACAATAATAAATCAAATCGAATCAAATCATATGGCGGGTGGGCGGGCACCAAAATCGGCAACTAGCTGCCATATTAAAAAAGGTAATTAAGCGTCAATTAGGCCGGTTACCAAGAGAATTAACCCTAATTATATGCTGCTAACACCATAAAATGTTTGCCTTGGGTAGCTGGACGGGACAGGCAGCCTGATTTTTTAAATGCAATCTTCACAGGACAGGAAGGAAGTGAGGGTTCGATCTTCAGAGGCTGCCCTTTGTGGATCAGGATTAGTGGCTAATAGGATTGTCTGGCAGCTCCAGAGAGCAGGACCTCCTCCTCAATGGGGGGCAGAAGTCCCACTTGCCTCCTGTTAAGAGCGCCCACAGTACATTATTGCTGCGGGGCAGGCTGGCATGGAGCATACCATGCTGATTTTGCTTCCTGGAGAGTGAGCCATGTACCCCCTCACACCACTCCTTGTCCCATTTTATTCAGCCCCTGGTTGCAGTGCTCCAAGAAGTTCAAAGACATCACTTGAATGGTCAAGATCAGGGAATGTCTCTTCAAATGCCTCATGCTACCAATTGTACCACCAGCCTCAGACACTCCTCTATTCATCACTCACCTACCAACAATCTCAATCAATCAAGGCTCATACTTGACATTCATATGTTCCACTGCATTCTCAAACACTCAGCACTGCTGCAAGCCTCACACCCATAAGTCACAGTTTGCAACACTGCCAACTATTTGAGAATAATAGCCACAGCACTCAAACAGATTACAGCACACTCATTGATACATTATCCTCGCTCTTGCAGGGCAAGGTGGCACAAAGTCAGAGGAAGCAGGAACCAACTGGAAGAAGGAGGCATATCTGTTCTAACCCACACAGGGGAGATAGTGCTGGCCATTACAGGGGCAACCATGTCCAGTGGTAGGTCTGGCCATTGAACTCCAGGGAGTCTTCTTACCTAATCCTCCTTCTTTATTCTCACATCCCTCTCATTCCACATTCCCATTTAATTTACATAGAAGCATAGAAAAATTAGAGCACAGAAGGGGGCCATTCAGCCCATCGTGTCTATGCCAACCTGAGGACACCAGATGCCCTTTCTAATTCCATCTTCCTTCACCCAGCCCATAGCCCTATAGCTTACAAAACTTAAGGTGCAGATCCAGGTATTTCTTAAAAGAGTTAGGGTCTCTGCCTCCACCACCAACTTGGGCAGTGACTTCCAGACACTCACTACCCTCTGCATAAAAATGTTCTTCCTCACATCCCCTCTGCACCTTCTGCCACTTATTGTGAATCTATGTCCCCTATTTCTAGAATTTTTTGCCAAGGGAAACGATTTTACCCCATCCACTCTATCTCTTCCCCTCATAATTCTGTACGCTTCAATCAAGTCACCCGTCAGCCTTCTTGGTTCCAACGTAAATGACTCCAACTTATCCAATCTCTCCTCATAGCTACACTTTTCTAGCTCTGGCAACATTCTTGTAAACCTCCTCTGCACTCTCTCCAGAGCTATTATGTCTTTCCTGTAATGTGGTGACCAGAATTGCACACAATATTCAAGTTGTGGCCTCACCAGTGTTTTATACAATTCCAACATTATATCAAAACTTTTGCCAATAGAGGCGAGCCTTCTTTACAATCTTGTCCACTTGAACTGCTGCCTTTAGGGACCTGTGTATTTGTATGACAAGATCTCTCACTTCATCTTCCCCTCTAAGCATATTCTGCAGTACATGCTGCAGGTGGTGTAAACATGTACCTCTTACATTCCCCCAGTCCCTGCACAACAGCCCTACTCTTGTGCCTGTCTCCTTTCAGATAACCAGGAAGTGCCACCTTGTCAGCTAGTGAAGGATCAACAAAAAGATCGAAATGATGAAGACAAGCTGTCACTAAATGTCATACTCATAACCAGCATCTCAACATACTGATACTGTGTGTAATTTAGGATGGCAGAGAGGTGGTTCTGCCATGTGCTGAGATGCAAGGCATGAGTGGCCAGCAGCCAGAGCAGGAGGCAAGGACTGCGCAGGCGCCAGTTCATTGGAGAGCGAGGTCTCACATTTATTCTGTTTTAGAATACTGTGGTGAGCATTTCAATGGGCAGCAGACAGAGGAATGCTGATAGGTCTATACAAGAAAATATTTGGTGCATTAAGAAATTTGCCAGAAAGCCAGCGATCGTGGAACAATACAGGATTCCAGCATTGAGTTGGCACATGGCTTTTCACTAAGTTTGGAGCCCATTCTTTCCAGCATGTAAGTTGCAGCCCATTCTTTTAGCATGCTTGTGGGCCCAACTGTGATTCAGCTTCAGATAGCCAATATTGCAATTTCCATTGCAGTACAGCAGCAGGCACCCAATGCCTGGCCGTTCCAACTGGCTGTGGATTACAGTGTGAGAAACAACTTGTGGGGTCTTACAGATGAAGTCTAGCAATCTGTTTTCCAGTAGATTACCAGGATTGCTGAGCCACTGTCCAGGGGAATTTGTTTTTAATTTGTCCATGAGATGTGAGCATCGCTGGCAAGGCCAGCATTTGTTGCCCATCTCCAAATACCAATCAACTAAGTGGCTTGCTTGGCTATTTCAGTTAATCACATTGCTGTGGGTCTAGAGTCCATGTAGATCAGACCAAGTAAGGGCAGCAGATTTCCTTCCTTAACAGGCATTCGTGAACCAGATGGGTTTTTAACAACAATTGATTATGATTTCATGGCTACTGTTCCTGAAACTAGCTTTTACTTCCAGACTTAGTTAATTGAATTCAATTTCCACCAGCTGCCATTGAGCCTCACCTCAGGAATGAGGAGTATGTCTTTGACACTGCGCCAAAATACCCAGTGCAACGTTAAAGAGAAGGAACAAGGTAGAGGATGGAGAAGGTGGGAGAGTCTGCTGTTTTGCAGACAAGATTAATGTTAGGCGTCAGGTTGAGGCAGGGCCTAACAATGGAAAGGGTTTTGACAGAGGGGAAGGGGAGCTGCCCACTATTGGACCTTTTCCATTCAAATGGGGCAATAGTGGGCCTTCCGCTCTGGTTCAAAGACAACAGTCATCACTCTCCTGGTGATCCTTGGAGTTGGCAGTGCCATTGATAGACGGGTGCGAAATCAGAATATTCCTAGGTCTACATTTCCTGACATCATCACGGAGTGGTATTACAGGGAAAAACCCAACCTGTAATTGTAGCAAAAAATTAAGAAATGTATTTAATATTTCCTACTGAAATGTCGCGGTCTAAACTCTAAATTATTTGTAATTAAGATATAAGGGTTTCATATAAGAACTCATAAACTATGTATTAACATAATTCAGCAGTGTGGTCACATTACTTCACTGCAAAGCTCCACGACACTTGCCATTTTCATTTACTACATGCATATAATTGAGACTGATAACATCCTTAATATCTCAGCAATAGCAATGAAATTTGGTGAACTCCTAGTTTAATTCAAGTGAAAGTCCATTGTGAGGTTTTTACTCTGTGGCTCCTTTGCGCAATTAAAAATCAATTTACTTCACCTTCCATCTTTTTTCTATATTCTAACTGAGTTTCTTTTCGTATGTTCTGTTTACTATGTTTACCAATTCTTCACATTTTCCTCTTTAATTATCTGTCATGTTCACTCTACAATTTGATTTCCCCTTTAACTGTAGTTCTGTGCTGTGCTTTTTTTTAAAGTCTTCCCTTTTTCCTCATTTTTATCTATCTTTAGTTTATTGCAATTCTCTAACCAATTCATCAGTGCTTTGCCTGTCATTTGTCTCTTTCTCTCTCTCTGACTTTTCTTTTTCTGTCTCCCAAGCCTTGTAATGCTGGGCTCTAAAATTTATCTGTATCGCCGTGATCAGAAGACCTTGGGTCAGCAAACCGCCATCACAACTGTTATTGGAACATATGGCTCTTTGTTACAACTACACTGCGACCATATACAAAATGCTACACTTCCCTTTAACACACTGTGAAATAAGATACAATGGGGGGATATTCTTGACTTGTGACCATTACATCAATTTGGACAGTTATGCAACAGTAAGTGCAGGCAGGAATGAGCAAATTCTGATCCATGGCAACTTAAATCGCCACTGGCAGGAAGTTAAAAGGTCCAACAGGTTTTAGTTAGCATGATCCAAATTTACTGCCATAGTCAGTAGGAAGGGGGTGTCTGAAATTTGCTAATGAATGCAACATTGTGTAATAGTCAGAGAAGGAAGAAGGTGAAGGCTAAAGTATAAACTGACCATCTTTTACAGAGGATCAGCTGTTTATCTTGATGACTCCACCAGCCTCACAGGGTGAAACCAGGCGTGATATATGCTATCGTATACACAGCATGCTATTCCCCTGAGACCTGCACTGGAACAATTTCCTCAATGTGCAAATGCAAGTTGTAGTTGAATACTGTCAACAAAATATTGAAAATTCCGCAGTATTGCCATAAGATTAATAACCTGAAATAGGTGGCGAGAGGAAGGGGTAATAAAAGGAATTTGGAACCATCAAGAAACTACCAAAGACCAAAAAGACATTTAGGCCCCAAAAGTGGGCTTTACCAGACTACCCGGTATCAACCAAGGCACCAGAAACGACAACACCAAACCCAGCCCTGTTAACCATGCAAAGTCCTCCTTACTGACATCTGGGGACTTGTCCCAAAACTGGGAGAGCTGTCTCACAGACTAGTCAAGCAACAGCCTGAAATAGTCATACTGACAGAATCATTCCTTGCCGATAATGTCCCAGACATCACCATTCCCAGGTATATCCTGTCTCAACAGCAGAACAGACCCAGTGGAGGTGGCAGTACAGTGGTATGTATTGGGAGGGTATTGTCCTGGGAGTCCTTAATATTGACTCTGGATCCCATGAAGTCTCATGATATCAGGGTCGAATGAACATGGGCAAGGAAATCTCCTGCTGCTTACCATGTACTCAGCTGATGAATCAATACTCCTCCATGTTGAACATCACTTGGAGGAACAACTAAGGGGTGGTAAGAGTGCAGAATGTACTCTGGGTTAGGGACTTCAGAGTCCAAGAGTCTCAGTCATACCATCACAGACCGAGCTGGTCGGTACCAAAAGGACAGAGCTGCTAGACTGGCATTGCAAGAGGTGTGAGGGAACCAACAAGAGGGAAAAACAGTTGGCCTTATCCTCACCAACCTGTCTGCCGCAGATGTATCTGTCCATGACAGTATTGGTAGGAGTGACCACCACACAGTCCTTGTGGAGACGAAATCCCATCTTCCTATTTAAGGACACCCTTCATCATGTTGTGTGGCACTACAACTGTGTTAAATAGGATAGATGTCGAACAGATTTAGTAACTCAAGATTGGGCCTCCATGAGGCCTCATGGACCATCAGCTGCATCAGAACTGTACTCAACTACAATCTGTAACCTCATAGCCTGGCATATACCCCAATCTATCATTACCACCAAGCCATGGGATCAACACTGATTCAATATAGAGGGCAGGAGGGCATACCAGGAGCAACACAGGCATACCTAAAAATGAGGTGTCAACCTGTAGTCCAAACAGGACTATATGCATGCCAAACAGCAGAACGGTAAATAATTGACAGAATTAAATGATCCCACAACCAACGGATCAAATCTAAGCTCTGCAATTCTGCCACATCCAGCCGTGAATGGTGGTGGACAATTAAACAACTCACTCGAGGAGGAGGCTCCATAAATGTCCCCATCCTCAGTGATGGAAGAGTCCAGCATCAGTGCAAAAGATAAGACTAAAGCACTTGCAAAAATCTTCAGCCTGAAGTGCCAAGTGGATGGTCCATCTCAGCCTCTTCCGGAGATCCCCAGAACCACATACGTCAGTCTTCAGCCAATTTCCACATGATATCAAAAAACAGCTGAAGGCACTGGATGCTGCAGATGCCATGGGCCCTGAGAATATTCCAGCAATAATTCTGAAGGCTTGTGCTTCAGAATTAGCTGCACCTCTCGCCAAGCTGTTCCAGTGCAGCTACAACACTGGCATCTACGCGGCAATGTGGAAAATTGCCCAGGTATCTCCTGTACACAAGAAACAGGACAAATCCAACCCAGCCAATTACCACCCCATCAGTCTACTCTCGATCATCTGTAAAGTGATGGAAGGGGTCGCCACCAGTGTTATATAGTGGTACTTACTCAGCAATAATTTGCTCACGGATGCTCATTTTGGGTTTGGCAAGCTTCAGGCCTCATTGGTTCAAACAAGGACCAAAAGCTGAATGCCAGAAGTGATATGAGTACCAACGTCTTGATATCAAGGCAGCATTTGACTGAGTATTACATTACGGAGCCCAAGCAAAACTGGAGACAATGGGAATCAGGGGAAAAGCCCTCTGCTGGTTGGAGTCATACCTGGCACAATGTAAGATGGTTGTGGCTGTTAGAGGTCAATCAGCAAAGTCCCAGGACATCACTGCAGGAGTTCCTCTGGGGAGTGTCCTACCTGAAACACCTTCGGCTGCTTCATCACTGACCTTCCTTCCATCATAAGGTCAGAAGTCGGGATGTTCGCTGATGACTGCACAATATTCAGCACCATTTGGATCTACTCAGATACTGAAGAAGTCCATGCCCAAATGCAACAAGACCTGGACAATGTCCAGGCTTGAGCTGACAAGTGGCAATGGCATCTCCATCACTGAATTCCACCCACTATCAACACCCTGGCAGTTAATATTGACCAAAAACAGAACTGGACTAGCCATATAAGTACTGTGGCTACAAGAACAGGTCAGAGGCTGGGAATGCTGTGGTGAGTAACTCACCTCCTGACTTCCCAAAGCTTGTTCACAATCTACAAGGCACAAGTCAGGAGTGCAGTGGATATTTTTCACTTGCCTGGATGACTGCAGCTCCAATAATGCCTGACACCATCCAGGAAAAAGCATCCCTTCCACGTACAGTCACTCCCTCCATCACCGATGCAGGGCAGCAGCAGTGTGTACCATCTACAAGATGCACTGCAGAAACTCACCAAGGCTTCTTAGTCAGCACCTTCCAAACCCATTACCAGTACCATCTAGAGGAGAAGCGCAGGATATACATGTGAACACCACCACCTGGAGGTTTCCCTCCCAGTCACTCAGCATCCCGACATGGAAATATATCACTGTTCCTTCACTGTCAGAATCTGAGTCAGAATCCTGAAATTCTCTCTCTAACAACATTGTGGGTGCACCCACACCGCATACATTGCAGTAGTTGAAGAAAGCATCTCGCCACCTCCTCAAGGGCAATTCGGGATGGGAAATAAATGTTGGCTTGGCCACTCACATCCCATGAATGAATTTTTAAAAATTGACTCAAAGGGAGATTATCATGTCATCAAACCCAAATCTTGGGCAGTGTGATAAATCAGATTGCACACTCAAACAGAAATCAGATGGGTGGGCAATTAAAATCTCCCATGGGACTCACTTACTGAGGTCCTATACTAGTTCTGCAGGTGACAATTTTAATCTGCTCTTAGTCGAGAGAGATTTCTTTAAATAGGCACAGCAAGCTCGAGTTAAGTACTGGGGACTAACTACTATCTTAACTGTGGTCCTGAAAGCAATTGTAGCGTTCCCATTGGGTCCACTCTCTGAGAAGAAGGGTCAGAGCCAGAAGAGGCCCAAAATGGTAAATGGATTTTCTTTACTTCTTTGGTTTTATTTATGTGCTCTGAGGGACTGCGCCTCTGGACCTTGCAAAAAAACATTTAGGTCGCCCCTGCCCTGGGTTACTCCAGGGTCATGTGACTAAGTGACTCACTTGAATCTAATTCAGAATAATGTTACTATGATTTGATCCAAATAAGATTCATTGCAAACATTGTACAATGTAGGACAGGCCCATCGGCATTGTACCCGACACCTCCACAATGCACACTCCATTCATTTTGCACATTCTTCTGCATATTGACAAAAACAGGTTCAATCCAACTCCTTTAATGTATTGTCTTTATAATAAGTTCTGGACCAAGTTTGACTTAGAATACTCTGAGAGCACGCGGCGTAACGATTTGGGAATTGCATCCGATTCAACTGGTCTTCTTAGTTCACCAAGATAAAACGATTTACTGCCATGTTAAACCTCGGCTGGAATTTGGAAAACAGCTAATACTGTTGAAAGGAGCCTGCATTGTAATTTTCCAGATGGCAGTAAGCTGCTACAAAAATTACAAACGGTTGAAATTCCATTCCCTTTATTACAGTTTAAATAACATGGTACAATTACGCCTTAGTTCAAATCATGCAATTTGACAGCAGAAGTCTGTAATCTAGGGCCATCTACCATTACTTCCAAAAGCAGCGATAATGTTAATAAACCACACAACTTTGCTTCTTACTTTACCTTTTCTTGACCTTTTAATGCACGGCTGCCTTGTGACACATTCCAATCTAAGTTTAAGTTTTATTTATTAGTGTCACAAGTAGGCTTAAATTAACACTGCAGTGAAGTCACTGTGAAAATCCTCTAGTCGCCACATGCCAGCGCCTGTTCGAGGGAGAATTTATCATGGCCAATGCGCCTAACCAGCATGTCTTTCAGACTGTGGGAGGAAACCGGAGCAAACCCACACAGACATGGGGAGAATGTGCGGACTGAGTGAAGCGCTATCAATTAGGCAAAAGACTACTTGTGTGCCAACACAACTGTAGGCTTTTATTCATGACAGAACTAGGAGCATATCCTAACAGATAACCGACCAGAACTGAAGAACGGAGAGGAACCAGCCACCTTTATACTAGGTGACAAGGGGAGGAGCCGGCAGGGGATGTGTCCAGGCATGACAAACACAACAACGGTGGTCCAGACAGGACAAAGGCGCAACTGTAGTCCACCACACTGAGTTTGTGGATTCTTGTAAGCGTGCCTCTCGACACATTTTACTACTATAGTGGAGATTCCATCTGCGCCAAGAGGCCTTGTTGTTTTGCAGCTGTGGGATGGCTTTTTTGGCCACATGGTGAGTTGAGGTTGCACTGAGATGGTGGCGGGTAATGTGTACGGATAGCAATGTGTATGGTAGTGTATGGATGGTGCGAGGGCACTTGTGTTGAAGGTGTCTTGGTTGAGGAGGTCCTTGAAATGCTCTCTCCAGAGGCTGTCGACTGTCTCTCTGCTTTTGATGAGGACCTCTCCATTTCTGACTGTCAGTGGGGTGGTTCCCTGGGTACTTGACCATTGATGGGTTTAATTGTGCTGAAGAAGCCATGCACGGCAAGTTGCTAAGTCTCCTGCACTCTTTCCACCCACCATCTGTTCTTTAGGTTGTGTGTTCTTTGTTGCACCTTGTCTGTAGGCTTGTTTCCTCTCACTCGAGTTTTGGTGGAGCTGTCAGTTCAGGGATGTCTTGTGTTTGCGGTTGAGGAGATGCTGGATCTCCTGATCATTCTCAGCAAACCAGTCTTGGTGTATCTTGGTTAAGAGTCTGGGCACCTCCTTGCAGGTGCTGACTATTGTGGCTTAAAGGCAGACCAGCATTTTGTGGCTCTGGCTCATTGGCCGTGACCAGGTTAGCTGTGAGGCACCAACTGAGTAGCTTTCTTCCCAGCGTCTTTGAGTCCAGCGACATTGAGTCTCCTGCAGCAGAGATTTTTCTGCCTCTGCCGGTTTGGGGCCAGGAGATGGAAGAGCGGATTAGTCGGTGAGCAGTCCAGCTGAGTCCGGTTGTGGCGTGGGTAACGTGAGCGTCTTTATGGTGCCTTGCTTGGACGATGATATAATCTATTAGGTGCCAATGCTTGGAGCAGAGGTATTGCCATGAGGTCTTCTGCTTGTCCCTCAGGCAGAACAGGGTGTTCATAATAACATTAAACAAGATATACTGCAGCAACCTGTTAAGGCTCCCTCAACAGCACCTTCCAAACCCACACCCTCTGCCATCTCAAGGAACAATAGCAGCAAATACATCGGAACAACACAAAGTACAAGTTCTCCTCCAGGTCACACACCATCCTGAGTTGGAAATATGTTACCATTCCTTCACTGTCGCTGGGTCCAAGTATTGGAACTCCCTCCCTAACAGCACTGTGGGTGTACCATAATCACAGGGGCTAAGGTGGCTCAAGAGGGGCTTACCACCACCTTCTCAAGGGCAATTAGGGATGGACAGTAAATGCACCACTCACATTCCATAAATTAATTTAAATAATTTGAAAGGACTATCAAATCTGGCCAGGGGCATTGATATTGAAAGTATGGATGATCAGACAAGAGATAGTACATCAAAAAAGTCTCCAAGCTAAAATGCATACCTAAAATTTAAAATCAGTTGCACAAGAAGACATGTGGTTGGAAGACAGTAGCGGGCATTACTATTTAAATATCACATTGTTAAAGGAGCAGGCTGAATTATCAGCTGTTGCATGCTCTCATTTTGCCAGAACTGTGATATGTGAAGCAGAACTCTATCTCCCTCCAGCTTCTGTTGCTGACTTAAGCATACCAATACTGCACTTAAATGGCAATTTTCCTGACTAATTTAAAACTTACATTGTTATGCAAATCATCCTTTTGTTTGCATCCATCTGTATCTCACAAAGCAAACTGCAGCGATGCAGCACTAGTCAGGGTGAATGGACTAAATTGAATTTGATCTTGGCTAGTTCTGTTTACTCCACCTAAATTTACTTTTGTAAAGTTGATAAAGAAAGTAAAGTTTCAGTCCTTTAGTCATATAAACAAGCCGTCTGAAAGGGTAACAGACACAGCAAAATGCAGAGGACAGACGGAGAGAATTCCAAATGGGCAAAATGAAACATGTCTTAAAAAATGACTATACTTACACTGACAACCTGTTACAGTTCGGATCAGCAATTCGCAGAAATATTCTTGAAATTATGAGAGAATGGCAGGTGTATATAGCAATAGTCTGAAACCTTTGTCTGATACAAATATTTGCAAGGATTTGGGGCTGTGTGGATGTACTGGCTTAGAATCTTATTCCTTTGTGTATGGGGCAAAAAGAAATTTGTTTTGAAAGTCCCAATCCCATTCCTATAATTGCCTCATATTTAGCAGCCTTAATTTAGGGTGCCAGACTAACCTGCTACTGGGACTTGATGGTTTCACTTATAAGGAGAGGCTGGATAGACTGGGACTTTTTTCCCTGGAGCGTAGGAGGCTTAGAGGTGATCTTGTAGAGATCTATAAAATAATGAGGGGCATAGATCAGCTAGATGATCAACATCTTTTCCCAAAGATAGGGGAGTCCAAAACTAGAGGGCATAGGTTTAAGATGAAAGGGGAGAGATACAAAAGGGTCCAGAGGGGCAATTTTTTCACTCAAAGGCTGGGTGAGTGTCTGGAACAAGCTACCACAAGCAGTAGTAGAGGCGGGTACAATTTTGTCTTTTAAAAAGCATTTAGACAGTTACATGGGTAAGATGAATATAGAGGGGTATGGGCCAAATGCGGGCAATTGGGACTGGCTCAGTGGCAAAAACTGGGCGGCATGGACAAATTGGGCCGAAGGGCCTATTTCCATGCTGTAAACCTCTATGACTCTATTACTCTAACCTGTGGTGGAAAGATTCAGGTGATGGTGATTGAGTTATGGTACATTGTAAGGACAGAAATGAGAGAACTTGTGTTACTAGACCAGATCTTTCTTGGGAAGATGCTGTCACTGTAGATCCTAAACTGTGGGAGGTCCTCCATTCGCAGCACCTACTCAGAGAAAGTGTGGACAGAAGCAAGAACTTCAGAGATGCCTGTTCCAAGTATCGCTCCAGAAACAGTAAAGATAGTGGCCATAATGATATGAATATTTATTCATTGTCTTGCTCTGGCCTGGAAAACATCTGTCGCATACAATCCTTCAGCTCCTCAATGGCCTTACTTCACCATAGATGAGCTACCACATTGGGATAAGATTGCAATTGGATTGATAAGACTGGGTTGAGTTAAGTTTTGAGGGTATAAATAGGAGAGAGATTGGAGAAGAGACAATGGAGAAGAGAAAATGCGGAGAGAAAATCTGAAGGAGCAGGAGTGGGGGGGGAATGAAATACAACCAGCAGAGGTTTCATTTTATTTCAAGTGTTCATTTTTGTGTCTTTAACGGCACAGTTATGGGAGTCGTACTTGTATGGTATCAGCAATGTATTGATTGCAATTAGCTGAACTTGAATGGTGCACCAAATGTGGGGCCTTTGTTCCCAAAAGCAAACTTACTTCTTCAGCTGTAGGTTCGCCTAAATGTGTATGCAGAATCATTAATGCAGGCGGTGTTTTTAAATAATGATCTGCAAAAGCAGCAGGCTTCAGCAGTCAGATGATGTAAATAGATAACTTACCTACCTGTCACATGACCTCCCATCATTCTAACAGATCTAAATATATTGCCACAATCTTTATGAATAATGAGTGCACCTGTTTACAGTGTCACCTCTGTTTTCGCACTGTCTCCTTCAGCTCCATTTTACTTCTGATGCAAATTTTTTGACAGCCAGCATCAATTTGGAAATCACAATACATGGTGCATGATTGTTCTTTTGAGGGTTTTTATTTTTCTCTGTCAGGACAATTAAATGGTGCTAAAATAATTGGAAAATTGGGCCAGGAGAATTGTTACTTTTGGACAAAATACAGCTTACATGCTCTCCAAATCAATGTTTAGAAATCATTTCATTCATGCACCAAATGCACCTTCACATTGCACGTACCCATCCTTGGCTAGGAAATACAGAAATTCCCTGCAGCAATTTTTTTTTTGCCTGCTATTTTTCCACCAAATTTCTCCACTCTTGTTTGAAGGTGCTGGCTCATGCCACAATACACTTCCAAATATGGCAGGAGTCCAGCAGTACCTTAACCAGGGGATGTTGTTCACAGTTAGCCTGCGCGTTCAATATTGGCAGGCTATTCTACCATGTAGCAACACTACTCACTCGGATCTTATCCTTATCTGTCATGCACACGCAGTGAGCACTCACGGCTGAGTTTTTTTTCCCCCCTCTGGATTCCAGAGACCAATTTTAACACTCCAACTGCTACTCCAGTTGAATTAGCTAACTCAACACAGGCCAGTGATCGAATCAGGCTTCCCTGTTCTGTATGGTTCAGTCCTATGCTGCGTAGTACACTTGCCAATTCAGCCATTAAGGAGCTTATTTCATACGGTTCTAAACAAGATTGTGCGTATTCTATAAATTCAACATGCAAGGGTAACACTAACATTTTGCCTCTTTGCTGTAGACGAAGATAACTCATGTCTCAGGCAATCATAAGTTGCCTATTCCTCAATTCCCCTTTTGAAAGTACTGACTCGTGCTGCGTTACAGTTTCACAAGGACAGGTGTCCTCCAGTCCCTCACCCAAATGGGAATTCTTCATTGGACAAAGTCATCGATTCCACAGCTTGAACAGGAGCCGCGCTTAAAGCGAATGCAGGTCAGAGACAGGGGCAATATTGAAGGGGCGATTCTCCCGTTAACACTCCCTTTGAGTGAGGCCTCTCACATCGGGCGAGATTTTACAACCTCGCTCATCCCGAAACCGTAAAATCCCACCTGAGGACAACAGACCTTTCCATGGTCCACCCCTCGCCCGCTCCGATTCCTGTGGCGGGTGGGGTGATACAATTCCAGCCATCGAGTGGAGGATTGATGAATGTATCCTTGTAAATCCAAATAAATAAATGTTTTATCGTGGCGGCATATAATTTCTTGGATTTAAAACTTGGCTTCATAAGATTTGTCATGAACATCTTATAGGATCACACAACAGTCTATTTAACATAGGGTATGTTTTAGTAAAACCATTAACTCAATAACTGCCCATCGTGGCCGATAAAGCTGACAAGCTTCATTTTTGTCAGCTCCAGTTTCACTTGAATAAACCACATTCCCAGAAACTGTTTTGTCTCCTATTTTGGCCACTCACTGGTGTAAAACAAAATCCCTGCATTCCATCCCTCGCATAACGGAGAGCGTTGTTTAAAAAACATTTGGAGCCATGTTTATTGTATTTTCCTTCAATACTTGGAAGATAGCAACTGGTACTACAAGGATGTGTGTTATAAAATGTGTCATGGAAAGTGTGTGTGGGAAAGGCTTGTGATTTTGCAGCTCAGAACCTATTCCGTTACGCTGAGGGGGTTGTATTTAAAAAGAAAACAAATCTACAACAGCACTGTGCATTCTCACGCAGCCTGATCATTAAGCAATCCTCCACAATTTATTTCTTTAAAATAGTGCACTATAAAATAATAACTGTGGCAAGGCAACATGAGATGGTACTTTTGTGGTAGATACAAATCAATGTATTAGACCTCTTGCTGTGCAATAGTACAATTTCTATAGGTTGGTTGTGACCAGGTTGTGGAAGGTTAATGATGCTGACATGTCTGAAACATTCAGAGCAACTAGTTTTTTTTTCCCTTAAAGTGATTGAGGGGGTATTTTATGCAAAGAATGGGATGCACAGAAAAAGAGATGTTCTGTGGCCATGGATTATATCTGAAATACAGCTCTCGTAACCTGTAATCTCACACCACTATAAAAGAAACAGAACAAAGCACAAGGCAATAGAAAGCAATCAGCAAATGTGAGAATAGTGCTCAGGGAGCAGAAGAACAATAATGGAACAAGCAGATCAGTGGGATTGTGAGAGGTCCTTCCCTCTGCTTTGCGTCAGAATGTAACTTCCTTACATTTACCCAGCTGGTTACAAGTGAGAGCAGCTCACTTCACAAATCTGCACAGACACAGGTCTCAATGCAGGCCACCCTTTGTGCTTGTGAGGGAATTCCAATCACCACCGCTATTTCTACAGTATGCCAAAAGAAACAGACACGAAAAGCTTTCCTTGCCTTAAGTCACTTTCTAAATTGGCTCCCAGGAGCTTTTCCCTACCTTGTTTTGTAAAGCGGGCGATTATGTATATTCTCTTTCTCATTGTTTAACACACACACCATAACCTGAGCAATATCCGCGCCCCAGCAGTTTTTCTCTTAGGCTTGAGGGCCAATTGGTTGTGTGTCAATGTGTGATCTGTCTGCAGTGCCAAAGTTGAGAGTGGCAGCAGGGCCAATGATAAGAGTGGCAGCAATAGCTGTGATTTGAATTCACCAAACACACGTGTGGTACATTATACCAGTCCTCCATGGCGAATCAGAGATCTCAGGCAAAGATGTCTCACTTGGGACAGAAATTTAGAAAAACTGCAAAATGGACCTTTGACCCTTTCGTCATTCAGAGGGATAGCAGAGGGATTTTTTTTTAAAATCAGTACTTCAAAATACTGGAGATAAATGTTATCCCCATTTACTCTTTATAGTTGTCATAAAAGTTGTCATTCTCACTTCGAGGTGGTCTTTTTCACAGCTGCTATCAAACCTATCAGTCGACAGAAGGTAAATTTGAGACAAGTTGAAACTGTTGAGTTTAGTCTCACCTTTCTACCGCTAAAGTGTGCCAACTACCTAATGGCACTCCATTTAGCAGGGTGACCACAAATCAAT
The DNA here is from genome assembly GCF_964213995.1 of Mustelus asterias. Lineage (NCBI taxonomy): Eukaryota > Metazoa > Chordata > Chondrichthyes > Carcharhiniformes > Triakidae > Mustelus > Mustelus asterias. Next base: position 33,359,898 of record NC_135804.1, read on the forward strand.
ATAATTCATTACGTGGAAGAACAGGCAAGGTAACTATAGAGGTCAGTATTGAGAATGACATGACCTTACCCTAAGATAATAAGCTAAACAGGAAAGTTGTATTGGCATGAGTCAAAGCAATTCCTTTGAGAGCAATTAGCTTCTTCTCTGACTATGTGATTAGTATATCTAAAACCAATGGAAAGTTGTCTGACTACCTTGTTTTCACTTAAAACAGCAATAGCAAAACAATACCTGTGAACATGTCTTGCTCTTTGACACATTATCCTTCTCCAGCATCTCTCCATGGTTAGACAGATCAGTGGGACTTGCCTGGTTTCATTTTTATTTATTTCATTGTAACCAGTGAATCACCTGCACTGGTTTCAATTCCCTCTCCCACAATGTTACCTCTGGTATTCTAAAGATCTATCTTTGGCCTGCTCCTATATCTCATTTATCTGCTGCCGCTCCTCAGTGACATCTCCAAGGACACAACTCCAGTTTCCACATATAAATCGATGACAGCCAGCTCTATTTCACCATCACTGCCCTCATCTCTTCCACTGGCTCAAAATTTTCAAACCATTTGTCCAACATCCAATATTGAAGGAGCAGAAATTTCCTCCAGTTAAATATTGGGAAGACCGAGGCCATTGGTTTTGGTCCCCATTACAAACTCAGTCTCCTCCCTACTAATTCAGTTCCTCTCCCTGGCTGACGCTGAACTTGATGTCATATTTGACCCTGCGATGACCTAAAAACCACATATCCACGTATTCCTATATCCGTAACATTGCCTAACTCTGCCTCTACCTCACCTCATCTGTGCTGAAATCCTCACCGATGCCTTTGTTACCTCTAGGTATTATGATTCCAGTGCGTTCCTGGCCAGCATCCCAAGTTCTATTCTCCAAAAACTCAAAGGGTGGAATTTTACAAGATTTTTTTCTAAGTGTCCAGCTAGTCTGAAAACGGGAGAGTTCCAGATTCATTTTTTGGGCATGTTTCCACGCCCAATCATATGCATTCTGTCTCTAAAAAGATGGGCTAGTCAGTTTCTAGCCAGAGAGGCTGTGGGCGGGACTTAACTCACCAGACAGCCTGTAGAGAGAGGTATTACGCATGTGCTGACTTAATGCTGCACATGCGCATTAACAGTAGCAGGGGTCTGATAGATTAAGAGAGAGCTGTCAGGCCCGTGCTACTGCAGGCAGCCTCAACTAGCTACCACCTCCCCCCCCCCCCACCACCCCCCCCCTCCTGCAGCCCTTGCTGACCCCCCACCACCACCCAGACCAATCGTGGCCCTGCTGCCCAGACCAATCACGGCCCCACCACTCAGATCAATTGTGGCTCACCCTCCCTTCCCCACCGACCGCATGCAGAGTGGCAATGGGCCCCCTCCCCCCATTGGTCCTGCCCCGGACCCGCCCTCCCATTTGCCCCATCCCCTGGTACTGCCCGATGGGCATTACCCAGATGCCACAGTGGCGCTGCCAGTCTGGCACTGCCCAAGGGGCACCCCCGTCTTGCACTCAGTCTCCCTGGGGGGACTCAATGGCCTCCGGTTCCACTGGCGAGGCCAAGTCGACTGCTCTCTGTTCCTGGGGAGCAGGTGTTTTCCTCACCAGGAGAGGTTCTCTCCGGCGAGGCCATAAAGGCAAGTGAGCGCCGGGCTCACTAAACACATTGAAATTAATATATACGTAAATTTAAATAAATTAATCAGCCTCTCGCCCATTTCCAGCGAGAGGCTGGCCACGCCAGAAATCCGGGCGTCGATAAAATTGCGACAGCAGGTCTATCCTCTTTCTCCTGGAAGTCCATCTTCTTTCTCCAGGAGGTCTAACCTCTTTCTCCAGGAGGTCTAACCTCTTTCTCCAGGAGGTCTAACCTCTTTCTCCAGGAGGTCTAACCTCTTTCTCCAGGAAGTCTAACCTCTTTCTCCAGGAGGTATATCTTCTCTCCCCAGGAGGTCCATATGCTTTCTTCAGGATGTCCATCTTCTTTCTTCTATTTGTTTTATTCATTAAGGGATGTGGGCACCACTGGCTAGGTCAGCATTTATTGCCCATCCCTAGTTTCCGTGGAGAAGATGAGTCAGTGATGTGAGACACCTTTTGATAATGGCACCCGGATATGATAGCGGGACACGAGCCATGCTGCACCATCTGGCCATCATGAGGCCACAACCACTGCCACCAGTTACATGGCAAGCAGCTGAAGAACAGGAGAAGAAAGAGGGAAAGAAGAGACGAAGGAGCAAGGGGAAATGAGGAAAAGAAAGAGAAGAGGCCATTTTGACAGCTCTTATCCAGCTGAAACAAAAACAGAAAATGCTGGAAAATCTCAGCAGGTCTGACACCATCTGTGGGGAGAGAATAGAGCCAACGTTTCGAGTCTGGATGACCCTTCGCCAAAGCTGGCTGGGTTGTCCATGAACAAATCATCATGATACCAGTAAACACAACCACAGTTCACCATTTGCCAACAATTCCATGTTTCACCTTCCCTTCGTCATTGACCATCGCAGCATGTGCTTAGCACAATGGGAAAATAAAACCCATTAACATTTCAAACAAAATTTATAAATCAAAGTGCGCCATATTACCTATCAGTATCTGAGTTGGTGGCTGTAGTTATTAGATCAAGTGATGGCGTTTCTTCTCCATCAATGTCTACTGAAATTCCACCTCTTGCACTTCCATCCTTCCCCGATCAGGTTCAGTTCTTTGGTATCGAAAGGAGTAAGGCACAAGGGCAGAGGTGTGGTGAGGGGGTGTGGTGACTGGGAGGAAGAAAGTGGCGCACACTTACACCATCTGCAGCTTGTAAACAGCAGGAGATTGTGGGATGGGAGTGAATTGGGATATGGGAAGAAGGATTAGATATGAGGATAATATCATCTTCTATGCTTTCAGACTGAACGCTGACCACCGCCTTGACACACTCCAGTGATGGCAATTTCCATATCTCTCCCCTGACGGTTAGGATCTATTGCCTCCGGTTCTGCACCACCTCATTCTGCAAGGAAGAGGAAAGTGTGCAGAACAACCTGTTTGGGTGATATGGGTATCATGGTTGAATAGCTTGTAATGTCCGAAAACTGTGAGGTGTGTATCTGAGGCTTGTGATAGCACTAAGCATTGAGGAGAGGTGAGGCTATCAATGTTAGGTGTGAACTATGATTGATTGGAGATTGGTCGAGAGCTTCAGGTTTTTAGGTGTCCAGATCACCAACAACCTGTCCTGGTCTCCCCATGCCAACACTATAGTTAAGGAAGCCCACCAACACCTCTACTTTCTTAGAAGACCAAGGAAATTTGGCATGTCAGCTATGACTCGCACCAACTTTTACAGATGTACTATAGAAAGCATTCTTTCTGGTTGTATCACAGGTTGGTATGGTTCCTGCTCTGCCCAAGACCGCAAGAAATTACAAAAGGTTGTGAATGTAGCCTAGTCCATCACGCAAACCAGCCTCCCATCCAGTGACCCTGAATATACTTCCCGCTACCTCAGCAAAGCAGCCAGCACAATCAAGGATCCCACACACCCTGGACATACTCTCTTCCACCTTCTTTCGTTGGGAAAAAAATACAAAAGTCTGAGATCACGTACCAACCAACTCAAGAACAGCTTCTTCCCTGTTGCCATCAGACTTTTGAATGGACCTACCTTGCATTAAGTTGATCTTTCTCTACACCCTAGCTATGGCTGTAACACGACATTCTGCACTCTATGCACTTTCCTTCTCTATGAACAGTATGCTTTGTCTGCATAGCGCGCAAAAAACAATACTTTTCACTATACTAATACATGTGACAATAATAAATCAAATCAAAATCAAATCAAATGCTGAGTGATGTGGGTCTAGTTTGGGAAGCGACTGGTGCATTTGATGGGATATGGCATTTAAAGATTCATTCCCTGACCTTGTTCATTCCTGTCATTAAATGTTTTGCAACATTGCATCCAGGTGTTCAGGCCTTGACACCTGGTATTGACCACTACAACTATCTGCTCCAACTGCCTTCTAAATATGTCTGAGGACCTCCAGGCCTCTGTGGACAGAGCACCTCTCTCCTCTGCACCTCCTTGGTGCAGCATTGGAAAGTTTTGGAGCTCCATTTTTTCCCCAAGTCAGAAATAGTTAGAGAATCAATTCCAGAATCTCCTCTAGCCATGACACACCACTTCGAGAACAGATCATCATAGAATCCCTACAGTGCAGAACAGGCCATTTGGCCCATCAAGTCTGCACTGACTCTCTGACAGAGTATCTTACACAGGCCCCTCTCCCCCTGCCCTAACCCCGTAATCCCACACATTCACAATGGCTATTCCCATCTAACCTACACATCTTGGGACACTAATGGGCAATTTAGCATGGACAATCCACCTAATTTGCACACCTTTGGACTGTGGGAGGAAATCGGAGCATCCAGAGGAAACCCATGCAGACAGGAAGAACATGCAAACTCGATTTAGACAGCCACCCAAGTCCGGAATCGAACCCAGGTCTCTGGAGCTGTGAGATAACTGTGCTAGCCATCGTGGCAGTACTGGCTGATGCAGGCTAGCTTTATGTATTCAACTGATGTTAACATCCCACTGTTGTGACTCTCTTGTTGAGGTATGCAGCAGCTCAATGACATGATCAGCGCTGGTTGCATGGTGCAATCATGGTCATTAGGTGACATTACAATGTGGATATGCTGCCTGCATTAGAAGCTGCAGGCGGGGGTGTTGGGAGGTGCGGGACGCTGGGCTGGAGTGGGCTAATCCTGCATGCAATCTCCATGTATGTTTTCAGGGGTATTGAATTTTGTTTCAATAGAAAGCACTGGCTGACACACAGTGGCAGATTTCAGGATGGTTCAGAAACTGAGGGTGAGGATGCACAGGTTTCCTGAGCACTTATGCTTTGTTTATCTTGAGGTTCTAATTTGTCAACGCTTGGTGTAAGTTAGTGCGCAATAAGTAAACCTAAAAACAGACTAACGATAATTACTCATAAATAAATGTAGATAGTTCCTAGGAAGTCCATAATTTATACTCTATTAAATTAATCCCTCAAACTTACATTTATAAAGTGAGGTTACTTTGGGATGGCAGTACAAGAGGTGTGTCATGAATATGTGGGAGTTTGGACCGCAGCAAGATTCCAGGCAACCACATCTGCAGTCATTGTCTGCGACTTAAGGAACTTTGGTTCACGGTTATTGAGCTGTAGTCCAAGGTACAGACATTGCAATGGATCAGGGAGGGAGAGAGTTACCTGGACATTTTGCTCCAGAAGGCATTCACACCCCAGAGGTTGGGAAGTGGTTCAAATTTGATTCGTGGCCATGCACAGAAGAATCTAATTGTGACTCAAATCGTGATTCAAGATTGTGGCCAATCGATTTTTAGTTACAAAGGGAATCAAGAAGCATGGGGGCAGGATGGAAAGTTGGAGTCTATGTAAAAGTTTATCAGTCATGATTTATAGAATGGCAGTGCTAGCTCCAGGGACCATGTGGCTGACTCCCATTCCATTCCCTATGTTCTTATGTTCTCAGTTATGACAGTGGATGTCTAGAGGAGGAAGGATATCCTATATCCAAGGTAGAAGGCGGCCCTTTCCCTCCTGCCCCTCTCTCTTGCAGCATCAAGTGTTGCTCTGTCTGGCCTTGTATCTCCTTACATTTTTTCCTGCAGACCAAGGGCCCACTAGCAAGATGCCCATTTCCAATCACTCCCTTTCCCCTGGTGACTCCTATCAGAGGTCCAATAAAATGATCCTCAGAGAATTTCTGGAATAAACGTTGAGAAAGTGTTGGTGAAATCTTGGCAAAGTATCTCCAAACGTCTTCTGATGTCTTTCAAAATTCCTCCAAAAATCCACATCTCCCGTGCAGGAGTGCTCAAAATTCTTAGCAACAACTAGTTTACCCCCGATCAGCTGGTCACTATTAGGAGGGTTTTAAGTTTATTTATTAGTGTCACAAGTACGCTTACATTAACACTGCAATGAAGTTACTGTGAAAATCCCCTAGTCTCCACACTCCGACGCCTGTTCGGGTACAATGAGGGAGATTGTAGAATGGCCAATGCTCCTAATCAGCACATCTTTCGGACTTTGGGAGGAAACCGGAACACCTGGAGGGAACCCACGCAGAAATGGGGAGAACGTGCAGATTCCATACAGACAGTGACGCAAACCGAGAATTGAACCCAGGTCCCTGGAGCTGAGAGGCAGCAGTGCTAACCACTCTGCCACCGTGGGCCAAGTGCTATCCACCAAAATGTCACACAGGTTCCTTACTGAGTACTGGCAGGCAATTTAAGCAGCAATCAGTCCATGAACCATCCTCCTTGCAACTATTCCTAGCACAACCTTCAACTCCTTTACCAAGATGGTATCTTGTGCTATTATCATGCTAAACTGATGTTTCAACTCAAGATCCACAGCTGAGTGATCTTGAATGCCAATTATGATTTGAAGGATCTGTCAGAAATTACAACCCTCCCCCTTTTTCCAACAACTTCAAGCAGTTTCGTTTTATGCCATTAACATTTCAGAATCCATCCCTTGCTGAACAATGGATGACTTGCTTTTATATACTGGTCTCGGAGGATGAATCAACCTTAGTACCTTACGCCATTTTAACCAGAGTCTTTTGTTTAGCTCCTTCACAGGATCTGGGCATTGCTGTCTAGACCAGCATTCGTTGCCCATCCCTAATTGCTCTTGAGAAGGCATTAAAACATTTCTTCGGGTTAACACTGATGGTTAAGTGAGAAGGTAACTTTTCCAGTAGGTTTACTTTTGTGAACTTTGACCAAATTGATAATGCTCAGGGTTACACTGTGAGTAATGAACTAGTGATCGGGCTGTAGGCAAACTGTGGGTGGACATCTTGATTTTAATGGACTGTCTGATACTTTGATGTAGACTGCTGGTGCAAGGGTGCTGTTTGATCTATACATGTTTATGGTGTAACCCCCACAGCAACAAGAAATTCCCAGCCTCAAGGACTGGCAGTGAATAACCAAGGGGGCAATTAGGATTTGAAATTTATTGCTGTCCAGCGAAGAAGTTGCCTTACTCAGCCCAGTCCATGCCTAAAAAGTGGTGTGGGTGTTGTGAAAATCTAACCTGGGCATTACGTTAACCTATTTGTGTCAAAAACAATATATTTTGTTGCAAAAAAACTGGTAGAGCAGACACAGATTTTTGCATAAAGACGCTTGTGCTTGCAATCATCCTTTCTAATTCATATTCCATCTTTGTTCATTAATCATTTTTAAAATTAGTGATCCATTTCTTCCACTCTGCCATCTGTACTCAGTGTTGTAACAAACATGACACCTTCCTGCATAATAAAATCTGACAACTATGAAGTTGCATTTTCTAAATAGCTTCCCATACACCATGTATATGCATTTCCAGAACAGATGCTGTTCCCAGAATTTTAAAAAGGACTTTATTTCAGCCAAGTTCTTTCCTTTACTTACATTTTTTTTACGAGGGAGATATTCATCAAAGTGGCTCCTTATTTCACACTGTGGTAATTACTAAATTTGCTGTAAATCCATCCCAGCTATCACTGGTAGCTTCGCCCCGCAACTTCCTCACAGCAAGAATGGAAGCATTAAGTTAACCTTATTTCTCATCGCCAGTCCTTTTCCCTTTTTGCTTATATAACTACATTCTGACAGATTCAATTTAAGGTTATCAGCAGAACTGAATTACAGAATACTGATGGGGATATAGGCCAGGCCTCTCTGGACTGATTAGCATCATTTAAGAAAGCATTCAGTTGCCGGGCTGATCATCTCAAGAGACTCCAAGATGGGTGGCCTTTTAGCTTTAGGAGTCACTATTAAACAGACTGATTTGAGTTCAATGTGCATGAAAAAGAGCTTAATAAGGACTCACGATTGTAGGTAGTTAAGTCTCAGTTCTTTCTTCCTGTCTTAAAATAATCTTCTAGCATTACTGTTCAAATAAACTATTCAAATTTAGCAAAAGTTGAAAAGTGCACCTTTTTAACTGTGCAATTTCTGAGAGCTGGATTAGCATAAAGCATTTAAAGATCATAAACTAAGTTTATTTAGTGTCACATTTAATTGATTTAAAAAGCAATCACCTATGGAATTATAGAATTGTAAGAAAAGCTGTTCTTTAAATCCATGTAGGACAAGTCAGTTAGGTATTAAAAGTTTTTTTTAAAAACGGTTTAAGTTGGTCAGCTGCTAGCCACATGGTAGCAATAAGTATAACAGAGTAGATTGAAGCCACAATTATTTCAGCTTTACTCACCTCCTGATCTTGGTTTTATCAGCAAAGCACACCCCGATTGCTAGACAATACGCAATGGAAGAAGTAATGAAGAAACGCAAAGACTGACAGCCACAATATTGTGAAAGGGAAATGCGCAGATCTCAACCTTGACCCTGAACTTTTACTATCTTTTAACATTAAACATTCCCCCTGCCTTCCAAAAGATAAATGTGCCTTTTTGATGACAGCCAATGTTATTTAAGGATTAAAATAGTCCTCTCGCAACCCTCAACATTAAAGTCTTCCGCATTTACAAAATTACAAACAGATGCAACTCAAGTACCTGCAAATAATCTGCCAAGAACAATTTCAAAAGGGAGATTTCAAAATATGTGGAAGTCATTAGGACGTGTATTATTTTTGCAGTGAATAGGCGCCATGAGTGTCTGAAGAAGCAGATGGATACAACTTTTTTTTCTTTAAACCCATGAATGACAAATTAGTTTAACGGGAATATTGTTTTTCTTACTGAGTGGGCCAAAAGTTTTGGGGCCCTGCTCTGGTGCTGGCATGGCAAGACAGCAAGACTCCCTGCTGCCAATGGAAGAAGATGTGTTCCTCATCCCAAAACAGGCCTTCACCTTGACAGGGAAAATGTGATGCCACACTGCCACTCTGAAGTGGCTGAGGTGACCAGAGTACATTGTTCCTCAAAGGAAAAGAAAACACTCAATGCCAAAGCCAAACCTTTTGACTTGAGTTGGTGGCGCTTTTTAAAAAAATTAATTCATGGGACATGGGCATCGCTGGCTGGCCAACATTTATTGCCCATCCTTAGTTGCCCTTGAGAAGGTGGTGGTGAGCTGCCTTCTTGAATCGCTGCAGTCAATGTTCTGACCCAGTGACGGCGAAGGAACGGCGATGTATTTCCAAGTCAGGCCGGTAAGTGGCTTGGAGGGGAACGTGCTGGTTGTGGAGTTCCCATGTATCTTCTGCCCTTGTCCTTCTAGATGGGAGTGGTCATGGGTTTGGAAGGTGCTGTCTAAGGATGTTTGGTGAATTGCTGCAATGCGCCTTGTAAACAGTACACATTGCTGCTACTGAGCGTCAGTGGTAGAGGGAGTGGACGTTAGTAGATGTGGTGCCAATCAAACGGGCTGCTTTGTCCTGGATGGTGTCAAGGTTCTAGAGTGTTGTTGAAGCTGCTAAGTCAAAAGGCTGTAGGTTCACAAACCACTCCAGAGGCTTGCAAGCATAATTCAAGGCTAACATTTTTGCTTAGTACTAAAGCGGTCCTGCACTGATAGAGGTGCCGTCTTTCGGGTGAGATGTTAAATCAAGGCGCTGCTTACATGAAGGTTCCCATGGCAAAGATTTTGTCTGTCTCCTGTTCATTCAACATCTAAAGCAGACAATCTTGTCGATCCTTTTATTGTTGTTTGTGGGAGTTTATAATGCACAATTTGGATGTCGTGTTTCTCACCTTAACAACAGTGGCTAAACTTGAAACATCCTTCACCATTCTAAGGAACATTCTGAGGTTGTGAAAGGTGCTCTTTAAATGCCAGCTGCTTATTTTCTTCCTGAGGAAGACCCAAAACAGAACTCATATCCCGTCTCACTCCAGCGATGTTGGATCTGAGCAGAATGTTCCAGCCTTAAATTCCAGAGTAGCTCCAGAAAGCCATGATCTGAAAGTTTGTTTAGACACATGGAAGGGATGAAAGTTATACCCAAATCACAGCCGGAATTCTCCCGTCCCGCCCGTCACGGGAATCGTAGCGGGCGGGGTCGGACAATGCAAAAGTCCATTAACCTTGGGCAGGATTCTTCTCTTTTGAGGTGCTCGTGGCCGGAGAATCCCGCCCCACTTCAATGGGATTTAGATTGGATCATTCCTAACCAATATGAGTCCTGCCTCAAATTCATGCCCACCCCAGAGTCGCATGCCATCCTACCCGAGGAGTTTCCAGTGTTTTCAAATTCAAATTGCCGCTGAAGGTACCTTTGTAACACTTTGGGTGGGATTTCACGGCCTCGCTTGTCCCGAAACCGTAATATCCCACCCGAGGTCAACGGACTTTTCCATGGTCTGCCCCTCGCCCACTCTGAATCCCATGGCGGGAGGGACGGTAAAATTCCAGCTTGTATGTCATTCTAATAATAACTTCATTTTTAAAATAGACAATTGCAAAGGAAAACTGTTCATTCGCAGTCGTTTAGAGCATTTGCTGAAGTCTTGGTGCATATACCTTTCAGAACTCAGATAAGGGCGGCACGGTAGCACAGTGGTTAGCACTGCTGCTTCACAGCTCCAGGGACCTGGGTTCGATTCCCGGCTTGGGTCACTGTCTGTGTGGAGTTTGCACATTCTCCTCGTGTCTGCGTGGGTTTCCTCCAGGTGCTCCGGTTTCCTCCCACAGTCCAAAGATGTGTGGGTTAGGTTGATTGGCCATGCTAAAAATTGCCCCTTAGTGTCCTGAGATGCGTAGATTAGAGGGATTAGTGGGTAAATATGTAGGGATATGGGGGTAGGGCCTGGGTGGGATTGTGGTCGGTGCAGACTCGATGGGCCGAATGGCCTCCTTCCGCACTGTAGGGTTTCCATCAATCTATCTATCAACTCAGATACTGATCATAAAGCTTTCAGAAGTACAGATTATTAACATGACCTAGGCCGTTATGTGTGAAAGAAATAGGAGTTATAACACAGATTTCTAGGGGTACAGAGAACTCCCCATCACTAATCAATTACTGATACCTTGTAAACCCATTCATTGACATGTTCAAATTGCTATAATTATGAGGTTTATAAGATTGTTATGTTTTGGAAATTGTCTTTAATTTAAGGTAGAATTAAGAGGATCCTGTGACTTGTTCTACGTCTACCTGATAGCAACTCTCGGAGGTATAGAGATTAAAGGGTTTTACTGGGAAGAAAGTGCAAGGTATTTATGCTTGGAGACGATAGTAGCAGCCTGTGTACTATCAGTGAATGGACGATGGGCGGAATTTTACTGGCACGTCCGCCCGATCCCGCCCGAGGCCAACGGAGATTGCCATTCTCCGAGCCTCGCCCGCCCTGATTCTGGGGCGGGCGTGCTGGTAAAATTTCGGCCGATGAGTCCCCATGTCGCAGAAAAGTGTTGAAAATGTCAGCTTCCTAAACAGTTGTGCTTTAAAATGTACATTTACTTGCAAGATAAAAGAAAGTTGGGATCTCAAGGGTAGCAAGTCAGCATTTTTACCTAGATACAAGGCCAAAATGATTCCCATTGCCACGGAGAAGGGTCTGAGAGGTGAGGGTTTCTAAGGGATTCCTGAAAATTCACAGACACAGCGAGTCTTCTAGGCTCTGGGAAAAGGAAAGGACCAAAGGTAACAGAATGCTGTGGTTCACCAGGTGAGAGCATGCTTTTGGGAGCGTGGGATTGAAAGGATCAAATTCTGAAGCTGAAAGCTTCAACTAGAGGAAGGGGCTCCGGGGGAACGTCCTCAATGTGAAAAACGGTTCTGAGATTCAAAGTTCCCAGGCTGAGAAAGGAGAAGATCAGAAGTAAAATCTCGAGAGTTAAGAATGACCTTGCACTGGTTCCAAGATAATTGAATGGTTACTTAAAGAACAGAGTGAAGTATATCTGCAAAGTTGTTTTCAGTTGTGCTAAAAAAAATGGAATATTCTGTTTGGGGCGGCACGATAGCACAGTGGTTAGCACTGCTGCTTCACAGCTCCAGGGTCCCGGGTTCGATTCCCGGCTCGGGTCACTGTCTGTGTGGAGTTTGCACATTCTTCTCGTGTCTGCGTGGGTTTCCTCCGGGTGCTCCGGTTTCCTCCCACAGTCCAAAGATGTGCGGGTTAGGTTGATTGGCCATACTAAAATTGCCCCTTAGTGTCCTGGGATGCGTAGGTTAGAAGGATTAGTGGGTAAATATGTGGGGGTAGGGCCTGGGTGGGATTGTGGTCGGTGCAGACTCGATGGGCCGAATGGCCTCCTTCTGCACTGTAGGGTTTCTATGTTTCTATGTTTCTATGTTTGTGGTTTAGCTTAAAAGTTAACTAAATGGTGTTTAGTTTTTAGTTCTTTCAGTCTTTTGTTACAGTAGAAGTCTTAAAACATGAAATCTTGTATCATCCTTTCAGCTATTAACTGGAAAATAGCATTTGTTTTAGAAGTTTTCAGTCTCTGCGGAGATCGTAATGAAATATATGTCTATTTCATTTAAACAAACTTCTTTCATGTTATAAAAACCTAAACAACTTACGGAAATGTAATTGTCTACCAAAAAGCATGCCAAGAACATTATACAGGGCAATTGTTATCAAGGCGCCATGTGTAATAAGTAGAACTGACAGGCAACAATTCTATTGCTTACCAATAATAAGTTAGAAGTAAGTATTTTTGCAAAGGTTTCCTGTTTCATCAACCCTAATTTCCTGAATTACAGGAAGTTCAATGTCAAACACCAGGACAGTAAAACTGACATCCACCCTTTTGTCAATTCTCATGTAGCACCTGAGTTAAATATAGTTTTAAACCCTAGCAATTAAAATGGTTTATGCATTGAACACACATTCTCATTAACTTGTTATTTAAAAATTCAATTCTATTGGCCACAATCTGGTGGAAGATCAGTGAGGACAATTAAGGCTCAGGTCAGGGGAAGATTGAGGTCCTAAGCAGATCCCGCCTGATGATCAAGCGCTGGATTTTTCCCAGCCATTCTCGCCAGCGGGATCTTTCAGCCCTGCTGACAGTGAACCCTTGCCGTGGGTTTCCTGACAGCAGTGGAGGTGCATAGAATGGGAAATCCCACTGCCAGCCAATGGCAGGTCACCTTTGCCGCCGCATAACACAACCTGGAGGGCATGGCAAATCCTGCCCAAGGTCTTTACCAGAGGAGTGATTGGCAGCTGGGGTCATGTGGGGATTGGTGGTAAGCTGTAGATTGGAAACCAAAGAGAAGTCAGGAGATAGGTTGGGGGTCGAGGCCTAGAGGTCAAAAAGGTTGGGTAAGGGGAGGACAGAAGGATCAGGTGGAGGTGTCCAATTGCAGGGAATGAAGGAGCAGGTAAACTGGATCCAGCAGGTAAATGGAAAGATAATTACCCCTTAGATCCAGCAGTCTTCGTCTTAGTTTTCTAGAGGCCCTGGAAACCCAGCTGGCCAAGGCTAAATTTAAAATGGCGGTTAATTCTGAGACATGAAGCCCCATTGCAATATTTAAATGACCAACGCGCCTCCTGTGAGCTGGTTACTTTCCCACCCCTGGGCTAGGATAGGAATTCAGATTGTCACGTCTCAACTAACTCTTTTACGACTAAACTTCCCCCCATTTTGTCTGAAAGGGAAATATTTGAATTTTAAAATGACTACAATCAAATCCCTCTTGCATTTGCTGAAGCATTGTGGAAGAAGTTGGACTGTGTGCCTGGCAAAGCTGCGAGAGAGCAATTTATATTTTGAAGTTAATGCAGTTCTGGGGCTCCAGGCTGAAAGAGGAGATCAAGAAGAACCCACAGCCCTCAGACTGAATAGTTCAAGCCATCCTTTGAGGCTGGAGTAAGACGCGAACAGAGTTTAACAGAAATCAAGAAAGGGACTTCAAGGGATTAAGGGGAAGTGGAGGTGGAACAGTTACAGCAGTTGTGTGCGAGGAAAGGAACAAATATTGGACTACAGCATCGGTGTTCCAGGGAGAAAAATGCAGCAGTCAACCTTAGAAAGATTCAGGCATCTCTCGCATGAATTGAAGCTAAACCCGCCACCTTATTTCTAGGAACATATAATCCATTCATCTCAGATTTACCAAGTTTGAAGCAACTGTTTCCAAAAGGTCCTGAGTCAAGATGAGGAGTTATTCTAGAAGCTGCAGCTGCAAACCTTTTTCACAGTAATGTGACTAGACAGAAACTTTGGGAGGGGGAGAATGGCTTTGGTCAGAGTCCCCAATCCACGATGGAGCTTTGATGACACTTACTATAATGCAACAGAACTGCATATAACTGCTTGATAAAATTCACTGAAGGATAATTCATTGTGATTATTAATGCATTGCTTTAACATTCAGTCAGCCTGTTCCTTCAAGCATTTGACTGTAAGCTCGCCTTTTAATGGATAAGGAAAATTGTGTCGGGTTACAGAATGGTCCTGAATGTTTCAGGTTCCCAAAACGTCTTAATTTTAAACTGGTTTTGTGCAGTATAATAGGTAAATAATGAAAGTCAATAGTAACCAATTAGAAAAGAGAAAAACACAGATACTTAACCAATGAGAAAGACAAACAGACATTTAACCAATGAGGAAGAAAACCCAAAGATGTTTAGGTGCAATATTTGTTAGCATTCAGTCAAATAATAAAGTAAGGCAAATTCAACTTCACAGGAAGCAATGGAGATATTTAAATTACAATCTGTGGCCACTTGCATTTTTAAGCACCTTTACTGCAATATAGATCCCAAATTAAGTCTCAGGAGCATCATCAAACAACACTGACACTGAACATTTTTAAAATTGGATGTTAATATTTTGTTACAAGTGGAATCATTCTATATTCCAACTGTTGCCAACTCTTTGGGGTGATTCACCCATCCCGCTGCGCTAAGTTTTGCAGCGGGCTGTGAAATTCCAGCGGTGCCCGATATGCGGGATCTGCGCTGGGCGTCCAACCCCGATAGCATCTCTCAGCGCCGGATTCTCTTGCAGCATCAGCTCCGTGCCGGAAATCAGAGGGGAGGTGCATAAATTATTTAAACGAGCATCTCCATATATTTTAAATACAATTAGCAGGTCCAGGATTGAAGTCTCCAGGTGGGCTAGCATCTCCCCTCGCCAGAGTGGTTCACTCCTGCGGGGATTACTATAGCTCCCCACTTTCGGGGAGCTAGCCATCCGAACCCCTTGGAGTGAAGGGGAGGCAATCGGGGGCCCCCAGGGGATCGGGTGGCAGGGGGGGGGGGGGTGGTGTCCCCTGGTCATTATCACCTTGGCAGTGCCAGCCTGTGCACCCTGGCATTGCCCAAGGGGCAAAGTGCCAATGCCCAGGGGACACCTTGGCACTGCCCATGGGACATGGGGTAGGGGGCACATCTTGGTGCTGATGGTGCGGCGCATGCGCACTGGCCCATTCAGCGCTATGCTCCAGTGGGAATCGTCCCCACCCATTGATTTCTGGAGTGAATCACGCTAGTGCACTCTGCAGTGCACAGATTGTGGGAGATTCTTTTTTAAACTCCCACTGAAAAAAACAAGGTGATTTACTCCAGTTTTCACGCGACTTCGACACTTCGAATTTTGGGGGGAGAATCGCCCCCTTCATTTGGTTAAATAAAGCTGTACAATTCATAAACGGGGCAATATCAATTTCCTCTCATCAATGGCTACTTGGGCTGTAGATTACAAGTGAATAAGTGAATAAAACTGTTACGTTGTCTGAAGGGTCAAGGTTTCTCAGATTTTAAAAAAACCGGAAAGTTCCAGGGCTGAAGACAGAAAAAGAAAAGGCTATTCAGTACTTGGGAGTGACACCAACCATCACTCTTGCTCCTAGTTTTTAAGTTCCTATGTTTTTATTAGGGAGGGTGCAGAAAAAATTCAGAAGAATGATTCCAGAGATGAGCGACTACAGTAGTATCGACAAATTGGAGAACCTATGGCAGTTTCTCTGAGAGAAAAGAAGGTTGAGAGGCGATTTGATAGAGGTATATAAAATTGTGAGGCTTTTGGACAGAGTAGATAGGGAGAAACGGATCCCATTGGTGGAAGAATCGATAACTGGAGAAAAACAATTTAAGATGGAGGAAAAACCTTTTCACACAGCAAGTGGTTAGGATCTGGACTGTGCCCGCCTGAAAGTGTGGTGGAGGTAGGGTCAGTCAAGGCTTTCAAAATAAAGGTTTAAAGTTAAATTATTAGTCACAAATAAGACTTGCTTTAACACTGCAATGAAGTTACTGTGAAATTCCCCTAGTTGCCACACTCAAGCACCTGTTTGGGTCAATACACCTAACCAGCACATCTTTCAGAATGTGAGAGGAAACCGGAGCACCCGGAGGAAACCCATGCAGACGCGGGGGAGAAGGTGCAAACTCCACACAGACAGTAACCCAAGCTGGGAATCGAACCCAGGTCCCTAGTGCTGTGAAGCAGCAGTACTAAACACTGTGCGACCGCACCGCTGGACCTTTACTCAATCAGGAAATATTTGCTCTTGCTGACAGCTGGTGCCGACATGATGGGTTGAATGAATTCTTTCTGCACTGTAACTATTTTAGATTCTATGATTCTAATCATGTTAATTGTTTTTGGGGGGGATTATTTACAACTCTGTTGGAAAGATAAAATTTGAATCCCTTGGAGGGAATTTTCCCGTCCCGTCCGCCACAGGAATTGTAGTGGGCAGGGGGCAGACCATGCAAAGGTCCGTTGATCTTGGGCGGGATTTTCCGGTTTTGGGACGAGCATTGCCGGAAAATCCCACCCATTGTCTCACTTGAGTCTTTCTAATTTTGTACTTTTACCCTTGATCACATTTTAATAGGAGGAGGAAAGGTTGGGGGAATAAGTTCACAACATATATTTTGCCCATATATATTACTCATTTCAGAAAAACTAAAGGAATTGGGCAAGGAATTACACTTATTTTGAACACTACAAGTGCCCTTATAGCTCCAAAATGGTACCTGCAGAGCACTTATGAGGCAATTAGTGCCAAAACTGGTGATGGTGTTCACACATAGCAGTGTCTACCAGAATTATGTAGAACAGGCAGATCATGATACTAATGCCCACTCTTAACCTTGCACAGCTGAACATGTATTCAACAGCAGGAAAGGTTTCTCCCCCCGCCCCCCTGCCCATCCCCCAACCCCCGCAGTGCTAGATTAGTTGCCATCTAATTTATTGGTTGTTGCTTGGATTCTACAAGTGATTGGTGCTTTTGATATTTGTTTCATGTTGCAAAAGTCTGCAAGGAACATGGGTGCACAAGTGGCCATTCCCCTTGGAATGCAGCACGTCTGAGAGAATGAGCAGAGGATACACAGAGCAGGGCCAGCTGCTGGTAGAGGGAGGAGGAGAACTGGGTGAAGGGCTCGAAGCAGGAGGCTATATCTGCTCAGGGTGTGGAGGGAGCAATTCTCCTACGCAGCAAGCAAAGTATGAAGCATCTGTGCTTCAGTAAAGATGTCTTCACTGCAGCAACAACCACAACCTGATAGCAGAACTGCAGCCAATGGCTGCAAACATGACAATGGTAATGAACCTTTATGCATCAGGCTCCTTCCAGGCTGGAGAGCTGGAGATATTTGAAACATCCTGCAGTTTGCTGTCCACTCTTGCATGAAGGAGGTCACTGAGGCTTTCTATTGAAAGAAAGCTAATTACATTTAATTCTCCCTTGCCAGAGAAAAGCAGGCAGAGTGAGAATGTGTCAAGACGAATGCAGGCTTCTCCATGGTGTAGTCTGCTATTGACTACATACACAGCATTTTGCAGGTGCCACATGTCAGCTCTGAGTTGTATCATTCCCTCAATGCCCAGCTGGTGTGCGGCTACACACATGAATGTTAATGCCTGCTATCCTGGCAGCAGTCATTTTGCCTTCATTTTGTGGCAGTCCAGGAAACCAAAGGGTGGCCCCTAACAAGGAAGAGCTATTCACCAATCACGTGACTTACGACTCTGATGTGCAACCCATACCCATGTGCACGGCTTGCGTCCATAAAGATCACGGGCATGATCCTACAGCCCTTCCTGCCGGCGGAACAGGATGGCGACCCCTGTGGCGGGTTCCCCAGCAGCGCTGCCAGCGAGCAATGCAAATGGCCATTGACTTCGCGGCCAATGGTGAGCCGCCTCTGCCACCGGAAAACCTGCCTCGGAGCAGTCGGAAAATTCTGGCCCGCACTGCCACAGGGAATGTGGTGGAGCAGACAACTGATCTGCTCCGGTTGCCTTAACTATTCAGGTGGAACCCTGCAGTACTCACTGAGTGGGTGTTGAGATTCATGGTAATCTGCTGCATGGTGCACAATATACCATCATGAGGGGCAAGCCAATGCCACCAGTTACAACATGAACAGCTGAGGAACATAAAAAGGAACAGGAAGAGAAGAAAGCAAGGAGGCAACCTCGTCAACCTCTTTCAGTCCAGGCAGTCCATGAAGAACTTAACTGAGTGTGATACATATAAACTCAACACAAATTTCCTGTTCAGTAACATTCTCACACCTTAACTTCCCTTTCTCACTCGCCATCACAGTGAGCACTCTGCCAGAATGCAATCACAAAGGCCATAATGCATACACCTTTGTGCATTTCCTTGCCCACTGTTTTCCAGGTGCCTTTGCCTATCCACTGTGCTAACCCTAGTGGTTGGAGGCTGCTGAGCTTCACTGGGAGAGGCTGCTGATGGCTTTGCAGGATGACCTCAAGAAGCTCTGGGCATCAAAGGACCAACTTCAGACTGCACCATCTCAGTGAGGGAGGTTGCAGTCTGGGTTGGCTGGCTGGTTGGTTGACAGGCACCAACAAGGGCCCTGGAAAAGTGGCAGGGGTGGAGCGATGAATGGTGACATCCTGAGACAGGACAGCAGACCCATGCTCCACGGGGTCCTTGCCATTCCCCTGGGGCAGCACATTAGCAATCCTATTAATCTACTGGAGGCCAGATTGCTGGACAGCTATGAAACTCTGCAAACCCCATGTAATCTATAGACAAGATGCTAGCAGCCTGAGCATTCATGGTCACACTCAGACATTGCGTGGCTGCTGCATCTGCTGCAATGGAAGCTACGATAACAACCATCAGATGCTGCATTATGTCCACAAATGTGTGAAGAGAGTTTACCATCAATCTGCCAATCTGCGGTGGAATCCTCCACACTCTTTGACATTGAACAGACTTTCTGCACCAAGCATTTCATTGCACCTACCCATCAGTTTCACTCAATAGCCTGTCCATCAAAGTCCTCAGCTGAGCCTTCCACAGTAGAACGCAGGTGCTACCCTCCAGCGAGCATGCACTTGTGCTACCCTTGCTCTGGCTGATGGCCACACATGTCTAATGTCTCACTGCGTGCAGATACCGCACCAGTTCTACCCTCTAAATGATGCAGTGTATCAGTTCCTAAGCTGGTGGTTGTGAATGTGAAATGGAGTGACAGTGCGTCTTCATCATCACTGTCTTCTTGCTGTTCCTCCACCGCTTGGCAAGGTTGTACTTCGTGGATTTCTGAAAGGAGAAAGACACAAGGATAAGGTTTGCTCGGGGAGGGGTGCGATGAGGAGGGGGGTAGGATGTTCAAAGAAGGATTTGACATGAGGCTAGAATAGTCTTTAATGATTTCATCCTCGTTGACTACAGTTGCAGCAATGGCCATCCCAATAATGTCCAGGACGATCTCTTCCCTGAGGATTAGGACATGTTGGCATGCCCTGCGATCCAGCTGGTTTGCTCCTGGTGTCTCCAGTTGCGTGCTGCCTGAATTAGGCATGAACGTATCACATACAGAGATCCCACGGGTATCGAATTTAGATCCCTTCATCTCCTGCTTACACTTAGATCTCTGTTTTAATGCCTTACCTGTTCTCCTAATGAGCAAGTTGCCATGTTACATCCCTGCTTAAACCTGAAGTTGCATTATGGAGTATATCACAGAGACTTGTGTTTATATCAGAATCATCCTGTTCAATGATATTGAGTTCTTTCATCCAACTTGTGGCACAATCAGATGTCAAGCCGGGAGGAAATGTTTGAGCTGAGATTTAGCCTCTCCCAGCTCTGGAATCCCTGGATGAGCTGCTGCCAATCAAACATAGACCATGGGCCCATTGCTCAACCCCCACCCTCACCGTAGTCCCAAAGAATCAGAATGCTTATGAGCCCAAGGGAAGACTTAAAACGAGAGACCTCTTGTAGATGGAAGGTACACAATGAAGGCAGACTTATCACCTATCAGATAGACGTACTATTTGTTTTAACCTGTCAAATTAAATTACCTGCTTGTTTTAAAAGAATTTAATGTCCCTTTCCCCAAATCTAAATTGCATCAGACAAAATAATCAATATTTGTCTGGAGAGTAGAGAGAGAAGACTGAGTAAGGACAGGATCAATTTGGGTTTAAATGCCCTCGTATCATTCACCAATGCTCACGAGAAAGGGGCCCTGATCAAAAGGTTGCTGGAGAGCTGCTAGCACCTCTGTATGGGGCACAGCTTGCAGGAGATGGGAGAAGGTTTAGGAAAAGGATGGGAGTGAGGGCGGGGGGGGGGGGGGGGGGGGGGGGGGGGGCGGGTGGAAGGGGATGAATGATAAGGAAGGGAAGAAAGGAGGGAAGGGAAAGACAGATAAATGGCAATGTGCGCCACAGCAGCAAGAGTTAGACTACGGCTCGTCCAAAGTGAAAACAAAGGCCATCTGTTGGAGGTAATCTTCTCTTGCCTTTTTGACCCTGGCACTGCCACATTAAAAATCTCAGTATGACATTGATGGCAAACGTGCATTGCACCTGACTTGGCCACAACTTGCAAGGAAATCACTTCAAAGCCAGAATCAGAGCTAACTGGGGGTTAGATTTCTCCTCATAAGCTAGTAGCACTGCGCACTTAAATAAGGAAAAGTACTTTTTTGGTATGTAAAAACGGCTCTGAACTTTTAAATTCCAAGCAGAACATTCCATCTTTATTTTCTGCCATTCCAGAGTGATTGCTGTTTTAGAAACTATCTTTTACGTCAGTTTTTACATTCGGTCTTGAGGTAGGCAATCTAAGAAAAATGTGATTGGGAAAAGTAAATTTTCAGTTTTTGATCGATTTTTTTCTAATTTTTATTGCTTTCCTAACCTCGATTCAAAATGCTTGGGTTCAGGTCAAATCCACTGTTCCCATTGTTGGACCGGATGTGTCACATCTGTTTCACCTCTGTAACATGGGTGTTTGTGCCTGTCAGGTTGTACAATGTAATTTGTGCTTTATTTATATCAGTTTGCATCAGCTCTTTGGGTAAGCTGATTTTCATCTTTCCTTCTTGTTTATTTAATTACTTGAAATGAGTTATAAATTCAACTTGCCACTGATTTGGCCAAATAATTTTTAAAAAACACATTATTCAAAATCTCTGGATGGAATGCAGATGTCCAAAAGAAACAAAGCCTCATAGAGAACAAAGGGGATCCGATAGGGTTGATAAAGAGAAACTCTTCCTGCTACTTAGGGAATATACAAGAAGAGATTTTGGAGGTAAATTTTAACACGGAGGTGGTGCCCCACTCCTCACCCACGGTTTAGAAGTGAGGAGCGAGTCCACCACTGCATGACAGGAAAGCCCTCAGCTGATTTTATGGCCATCAGCCCATTAATTGGCTCAGACTGAGGGCAAGATTTTCCCGTCCCGCCTGCCACGGGAATCGTAGCAGGCAGGACATGAAACCATGCAAGGGGGTCAAGGGTTATGGGAAGAAGACAGGCGAATGGGGATGAGAATCATATCAGCCATGATTGAATGGCGGAGCAGACTTGATGGGCTGAACAGCCTAATTCTGCTCCCATATCTTATGGTCTTATGCAAAGATCCGTTGACCTCGGGCGGGATTTTCCAGTCTTGGGGTGAGTGCGGCCGGAAAGTCTCACCCTGAGACTTCTACACCCAATCAGAGGAAATTCCACCTCCCAGAGCTGGCAGCCAATCAACCTGACAAGTCCCAGCAGCATCATTGGGAGCGGTGGCCAATCATGAGACTGCAGGCAGAGAGCCGATCTTCACCACAATCATCTCTGGCTCTGAATGAAAAGATGCATGGGACTGGGAGGGGTTAGGCCTTTTGGGGGTCACGACCCAAAGGCCCGAGGAGAACACACAGGGTTGGGTAATACCCAGGGGATGGGACTTTGTTGGGTAGAAATTGTCTGATGAGGAATGATTTAGATTTATACTTAGATTTATTGTCACATGTACCGAGATACAGTGCGGGCTATCCATACTGTACCATACCATACAAATCATACCATACATAAGAGCATCAAGATAATAGAACAGAATGTAGAATATAGTGTTACAGCTGCAGAGAAAGTGTAGAGCAGATCAGTTCAGTATCTGAAAGGTTCATTCAAAAATTGGTAACTTACCCCCTCCAGCCCACAACAAGACTGCCGGTATTCACCTGGCTGAACCGCCACATGATGTTGGAACTCCAGCAGCTGATGAAACATCATCAGCAGCAGGTAAAGGCCCTTAAGTGGCTTAAAGACCTCGTCAATTGGTCCGAGGACAGGCAGGCCCTCCAACGCCTCATACACCAGTGACATCTCGGTGCTAGGCACAGCATCCCACCATGCCATCCCAATTGCCTCTCAGCCCACATCCAGAAGAAGCACAAACTCCACTCACAGTCTAAACAGCAGAGCTGTATCTTTCAGAAGTGAAGGAGGGAAACACCTCCATGTGCAAAGAGAGGGTGAAGTTTGGGACTCTCTTCTGAAAATGGGAGTTGATGTGTCAATTTTTAATTTTCAATCTAGGCTTGATAGATTTTTTGTTCACCAAAGGCCTTAAGGGGGTATGGATATAAACTGGGTATAGCGAGTTAGGTCACAGATCAACAATGTTCTTGTAATAAACTCAACGAGACCCATGAGGTGGACCTCTTGAAGTATGAGCTCCCTGATTGAGGTAATGAATGCCTACCGAATCAGGGAGTCTCATCTGTGCATATAATGAGGAGTCATGTCTACTGGCACTCCGGATTCTGACTGCGTATTTGAAGCACTCTTAGGACTGGAGATAAGTTTGTAAATAAAGGGAATCTGGTGAAGGGACACCGGCCTTTCAGTTCTCAGTGAAAGGAACTGGCTCCTGGGGTTGAATAGCCAACTCCTGTTGCTCTGTTCCTGATTTATCCATATTTACATCCGAGTCAATGACAATGTTTGAAATTATTTCAAATATCAATGGTTTGGTGGGTAACGGCACTACCTGGTGTGGCAAAGAGCCACATTGACAAGAAGGTCCAGATATGATGCTCAGCTGCAAATGTGACAATGGTTGAGGTGTTAGAATTGACCTCAGTGCTGGGATTCGGGAATAATGAGGGGAAAAAGTCAACCAAAGTTTCCTCTGCCGATGACTATCCACAGGCTTCTGCAAGTCCGTGGAAGGGGGTTTGAACTTGTCAGGGTGGCAAGTTTCTGTGCAGGCACAGGAGGAAAGATTCCAAATCACTAGCCCATCAGGAAGCCCAGCACAAGCCCACCAACATGAGTGCATTCATTAACACATGGGAAAGCCCTGTGGAACAGGCAGCTCTGAGATTTAAACACTCTAATGGCAATTAAGTGTGCTTTAACTCTGGACTCTTGTGTCCAACCCTGTGTGTACGTATTTCCCTGGCTTTCTGGAACTCATCCTGTAAAACAAAATGAGGGGCCAATGGAAATCGACAAGGCTGAACAACTGACAGGCAAGGAAGGTTTTAAATACTGAGACATGGCGGTTATTTCCTTGTCCAAGTGAAAGGCTTTTTATTCCTTTACAGGCTTTTTTCTGCTAGCATGGAATGTCTTTGATCTGCACTTTCCACCAGTCAGCCTCCACAGCCGCGTGGAAGCACCTTCTGCAGCTCTATCTTGGATCTCTGATGATGAACAAGCAATAATAACACCAGCAGCAGTGGACACACCAGCAGGGGAACAAGTGGTCTTCTCTCCAAACAGCTGCGGCTCCACAGTTCACAGAATTCCAGCTTGTGTGAGACATCAGGCGGGATTTTACAGTCTCGCTCATCCCGAAACCGTAAAATTCTGTCTGAGGTCAACAGACCTTTCCATTGCCACCACCCCCCACACCCCCCTTGCCCACTCTCATTCCCGTGGCAGGCAGGGCGGTACAATTCCGGCTAACATCCCCAATACAGGGCATGTACAGGCAGAGAATTAGCTTTCTGGACATGCACCATCACCTCGGAAGACACAGGGCAGGATTTTCTGATGCTTCCCGCCGATGGGATCTTCCAGTCCCACCAAAGGCGATCCCCATGGCAGCGTAGCCAGTAAGCAACACAAACAGCCATTGACTTTGGCAAGACCAGGAGGTCCCACCAGTGGTCAATGGTGAAATGCCTCCAGCAATGGAGAAAACCCACTGGGGGTTGGGGGTGGTCAGAAAATTCTGGCCACAGACTTTTTCCTCAGGCTGAGATTTGCAGCCTTCTGCAAGAAGACCTCCTGTCAAGTGGACAAGGTGAGTATGTATTGCCTGTGGCCATTCAAGTCACTGTGATCCTGAATTTCCACCTCTCCTACTGCTTTCAGGGATCTGCTAGAAATATTGGTCGAATTTAACAACTTGCTGCCTGCAAGCGCATCTCCCAGGTGACAAAAGCCCTGTCTTCCAGGGCTGCCATTTAGATACACTGCTATGGGTGAGGCCAGTCTGAATGAGAGGGCCTTTGGATTTTCTGCTGTGGCTGGATTCTCCCAGATTTAGGCAGACATGAATGGAACACACGTGGGAATCGAGCTTCCCTCAGATCACCCCGCAGCATTCATCAATTGAAAGAGATTTCACTCACATCATCAGCTAATCTGTAATCACCAAAGGATCATCATGCATGTCTGTGCAAGATATGCAGGAAGCTGACGGGATATTTTCATTCTGCACCAGTCAAGTCTACTACAGATAATCTTGTCTCCAAGCAGGGTCAGCCCATGGTGTCTTGGAGACAATGACAATCCTCTCAGGATATGATTCTTGACACTTGTGGGAAGCCCATCCACTGATGTCAGGGAGATGTATAACCAAAACCACAGGGGCACATGTGTGGCCACTGATCAAGCCATTGTGATGCTGAAGATGTAATTCAGGTGCCGAGCCAGGTTTGGAGTCAGTATGCAGCAGCAAGGATTTACAGAACAGTGATGGAGTGCTGCTCTTTACACAACATAATGCAGCACAGAGGACTAGAGCTACAGGAGGAGGAAGATGGTGACCACTCAGTATCTTCAGAGGGGAGGAGAAGGAGGAAGAGGAGAGGCAACAGGAGGGGGATAAGAAGGAGCCGGAAGTGACGTCTGCAGCTGCTCACTTAGTTACAATGGATACCTGTGGAGGACTGACTCAGACACACATCAGTTCAGTGGAGACAGTGCATCCATCTCGCACAGCAGTTCTGGAACCAGTGTGTTCCCCCTGCACATTTCACTGCATACAGCATTCCTACAATTAACAATCCTCCATCTCACACACACACCCATTTCTCCTCTTTATCTCTTGACAAAGAACAAAGACCAAAGAACAATACAGCACAGAAACAGGCCCTTCGGCCCTCCAAGCCCGCGCCACTCCCTGGTCCAAACTAGACCATTCTTTTGTATCCCTCCATTCCCACTCCATTCATGTGGCTATCTAGATAAGTCTTAAACGTTCCCAGTGTGTCTGCCTCCACCACCTTGCCCGGCAGCGCAATCCAGGCCCCCACCACCCTCTGTGTAAAATACGTCCTTCTGATATCCGTGTTAAACCTCCTCCACTTCACCTTGAACCTATGACCCCTCATGAACGTCACCACCGACCTGGGAAAAAGCTTCCTACCGTTCACCCTATCTATGCCTTTCATAATTTTATACACCTCTATTAGGTCACCCCTCATCCTCCGTCTTTCCAGTGAGAACAACCCCAGTTTACCCAATCTCTCCTCATAACTAAGCCCCTCCATACCAGGCAACATCCTGGTAAACCTCCTCTGCACTCTCTCTAAAGCCTCCACGTCCTTCTGGTAGTGTGGCAACCAGAACTGGGCGCAGTATTCCAAATGCGGCCGAACCAACGTTCTATACAACTGCAACATCAGACCCCAACTTTTATACTCTATGCCCCGTCCTATAAAGGCAAGCATGCCATATGCCTTCTTCACTACCTTCTCCACCTGAGACGTCACCTTCAAGGATCTGTGGACTTGCACACCCAGGTCCCTCTGCGTATCTACACCCTTTATGGTTCTGCCATTTATCGTATAGCTCCCCCCTACGTTAGTTCTACCAAAATGCATCACTTCGCATTTATCTGGATTGAACTCCATCTGCTATTTCTTTGCCCAAATTTCCAGCCTATCTGTATCCTTCTGTAGCCTCTGACAATGTTCCTCACTATCTGCAAGTCCAACCATTTTCGTGTCGTCCGCAAACTTACTGATCACCCCAGTTACACCTTCTTCCAGATCGTTTATATAAATCACTAACAGCAGGTCCCAATACAGAGCCCTGCGGAACACCACTCGTCACAGGCATCCAGCTGGAAAAAGACCCTTCCACTACCACCCTCTGTCTTCTGTGACCAAGCCAGTTCTCCACCCATCTAGCCACCTCCACCTTTATCCCATGAGATCCAATCTTTTGCACCAACCTACCATGAGGGACTTTGTCAAACGCTTTACTAAAGTCCATATAGACGACATCCACGGCCCTTCCCTCGTCAACCATTCTAGTCACTTCTTCAAAAAACTCCACCAGGTTAGTGAGACATGACCTCCCTCTCACAAAACCATGCTGACTATCATTAATGAGTTTATTCCTTTCTAAATGCGCATACATCCTATCTCTAAGAATCCTCTCCAACAACTTCCCCACCACGGACGTCAAGCTCACCGGCCTATAATTTCCAGGGTTATCCTTCCTACCCTTCTTAAATAACGGGACCACATTAGCTATCCTCCAATCCTCTGGGACCTCACCTGTGTCCAGTGACGAGACAAAGATTTGCGTTAGAGGCCCAGCGATTAATGGGAGCAGCCTGGGATAGATTCCATCAGGCCCTGGGGATTTGTCAGCCTGTATATTCCCTAAAAAACCTAACACTTCCTCCCTTGTAATGGAGATTTTCTCTAACGGGTCAATACTCCCCTCCGAGACACTACTGTTCTTCACCTGGCTAAAAGCCACTTGGCAGGGGGCAGACAAATAGGGAGAATGGAATAATGCAGCTTTGAAATTAAGTTTATGGCTCAGAAACATTATCAGGTATGTGACAATTTAATAATGTTAAGCAGCCAAGTGAATATCCTTGTGCAACTACAAATCCTTTCTCTTCCTTTTCTTATTACTCCAATGTGGTGCTACCACTATGGCTTTAGTAGAGTTAGTGGAAGGTTGTTGTATCTGCTCCAACATCCACTGAGTTTTTCAAAGAGTCAGGAGTGGAAATGCTTTGGGCAGAGTCGCCACTAAAGAACATGAGAAATAGGAACTGGAGTAGGCCATTTGCCCCTTGGAGCCTGATCATAGCTGATCCTCTGCTTCTACTCCACCTTTGCGCATTATCCTTATATCCCTTCACTGCCTTAATTCTCAAGAATCTATCAACCTCTGTCATGAATATACTCAATGGCTGGGCATTTACAGCTCTCCAGGATAGAGAAATAAGATCATAAGAAACAGGAGCTGGTGTAGGCCGTTTTCCCTCTCATGGCCAATGGTACCTTCCTTCTAGCTAAGAGCTGGAGAGCACTTTGCTGCACTTAAGTGAGGCGCTAAGGTGAGGTTTTCCTCCATCTTGTTTAAGGTGGCAGTCTCAGTGTGCAGATGGCTGGTTAGCAGCATGCACTCAGTTCACTGCCCTGTCTGACGTTCCATGCAGATGACTATTCTTTCTATGGTTGTGGACATCAGCTTGAATGCTTGAGACATCATGGCACTCAATCGAGAGATCGGGCACCTCCAATCTCTTACCAATCGTAGGCAGTCGCTCTGGAAAGGCTGAAAGAAGCTCAGACATTTTCTGCGTTTGTTCCAAAATTCATAGGCACTCCCCCCAACCATTCCCAACTCGCCCCCGGAGCTCAGCACTTACGCCCAGCTGAGGAGGGAGTGGCAGCGACCCTCCGATGAACTCAGCACCATTGTCCCCTTCTCCAATGCCTTCTCCTGCTCACTTGTGATGTGTGAAATAGCATGTGACAACCCAGCTATCTCCCTCAGTGCCCCACCAAAAGTGTTTGCATCTGCGCTGGTGTGCAGTGGTCAGGTGACAGAGCATTTTCAGAGTGAGTGACCTCCTCTGTGGGGCCTCATCCTTCTTCTGCACCACCTCCTGAGAGAAGCTGGCCGGCCCCGTGGGAGGTGAAAAACATGTATTAGAACTGACTGGATGATCATTGCACAAATCATCATACTTCAGAGGCTGCTGACGTCTACAGGAATGTTGTATGCCATGTGGCTGCATTTAATTCTTTCACGAGGTGGCTGGGAGACACCTTATCTTTCCCTCACCAATGGTCAAGCTTTTGGAGAGCTGGCTTATTGCCATCGCTCTCTCCTCTCCAGCTGTCAAGATGGAGATAACCTGAGGGCTACCCTGAGTTCTCTGCCTGTCATTGCTGTCCTGCATTCCCTTCTCCTGCAAGAACAGGAAGGAGAGATCTATGAGTGTGGTCTGTGGAATGTTTTGAGAAGATGGATGGACAACAACTGTGGAGGGTCACTGTGAGGGATGGGTGTAGCATTGCAGTGAGATAAAGTTGAGTCACATCTGGGTATATGAGGAGGTGCTGAGAGAGATGCAGATGTGTATTATGGTAAGGTTTGTTGATCTGACACGCAATGTACAGGAGAAGGTTGGGGAAGGCAGAGTGAAGGGGATATGTGTTTGAATGTGCCGTGCACCTTTCTAGCCCTGTTCAGGTCATTAAACCTCTTGCGGCAGGAGTAAAGAACTCACAGTTATAACTGACCTCCTTGGCCACTACCAGCCACACCTTCTTGTTGAGGCCGCCTGCATCCTCCAATTTTCAGAGAATGGAAACTCCCTGTGGGCCCTTAGTGCCCACAGCATGATATCCAAGGACACATCTGAGAAGCGCGGTCTTGCCTTCACATATTGAGACTCCATCTGTGACGTTCCTGACTCTGTGAGGACACTTCGAGAGTATGTTCATTCTGATGCTCGGACAGGGTCCCTTTAAATATTGAAGCTGAAACAGTCCAATCCAGGTTATCACCACGCTTGCCCACTCCAATCGAGGGTGAGGTTAAAAGTTACTGCCAAGCCTGCAACTGAAACATCCGAGTTTCCCATGAATTGCCGATGAGCTTCCTGCCTCCTCACTGCGAGTGGGTCTGACAGTTAAAATTCAGTCCCATGTGTTTGGATGTTAGCTGAAGATAAGATTGGACTAAGCTCTGATGCTTATTTGGAACACATGAAGAATACCACATATGTGAGATAATGTACAAAGATTGAGGAACAATTTTTTTTTTGATGGAGACAAAAGGGGGATGGTAATGGCTGCCCACCGGTGATTAATAACATTTAGAAGATGTTTGTGATAAAAAGATTAAAACTGCAGAATGGTCTTCCTTACTTCCTCTTAAGAGCGAATGCATCACATGGTAAAGTACAAACCCTTAAGAGGCCAAAAGGTTACTGCATTTGGTTACTGGTCTGTGCTGAGTTAAATGGCCTCTGCTGCAATGTCAATAAAGGTGCTACAATTGCTCTTAATGCATTGATTGGATTATAAAGGGGGCATATCATTCAATGACCTCCGCTGGATGTGCATGTAGGTTAAACAGGTACTGGAAACGGTTTTGCGGTCCCCATTGTCAAATATCCTTTTGGCCTTCACAATTTAGAACTCATGCGCGTGGATTGGCTGATTAAGGCGAGGTGCCAGAAATGATCAGTAGGAATAGATGCCACGATGCGGCCTCATTTAGCAAAGAGAATGACAGAAATGAAAACTAGCGGACAAAATATTAAGAGCAGAAACAGATTTAAATTGCAGATCTGCAAGAACTTTTAAGTAGCACAGTCAGATCCACTTCAGTGAACAGAAATCAAAAATGCAAAATCTGTCACTGTTTGCACACACTGTATTCATTGCTACTAATGGAATAATTTTAGTTGCAAATTCTTTATTTTCCAGATTATGCATTTTGCCATGTTTACAGCTCAAATCACACACAGTCACCTTCTGTGTAACATGCTGCATGACTTCTGTTATTTGTACAATTTGCCAAATTACAGCAACTTAAAAGAAATTAACTGTATGAAACACTGTGTTTTGGAAAATTTTCCATTCCAATTAAAAGTAGGCAAGTAAATGTGCAACAGAAAATTATTAACATATCACTGTGAATTCCTGATAAGCTAATAAAATGTCGTGACAAACAGGTTCTTCACTCAACAGGAATCGACTGTATATCATTTGGAATGTAAGATTTTGCATAATGTTACTTTGCAAATAGATATTCTTATCAGACCATCTGCTTAAGATAGACTGCGTTTCTGCCGCGGCATAATATTTCTCAATATGAATTCATGGAATGCAGGCTTTTGACAATTTCTTTCAACCACTCATAAGCATTCTTTCCTGTCTCATTCTAGTTGGCAGAAGAACATATTATCAGTTGAGTGGTACACTACATGTACCCTCCTGTTAAAAGACGACAGATGGGTAATGATAACTTCAAAACAGAGCATTTGAAGCACTGGGGAGGAGACAGTGCGCACTTGACCTTTCAATGTTTACTCAAGGGGGAATGACACTGGTATATGTACTTTACAAAGGCAGAGATTAAAGAACTGTATATTTCTCGACAACCCAAGTGCTATTCCAGTTAACCGTACACCATTTTAGATTGTCGGCTTTTCTGCAACATCGGTGTACATTTTATATTTAACAGAAGCCTTTTCATATCTGTAATGCTGAGGTTGTGTTTGAGTTGGATTCCTGTCATCTATTGCAAAGAAGTGGATCGTCCTGAACTTCAAAGATGATCGAAGCCTCCAAAGTGAACGCAATCAGGCAGAATCAGTGTGGTCACCGGATTTAATCCCAGAGACAATAAAACTAACAAGATGGCTCTGGCTTTGGCACTATGGGAACCGGCACACTGCCAGTGTGCTCCGCTGCTCAGCCACCCAAACGTTGAGATCAAATCCTCCAAAAGAGTTTCAAATTAACAAGAATGCTTCGGTTTTATAAACGCCTGAGGTGTGATCCCTCAAATACATCAATTGTCTGCCATTAACATTTGAATATTCTCCTTCAGACTTTCAACTATTGTTTATCTTCCTCTGATTAAAGCAAAGGAATGTTGTGATTCCCAAATCTTCAATCGCTAAGTCCACAAAACGACTTACTCTCCCGTCTTACTAGGGTAATGTAGAGTTGGCAGCTTTCCGAGTGGTGTGCCAGTTTTTTCAAAGCTGCTGGTTAGTTTTGGTTGATATTCTGGGTTAGCAGCTCTGATATTAGAGTATGTGTTATGCAACTGACTTAATAATCCCACAATTGCAAAAGCAGCAAGATGGTCCTCGGTCTACCTGCCGAGTTAATTAAGATCCAACAATCTTAAATTCTGATTCCCTTCCGTTAAAGGGTAGCTTGTGCAAGTATAATATTGTTGCGTGATACGATATTTTTTTAAATAATCAACACAGACCATACTGACATGTCCCTTAACTCTGGAACATACAGTCAGAATTGACATCAAACTATCACCTCTTACACCAGTTTCTGCTTCATCCCTCAGCCACGTGTGGTAGTTTGGTTAATGAGTCCCAGTTCACAAGTAATAGTTGTTCCTTTAGGGCATAAGGAGGTAAATCATCATTTCCTTAGATATTGTTTAATGGCGACTGATACAAACATATTTAATTTTCTATCAGTTGCCTGTGGCTAACTCCAGTTCTGCTCAGCAGCCTGAGGGGACTAAGTTCCACAATTATAATTGCAAAATCTGATTACAACAAGCCAGACTCCGATTTAGGTTTAGTGTGATTGTTATCTTTGTGACTTCCTTTGCATGAATCCTTTTAACTAACTATTACAGTGTAACAAATCATTACATTATGTAAAAACAAAATTTCTTGTGTTTTTAGTTTTGTTCTTTTGAAAACAAATGTTTTCCTTTCAAATGTATTGCTTCCTGTTTGAACTGATATGGAGCAACCAATATGCTCGTTATATATACCCGAGTCGCTTAGTTGTTACTAGAGATAAAATTTAGAACACATTGTACAAAAATGTGCAACACTCAGAAAGGATTTTTAAAAAAGCCACTGCAGCTCAGATCCCACTGGATTTTCCTGGTTGGTCTGAGGCAGAAAAGGACAGGAAATGTACTTGGGGAAAGGTTTGATCCATACATGGACTGCTGCATGTAAATTAAACATGAGAAGAACCGTTTGCAACTTGTTTTCCGCCATTAGCCCTGCTTGTACAATGGACAAGCAGAGGCTCCTGATAGGTCTGGCATCCAGCTGTTCAAATGTCAAAAGAAGGGTCCTCAACAGTTTTCCAGAGACAGGCGTGCGCAATTGCCTCTCAAGCCATTATTGCACAGGCCCAGAGGCAGCTCATAAATTTTGCCCAAACTCTGAATTCTTCATATAGGCAAAATACTGCGGATGCTGGAATCTGAAACAAAAACAGAAAATGCTGGAAAACCTCAGCAGGTCTGGCAGCATCTGTGGAGAGAGAATACAGCCAATCTTGCGAGTCTGGATCACCCTTTGTCAGAATTTTTCAGGCAGCTTGGAGGTTGCTTTTACCTCCCTCTCCGCAGCCCTCCAAAACCTGCCACAGTAGGTTTCGTGCAGTTCCCCATATGGAGCATGTCTCTGGACCCCCAAGGTACGTAAACCATTCATTCCTGGATAGGGTTGCCAACTGTGAGTAAATGTATTCCTGGTGGTTTCATCACATAACTTGGCCCCCCTGCTTTTGATGTTCTTTGGCCACCTCATCCAGCCTTGTGATACACTGCCTTCCTACATCAATTGAAAAACAAAAAGATTCATTGCCCCGTTGGGTGATGATTGACTTTCAGTCAAAGTGCCCGCCCGCCCTTCCCCATTTTTAATATTTTCTATCTGGCAAAGAAAAATGTTCAAAGAAAATGACAAAAAAGTCCTTTTTAATGTCCCGATGATTTTTCCCCAGGCTTGCACTACAGTGTCCTATAGATTGGTCTTCAGTTCCTGGAGACTCCAGGCCTATCCCTGGAACAAAAGGTTGACTGAGTTCACAGCCTAGTCCCACCACAACTCTATTCCCTACCTGTCATCAAATAATCTAAGCCAGGATTTCTAAGGAGATCCACAGTAGCGAATTCTATTTAATTCAGCAACTTGACTGATTGGAAGTTAACACTTTAGAGAAAATATTGAAAGCACTGAAGAGATTGTAATATAAGAGTGTTCTCTGCACAGGTTTACAGGTCAGGTCGGTTATGGAGGTTTGAGTGCTAGTATTTTTGGGTGTATCACTCAAACAGAAATATTTTCACTCTGGTGCTCGGATTCTCTTCTATTCGATCGTGTACTGTGATGGCAGTTGAATATTTCAAAGCTGATTAATTTAAACAAACTGCGGAAGCGATCTGTCACAAATACTGCGCAAGTCCTTTTATTGATATTGTCACGCTTCTCCACGTTACATTTTTATGCAAAAACCTTGAGGTACCATACGATGATATGGTGTCTTCTGAGAACCAAATTCCTATTCCTAAATGTAGCAGGTTTAACAGACCCTCAAACATGTATGTCATTGATGGGGGATATTGAACTACAGTGCCTAATGGATCAAGCTTGTGTTGCACACTGAGCCTGATTTTCAATAAGAAGAAAATCAGACAGGATTAACAATGGCCGCTTGATCCATTAGAGCCCACTTTGCAATATACCACAGTTGGACTTCATGTCCTTTGCTCCTACTTCTCCTCAAAAGGAAGAACACCCAGGAAAGGGGAACTAAAAACTAGAGGGCATAGGTTTAAGCTGAGAGGGCAAAGATTTAAAAGGGATCTGAGGGACAACTACTTCATGGGGAACATGATGCATATATCGGTGGCATGGTGGCACAGTGGTTAGCACTGCTACATCACAGTACCAGAGACCCGGGTTCGATTCCCTGCTTGGGTCACTGTTGTGTGGAGTCTGCACGTTCTCCCCGTGTCTGCGTGGGTTTCCTTCGGGTGCTCCGGTTTCCTCCCACAGTCCGAAAGATGTGCTGGTCAGGTGCATTGGCCATGCTAAATTCTCCCTCAGTGTACCCAATCAGGCGCTGGACTGTGACGAAGAGGGGATTTTCACAGTAACTTCATTGCAGTGTTAATGTAAGCCTACTTGTGACGGTAATATAAATAAATAACTAATAAAAGTCTATGGAATGAGCTGCCAGAGAAAGTGGTTGAAACAGGTTCAATAGCAACATTTAAAAAACATTTGGATAAGTACATGGATAGGAAAGGATTAGAGGGATACGGGCCAAACGCAGACAATTGGGACTAGCTGGGAGGGCACCATGGTCAGCATGGACCAGTTGGGCCGAAGGGCCTGTTTTTGCGCTGCATTGTTCAATGATTCTATGGGGGATTTACCCATCCTGCCCACCATAGGAATCATAGTGGGTGGGAGAGGGGGGAAAGACCATGGAAAGGTCCGTTGACCTCGGGCAGGATTTTCCAGGTTTGGGGCGATCGTGGACAGAAAATCCAGCCCAATGACTCTATAACATTAGCTCCGAGTGTCACTGGAAAGGAGAAGATAGAAGAGATAATTATTTTATAAAGCCTCGAAAATAAATTGCAGCACATCACAGACTCTGGCGTACTGCTGGACATGCTTTATAAAGCACTTAACCTGAGGAAAATTACAACTATACCGATAGGATTTTACAACGTCCCACATAATAGGTACAAGAAAAACTGTCTGTTGGAGAAGAAAATTTGCTGTACAGAATAAGATAAGAAAATAGTTGACCTCTGCCCTCAAGATATAATTGTATTATTATAATCTGCAGGATACCAACTTAAAATAGAAGCAAATTGAAAGAACAAAACATTCTTGTTACTAAGTAGTAAGAAAGTTTCTTGATTATAATTCCTGGCTAACGGGATTGAACAAACAAAATGTTTTAAAAAGGATAAAGTTCAAATCTTCCAAAGAAACTAAGGGTGACTTAGAGGGTATCATGCACATGTGTATTATAAAAGGCCAGTGCAAGGCCACAGTTGCATTGAGGGCTTCAGGTGACACCATGGACTATCACATGATTGTGATTTGAACCTCCAAGATTAGATTCAGTTTTGAAATCAATCCAAACTCTCTGGTATTTATTTCTATCTTTTCCACATCCCACTGACCCTGCGTCCCTACTCTTCCCCACTCCCAGCTGAAAGGCAGCAAGGGATATGGGAGAAAGGGGGATCAGGATATTGAATTCGATGATCAGCCAAGGTCAAAATGAATGACGGAGCAGGCTTGAAGGGCCAAATGACCTACTCCTGCTTCTAGTTTCTACGTTTCTGTGAAAGCTTAAAGTCCTTGCCAGAACATGGTTCATGAGTGTTTGACACTATTCAGTTCCTCACCCAAGAAGTCATTCTTCCCATGTGAGCCCAGACACTGTGCTTTGGCATAATTCATAATACTATCAGGTCATCACAACTCAACCCATTCCTGTTCTCAGCTGATGCCTATATAGACAAAAGTTTCTACAAGAGGTCACTGGACGGTCACCTGGAGCAGAAAGTTTTGCAATTTTGTTCTTTTCCAACCCAACAGTCAAGTAAAGAAGCTGCAAGCATGTTCCTTGTTAGCAGTTTAAGGATGCTGCAATTCGCACATTGGTACAAAAATATATCTCCTTCATTGGTAAGTAGAATGAAAAGTGTCAACACACACTGAGGTCATCGGTATTTTTATTCTACACTCCATTTAAGATAGGACATTTTAATCATTCGGTTTTATGGAGTAAAGTGGCAGTAATGCCACACAATATTTGTTCATTTAAGAGAAATTTTGGAGATGAACAAGTGAGAACTATGCTACAATTAGCTGCACTGAAGTACATTAGACAGTTGAGGAGTTGAAATGACTTTGACACGACAAGAATTCAGTTCAAACAATTTAAACACCTGAAGCTCAAATGTGTGTTATTGTGTCCATTGCTGCTTCGTCTGTAACACATCTGTTTATTACTTTAGGCTATTTTATCACAACCCAAATTGCTAAATCTTCTTCATCTAAATTTCTGTGCTCTTTATCATGTTTTCAGCTTGGCATCAGCCAACATGGCAAGCAGATGAAACAGTTCTTCTTTTGCAATGTGCTACTGAAATAATTATTATTTTATACATTTTTAGCCAGGTAGAAAATGATGTAGGTAAATGTTTTCATCTAGCTTACTGGAAGTAGAGCAGTCAGTAACTCTGACAAAGTGCCCATACTGTCAGGAGGATGAATGCTTTTCCTGGATAGTATATTAATCTCCTGTCATTTTCATCATGCTATGGTGAGTGATCTTATTTTCTTCTCTGTAGCCTTGCAGAAAAGCGTTAAAATGTAAAAACTGCCAAACCGGCATGGTGAATATTGTGTGGATGTTAATTTGTCGAATGCAAGCTGATGCCTGTGTGTTACTGGAAAGTTGCACATATAAATCTCTAATTAAAACAGCAATTTCAGTGTTGACTATTTGCATAAAATATTTATTAATAAGACTGTCACTCTGGGTGAGATTGTGGTCGGTGCAGACTTGATGGGCTGAATGGCCTCCTTCTGCACTGTAGGGATTCTATGATTTATCTCATCCTTTGAAAGGCCGAAGCATGAAGGCTAAAATCTCCATTGGTAGCTGTGATTTAACCTGGCTTATTTTTCTTCTCCCTCCAATGGTTAATATATATGTAATTTGTAGTTATGTTTCAATGCAAGTAAAGTTGAATAAATAAGTTTTAAGTTCATTTATTAGTGTCACAGGTACACTTACATTAACACTGCAATGAAAATCCCCGAGTCGCCACATCCCGGCGCCTGTTCGGGTACACTGAAGGAGAATTCAGCATGGCCAATGCACCTAAGCAGCACATCTTTCGGACTGTGGGAGGAAACCGGAACACCCGGAGGAAACCCATGCAGACACGGGGAGAATGTGCAAACTCCGCACAGTGACCCAAGCTGGGAATCAAACCCGGGTCCCTGGCACTGTGAGACAGCAGTGCCACCATGTGAAATGTGTAGTTATGTGTTGAATTCCTTCGACAGCATTCCAGTCAGGTATATTGGGTAGATACACAGCAGTGTTGTGGAACTGAGATACACATAGAAGGTCCCAGATTCACGGTATGGTCTGTGCTGATTTAGCTTAACTTAGCCAGATTGGTCTTTGGAGAGCTGCAAACAACTTCAGTGTCTGACAAACTTCCGTGTCCGTGGGCTACAGAGGAGAAATATTGGTTGTTTCTACTCCTGCCAAAGTGCATTTTTGTAGCATAAGCAAGCACAAGATTGGGCTGGGTAGCACAAAACTAGATCTCTATTGTCAAACAGCTGGGAAAAATGATTACCATTTCACATGCCACCAATGTCAGATAGAGCACCGCCACTTTGTAGAGAGAAGGAAACATGCCGAAGAAAATGAAACCAAAACTTGTAAATTAGCACTTCACTGAATAGAATAAAGGGCCCGATTTTACCATCAAGTTACGCCTGTTTTCAGTAAAGTCGGGCATGAGGCGAGTAGCATGATCCATGCCCGGCTCCGCACCAGTTCCCCCTTTACTGAAAATGGCCACAATCAGGCCCGCGCACGGACTTGAAACTGGGAGTGTTTCAGATCTGACTTTTAGACCTGTTCTCAGGCACCCCCACATGCACTCTGCCTGAAAAAATATCAGCAATTCTGAATCGCGCTGCAGAAGCCTCTGGGTGGGGCTTAATGTGCCTGAAATCCTGCAGCTCCGATTGGCGTCTCCAGTTGCGCATGCGCAGAAAAAAATGATAAAATGCGGCTTCCCTGCCACATCGCTCCCTGGCCGGATAATGCCTCTCCCTGGCCCCACAGACATTGCCCCACCCCCATAACATTACTAACCCCCTTATCCCCAGCTCCCCCCCCCCCCACTCCCCCTCCACCACTGATCTCAAGCAGAGAACCGTCGGATGCTCGGCACTTACCTCCTCACTAGTTAGAGTGCCTGAATCAGACTTTTGCAGAGCATGTCTGTTTTGCGTCGATTCCGGATGGGCGGACGTGGTGATAAAGGGGGAAGTGCCGGTAAGGTTGGGCAAGCAGCCCATTAAGTCAATTTACATGCATGCCCGATCGCGGCCATTTTCAGGCCTTGGTAAAGGAGGAACTGTCGCAGAGGTGGGCATGGATTGCTCTACTCGCCTCACACCGAACTTTACCAAGTTCTCGTGCCCAAAAACGGGTGCAACTTGATAGTAAAATCGGGGGCCCCCCAGTTTCAAGTCCGCCCAACACTTAGAATCAAAATGGTAAAATAGCGTCCATAGTCAAAGGCACCATTAATACAAATAGAACAATTCATCAAACTCAGGTAGTCATTGCGGAACTAAAAGATATGAATAGAAAATCGGTACCAAGCTGTAAAACATTAAGAAATATCCATTGCCATGAAAGACCATATAAACACAAGTTTTTTTTTGATGGGAAGAAATCTTTTTCCTTCACAGAGTAGAATGCAAACTTGAGTTTGTTCTGGAGTTGGGGGACTTTCAATGGCTTAACATCAGCTTTACATCAAAAGTTCAGAATATAATTATTGATTAAAATTTTATGTGTCAAACTCAGAAGGGATTCTATCCACAGGTAAAATTGTAGGCAGTCTTTCATTTGAAACAACTAGCCTTTCATGCAGCTGTAAATATTTTAGGTGTTCTCTATGCCAGACTGGTGTATTAACTATCATGTTTATAGTATGAAAAGAAATCATAAATGATCTGACTAATCCATAAGCCATTTCATTATCAGTCATGCTAGGATGTTTGAAATGCTGCACATGATGTTTTACCTAAGCTATTCATCTCCCCACGTGATTAAATAAGTGAGGACAGATCCAATAATGCAAATTGCACACAGCCTATTGGAATGAGAGACTCATAAGCTAAATAGTTTTTTCTTTGTTTTTACCTTACAGTTTTAACCTAGTAAGTGTTTTTCAATATATTAGCTGATATAACAAATTATTGACTACAAAGTCCATTTGATATCAAGCGATATAGATTAGTGTAAGCATACGACTAGACTGCTCAAATGGCACCATTTTTTGATTTAATTTAACCACCAAGGTTTATATTCGCATTTACGAACCAGAATAATAACATACAATTCATTGACCCATTCAGAAACTACGGCCAAAAACTATAATTATCATTCTTATGGTTTTGTACATTTCTGCAGCTTTGCTGTATATAAGTCAGTAACATATCTGAAACGATAGTGCTCAAAGTGTTAAGGACAAGCTGGTATACTTGTCTGGGATTTTTAAATTATGTTTAAACAATTCCACGCATCCATGCATGCGAATAACATCTTTAACATTTTATTGTGTTTATTCGTTTTAGAAAGCCTTCAAAGTTCCAAAGCAGAGTCAGAAAACAATTTTAGGCAGTAAATGATTGATTAAAAACAGATTCGGAGCTGCATGACAAGTGGGTGGCAAACAGAACTGTTATCATAGTTGCAAAACCAGTTGAATAAATTTAACTCACCCAAGTATCTCTTCAGACCTCTTGACATTATCGGCAAAAAGAATCTTCAGACTGATTTTTTTACTTCTCAATTCCTATTACTATTTTTAAGATGCCTAATTGTAAACAAATTTAAGAGTGTTGTGACGTTCTGTAACCAGAAATTCCATATTATAAATTCTCTTCCTCAAAATAAAACTAGCAAGGCCAACCATAACTTTGTAATTTATAAGTAAACAGCACATTACAGCACTTTTGTTGCAAAATACACTTATTTCAGTTATATTTTTCAATCAAGAAACACATTTTAAGGTAACAGTCTTCGATTATCTTTTCTTTGTGAAGGCTCTATATGCAAGTTGATTAAATAACCAATAACACAAGCTGAAATGTTTATCTTTACTCAGTGTTTCCTCTGTAATTGAACTGAGTAAAACACGACAACTGGCTTCAATTTATTCAAAGAACTCAACTTCCACCTCAAGCTTTGCAAAGTGATTCTAGCGGGGTACACTTGAAGTTTGTAAACTGGACATCGCTGCTTCAATTTCTGTGAATTTGAGGAAACCAAAATACTGAACCTACTGAGAAAGATTTGCATTTTATCCTCTTGGTGAGGCTGTGGGACAGTTCGACAAAGTGGTTCTGCCACAACACAATTCACACTTATTGTGACTGTCATCGCCCCCACAATGGCACAGTGGTTCGTACTGCTGCCTCACAGCACTAGGGACCCAGGTTCAATTCCAGCACTGTCTATGTGGAGTTTGCACATTCCCCTCGTGTGTGCGTGGGTTTCCTCCGCGTGTTCCGGTTTCCTCCCCCAGTCCAAAGATGTGCGGGTTAGGTCAATTGGCCATGTTAGCAGGGTAGGTATGAGGGGTTACAGGAATAGGGCCTGGGTGGGATTGTGATTGGTGCAGACTCGATGGGCCGAATGACCTCCTTCTGCACTGGAAGATTCTATGGGTTCTATGATTCCCCCATTCCCGTTGAAAGATAAAACACTTGCTGTGCGATGCTCCATTTTGTGGCAAAAACCACAGGAGACAACCAGAATTGTTGCATGTGGAACTTTGAGATAGAAGGTAAATTTAAGTGAGAAGTAAAAATTTAACCATGAGGCTACCTATCTACTTCCTTATCATTTTTATAAAACCATAAATTGAACTTAAAAGAGCATTTTGCTGCTTGACTCCCTTTCCTACATATACAACATATTATACAATTTACAATTACTATTGTTTACTTAAATTATTTTCCATGTCTGATTTTGAATTTATACAAGTCATAATGTATTGCAGAAGAATGTTTTGGTGTCCTTATATTCAGCTGTTTTGCCATTTGCTCTTATCCAATGACGTCTGCTGCTATATTCATGGCAAACATCAATGTTATGAAGGGGAGGGTTGTTGAGCACAGTTGGTTATAACTTGAGTTTAGTAATGCCAATGACATTTCCTCAGTCCCTGTGCCATCTAAGGTAGTTCTTGGGGCCTTGTCTCCTCTACTTGACCCATTGTGATATCACTGCATCATTCAGCCATGAGTAGCAATCCTCAGATAACTGAGGATGTTGCATCAAGAGAGCAAGGAAAATTATATAGCTTAATTACACATCATATTGATGTATTAATGCTTGGCACTGAGAAAAGACAAGACTTTTAATTCCACCACACCCCTGTCTTCTCTCACCACTCCCTACCTACTGCCCCACCTCACTGGCACAATGATTTCTTCATTCAGTACGTTTTCTACCGTGAGCAGATTATATGGAAGAAGCAGTATAGAAGGCAAACACTTTATCACAGGGTGGAAACAAACACTAATCATAATGTCCGAGGTGGTCACATATGCAGATCACAGACAAAACAGTAAGATCAGAGGACAGACTGGCATGGAGCATGAATATTAAAGCAGAAGGGAATAAAAATGTGCACAGTGAGACTTTGCTATGTACTGAATACTCGACAGGGCTGAAAGGGTGAGGTTTTAGCAAAGAAGGTGGTTCAAATTCAAAACAATACCCCAAACAGGCATGAAATAAGTTCACATATAATACAAAAATGGACACAGTGGGTTAACACACAATTCTTTGAATACTGGGCCTTCGATTTGAGAATTGAGTCCAGACTAATGGGATAAAAGTTTCCTCTATCCGATGTCAGAAATCTATGCAAAGTGAGTTGAATAGACTTAACTGGCTCCTGATGGGCAAATGATGACAGCACCATCACACCATAACTCGGTGCC
The DNA here is from genome assembly GCF_964213995.1 of Mustelus asterias. Classification (NCBI taxonomy): domain Eukaryota; kingdom Metazoa; phylum Chordata; class Chondrichthyes; order Carcharhiniformes; family Triakidae; genus Mustelus; species Mustelus asterias. The sequence continues at coordinate 33,401,897 of NC_135804.1, forward strand.
ATTTGACACTAAACTGCCAAATCTATTCAGGAAGGCCACATGGCTAGCGCTGGAATTGGATCTGTCAATAGGGAGCAAGATGTGTTGCTCTCCTGAGCTTCATATAATTTTTAAATCTATATAGCCACTGTGAGTGTGACACATCAAATTATGCAGCCTTGCTTACAGCAGTCAGTTTATTCTGGACATACATAATTGAACAGTCCAACTTCTCCGAATCTTAGGCTTCTCCTCTCCATGCACAGGCACACATGTACATTGAGTCACAGTGCACAGGAAGAACCCCGCCCTTCCCTCACAGTCATTGGTATCCCCCCTCCGCCATCAATGGCGGCATATTTCCCCACCCCCTCCCTGACAAGGATCACCAGCATCAGGGCATTGGGGGCCTGCCCTTCATACCCACCCCTTCACAACTTCCCTGCATAGCCTCCCACCATAGCCCCCCTTCAGAGCCATTCTTTGCAACATTTCATCATAGACCCCCCCCTTCATAGCCCCCTTAATAACCCTCTCTTCATAATTCTCCTTTCATCGCCCCCCTTCAGCCTCACCCCTTTGTGCCCGCCCCCCCCCCCCCCCCCCGCCATCATGCCCTGCCCCTTCAAGACCTCTAGTCAGGCCCCACTCCCACTTTGGCCTCACTCCCACTCAGGCTCCACCCCCTTAGCACTGCCCTTGGCACACTGGCACTGCCCAACTGACACTATACAGTGTGCCAGGCTGGCACTGTGAGTGCCAGGTGGGCAATGCCAGATGGGCACTGCCCAGCCATGTCCCCGACCACCCGAGGGCTTTGATGTCCTCCGAGCCTCTCCCTGACGTGGCCTCACATCGGGCCTCCGCTAGTGGAGACCAGTAGTTTTTTTAAGTAGTGCTTCTTGCCGGGTTCTTGCCATGCCCAAGGATCGGAAGATCCTGCGAACTGGGAGAATCCGGCATTGAACAGGCTAAGCATATTTAAATTTTACTTTAAGTGTGTTAATCAGCCTCTTGCCCTTTCTGCGCGAGATCCAGTTTGCACCGGCAGCAAGGGACCAGGACGATTGCAAACCGTTTGGCGCCAGACACAAGACGCAATTTTAGGCCCGCATACAATATTCCAGAATTGGCATGATCTGCACCAGAAGCGGCGAGACTGGAAAATCACGGCCATTATGTTCAGAGTTACAGAGGAAACCAAGGTGTGGCATGCATGGTTGAGGATAATGTAGCCACACACACATCAAGTTCATGTCACAACGCAAGGAGTTACTTTTAAAACTTTCATCTTTGTTTTCAAAATCCTCATGGCCTAGCCCCTCCCTAACTCCTTCATCTCACAACGCTCTGAGGTCTCTACACTCTGAGTCCGGCCTCTTGCGCATCCCAAGTTTCCTTTACTCCACCAAGCCATCTGCTTCCTCGGACCTAAGCCCTGGGAATGCCTTCCATAAATCTCACACTTCTCTCCCTCTTTGTCCTCCTTTAAAACACTCCTTACAACCCACCTCCTTGTATAATCTCCTGTCTCAATATCTCCTTACGTGGCTCTGTATCAATTTCTTTCTTGATAATCACTCCTGAGAAATACTTGGGAATATTTGAGTATATTAATATTTGGATACAAGTACAAGTTGTTTCCAGGCTCATAATCATACTAATGCCCATCATGACAGATTTATAGTGGATTCTGCAGTTTTTTTGTCAGCTCTCTTTGACAAGTGATGCTACACTAACCTCTAACCATTTGCCTGGCTGGGTCCTGCTGATGTTTTTTAAGTTTATTTATTATTGTCACAATAGGCTTACATTAACACTGCAGTGAAGTTACTGTGAAAATCCCCCAGTCGCCAGTTTCTGGCGCCTGTTCGAGTACACTGAGGGAGAATTTAGCATGGCCAATGCACCTAACCAGCATGTCTTTCGGACTTGTGGGAGGAAACTGGAGCACACAGACACGGGGAGAACATGCAGACTCCGCACAGATAGTAGCCCAAACCAGGAATTGAACCCGGGTCCCTGGTACTGTGAGGCAGCAGTGCTAACCACTGTGCGATGGCTGGGTTAGCATATAATGTTCCCTCCAACCTCTGTTTGCTGTGCATGATCAACTTGTTTCACTGCACACTCCTGTTGAGATTGCCGAGTGGACACACAGACACACACCATAAAGACAACATTGGTTGTCCGTGGCCTGTTTGTTCCCTGTATAGTACATTCCCAAATGCTGTGTAGGGGAAATATGGCAGGCAAAGAAAGAGCGAGCTTTAGCTTCTGTGATGCTGCTACTGGGTGCCCAAAACAGGAAAGTACTCCAAAAACAGCATCGCTTAGTTGGAGAAGTACACAAATTGACTGAAAAATCAGAATATTCGATTTGATTTGATTTGATTTATTATTGTCACATGTATCAGCATACAGTGAACAGTATTGTTTCTTGCGCACTATACAGACAAAGCATACTGTTCATTGAGAAGGAAAGGAGATAGTGCAGAATACAGTGCTAGGGTGTAGAGAAAAATCAACTTAATGCAAGGTAGGACCATTCAAAAGTCTGATGGCAGCAGGGAAGAAGCTGTTCTTGAGTCGGTTGGTACGTGACCTCAGACTTTTGTATCTGTTACCCGACAGAAGAAGGTGGAAGAGAGAATGTCCAGTGTGAGTGGGGGCCTTAATTATGCTGGCTGCTTTGCCGAGGCAGCGGGAAGTGCAGACAGAGTCAATGGATGGGAGGCTGGTTTGTGTTATTAAGAGCAAAAAAAGTGCAAGGTTGACTTTGCTTTCACTGATCATGACTGAGACATGCATTATCCCAGTACGGAAAGTCTTTAAAGTGGACAATTGGGTTTGCAATATATAAAAAGGTTTATGTGAATTTTGAATGAGTTTTGTCCTGATAATCGAAGTATCATTTGGTACATGTGTAGCGATTACGTCAATGATAAGCTTTCAGTGTAGCTACTGGTTACTTTGAGTTGCTGTTCACTGCTGTCTGCCAAGACACTACTAATTGAGAAAAAATAAACAGAATCTAACACACTCTCTCCTTTCCTTCCCTAGCTATGGTATGCTTTGCCTGTAAAGCACGCAAGAAACAATACTTTTCACTGTATACTAATACATGTGACAATAATAAATCAAATCAAATCAAACTGCACATTTTGCATGATAAGAATACAAGGCAGAAAGGAATAGTGAACGGTGTTATAAGACTCAAAGGAGTAGAGTAGAAAGCAGTTCGAGTGGAACAGAAACACTAACTAGTCTGAATGGCTTGTATCTGTACTGGACATTCTATGTAATTCTACATAATATGCAACATGGGAGGAAGTTCAAGACTCTGATTTCACCCTCAGCTTTAGACAACTGTTGTAAACGAGAACATTTAGAATGCTGTCACAGTGATCAGAGGATTTCTTAACCCTGTCACCTAAATGGATGCGGAATTACCACTGGTACCAATCTGACAATAAATCTGCTGATACCCACTCTTGGGAATTGCATACCTATGCTTATTATTGGGAGTTGCAAGGACATAATTGCTAATGAAATCTTATCAGTGAAACGGGTTAAAAACACTACAGACTTAAACATTTAGCCCCTTGCAACACTACAGTGCTGTGCTGAGGGAGCAATGGTCATTGGAGATGCCATCTTTTGAGTAAGATTTAACACAAGGGCCACTTTTGCCTGTTTCAGTTGGTCATTAAGGATCACATTACATTAATGGGAGAGGAGGAGAGAGATCTCAGAGTTTTGGATAACCATCCACCCTCAAACATCACAACAACAAATGAATTATCAGGTCACTCATTTGTTTGCTGTTTGTAGCATCTTACTATGAACAAATGGTGTTTTCCTTCATAACCACAATCATAAGATCATAAGAAATAGGAGGAGTAGGCCATTCAGCCCATCAAGCTTGCTCTGCCAATAAATAAGTTCATGGCTGATCTGATGGTGGTCTTAACTCAATTTTCCTGCCTGTCCCCATAACCCTTGAAATCCCTTGTCAATCAAAAATCTAAGCCAGCCTTGAATATACTTAATGACCCAGCTTTCCCTGCTCTCGAGGGAAAAGAATTCCAAAGACTCACAAATTTCTGAGAGAAGAAATTCCACCTCATCTCCGTTTTAAATAGGAGGACCCTAATTTTTAAACTGTGCACCCTAATTCTAGATTCCCCCACGAGAGTGACAACACTTCAAAAGCAATCCTTTGATTGCGCTTTGGCACATCTTGAGTTCTTGATAAGACACAATATAAATGCAAAGGTTTCTCTTCCTTGAAGAAGCAGAAAGACCACCCAAGCCAACGCTTCTAGTTTCAGAATATTTCTTGGGACAACAGATCTTAAATGAGTGAATGCTACTGAATACGTATAACCTCCAACATAACTAAGATGGCACTGGAGCAAGGCGACTTCTTGCGAGCTGTCCCCAGCATGCCCTCTAATTCTATCTTTTACTCTCGTCCTATGCTTTTAAAGCTGTACTCTAACTCTTCCAAACTCTATTAAGTTGGGGTGCGATTTTACGGCCTTGCTCAAGCAAGACCGCAAGATCCCACCCGACAACGGACATTTCCATTGTCTGCCCCTCACTCGCTCCAATTCCGTGACGGGCGGGATGGTAGACTTCAAGTGTTGATCTTTCTCTACACCCTAGTTATGACTGTAGCATTATATTCTGCACTCTCTCCTTTCCTTCTCCCCTATGTACTCTATGAATGGTATGTTTTGTCTGTATAGCACACAAGAAACAATACTTTCACTGTATCCCAATACATGTGACAATAATAAATCAAATCAAATTCCTCCTCCAGACTATTAATGTTATTGCTCAAAGGGACCAAGAATTCAGCAAAATAACTAACCCAACATTAACTGAAACTGAACAGCTTCCTCATCAACAACCGCAAGTTGCAAGTTGTCTTTGTGAAAGTTGAGATTTCTCCATGAGCATAATTTCCATGACAAGTACATCAGTATCACATCTTCTGATGAATGTAAAGTATCACAACTCTTGACGTGTATATCAGCAACCCAACTCCTGACAGGTATGCCATTATCACATCATCAGACAAGTATACTAGTATCATACCTCTGACAGGTATACTGGACTCCTGATAGTATGCAGCTACTACATTTCCTGCCAAGTATTCCAGAATCACATCGTCTGACAGATTTTTGCTTATCATATCACAATATAGTAATACTGCAGCTCCTGACAAATATACCAGTGTCGCATCTCTTGACAAGCGAGCTGCTATGTAACCTTCCGAAAAATATAGCAGTATCGGATTTCCTGACATGTATACCAGTATCATATCCCCAACCAGTTCACTAGTATCATATCCCAATGGAAATAAGTTGTCTGAAGAATCTAAATAATTGCCAGAGAATGTTGTTACATCTTAGAATGGAATAGATAACTGTTATTACACAACAATGATAAATGGAGAAAGTACAGCAAAGTGTTGGTTTCACAATGCAAGGCACTTAGAAGAAACATTTGTTTTTTTACTAATGGAAGTAGTTTGAGAAAACAGATGATAAATTATCGAGTTTGCGCCTTAATATGTTAGGCGACCCTCACATGTTTTAATATTCTATTGTTACAAGAATGGGTGAATTGACATTTCCAACAACAAGCTTCCAGAACATATGGACACAACGTTCAGGGGTGTGACTAATAGCCCAGTAAAGTTACATGAAAACAACGTGGGTCAGGGCTGTGCATATTCTTTATCATCAACACAGCGTGAGTTAACCATGAATTCAAAACCCATTCACTATTCACATAAATCTTCTCTTTCAGGGACAATAATTGATTTTTTTTTGAAGAAACAAAAGATTAAAAAAGTGATTTCAATGAATTGTGGTAACACTTCAGTTGTAGTTCACAATACTAACTGCACAAAAAAGCATTCATTTACAATTAGTTCAGCAGACTTATTAAACAGCCCCAAAAGTCAAACAGGAACAATTTTACCAATTTTATGTATTGCTCCTTATTGTTTGTAAATTATTCATAACTATATTTCATACAAAAATTATTACATTTTAGCAATAAATGAAAATAAAAGCAACATCAACAATGTGTAACAATTATGTACCTCAGAATACTTTACTTAATGGAGAATTATTGACCTTTGATAAATTTCAATGTTTGTTCTCCCAATAGTATGAGATGCCTAAAATTTAACTATTGTTATTGTGAAGGTACTTTTTATTATTACTTTGATTTATTAACATATTTATACAGGTTAATCCAATTACCCAAGAAGGCCAGTCTAACATTGTTTTGTGGTCTCAAGATAATTAAAAACAACAAATGCACATGAGGCCATCTAAAAAGAGAATGCATAGCCAATATAAATTCTGTAACAGATTATAATGAACCTGTAATGAACCTACTAATTCTCTCCCATATTCAAATTATGTCCACTAAAACTGTTACACACTTCAAAAAACTGTAATTGTTCACTCACAATTGCTATGATTATCATTCCTAACCATTTGCTTTAAATGTTCTATCCTTTGTAAGCCACTTACCAAAATGTAGCCAATCTCTGGTGGAAATGAAGGTTGATCTGGGCACTGGTTTCTCCTTCAGCAGAATTGACACTACTCATTGGATCACCCAGAAATTGAGAAAATGCATGTGTGCAAACTGAATTCTGTCAGCTTTTTGCTTTACCCAAGGCGAAGAGTTTTGCTAACATGTAGTTCTTCAGCTGATACCCCAGCTAAGAAGCGTTGACACTCACACTGCTAAGGTAAGTGCGATTCATAACATGTAGTCCAGATACTTAAACCTGCGACATTCCCGATTGGAATACTTAAACATTTGACCTGCTGACCTTCTAAAATTTGTATTCATATTCACAGTTATATACATTAATGTATTTCTCATAACAGCATAACTTCATTGTATGTAAACACATACAAACATGCCATATTAGCTTGACCAACTTAGCTCCTACATGAGACCACATTTGGAATATTGTGTGCAGTTCTGGTCACCTCACTATAAGAAGGATGTGGAAGCGCTGGAAAGAGTGCAGAGGAGATTTAGCAGGATACTGCCTGGTTTGGAGGGTAGGTCTTATGAGGAAAGGTTGAAGGAGCTAGGGCTGTTCTCTCTGGAGCGGAGGAAGCTGAGGGGAGAATTAATAGAGGTTTATAAAATGATGAAGGGGATAGATAGAGTGAACGTTCAAAGACTATTTCCTCGGGTGGATGGAGCTATTACAAGGGGGCATAACTATAGGGTTCATGGTGGGAGATATAGGAAGGATATCAGAGGTAGGTTCTTTACGCAGAGAGTGGTTGGGGTGTGGAATGGGCTGCCTGCAGTGATAGTGAAGTCAGACACTTTAGGAACATTTAAGCGGTTATTGGATAGGCACATGGAGCACACCAGGATGATAGGGAGTGGGATAGCTTGATCTTGGTTTCAGACAAAGCTCGGCACAACATCGTGGGCCAAAGGGCCTGTTCTGTGTTGTACTGTTCTATGTTCTATTGTTTGGCTAACATAAAGCAAACATTTATGGTAGCACCTGTAAGGAGATGTAAACATTTTACTCCACCATCTATACTTGCGTTGGGGGTCAATTAGCTCAGCTGGCTGGGTGGTTGGTTTGTGATGCCAACAGCGTGGGTTCAATTCCCATTCTGGCTGAGGTTATTCATGAAGGTTCACCTTCTCACCCTTGCCTCTCACCTGAGGTGTGGTTGTCCTGAGATTAAATCGCCACCAGTCAGTTCTCCCCATCAAAGGTGAAAGCAGCCTATTGTCATGTGGGAATATGGTGACTTTACCTTTACACTTGCATGGTATACATCTAAAGAGCTGGGAGGTATACTTCCCTCTTAAGCAAATGCCTTAAACAGAATCTTGGTCACAGTTCAAGATTAAAGTTAAACCCTAAAGTCCGACAAGACCCCAAAACAGAAATGGGGATCATGATTTTTAATTATTTGCCCCTGGCTTCTGATGCAGGCAGCACATAAACATTGCCCTACCTACTCATTTAAATTATTATAGCACGCATAGCATGCAGCTAGTGCTAAGTGTGCTATTGAATGGTTGCATGCCTGAGCAGGGGACACAAAATCACAAGAGGCTAGCATGAATGCAAGCAAGTTCAAAAAGGGAATGTAAATTCTGGCTGGAATGAATCCTGAAAGTCATTGTAAAAGCAACCTGGGAAAGATACAAGAATCGCATAACATGGCAAAGAGCAGGCACCAAGATTTTCCGAAGCTCACTGCAGGCCTTGGTAAATGAGATGCAGAGGAGGAGAGATGTCATACAGGCCGAAGGGGCTGACTGGCTCTCCAGACAAACTCCGGCGAGAGCAGATTCGTGTGGTTGTCAATATGAAGAATCTAGCCTGGATGCAGTAACTACTGCAAGAACTTCAATGATCTCGTGTGAGTGGTCAAGATCAGTGAATGCAACTTCATAGATGTCATAATCCTACCAATTGCATCATGAGCCTTATACATTGCTCATTGCGCTACACTCCCACCACTTACCTACCAAGAATCTCAATTATGACTTATACCTAACATTCAGAGCTTTACCTCACCCTCACCCACTATACACTGCTGTAAACTTCACACCCACATCTCACGGCTTGCCCATACTGAAAGTTAATCATCATGACAGCCCATCATCAAAACAGGTTACACCACATTCACTGCAAAAACTGCAGGACAAGATGGCATTGAACTGGAGGCAGTTGCACCTAACTGTTGGGGGACAGAGATGGCTGTACATTCTTATCCCCATGGAAGAGATGGTGCTTGCCATCACTGGAGTGGCATTGACAGAGGTCGTGGCAGATCTGAAACCATCAAGGGTGACTGTATGTTACACCTAATCCTTCCTGTTTCTTCCTCCCCATGTCACAGTCTCTTCTGATTTACAAGCAGCAACTACAATCTTCCCTTACTACAACCATGCCCTTGAGCCTTTCTCCCTTCAGACACCTGACCAGGCAGTCATAGTCATAGAGTCATACAGTCATACAGCGCAGAAAAGGCTCTTCAGCCCATCGAGTCTGCATCGGCAATAACTACCACTAAAGGCACGCTAGTACCAATTTTCCTGCACTTGTCCCATATCCTTGAAGGTTATGATATTTCAAGTGCTCATCCAAATATTTTTAACAGTTGCAAGGTTTCCAACCTTCCCAAGCAGTGCATTGCAGATTCCTACAACCCTCTGAGTAAAATGTTATTTTCTCAAATCCCCTCTGAATCACATGTCCCTCACACTAAAAATATGCCCTCTCGTGATTGACCCCTCAACCAAGGGGAACAGCTGCTCCCTACTCACCCGGTCCATACCCCTGATAATCTTATACACCTCAATCATGTCCCCCCTCAGCCTCCTCTGCTCTAAAGGAAATAATCCAAGCCTATCCAGTCTCTCCTTATAGCTCAAATGCTCCATCCCAGGCATAATCCTGGTGAATCTCCTCTATACTCCCTTTTGTGCTATCATATCCTTCCTGTAGTGAAGTGATCAGAACTGCACACTTTACTCAATCTGTGGCCTAACCAAAGCTCTGTACAACTCCACCATTACCTCCTTGCTCTTACACATTATGCCACGACTGATAAACACAAGTGTCCCATTTTTAGTCTTCTTAGCTGTCCTAATCATATGCTCTGCTGACTTCAGGGATCTGTGAATAAGTACCCCAAGATCCATCTGTTCCTCTGAGCTTCCCAGTATCCTGCCATTTATTAAGTATTCCCTCATCTTCTTTCTTCTTCCAAAGTATATCACCTCGCACTTATCAGGGTTAAATACATTCTGCCACTGCTCTGCCCATCTGACCAACCCATCTATATCTTCCTGTAACCTACGACCATCTTCTTAACTATTAATCTTGGTGTCATCTGCAAACTTGCTTAACAATCCCCCCACATTATAGTCTACATCGTTTATGTACATAACAAACTATAAGGGTCCCAGTATTCATCTTTGTGGTACACCACTGAACACTGGCCTTCAGTCACTGGAACAGTCTTCTACCACTGCCCTTTGTGTCCTATTACTAAGCCAGTTTCTGATCCATCTCACCAAGTTTCCCTGAATTCCATGTGCTTTAAAGCCTTTTCAATCAGTCTCCCATGTGGGACCTTGTCAAAAGCTTTGCTAAAATCGATATAAACTGCATCAACTTAACTTTCCTCATCCTCACACGATCACACTTTCAAAGAATTCTCACAAATTTGTTAGGCATGACCTTCCTTTGACAAAGCCAAGTTGACTATCCCTAATTAACCCCTGCCTTTCCAAGTGGATATTAATTCTCTCCTTCTGAATCTTCTCCAATAATTTCCCTACCACTGATGTGAAGTAGTAATGGAAAAAGGAGGTGGAAGAGAAATCAGACAGTGATGATGAAGAAACATCATCGTTCACTCTCTTAGTCACATCCAACCGATATTGACACTGTCACACATTTTAAACCAGAGCCTAAAGACAGGGCCTGCATGTGGTGGAACACTGGGCAAGAGTAGACTGTTGCCAGAGCAAGGGCAGGAGTAGAAAGGTGAGGTTGCACAAGAGTGCTGCTACAGAGAACTCCAAGGAGGACTTTGATGGGATAGTGTAAAGAAGAAGGCTGAAGGGAATGCACATTAAAATGCTTGGTGCATTAGTGGGCTAAAAGCTTGCACTCAATGTCAATGAGCATGGCGGAGTTCAGCTTTAAAATATCACAGGTTTGAAGGCCACCCACTCCAGCATGGAAATGGCGGTCAATTCCATGAAAACACTTGCAGACTCCCCCATAAAGCAGCACCTGATGGCCGATATATCAGCTTCCACCGCAAGCAAAAGCTACCCAATCTTGGGATGCTGCAGTGGAAGCTTAGGCTGAAGTACGGCAGCACAGTGATACAGTGGTGCCTCACAGCACCAGGGACCCAGGTTCAATTCCTGGTTTGGGTCACTGTCTAATTGGAGTTTGCACATTCTCCCTGTGTCTGCTCCGGTTTTCTCCGGGTGCTCTGGTTTCCTCCCACAGTCCAAAGATGTGCAGGTTAGGGGATTGGCCATGCTAAATTGCCCCTTAGTGTCAGGAGGACCAGTTTGGGTAAATGCATGTGGTTATGGGGATAGGGCCTGGGTGGGATTGTGGTCAGTACAGACTTGATGGGCCAAATGGCCTCCTTCTGCACTGTAGTGTTCTATGTTCTATGACTCTAAGTCATGCAAGTTCAATTTGCTGCCACACAAAGTCAGAATGCTACCATCATTGCTGCAGATACCAGTATTCAAAGAGACTTGCAGCGTATTACAACAGCCCAGCAACTTGTCATCCAACATATCTGCACATCTGTTGAGGTAACGCCCCATTGAAGTGGCATTGTAGACCGTGTCACTGCAATCCTCTTTCAGAATGACAGCACTCATCCTCTCACTATTGTCATTTTGTGAGTATCCTTGCTGTTTTTCAACCAGCCAGTCCAGACTGAAACACCTATGCTGAGGTAGTGCAGTCTGAAGCCAAGTTATCTGAGATCAACTATATAATCCATTACATTTCTGCCACTTCTGAAGAAGAATCATATGGACTTGAAACGTTAACTCTGTTTCTCTCTCCATGGATGCTGCCGGACTTGCTGAGTTTATCCAGCCGTTTTTGTTTTTACATCTGAGGTCACGACTGTTCAGAATCGTGCTGCCAGGATATCTGCAGTCTCCCTTCCTGAAAGTTAGTAGACTTCCACCAGCCATGCTGCAGCTGCCAGGTAACACTGCATTGGAGCTCTAGGACGGGCAAAGGCACTTGGCAGACAGGTGCTACGGAGGTGCACAAAAGTGATTTGTTGACTTCTATATGCAATAAGACGGTGTTTTATTTATTAATTGATTTGAAATTTATGTTGTGGTCCCTTTTATTTCAATACTGGTAAAGAGGCCACTGTGAAAGTCACCAACGAAGGGAAGGTAAGATGAGTGATTGTTGATATATGAGAAATTGAAGTTGTGTTCACTGGTACAACAATCGAATGAATCGATCAGAGATAGCTCAGCCAGAAAGGGCTATCTAGGTTACCGCCTGCTTCCTTTCCTCCTGCTCAGCTGGTTGCCATACAGCCAGTGGTAAGGGCTGCTTCTTCATGATGGCAAGGTTGTAAAGCATGCAGCAAACCATGCCAAAGCATGACATGCGCTCTGCCGAGTAGTGTAGTATTCCTCCAGAGTGGTCCAGGTATTAGAAGTGTTTCTTAAATCTCCAATAGTCTGTCTGATCACATCTTGTATGGTTTTGCTATATGCATGCTGCTCACTTGTGCATGGCTTGTGCGCCAGAGTCATGAATCATGTCATTAGTGATATCTCCTTACCAGTCACCATCCTCTAGTTTGATCTGGTGGCTTAAATACAACTGGTACAATGGACTGCTGCAGAATGAAGGCATCATGACTGCTTCCAGGATACTGGGCATTGACCTGCGTAATTTCCTTCATTTGGTGGCACATCAGCTGGACATCAAGGGAGTGGCATCCCTTCCATACTGTGGAGGCATACAAACTTCCACTGTGTTGAAGAAACGGGTACTAAACATCTCAATTTTGCAGTTCTTGACTTTAAGGTAAAGCTTCATTTTTCATCTGTTTAAGTACAAGCAATGTTGTTGTGAGGTTTTAAAAGCAGGAGCTGCCAAAAGCTTTAGACTGAGCCATTTTTGCAATACATTGAAATGTTTGCTAAATCCAAATCTGCGTCACTTGAAGTGATATTCTTTTCCAATGCATGTGTCAAAAGTGACATGCAGCACAAACAAGCCTCGATATTCAGCAAGGGATCGGTTTTCTTACACTCACGTAGTTTGATTAAACTTGGCAAACTCGCCCAACTTCAAGCTCATTTCCAATGTACTGAACTGGAATAGCAAAATGGCAATATATAAGTCGAGACATTCATTTCGCGAATGTGCTCTCGGGTTTAAATCCTGCTGGAAGCCGATGCTACACTCTGCCAGCTGTGCTTACATTGTATGTTTTATGGTTAAAAACTCTTCAACTCCTCAAGACTGAAAATTCAGCATATTTGGCAGTGGTGTCACTTGTGTTTAAATCCAGGGTCATTGACCCCTGAATAATGACCAGAGCTATGCAGCCTCTTCAACAATGTAATTGCTTTTCTTGAAATTGCAGATGACAATCAGACTTCAAATGAGGATCGCACACTAGGATTAGCATACGTGAGAGAAAGAGGACCTTGTCTCCCTCTTCTTAACCCAATTTGAGATCTCATAAAGCATTCAGCCCCAAATGCATATTTGACTTACAATTTTTTCCACCCTCAATGCATCGGCAAGCTGAAACATTCAGGGAGTGGCGCTGATAGTAAGGATGACAAAAGTGAGGACAAATCATCAGCTAATAAGACTAAGGGGCATGTTATTGACTATCAATCATTACACCCATCCCCATCCATGCCTGCATCTCCAGTACAAGAAATGCCGTTAACACACACAAGTATTATATATGACCACACCTATTCCATTGAAGATTTTACAGTAAATGCATTAATGTTAAAAATGGCATCAGCCATCTCACCGTTGCCGAATTCTGTGTCTTGCCAGCCAATTGTAGGACAGTTCTGACACTGATCATGCCAAGATTCAAATCCTGGATCTTCCCACAACTCGATGGTGGTGTGTCATAGCAAGTAATCTGCAATGGAAGAAAAATGGCAGAGAATAGGGAGAAGAATATTTCAAAATAAATACACTTGTTAATTCAATAGTTCAATTCACTGACCAGGGACAACATTGTGTAAAATTGAACCAGTCATAATTTCACCAATGAAATTAATTGAATGAATTATTTCATTGATACATATATATCAGTTATCACAGTATCATGAATAATTGCAGCATAACTGGCAGGTGGCAAAATAAAAGTTACAGTGTGCTGCTTGCACTATATCCTCTCAATGAAAGTTTGTATGTTCAAGCCCATAGAATTCCTACAGGGCAGAAGAAGGCCATTCAGCCCATCGAGTCTGCACTGACTCTCTCTGACACAGTAATATACCAAAACCCTTCCCTCCACCTAATCCCCGTAACCCCACACATTTACTATGACTAATCCATCTAACCTACATATCCTGGGACACTAAGGGACAATTTGGCATGACTAATCCACCTAACCTGTACATCTTTGGTCTGTGGAAGGAGCCGGCGCACCCAGAGGAAACCCACATAGAAACAGGGAGAATGTGCAAACTCCACAGATAGTCACCCAAGGCCGGAATTGAGCCTCAGGCCCAACTGTGCCATTGTGTCACCAATCTAAGACTTGAGCACACAATCTGCTTGACACTTCAATGCAGTACTGAGTGAGTGCAGTATTGTTGGAGGCACTGTCTTCTGCCGTAATAGCTGTACAAGTACTTAAACTCTGTGAAGAAGAGCAAGAAAATCTTTTTGTTTCATGGCAAACATCCACCCCTCAATCAAAAATAGATTAACTAATCAGTCATCTCATTTGAAGTTTGTGGGATCGTGCTGTGCACAAATTGACGACCACAATCATTTGCAAAACAACAGGGAGCATACTTCAGAAGTAATTAACTGGGTGTGAAGTGTGTTTGGATGTTTTGAGGATGCAGTAAGGTACTAATGTAAAAGCAAGCTCGTTCTTTATATCTAAAAAGATTTGTTTTAGAGGCTACAGTTTACTTTTAATTGCAAACACACTTATTCATGCTTTACGCAAATCCATATTTTGCAAAATGGATAAAAATTGAATGGCCAAAATAATCAACAAGTGCCTAAATTTGCATCGATTTTTTGCAGCATAATGGTTGCAATTGTAGTTGTACTTATTGCCAAATGAGCATACTTTTATGTTACGATGGGTAGAATTGAGTACAAGCCCCCAACATGTATTTCATGGCAGGAAGAGCCATAGAATCGGGTGAAGAGGATTCTGGATGGCAGAAACTGGTGGCTAAATTAAATGGCTACTGGGAAGGCAGCGAAGCAGCAAAACTGCATCAACACAGTGAGAAGTCAATATAGATAGGTGAGTATGCTGCTAACATTCATTTTCATGATGCTGAATGGTATGCACACAGCTTTTAGGTTAAGCGAGTGGCAAACATGGATCATGGGCCATCAAGTCCTTGACAAGTGAAAGCTCCACGTGTTGCAAGGGGGCAGTGGAAGGCCAGCCATTTCGTTGCTGCCTTTCACAGGACGATAGAAGGAGTTCGTATTGTAGCAGTGTGAGGGGCATAGATTAGAGGGCGAGGAGCTGATGTAACTGTCTGTGGGTTCACAGGTCAGAGGGGAAGTGGCTTATGGAACATTCTGAGGGACACAGGTCAGCGGGGAAGGGATTTATGGAACATTCTGAGGGACAAAGGTCAGAGGGGAAGGGGCTTATGGAACATAGAAACATAGAAACTAGAAGCAGGAGTAGGTCATTCGGCCCTTCGAGTCTCCTCCACCATTCATTTTGACCATGGCTGATCATCAAATTCAATATCCTGATTCTCCCTCCCTCCAAATCCCTTGATTCCTTTAGCCTCAACAGCTATATCAACTTTCTTCTTGAAATCAAAGTTTTGGCTTCAACTACATTCTGTGGTTGTGAATTCCACACATTCACCACCCTCTGGGTGAAGAACATTCTGAGGGTTCACAGGTCAGAGAGGAAGGGGCTTATGGAACATCCTGTGGGTTCACTGGTTGGAGGGGAAGGACTGATAGAACATTCTGTGGGTTCACAGGTCAGAGGGGAAGGGGCTGATGGAACATCCTGTGGGTTCACAGAATGGAACAGCAAATCCACGGGTAGTAGCTAGGGACATTTCTTAACCTCAGAACAACATAACTTCTTTGACATTGGAGCCCGGGTTGTAAAAAATAGATGATACCACAAAAATTATCCAAGAACAGCTCAACTTTGCATGATAGAATACAAGCACCCATCATTTCTTTATGAAGTGTAATCTTACCGCACCCTGATATGGAGCAAGATTAATTTTTATGCACTGTGTAACTCAGCCTTCATCACTTCTTAATAGAGAGCTCAACATTAGATGCATGAGTGGAGCAGCGCAAAGAAAGAAGCGTTTACAAACATCAGAGTCACCATTATTATTGAGGAGCCATTCATCCATTAATGGTATTTCATTTCCATTCCACTCCCTTCACTGGTCATTATCCCAGGCTGAAACAGACTATTCACAACTGCAACATCCTATTGGACCTTGACCTGTGCTTCCAACCTCATATAACCACCAACACAAAGACCACTATCATCCAGACCATTGCGATCTCCAGCCCTGTCTCATCTGCAAGATATGCTCACCCATGCTTTCATTTCCCTCAAACTCAGCAACTCCAATGTTCTCTGAGCTGGCCTCCCATTTTCTATTCTCCAAAACGGGAGTTTATCCAAAACTTTGCTGCATAAATCCTGAGGCATAAGTTCCAGTTATCATTTACCCCTGTGCTCTCTGACCTATATCAGCCTCTGATTCACCAATGCTTTGATTTTAAAATGCTCATGCTCATATTCAATCCCTTCATGGCTGCACCCCTCTCTATCGATGTAACTTTCTCTGCCCTAAAACCCACCAAGAGCTCTGTAATCCTTCAAATCTGATCCCCTGTGTTTCAGTCACTGCTTTCACCCTGCCACAGGTAAACATGCCCCTATCGGCTGCATGAGTCCTGAGCTCTAGAATTCCCTCTCTAAACCTCTCTGGTGCATCATATGAACATATGAATTAGGAGCAGGAGTAGGCCACTCAGCCCCTCGTGCCTGTGCCACCATTCAATGAAATCATGGCTGATCTGATTGTAACCTCAAGCCCACATTCCTGCCATCCCCGATAACCTTTAAAACCCACCCCTCCCCTTTGTTAATGAAGAATCTATGCCTTAAAAATATTCAAAGGTTCTCCTTGCACTGCCTTTTGCGGGAGAAAGTTTTAGAGACTCACAATCCTCTGAGAGAAAATATTTCTGCTCATTTCTGTCTTAAATAAGCAAGACGTTGGCCGCTATTCTCTCATCAGTGCAGCGGGCCAGGAGATTCCCATGGCAGCCGATTCGCAGGGTTCGTGGAAGCATTCGCATCCTGCTTGCGTCTGCCAGTACTGGATTTCCAGCGGCGTCTGCTCCGCACTGGAAATTGGCGGGCAAGATGCACATACCTTTTAATAGTCATTTCAATGTTATTTGAATATGATTAGCCGGCCCGGGACTTAAGTCTCCAGGCCCACTAGCATCTCCCACCCCACCAGGAATATTTCACTCCAGCGGGGATTATACTACCTCCCCACTTTCAGAGAGCGAGTGGCCCGACCCCACTTGAGTGAAGGGGACAATCGGGGCCCCGCAGAGGGTCGGTGGCAGGCACCTTGGGAGTGCCAGCCTGGACCCCCTGGTGCTGCCAAAGCAGCAAAGTACCAATCCCCAGGGGGCACCTTGGCACTGTTCATTGGGCATAGGTCAATGCCAAGGGGGTGGGGCCTGATGGGGTGGGGCCTCAGGGGGCGATCGGTGGGGTGGGAGGTGCCGCTGCCACTCTGTAGTCAAGATCGGTGGGGGAAGGAGAGAGGCCAGCGATCGAGGCAGGCTGTGGGGTGGGGGGTGGGTTGTCAGCCGGGGGCTGGTCAGCCTGCTGGGGGGGTCAGCACTCCGGCGGGGGGGGGGGGGGCGGTGGGGGGGCGGTTAAGGACTGCAGGGGATGGGTTACTGTCGCGGGGGGGCTGGAGATCGCGGCAGGCCGAGAGGAGGGGTGTTGGGGCTGGGCCCGAGAATGGTCAAGGGGCCAGCAACTGGGCGTGGGGGTGCGGAGAGCTGATGTTGCAGGGATTGCTGGCCAGCAATCGGGAGGCCATCGGTGTGGGGCCACTATGCATGCGCCAATCTCAGCACTGACAGATTGGCACATGTGCAGTAGCCCGCTCAGCGCACTGATTTCAGCCTTTCCAGTATGAATAGGTCCCGCTCTCTGAAATTTAATGGTATTCACGCTGCTGGCCTCTGCAGTGCACAGAGTATGGGAGATTCTTCTCTGAACTCCCACTGAAAAAACCAGCGTGAATTACTCCAGTTTTCACACAAATTCGACACTTCGAATTTTTTTGGTAGAATTCTGCCCTATATTTTAAAATGCTGATCCCTACTTCTAGATTCTCCAACAAGCGGGAACATCCTCTCCACATCAAGATCCCTCAGCATCTTAAAGGTTACAATCAAGTCACCTCTTACTCTTTCCTAATCCTCTCTAACCTTTCCTCATAAGACAACCCACCCATTCCTGACATTAGTCTCTCTGAACTGCTTCTAATGCATTTACATCTTTCCTTAAATGAAGAGACCAATAATGTACACAGTAATTCAGATGTGGTCTCTCAAATCATCTCTCTCTTCCTTTATGACCCTCATTAAAACCCTACACTTTAGGCAAACGTTTAGCCACCCATCTTAACATCTTCATCTTTGGTTTGGTGTCAGTTTCTATCTGATTCCAATCCTCTGAAGTATCTTTGGACCTTTTCCTATGTTAATGATGCTGTACAAAGGCAAGTTATTTTTGAACTTGTGCATTCTTATTCTTTGAAGCGGAGACAAAAATTCGCTATTGAAAACTTTAGTTTATTCTGATCAGCATGGGAATAACTATGACATTTTAACTGATTGTGTCTTGGCTTTGCACTATGTTTGCGTCACTAACTCCTGTTCCAAGGCATCAGTAAGTAAATTTGTCATTGCTAACCTCTGAGAACATCTGGTGGCTTTACCAAATGCAATAAAAGCCGCTGTATTCTTGATTAAACTATTTGATGGCTTCATCTGTGCCAAGCAGCATGGGTAAGAATCTTCGAGGATGGGGCACATTCCACAATGGAGCCATTATATTCCTTTATTTCAATGTTTGAAAGAAATAAAGTTCAAGTTTTACTCTATTTCTACTAAGAAGACACACAGAAGTCACAGATGGCTCTTTATCAAGTCGGATTGGTCTTATAAAGGATTAGAAAAGAATCCAAAACTTCTCCTACACCATGACTTATGTATACGTACTCTACCTCTAATCAAAGCAGGATACATTTTACCATCCATATGAAGTAGATAAGAAGTAGAAGACAGTGAACTGGTTGAGGAGAAAATTCTCACAAATAATGGAAGGCTGAGCCCCAAAAAGAAGGCTAACAAAGGACAGAATCAAGTGTGTTCTACTTAAATGAATAGTGTGAGAAGAAAAAGGGATTGTGATCAAAATAAAATCATTTGGGAAGCTGAATAACCATGGATCCAGGAAGAGGTTTTGTCCGGTTTTGTCAAGACAGCTATCTCCTTTTTACTATCATTGAGCATTTTATCTCCTTCCAGCCCTTTCAATGCCCCATGCTATGCTGTTTCAGGTGAAAGGGCTGGCAGTCAAGATTGAGGACTTTTGCGTGTTTCCTCCGAACAATGACCACTACCAGCTTCCATAAAAGGCTAGCTCATAGAGTTGGAAAATCCTTTCCAGTAATGTTTCCTCCCTCCCCAACCTCCACAATCTACCCAAGAACCGATAAAATACATTCCATATAGGAAAAAGGTTCAATTGACAACCAAGCCTGGACTTCCAGCCAAATGCTTGAAAGACAATATATCAGTATCAGTGTTAGTATTAATGCCTGGAGCATTTATTATGATGTGGAGATGCCGGCGTTGGACTTTATTATGCACAAAGCAATAGCAGATTCTAAGTGTAGATGGAACAATAGAAGTTTAAATTTACATACAGAAAGTGAATGCATAACCTATTTGTAGAGCAAATTGTTTAATGTTGTATTTATTGCTGAAATGGGGGTGATCCCAGACATCACAATTGGTAAAGTCCGATGTTTTATAAATCTCTACCTTTAGTGGAATAAATGTAACATTTAGCAACTTCCTATAGAGTCACTTTTTTAAACAATGTTTGGGTTTAATTTCATATATCTTCTCAAAAATGTGAAATTGCCTTTAACAATGGAATTTTACTCCATTACAATCATCTTTTAATGAACTCTTTCTTTGTGATTTTTATCAGAACGACTTCCATTTCAAGTTCCAAATATCCTCAGGTCTGAACTTTCTTATTTATTTTGCTCAGCAATGCACATTAATGTTATTGTCAGGGGAGCGGGACCTCATACTTGACCGGCAGGCTATCTGATCCAAACCATAGTCAATCAGTGCCACATTCTGGACAGTGTGGTACTCTGGCCCCATGTCCGCTAGGAAATAGATGGTGATTTCTCAAACCCATTTTACATAGCTATCTTACAAGACAGGAAAGATTTTCATGCATCAGCTGAAGTTGGATTCCAACCAAAGTCCTAGAGGCCAATGGTCATTATATAACTCAATTCCCACACACCCTCGCCCTCTTGTCAGAATACTATCAAGTAGTGACACGATGGTCCATTGGTAATAGTCAGCACGAAGATATTGAATTGTTACAGAATGTCAACCATGCATCAAGATTTTACCCATTTTCACCAAATATCACCTTACGTGGTCCGGTGTCTAAATTTGTTTTTTTAAGTTCTTGTGAAGCAGCTTGGGATATTTTATTACCTTAAAGGCACTATATAAATATAAGTTGTTATTTTTATTGTAGAGAAAAGCATGCTTTGTTTGTACTACTATCACCACAGAATGCTCAGCGGCAATTATTATTTGAGTTGCTACAATTACTGCTGGCACTCATTGATGCCAACCACAGAATTGATGGAATTTGTGCAATTGCCTTGGCCTCATAAGTTATTTCCAGTTATGCCATACATACTGTAATGCTCATAGCGAAAATTAATCACATGGTGGTGATGTTGAAGATCTAGATTGTGTAATGTAAAGCATGAAATAATTTAAGAAACATACCCTAAAGATTGCTTTTCTGGTGAAATGCTGAGATAAGACAGCATGCTTAATTTATTGTGAAGTTCATCTTCACATTGAAGGAACATAATATGGAGTATTATTATTTAAAAAACCATATAAGGTAGCAGACTGAGTTGCTAGGCAATTTTCCAAAGGACATAATAGTTAGGAATTAAATTCTTGTTACAAATTGCTGAACTGTATGTGAAAGAATGAACAGATGACCAGTGGAATCTCCACAACTTTTGCAATTGCAATCGCTGTCAATAAAGTG
The DNA here is from genome assembly GCF_964213995.1 of Mustelus asterias. Taxonomy (NCBI): domain Eukaryota; kingdom Metazoa; phylum Chordata; class Chondrichthyes; order Carcharhiniformes; family Triakidae; genus Mustelus; species Mustelus asterias. The sequence continues at coordinate 33,423,085 of NC_135804.1, forward strand.
ATGTGCATCCTGACTTGAAATCACTGCTGCTGTGTTTTCTCCTGCCGATGCTGTACTTGATAGCCAAACCAACAGTCAATTCACCATGTGGGAAAGGCTGAGTGTGAATGGAAGCGAGAAGGCCAAGTGGTCACAATAGACCAGTAAGTTATGTGCAGATGCAATAAGTGCCGCATTGTTATTGCAGAGCAAATCAATCAATATCTCTAAGAATAATTGTTAGGCTGTCACAAATTTGGAAATGTATGCTTTCTTTTTGGACCCAAGGTTTTAGAAAATGTCAACCATATAAGTCTGCTACCTTATATGGTTTCAAGAGGGAGATAGAGATATTTCCAATAAAAAAGGGAAAGAGGGATGTGGAAAACAGGTGGATTTGAGACCAGGGAGAGATCATCCGATTGAATGGCAGAGCAGGCTGGAAGGGTCGAATTTGCCTACTTCTGCTCCTAATTCCTATGTTCCTAGGAGACTTTGATCCACCATTTTACATATTTAGATGGCGAATGGCCGGCATCAAAGTGGTTCCTGTGTACTTTATGTGTTGATGGATTTTCACAAGTAAATTGCTTAGCCATTAATTCACTTTGCTGATTATACTAGTTACATGAAACAGGGCATTGTTAAGATCGCACAGATGTTGGTGTTAGTGATTTTAAAAATGACTGGCTGCAACTCATGCAAGTAAAATCCTCCAAATCGTTCAATATCTTGATAGGTATGAGTGCGAATTACTGCTTCCAATTGGACATCAAAAGGAAATCAGTGGACAAACCAGAGTCTTACTGCACTTGAATGCTGAAGTGCTGAGAGTTGGACAAATAAGATTCAGTGATTTGCGTCTTTCATGCAAAACTCCCTACCCAAAGTGTACAGCTCAAAGTATTAACCTGACTCTGAAAGTGACAGGGACTTGTGCCATTTCAGTACCTAGGGTTCAAAACTCTTTAATTCCTGCAGCCTGTTATATTAGCTGAAAGGGGGTGATGAGAACACTTGGCCGTCAGCCGATTGTACATCAAAGTATTTTTTCCTCTTTAATGTGATTTTTTTTTAATGCATCTTACCAGCCGTTCTGAGCGAGCCGAGGTTCTGGTTTGCAGCTAATATTTCACCAATCCAAAATGAGATAACAAGGTAGACGGTTTTAAGTGTGACAGCGTCATTCCCTGGGTCAATGTTAAATCGGCAAGAACACATTACACAAACAGTCGGGGCTTCTGGTGCTACGTTGACCCAATCTGTTCATGGGACTGCCATCAATCAGGTTGTCGAACAGGACATGGTATAAAAGTATTTGAAACTGTAACGGGATGAATGGGATGCAATGGCTTGTTCTGATCACCGTTCCGGGGAAGGAAAACGGAAGGGCTGAAGCCAATGATTTTACATTTTTCTGCACCCGGAATTGTTTAAGATACTGTTTAACAGTAGTGGTCGCAGTGATTAAATGCTTCCAAAATGGGTGTCGATAGCTTTGAAGTTATTGAATTCTAGTCATTGTGGATTGTCCCTCACCATCATCAATGGCACTTGACAATCAGCCGTTATCCTCTCTGCTCTCGCCTCCAGCCCTGTACACTCACACCCATCCAGCATTCCATCCCTGAAATGTCTAAGAATTGAGGAAACTCAGTTAATTCCTTCCGTTTGGCCCAGGCAACCTGCTTACATTTTGCTGTGTCGCGCCAATTAGGACTTTGTTTAAATAAAGACGGGCCCCTCGCAAAGTTTCTCATACTTTCTGGCCGACTTCATGTGTTAGAGATATGAACCTGAATCCACCAACAGCACGAGAGATTCCTCCCCCCGTCCCAGAAGGAGGCGACTTGTTTGAAACATTAGTATCATTCCAAATGTCAATGTACTCCTGAAATGGGGTGGCTTGCTTAAGAGTTATTCTAAAAAAAACAAAATGAATTTCGAGCCAGTCACTCGATACAGCAATTAACATAGCTTTTTTTTTAACACGGATGCTCATGGTGACATGTTGAATACAAGAGAAAGCGTTACCGCGCCGAGCAATATGTTAAAATTGCGATTGTGTGCAGTGTAATTAGCGCACGGGGCACCCAGTTATGTATTGTGATCGTGTGTGCGAAATCTTTTTTTTTAATCAACGCTACTAGCGAATTCTGTCCATAGAGATGGTGTTTTATTATTGTGCGATATGGCTCAAGAACAGAACATGAGATGACCGAGATGGGGGAGGAAGGGGAGTTGCGGGGGTGGGGAGGGGGGGGGGGGCACAAGGATAAACACAACCACACAGCAAGCCGCCAAGAATACCGACACTTTGCATGTCTTCTTTCTACTTTCTTATGGGCTTTGATGAGTTCGGCTGGTGATCCCGAAGGTCATAGAGGAAATAAATCTACATTGCTTTCAGCCGGAGAGGGGGCCACCTTTCCAAAGGAACCTTCTTGACCGGTGCATCGTGCCTTGAGTGGATCTGTAGCCCCCTTTTTCCAAGATTAAAAGCGAGCAAGAGAGGGAGAGAGAAAGCGAGCGATTGTTCCCAGCTATCAGGCTCCCCTCACTGGCCAGGACATGCTAATTCACAGGGTTTGAATCTGTCTGGCGGTGCAATGCTATCATTATCAGGCAAATCAGCCAGGCGTTTAATGGTGGAATCAGGAGACATTTGCACTCCCAAGGATCACCATGACATCATATGTGAAACAGCCAAGCATTAGCGCTTGTCAACTCAAGAGGTCTTAACCACTCGACTGATGTCTTGGAAATGGATGTGCACTTCTCTTCCCCCCGCGGCCCGGAGCAGCCACCAGACGCTAGCTAACTTTTTTTTAAACAAGAGGCCGACACACACACACACACAAAGATGCACAGACAGAGACACCATCAATCCAGCCCAGCCATCCCCTTCGGAAAGAAACTACAAACTCCTCGGCGAGACTGTCTCTTTGGTTACAATGAAGTAACATTCAGCTGGGATCAAAGCGCGAGGAAAAAAGCTGGATGACCCCTTCTATAAATATATAAATATTACAAACAGCGAGAAAGTGTTGCGTTAACTCAAGGGAGATTTTAACAAAAAAAATATGATCGTTGTATAAGTAAAGGCGTGGGGCGTTAAACTGCTACGCGGTCAAAAAAAAGCTGCAGTGTGTAAGTCTATTGTGACACGGTGGCTGTAAACACTGGAGGCTGAACTGGCAAAGTGTGAGCAAAGGAGGGTGGCTAAGGGAAGCAAGCAGCTCCCACCCTCACTGACAGCTCCCTCTCCCTCTCTCTGAAATTCCAGCACACTGCCTCACCTGTACGCAAGCGGGAAGTTATTGAAAGTGGAAAGAAAACCTTTTTTAAAAAAAAAGAATCCCTCAGGCTAAGAGGAGGGGAAAAAAATCCCGCGATTGTACTTCCAATAACCCATGACACCAGCCTCGCAACATGTAACAGGCTCTGTTCAAACACTTGGAGCATTGAGGTTTCACTGCAGGTTATGTTATTAATGGAGGGGTTGGGGGGGGGTGAAAGTTTTGTACATAAGATGCTTTACCTTAACAACCATGCACGGCCCCCTCCGTATGACTTCGCCTTTGGGCACGACAAGTTTGGTAAGATGTAATGTAAGAGGCTAGAGGGATGAATGTTAATACGGTGATGTACAATTATGCTTCAACACAATACTGCGCTGGTGGGGAATTTACAATACAACGTCAGCGTTACGTTTCGAGCCATGTCTCTTGAAATTAATTAAAACCGTTTGCAGGCGACCCCACGGCAGCGATCAGCCCGGAGAAATGCAAGCCCTTTGCCTTCTGCCTGGGAGTAGTCTATGTGTGTGTTGTGCTCTGAAAGGGTGGCGACTGGGACTTTGCGAAGGGCCCCGGGGAGGGTGGGGGGGGGGTCACAGGGCGCGATCGCTGTTGAAATTCCGTGCACTCCATCATGCGCATTTGTACAGAAGTGGCAGCGAGCACCCGAGCTGACAAATCACGTATACACCCGCCACTATCCCACACACAACACTCAAAAAAAGCCTCACCAAGAAACAGTTCAACAAGACGCCGAGTGCCGCTGCATCCTCCCGCCGACTTACAACTCCCAGACTCGCCAACTACTTCGGGGAGGGGAGAGAAAAGGCAGGCGTTTTGTTTGCACTTGTTTAAAGACAGATATATCAGAGAGAGGGAGAGGGAGACTGGCAGCATTAGTGCAGAGCGCGGCTTGGCACTCCTTAATCGACATAGTGATGTGTGGAAGAGCAGCGTTGATTCCGATTATTGATCCAGTTATTTGTGTGGAACGTGTTGGGTACCCAACTACAACAGATGGGGCACCCGTTCACCTTTTCTGCACCGCCCCCATGCTAAAAGCAGACACTTTCCGAAAACTACTTGCCAATAAATGACTTTTGTACCAGGACATTGGGTCGTTTGCCTGCTCATTTGACTTTGAAAATGGTACGTAACACTAGCGGGACTGTGTTGACCAAGGGATTAACATGCATCATAAGCAGGATGATATATCCCACACATTCACACATTCACGGTATGAAGAATTGCTCCAAGTATGAACAGGTGTTTTCCCGCACCACCCGTCTCTTCCCCACAATAAAGCATTTCTAGCTGCTTCTCCTGCGAAGCGCTTCCGATCCCAGGAGTACATTTCAAACATCTCCAAGTGTGCAGGACGTGGCTGGGAGGTTGGCTGGTGGGGTCGAGTCAAGTCAGAAAGTGAGGGTCGTTCAGAGTACAAAATGGCAGGTCTCTTTCTCTCTCTCTCCCTCAGGCAGTCGCCCGGCTCAAGTTTTGACACATGGCCCACACTTGGGGCTAACCTTGATGTGACTGGGGAAGAGTGGGAAAGTCAGGTGCGCCCAGCTCCCGGCCCGCTGAGAGCCAGCAGCAGCAAGCGAGAGGAGAGAGTGGGGAGGGGGGAGAGGCGAGAAGGGATTTCATTGCGAGCGGTTCAACAAAGTTAAGTTGGATAAAAAAAATTGGCCAAAAAGTTTGGCCAAGTGCCATTTTGCATTGTGAATAACTCTGGAATGTTCACTATTTAAATCGGCTGTACGTTTCTGAACTGGATTAATTCATTCCCACTGTGCTATTAAGGCAGTAACGCTTTTTTTAGTGTTGTTTAAAATTAAAACGGATGATTTCCATACGCAAGTTCTACAGCGCCATTCAATGGCTTCTCGGCTGCTTTTATTATTTTCTGCTTTTTCCCCTGACAGCCCTGCATGCAAACGTCACTGGCATGGATATTTAATTATACTGTATTTTTTAATCACGGTGGAAAAGTAGGCCCCGTTGCGCTGCATACAAAGAAACAAAAAAAATAGTACAAACTGACTTTAAATCTCCGCAAATCGCGCTGAGGGTCCCCCCAAAATCTCAACAGGGTCCGGCGCATCCTCCTTCCTTACCTTAATGTTAAAAGCAAAGCGTTCAAGAAACTCCTGCACGTAAATGAAGCGTTGTAAAAGATTGTGTTCAATGAATAATGAAGCATGTCCACATGATTGACTTGATCATTTTCTTGCACTGAGGGGGAAATAGAGCCTCAGCGTGTCACGTTTGTCCTTTAAAGCTTGCTCTGCTAACTCCACCGCGCACATCCCGAGAAAGAGTCTTTTATTTAATGTGCCCCTTTCGGGATAAACGCGCTCATTGATACTGATCACAGAACATCACAAGACATTCCCATCTTTTAGCTTTGACTCCCCCTATCTGGTAGGTGAAATGCATTGTACCATTAAAAAGCACTCCATTGTCGTCTTAGCATAATTCACAGCAACTAGATAGGTCTTGCGGCATTTAGCTTTGATGAGCCAAAGCTCAGCCCTTGATATAATAACATACAAAGAATGTTCTATAGTCTACCATGTTTTCCCGGCGCAGCGACTGCAAATATTAACACAGAACAAGGCTGCTGTTGACCTTGAACGCCTCTAAACACACTTATTTAAATCTAGGTCCTATCATTCTGCCTATACCCACTCTGATTGTCAGACTTGCTATTCAGACATAACACATCTTGCTTGTGACTCCCTCTATGCCAGCGGCAGCTGTACCATTTTCGCTGGATAGAAATCGATCCCCCCCCCCCTTTTCTTTTTTTTACACAAACTAGTGTCTTACCTTTTTTTCTGTTTTTTTAAACAAAAAAGCACTATGAAAGTATTTTCTCGTCAAGATTCTGAGGTTAAATCCTCATGGACAGTGGGTCACAGGCATCAGTCACAGCTCCGGCGCTTAGGAGAAGTAATCAGCGCTAAAAATGACGTTGATCTCCACTGTAACCTTGTCGCGTATTTAATGTAAATAAGCCAGTTCTTTTTTTTCCTCTCTCTCCCCAATCGGTTGCGTATAAACATCAAGTGTCTTCGGCAAAAGCTGCAAACTCACATTACACACGGAGCGTATACCGGAGCCACATTTCAAAAAAATGAGAAATCTTTCAAGTGAACATCAAAATATAATTTTCTTAATTAATCACGTAGCTACCAGGGAAAATTAGCATACGGTAATTAAACTTCGAGGGGGGAAAAAAAGAAACGCTATGGTGGGCTCAGTGCGGTAACAATCCTGGCTCATTTGGAAAGGTCCATCTCGATTTTTCTACCAGTAAACTTCTGGGATAAACTTAAGACTCAGTTAAAATTGCCGGTTTACTTTCTTTTGGGGGCGAACGATAGAGCAGAAGTGATACAACCAGCCAGATTTCCCGCAGTCTGGACGGGTTATGTTTCTATAGCACTGAATGTAATAGCAAAAGCTGAATAATGCAATTATGGATTCAGTGTCCCTTAGTTGACAAAAAAAAACTGGTGCCTCAATAGAGGCTTTGTTGTGAGATTATATAATGATTGTGCTGTAATTATGGGAAAACGTTTAGTAATATAAAAAAAGTATCAAAATACTCGAATGGGCATCTTGTTGTAAAGCGTGTGCTTGAATGTGACATTGGTAACATGCTAAGAACAAACACACATGATTTTGAAGGCTTGACAATGTATAAAGGCTCGTCTGATGCGCATGATTAAAGTCAACAGACAGATCATTCAAGATGTCGAATCGCACTGTGTCATCCAGCCTTCCTGCAGGTAAACCTGTTTCCATCTTTGAATGACTCACACAAAATTAAAATCTGGAAGCAAATTGCATTGTGTGTGTGTATGTGTGCGTGTTACATCCCTTAAGTATGCACTCTCATAAATCCCGCTGACATCAACAAAATTAAAAGGGAACTTTAAAAAAAAAGAGCATTACCAACAGAAATTATATTTGTCAAACTTCTGCATAATCCGTGAGGCATAGAAACTGAGAAAGGCTGAAATGAGAGCCTCGAACTCCGAACGTAAATGTTCACCCCAGTAACAACTTCACCTCTTTTTTTTGGAAGTTGCCAGTGTTAAAGTGAGCATTGTTTACTGATTTGTTGATTTACAGTCTGAAACAAAACCCTGGACACTATTGAGTCAAATGCAGACTGCCAGGGTCAGAGCAACCGGTAAAAGTCAATGTACGGCCGTCACACACAAAGAAAAAGTTGATATCCAACTTATTCTAGGGGGCAAAAACAATGCGAGGCAGAGGGGGAAAAGACAAAGTCCACATTCACATAGAGCACGTGGACTGTTACAACCTATATCTTCCCACGTACTCCAAGTTCACATGGACACATTCTGCAAGAGGTGTCAGCTCCTAGAATATGACTTTCCTTTTTTAAAGAAAAAATGCCCCGGCACTCCCAACAATCAGCACAGACATCACATCAATAATAACACCACTTCAATTAGAATGATAACAAAAAAAGTGTAGGAGGACCATTGGGACATTCTTTATTCCAATTCTTCATGGCTCCACCGATTATTTGCTGTTTTATTGTAAGTCAACTTGCACCATGGCGATTCTTTATCAGTGACAGCATTCACAAAGAGAGCGGGATGGGAAAGCAGGTCGAAAGGAAATTGCCATATGGACAAGGGTAAAGGCATTTTTGAACAATACGGGGAATATATACAACTCATTACCGCGAATAATAAATGGCGATCTAATCTTTATTTTCTTTAAAACAGTTACTTTTCACAACTAACTGGCACACATGTGGTTAACTGCAACCATACCTAGACTCTTGAACTAGTGAAATGAAAAAAAAGACTCGATTTTTAATTCAGCAGTGATAATGGAGTGAGGGGAATTTAAAATGGTAATTTAAAATAATGTAGGTCTGGGAAGCAGAGGGACCATAAATCACACTAGCCATATTCGGCAAATAAAGTATTAGAAAAGTACAAAGCGCGAGGGAAAGAATCAGTGAGGAAGAAGTTTCAGGCGCATCCAGGTCAGAAGATGCGGATCGACCTCAATTGCAATATTATTGTTAAATTCAAAGTTTTATTTTAAAAGAAAACTTCAGCCCATGTTAAGTGGTACCTAAGAAGGCAGAACGGTGCTTTAAAAGCACTTGCAGCCAAATGAAACTTTGGTTAAAAGGATTACTCAGTAACATTGCAACTCAATAAATTTCCAATTCTACAATATCAAGTTTCGCCCTAATTTCTCATGGAGATACAATTACACAAAGGTTAAACTGGACTCTCATCATGATATGCGCTCACTAAAGAACTTCGGAATTTGCGAATAGTTGACTTTCAGCCACCAAAGATTTCTGAAAAATCTAACCCTTTCTACATATCTTGCACTTGCTGCCAGGTGCAACATCGTGTGGTTCGAGTCCACCAAGATGCTGCATGGTCAAATAGATGTTCGTTTCATAACCACTTCAACCATGCAGAAATGCTGGTCGGTTGCGCACCAGTAATAGTTAAGGTCACTATCTCTCACTTCACACACCGATCTCAGTCCCTCCCGGAATATGAAAAAAAAACCCTGGATATCATCACAACTAAACTCTAAGTAACTCACGGAATTTTTAACGTGCGGACATATATGTGGAATGTGTTAGACATTTGCATACCAAACCTTCATAATTACAGCTTGTTCTATTTATTATCCTTCAGCAATATATTTACACGCTTTGACGCATTGTACCCAATCAAGTTAACACAATGGTAAACCAAAAATATGGAGACAGTGGTTTTGCGTCCGGTGTAAGACTACTCGCTAGAGGTGATTTACTATTTGCCATGCTGCATTACACCACGATTGGTTGAAGATGCACTGTTTAATATTAACGTGAGAATAAGCACCAATCCAAATGATGACCAAGGTGGTCAGAGCGCGAGAGAACTTTAAAAGCTGAAAAATTGAACACTCTCCATTTTGTGCACCTATCAAGTCCTCCAGTTCAGGTAAAGAACAGATACGTGTGGAGCCACAAAAGCAGAACATGCTGGGAAATCTCAGCAGGTCTCACAGCATCTGTGGGGATTGCCAATTTGACATTAAATGTGGTTACAGTTATGCGACGTATTCCAATGGAGACAAACCCAGTGAGTATCTGGTGGTCCATCTGATATGAGATATCCTGCACTGAATTCTGTAGCATATCTTCAAACACACACACAGACATATTTGCTGATGAGATGTATGTATCTATCATGCAAAGCAGGTTTGAGTGTGCAGGGAAATGAGTAGATTCCTTTGGATCAAATAGACTGAACGTTCTGAGTTTAATTAGCTTCCAAAGGCTCATCGCAGAATCAGAGTTGGTGTTATACCACTTTCTGTGCAGTTGACAATAATTGTTAAACAGGAAAGCAAAAGAACGTTCAATCCTAACAAACAAAGCTCAGATCAATGCCCCACCTTGTCAGCCTGGATCTTGTTTGTGTCTGGTATGGGGACCATGAATTGGATTCAGTTGGATTTTGAATTTGGTTTTTGGAGGAAGGAATGGATGGATTTGGGTTTGCCCGGTCCATTCTGAGCACTGGCTTCGTAACTTTAACAATGGAGTAAAAAAATTAAAGCAATACTATGGCTTACTGGAAATCTGAAAATGTTGGAAATACAGTTCATTCTGTTTCTCTTCCCCACAGATGCTGCCAGACCTGCTGAATATTTTCATCGTTTTCGGTCCTTATTTGAAATTCTAATCTTCCTGCTCTGGAAAGCTGATTACGACTCTGATTCCTGAACTGGACGCTGTGACTTTTGTGTCATTCTGAAGCAGAAATGCATCATTGCAAAAGAAGCAGTGTTTGTTCTAAAATTGTATTCCAGGCGTCCTGTGGGATTGCCAATTTGACATTAAATGAGGGGCAATGCTGGGCCATTGTGGCGTACCATGAGGAAATGGATTAAGACAGACCAAACACATTTGTACACAGACAGTAGAGATTTTCATCCTATTAGTCTCAGCGGTGAAAAGTCAATGGTTGCAACCAGTCTCCACATCATCCAATCTGAACGAAATGTTGCTGACAAAGGCCATGGTTGTAGCAGCAAAGAGGATGATTATCCCTTTATCTCATCGGTATTCTAAGGAGACAGCAAACAATAAAAGTTACAGCAATGGGGAATTTGTTTAATTAAGACTGAGTTTGAGTGAGCATTCCATAGTGCAACATGTGTGTGCATCGGCATGTAAGTTGTGTGCTTAAGTGCATGTGCAGGGGATTTTGGAGAATGTGATTGACAGCCTTTATTAGAATGGTACAAACAGTGTAATTAGTTGCTGCCTATTCGCACGGTACAATAAATGGTGTTAAGCGATAGTGTAACTGCAATATTAGATAGGTAGCGTTGTGGATCACTTGTAATGGCACGTATTATATTGATTCGGCATGGTTTTCATGTCACACTGTAGTCACTCCTATAATTCCTGTTTAAAGCAACTGATCTGAGATAAATCATTTAACAGAAGTAGTGAGGCCACTTCAAGGAAGTAATACTAAATCTAGCACTGAAGCCAAGCATTTTGAAGTGCAAATGGAAGTTCGTGTCGAGACCTGGATCCCAAATAGAAACCTATTCCCCGGCAAGTAGGGATTTCAAGCCCAAACTGCAGATCTCTAACCATAGTGTAGACATGCTTTTACATCTTGTTATCCCTATTGTGGCTATGCCATTCTAACATTCCACTGTCATGACATCAGAATATCATAGGCAAAAAGAAGCAAGTTTCAGAACATCATCAGCTTAGCTTCATTGGAAATAAGTGAATTTGACTTGTTAAATCTGTAGGAAACTCAAAAGAATTGAACTTGTTTGTTGTACACAGTGTAACACAGTTTTATATTTATAGCAGTATGCACCCAATCTACAGCTGTAATATTGTCTTTTGACACTGCTTATTGTCTATTGACAGTAGTACTATTTTTAATAACTTATCAGTTGCATATCTCAAGGCCCAACATATGCTCACTTGAGTGGATAGCTGGCAACGGTATATATGTAAGTATATATATCCAATATAAGTATATACAGTAAGTATGTATATGTAAGTATATATATATATAAATATATACACACTGCAAGTATATATTCAGTATATTTAGTCATTAAGTATGTAAGGAAGTAAATATAATCAGTATCTATATTCAGCAAGTATGTTTGTGTAAGAATATATAGAGAATGTAAGTATATATATTTCGGTATACACGTGTGCAACAGGCAAAATGTTCACTCTTTTAAACTTTAAAATTAATGTGTAGGAAGCTTCCAAGAAATACCTAAGATTAGTATTAGTAAAGAGTCATCACAAGAGTCTACTATTTACTAATTGTATTCTGAGTGTCGTGCATGAAGCTGTGTTCAAGAATATATGTAGAGTTATGCTTTGCCTGAGCAGATAATGATGCTAGCAGAGCAATATAACATTGCACTGCCCACTCACACTGTTCGGAAAGCAGGTCAAACTGATACCTACAGCATAAGTCTCCAATTACACTAGACTTTTCATAGATTGTATTCCTACTGCAGATAATAACATTGTATAGTGTTTTCCTATTGCATTACATCAGAGCATGAGACAGTTATACAAATAAATGAGTTAAATAAATTAGCTATCTTTATTGAAATAAATGGGCCGACAGACTAACATTGTAATCTCACAGGGAAAAATATTTGCATTTCTGTATAGTTTCTTATATCTAAAGACCTGCAAGAAAATCAGCATAAAATAATAAGACAAATATTTTTGTTTTTATATATGGTTAGTTTATCTTACTTTCAGAATTATGTGTTCATCCTCATACATGACTTCCACCATTACTGGTTTGTGGATGACAGTATGATGACTACTTATAACACAATAATGATTATATCACCTTTACACAGTCCAGTGAAATTAGAACGGATTGATTTGGCACTGATTAGTTCAGGAGAGTAACTTGAAATAAAGTATTTGTACTCCCACTTCTAATATTGGACATTGAAAGCATAACTACATACATTCTTCAACACAGATTCATGCACGACACTCAGAATACAATTAGTAATAGTAGACTCTTGCGATGACTCTTTACTAACATTAATCCTAGTTATTTCTTGGAAGCTTCCTACACATTCATTTTAAAGTTTAAAAGAGTGCACCTTTTGCACACGTGTGTACCTGAATATATATACTTACATTGGATATATATATTTACATATCCATAGTTACTGACTAGAAATACTGCATATATACACACTTGCATTGGATACATACACTTTCAAATACATACTTACTGAATATATATACTTATATTGGATATATTATATATATATATATATAATATATATATATATACCTACATATGAATACTGACAAAAATGGCAGAAGAACTTCAGAGAGAGGTGTGGACCTAAAACCAAATGGTTTGGGTGCCCCTCAGGAGTGGTTTATTGGATTTAACATTGCATAATGTGAAACCAGGTTTAAAATAAGACAGTCTCTTTGGTACTTTATAAACTTACTCTGGTGTATTTTCAATGAAGATCATCCTGAATGTTAAAGTATAGCCATTGTGGGAGGAATACCACTGCAAATGCAGGGACAGTATAATTCAGAGCAAGGACATACTGCTGTGTAATATAGTTTTTTTCAGCTGTACATCTCATACTTCTGAATGGTAGTTTAGTGCAACTATTGTCAGAATTAACAGATGAGGATAAACATAAAGGCCAAAATCAAATGAATGTAAAACCCTGACATACATTAATCTAGACTTTCTTAGAAAATAATGAGAAAAATCTAACATTTGCTTTCTTATGCAGTTAAGTAACTTATGTGATTAAGCATCAGATAGTAAGGTGGGAGGGTAAAATGTAATATAAACTATTCAAAACTAATGACAAAAGAAAGAAGACCATTTGATCCCGCGCGCCTGCTCTTCCATTCAACATGCTCATGGCTGATATTCTAACTGAAGTCTCCTCCCTGCACTATTTCCATATTCCTTGATTCACTTAGTGTCTAAGAATCTATTGATCTGTGCCTTCAACATGCTCAACAACTGAGCATCTACAGCTCTCTCCAGGGTTGAGAATGCCAAACACCCACAAGTGTTTGAGTGAAGACTTTTCTCCTCGTCTCAGTCCTAAGTGGCTAACCTCCTATTCTTGGTTCTATATTCACCAGCCAAAGAAAATATCTTCCCACCCATAACATCGATAGATGGCAAAGGGAACAACTTTAAAGCTCTAATTTAGAGTAAGTTTTTATTCTGATTCTTGATATTATATCCAAGAATATAATAATCAGCTGTTAAACCCTGTAATGAATATTACTACAGCATAGTTTCCAACTATCCCTATCGGTCTCTTAACAGCACTTGGTCTTTGAGGTACAGTTCTGAGCATGTTACAAATTCTACTTTTATTTCAGAATTTAATTTGGCATATCACATGAGCTATGAAGCACATTCTAAGGTTATAAGTCAAAAGTTTTTACCGTTGCTCACAAGCACAGGTATTGCAATTTTGCTCTTTATAACAACAAAAATACTTCTGAATGAATTACAAACTCATAACTCCTTAGATTATCCACTAGGGCAGCTATATATTTGTTGCCTGTTTGCATTTTTAATGGCCAGTTAAAGTTGTCTCCACCTGTTACAGCAAGTATGACTATTACAGTAAGGATCATTTATTGAACAATCTTACATTCATTTCCTATCATTTATCATTAAAGAATGTAAGATCTTGTTGCAACAGTCTACAGATCTACAGCCACTTCAGACAGTATTATGCATTTACTGAAATTGATAATGTCATGCTGTTGAGCAGGATGACATTTAATGTAAAACAATGAACATTACACAATGCAAGTGTTTTGTTATTTTCTTGCACCCAAATAATTGAGATTAAATTTGTATAAGCAAATTGATCTTGGGTTCAGATTTGGGTTTAATTTCCTGGAAGACACATATGGCATGTGCATTTGCATTAAAGGGTTGGCTTTAAGTAGGTTAGTATTATATAAATGATGTCAACATACAATAACAAAAGCTATTTATTGAAGTTTTCATCCAAATATATGACAAAACAGCCTGCTATTACATACAGTGCATATTTTCAAGGAAGTATCTATAAGCATATAAACATGTATTAAAACTATACATTTATAAAAGTAACATCAAATGTGCAACTTATTAACACTGTTTAGCGTTTACAGCTTACCCCTATACAATTTAACCAACAATAGTTTATGTGCACTATAAATTCAATATATTGATTTGGGTAAACCATCTCATTCTATACAACTAGGAAAAGGAAAACTATTTTTTCAGTCCATGTTTTTTAATCACATAAGCACGATGACTGGGACTGGATGTCTCAATCTTGCGTCACTGTCTTGGTATTTTGCCCAAGGACATAAGAATGCAGATATTCAGGTACCAAATGATAAAAGCAATAAGAATCAAAATTAATCTTTAAATTTTCTATCTATTTGCAAATTTAGAATTTGGTTACAACAATATACAGTAATGAAAAAAACAGCCATAAATTAAAATGTTACAATTGTGGTTGTAAAGTTTTACAGTTTGTTTTGTTACTGATTCATTGCCTGATCTCTGGCAACAGCATCATACATAAAATAAGGCAAAAAGGGAAATCACTTCAAAGATAATGCATTATTCAGTGATTAACATTGTCTAATGTATCCCAGCGTGAATAAATTTAGTCAAATTATTTTAACAAATCTTAATGAATATTATTTAATTTTTAATACTTTATCCAGCTGAATTCCCAAGTACTTTTCGGGTGCCTGTTTCCAACTGACTTCTATCTGTTCTTGCTCTAAATTTGGTTTAATTGGCATTTTGATTTTGGTAGTGACTCAAGCAACATTGCCAGCTAATTTCACACATGTACTAAAGTGATTTGTATTCAGTCACAAGACAAAGAAGGCAAATACACTAGGTTTACTTGAAACCAATTGACAGATGCTGGAAATGATCTTTATGTGTTATTATATTATCTGTAACAGTATATTACTGATAGTAAATCAACATAATAAAAATAATAACTAATTTAATGTAGATCTCTGCCTATATTCCTGCAATCAGTTCTCCTAGCCTATACAAAATACCCACACGTTTCATCATTTCTTTCCATTTGATAATTATCACTGAAACCAATTTATAAACTAGTAAGACTGAATGAATATAATCTGTTACACTAGAGAGGAACACTTTTTTGGCGGGGGGCGGGGGGCGGGGGGGGGGGCGTTCAGATTAGCGGGGCGGTGTCCCAAACAAAATCTTCACTTTTAGTGTTGTTGCACACTGTTGCAATGTGGCATCCTTTCAGAGTACAACACCATTTCTGTATTTGCGGGAATGCTTTGACAAACACACTTACCTGTTGCACGAATTGCTCCCTTTAAATTTGCTCTTCACAGTCTGATGAAGTTCTACGTTTTACGCAAGGTTACTAAATAACAACGAGTTGACACCAGCGTCGGGCTCTGAGTCATTGAGCCTCTCCACTGACTCAGTTGGCAATAGTATCTGATTCGGTCCTAAATGCTTATCAGCAGCCATCAGTCATTTTGAAATGCAGTGCCGGCCAAGTACTGCCATGGGATACTTATAACGCAGTAATTCACTCAAGGGGGTTTCTGATGTTATAATAAATCGCAAGACCAAAAGAAAAGTCGTTTCTGCAGTCACCAGAACCCCTGAGATCTAATTACAATTGCTCAACTTTATTTTCTGGAGAAGTTTACAGCTTGATTTCCCACTGTTGCCTTTGCGTGATCCGAAACCTGTCCTGGTGACATCCATTCCTACAAGTAACTGAGTTAAAATTATAATCAGTCATATCAAAGAGTGTGTTACCACTTGCTCGGTAAAGTGAACACATGGCGGATTGATTTAAAATCATATTTACCTCGAGTGGCTGAATAATTATGTCAACAGTGAATATTCTCGCGGCTCTTCGAAGAATTCAGATTTATTCTCACAACATGACTGAGAATGTGTAAAATCAACCAGAGAAAGTTGCGTTGAATATTCCTTTTTAGCCCCACAATGATTTGTTTACAGTACATAAATGTTACAATATTTATGCAGTGAATATTGCCGATAGCCATAAACTGATCCATGTAACTTTCACCATGTCCTCACGTTCATCGCGGGAGTCATATTCAATTAAACAGATTGGCTAAAACTACCGCACGCTGGACGCATCAGATCCAGCGCAACTCTGAATATCTATGCCGTTTGTGAAATACAGCATCCTGATTTTAAAAATAGTTTGATGAACGGAAAGACTATTGTGCCAAAGCTGCTAACGACCGCGACTCAATGGCAATGAAATAATACGAAGGCAGGTGAGTGATGTGTTGTCAACGCGTTGTAGTCTATCAGCCCATTGAGATTGATTTGCACAGAACCAAGTCCGGTTAGAAAGAGCAAGATACCTCCTAACTATATAAACGAGTTGCCCTAATGATGAATGAGTCGCTCAATGAATCGTGGGGAAATGCAAGCACCTCGAATCTAACTGTCGGTAAGTGGCCAGGTGCATTTCCAAATAATGGAGTCAACTTGTTGCTGCTAGAATGTATGGAGCTGGACATCCCAATGAGTAAAACTCAAATGTTTGGAATCGAAGTGCTACAATGGGGAGGGAAATCCTGTAAGATTTATCCAATCAAGATGAAGTCCATATGATTCATCTTGAAATCTACCAATACATCCGTACGAAAGACATTGCATTTTAATGAATTATTCTGTTTGTAATTTGAATGCATGCACTACATTTTCTTATTTTCAGTTTTCTCTCCTGAAGGCACTGATTTAATTTTGGAGCCAAGTTCCAGTCACCTGCCCTCCGTTATTACCACTTCAAGTCTGGACCCTATCAACGAGCAGGACCGGGAAACCTCCTGGTACATCCACACCCTGCACAGGTCATTGGATAACAATCAGATGGAGAGCCACCAACTGATGTGCTTTCTCTGCCCGGCACAGAGACGTTGAGGCTGACCGTCCCTGCCCTCCCTCTACCTTCCAGCTGTGGACTGCATCACACTTTCCACTTTTACAAGGATATAATTATAGGTTTCTTCCATCCAAAGCTTGTATGAAATATCAAAGCTCCAAAGAATCTCTCAAGCTCAACATATGTGTGGGCATTTTTAAAAGTTTGCTATATTGTGAAGATAATTGGAGAACACCTTGTCATTATGAATCTGTAATATTGCTGACATGTTATTGAAGCTTTTCCTCTTGCAGTCAACAGGACAAACACCAGAATGCCAAATTTCACACTATCGCAATGATTTGTGAGAGTGAAAAGAGTGGGGTGATGCACTTTGGAAGGAGTAATTTGACAAGAAAGTACTCAATGAATGGGAGGACACTAGGATGTTCTGTGGAACAAAGGGACCTTGGCGTGTTTATCCACAAATCTCTGAAAGCGGAAGGGCATGTTAGTAGGGTGGTGAAAAAGGCATATGGGACGCTTGCCTTTATCGATCGAGGCATAGATTATAAAAGCAAGTGAGTCATATTGGAGTTGTATAGAACTTCAGTGAGGCCACAGCTAGAGTACCTTGTGCAGTTCTGGCCGCCACATTATCGGAAGGATGTGATTGCACTGGAGGGGATGCAGGGGAAATTCACCAGGATGCTGCCTGGGATGGAAAATTTAAGTTATGAAGAGAGGTTGGGTAGGCTTGGGTTGCTTTTGTTGGAGCAGAAAAGATTGAGGGGCGGCCTGATTGAGGTGTACAAGATTATGAGAGATGTGGACAGAGTGGATAAGGAGCAGCTATTCCTCTTAGTTGAAGGGTCAGTCATGAGGAGATAGAGGTTCAAGGTGAGGGGCAGGAAGTTTAAGGGGGATGTGAGGAAAAATGTTTTTACTCAGAGGGTGGTGATGGTCTGGAATGCCTTGCCTGGGAGGGTGGTGGAGGCAGGTTGCCTCGCATCCTTTAAAAAGTATCTGGATGAGCACTTAGCACATCATAATATTCAGGGCTATGGGCCAAATGCTGGCAGATGGAATTAGGTGGGAATTCAGGTATTTCTAATGTGGTGGTGTAGACTCGGTTGGCTGAAGGACCTCTTCTGCACTGTATGATTCTATGATTTGTACCACGGAGAAAAGGATGCTTTTTGGAAATGTTGACTCTGGGTGACCAAGGTTTTGCCATGGAGAAAGCAACGGGGAATTATCAGCTCCTTTGTCTCCTTGGTAATTCAAAAAAGGTGCAAAGCTTGAACGTATTCCATTTGTTTGCAGAGTACAGCTCCTAAATATGAACGTATGCCACCAGTGTAAATGAGCCAGATTACAAGCTTGACTGGTTGTTAGTGTAGCTATTAGCACACTAAGGATTGTTTAGCAAGTACTGCCCAAATGTGGAACCATATCTAACAGTAGCCATTTTGTTTTGGGTTTTGTAAGTGCAGTCTGTTTTCTGTCTATTCTGAACAACCGAGGGAACACAGTTCTTGTTGCTTTCTCCATGGCAACATATAGTCGACTTTCAGTAGTATTCAAGTTTTGTACTACCAAGTGATTACTTTTGTAATATATTTTCCTCCCCACAGTCCAAAAGATGTGCTGGTTAGGTGCATTGGCCATGCTAAGTTCTCCCTCAGTGTACCCGCAAAGGTGCCGGAGTGTGGCGACTAGGGAATTTTCACAGTAACTTCATTGCAGTGTTAATGTAAGCCTACTTGTGACACTAATTAAATAAATATATATGTTGGATATATTTTATTGTGCCTTAACCAACTATATTTGAACTGTGCAAGTTTGCAGTGTCCTTGAGGCCATAATCACTAATAAAACATTACAATTTGTCTCGCTCTGATCCACAGTGAAATGACTCCCCTCACTCCCTTTCCAATGAACTCCATCCACAATAGCTTTGCTCAGTTAGTCTGTCTGTGTACCTTTGTAACTTCCAATCTACACAAATAACGGAGTCCATTGATTTATTGTCATCAGTAAACTTGGATGTACAATGCTTTATTCGTTCATTCAAGTTAAGATAATCCAATTCAGGTGGGCACTATAAAATAAATGGCAGAACCATCAGGAGCATACACACACACAGAGATCTGGGAGTACAGATCCACAAATCCTTAGAAGTGGCAGCACAGGTGGAAAAGGTGATGAAGAAAGCAAATAGCATGCATGCCTTCATTGGACAGGACATCGAGTATAAAAGTTGGCAAATGATGTTACAGTTGTATAAAACGTTGGTTAGGCCACATTTGGAATACTGTGTCCAATTCTGGTAACCACACTTTCAAAAGAACGTGGAGGCTTTGGAGAGAGTATAGAAAAGGCTTACCAGGATGTTGCCTGGTATGGAGGGTATTAGCTATGAGGAGAGATTGAATAAACTGGGATTGCTCTCCCTGGAAAGAGGTAAGCTGAGGGGCAACCTGACAGAAGTTTATAAAATTATGAGAGGTATAGATAGGGTGAACAATTGGAAGCTTTTTCCAAGGGCAGAAATGGCAATTACAAGGGGGCTCAAGTTCAAGATAAAAGTTCAAGGGAAAGGTTCAGTGGAGATGTGCGGGGGAAGTTTTTTATACAGAGGGTGGTGGGGGCCTGGAATGCACTGCCAAGTGAGGTGATTGAGGCACTTATGTTAGCCACATTTAAGACTTATCTTGATATGAACAAACAAGGAATAGAGGGATATAAGCGGTTGGTCTAGATAGGACAACGTGATCGGCACAGGCTGGGAGGGCCAAATGGCCTGTTCCTGTGCTGTACTGTTCTTTGTTCTTATTAATGTATAGGATGAAAAACTGAGACCCCAGTTCAGATCCCTGGAGAACACCACTCTTGTTACATGTTGTCAGAAAATGTCCCTTTTATCCCTAAGTTATGTCTCTCACCTCTCAACCAATTACCAACCTATTCCACTACGATACTGCCATTTCTGTGTGTTCCAATTTTTGCTAATAATCTCTTGTGCAGAACCATACAAAATGTCTGCTGGGAGTTCGTACACATAAATGTGTTGATAGTTATCAATTTGAATCATTTGAACTTCATGTTAATTGAATAAATACCCCATGATTTCACTTCCCATTGTCCTACTTTGATTCCAAATATTTCCCTGCGATTTGCTCATTGAGATGACCAGTTTCATATATTTTTTGCAGAAAACAAGTTCCTTAAAGTTGACTTCATCATTTGGAAATGCAATTTTTCTATTCATCACTCTCATGACAAGAAGAAAAGATCAACTCAATTAGTTTAATTGGCCTACCCTTCACAAATCCATGCTGATATTCTTTGATCTGCCACCACTCCTTGGGTGGGATTTTACGGTCTTGCTCATCCCGAAACTGTAAAATCCTATCCGAGGTTAACAGACTTTTCCATGGTCCGCCCCTTGCCCACTTTGATTCCTGTGGTGGGCATGATCGTAAAATTCCAGCCCTTAAATTCCATTTTTTTCCCTGGTGATAGATTCCAATAACCTCTCCACAACTGATGTTAAACTGAAATGACAGCAGTTTCTTGGTTTCTCTCTTGTCTTTCTCAATAATGGAATCATATTTTAAAATTTCCAAAGAACAATAATTAATCTGGAATTTCCTCAACTAATCTGTTTAATTCCGTCAGCTCCTAGAGATTTCTTTTACCTTAGGTGCCATTATTTTCTCCATTACTATTTTAATCCCTATATTCAATCCAATCTATTAAATTGGCTTTTTGTGTTCATTATACTGCTGGTATTTTGTTTTCGTCCTTCACTACAAAAGTGGATATGAACTATTCCTTTAACAAGCCTGCCTTTACATTATTGGTCATGAATAATCTCACCTTATTCTATCTTTAATGCAACCACATTCTCCTTTATTATCCCTTTAAATCTTTTTCATAATTCTTTTGTAGCACCTCTTGATACTGACTCTTAAACATTTGTTGATCATTGCTTCTTACCTGCATAAGTGATTCCTTTGGAAGTTTTAGAAATATTTCATGGGATGTGGGTGTCGCTGGCAAGGCTGGTATTTGTTGCCCCTCCCTCATTACCCTTGAACTGAGTTGCTTGCTAGGCCATTTCAGAAGGCAGTTAAAAATCAATGCTGCAGATCTTTTTTGATTTGATTTATTATTGTCACACATATTGGTTTACAGTGTAAAGTATTGCTTCTTATGCACTATACAGATAAAGCATTACATTTATAGAGAAGGAGAGGAGAGAGTGCAGAATGTAATGTTACAGTCATAGCTAAGGTGTAGAGACATATCAACTTAATGCGAGGTAGGTCCATTCAAAAGTCTGATGGCGGCAGGGAAGAAGCTGCTCTTGAGTCATATATAGATCAGACCAGGTAAGGATGCAGATTTTCCTCCTGAAAGGATATTAGTGAATCAGATGAATTTTTACGACAAAGTCAACACCGGTTGACATGGTCATCATTACTGAGACTAGCTTTCAATTATAGATTTTTAAAAATTAACTGAATGTAAATTCCATCAGCTGCCACGGTGGGAGTTGAACCCATTTCCTCAGAGCATTAGCCTGGGCCTTAGGATTACGAGGCCAATTATATTACAACTGAACCACTGTCTCCTTAATAGTGACTTTGCATCAAACTATCAAAATACTTAGCAGCCTTGGTACCTGGAATTTCAAGGATGGTTCATATGGGAAATGGAACTATCACTTAATGTAGCATGAAGTGCTCTTCTGATGTTGGGTGAAGGCAGGTTACTCAAGACAGTGTTCAGAAAAGATCTAGCTTGCATATAGTTAATGTTATATCAGCTCAGAGTGTTTCATTGTAACAATGAGAGCAAAAAACATGGGTATCTTCATCTTTCAGTGCATACCTCCTTTAACTTAATAAATACAAAATTAAGCAGTATATAAACTGACTTTGAGTACATTTTTACAGTTCTATCAAAGCAAGGTCATTCATTACTTTGAAAAAGATGCACCCAGGGTATCTGAAAATGGTAATCCTTTCTTTCTTTGAATCTTCATAAAATATTTATTCTGATGAAGAGGAAAGATAACATTAATGTTATTTACTTATATAACATGATTTCCTGTAATACAAAGATGATTCTTCCTTTGAGCTTTTCCCTTGCCTCAGAGGCATGATTTCTACTTCCCGATGTCCCACAGCTGTGCAGCTGAAGTTAGGATCTTGAAGGACCCGCTATATTCAGGCAGATTGAAAATCTGGTGCCAACACACTATCAGAAAACAGATTCATATACAAATTCTTTAAGGTACTGTCATGCCCAGTAATGGCATGTCATATTCCTAACTTTTAAGATACAAATTTCATTCAATGCGGACTCTGAAATGAACCTTTTCTTTTTAAAATGAACAATGTGCTGCTGCAAAGAAGGTCAGCTGACCTGGTGTGTGACTAGGCAATGACCTAGTGGTATTATCGCTAGACTATTCATCCAGAAACTCGGCTAATGTTCTGGGATCTAGGTTCGAATCCCACCATGGCAGATGGTGGAATTTGAACTCAATAAAAAAAATCTGGAATTAAGAATCTACTGATTACCTTGAAACCATTGTCGTTTGTCAGAAAAACCCATCTGGGTCACTAATGCCCTTTAGGGAAGGAAATCTGCCATCCTTACCTGGTCTGGTCTACATGTGACTCTAAAGCCACAGCAACGTGGTTGACTCTCAACTGCCCTCGGGCAACTAGGGGTGGGCCAGTCAGCGATGCCCATGTCCCATGAATGAATAAAACAAAAACTGACTCACTGTCTAACAGAGACATGAGGATGCATTCCAGATGAAAAGATGTCAACCACACATACTGTGAGACCATCAAAAGACATTCCCAAATTCAATGGGCCTTTATTGAAACAAAAAGGTGATTGTCTTAACCCCCTCAAGAATGCCTTCAAAGGAAGAGATGGTAACATAGTGGCAATGTCACTGGACTATAATCCAGAGGCTGCTGTTCTGGGGACATGGTTTCAAATCCTAGCATGGTAGTTGGTGGAATGTAAATTCAATTAACTAAACTTAGAATTGAAAGCTAGTCTCAATAATAACGACCTTGAAACTATCATCAATTGTTGTTAAAACAAAAACCCTCTGGTTCAATTTGCTTCCCTTTAGGAAAGGATATTTGCCCTTCTCCTTACCTGGTCTACCAGACTCGCAGCAATGTAGTTGACTCTTAACTGACCTCTGAAAAAGCCTAGCAAACCATTCAGTTCTTGGGTGATTAAGAATGGGCAACATCTCTTGTCAGCAATGCCTACATCCTGTGAAATAACTTTTAAAAAATCCATATCAGGACGTGGCTAACCATGCCAGACCACTACCATATTTGGAAAAGGAACTACAGTTGTGAACAGTCACATGGTAAGGCAGTCATGTGTGTCCCTTTATAATTTGTAAATGCTGACTACAGCAAGTAAGACACAGCAGCAGCAGAAAGAGTTGCTTTGCCTGAGGAACCAGAGGCTGTAACATCACAAGGCCTCAAAGCTTGTTACTTCTCCTGTCCACCAATACAGTAAACTGACATCCTGGTAAAGAGACTACAAGCAACAAACCTTGCAATCTGCTGAAAATCCATTCCCTTGAGAGGATCCTGAAATGATCTCAACTGTTGAATTCACCTAAACTATCCTTCAGGAGTGAAGATGTCTTTTTCATATCGGCCTGCAACATTGATTTGTCGGACAAGGACAATCAGGTGAATTATGCTCTGGGGAACCTAGTTCAAATCCCACCATTGTAGATGGTGGCATTAGAATTCAACAAAAATCTCTAATTAAAAGTCTCTAATGACCTGGAAAACATTGACGTAAAATCCTTGTTCATTAATGTCCTTGAGGAAGGGAAATCAGCTGTGTTTACCTGGTCTGGCCTCCAGACCGACAGCAATATGTTTGACTTTTATCTGCCCTCTGAAATTGCCTAGCAAACCACTTAATTCAAGGGCAATTAGGGATGAAAGCCCACTTCCCTTGGAAAGAATAAAAAACAGCCTCCTCTCAAAAGCGTACTGATTATCAACAATTGGGAAGAGAATAGGAATTTTCGCAAATGCGTCTCAGCCTGTTTGTCAGAGTACAACATTGATAGTTATTATTAACAATTTCTACTGCAATGCAGAACAGCTAGTTTCTTTTAGCATTATGTAATAAGTAGCATGCAAAAGCACGAAGACTCCTAACTTATAAACTTTCAGATGTTTCTACACCATGTTAGCCAGTCTGCATGCGAGTAATACAAACACCTTCAGGTCTGCCAAGAAATCTACAAGTCCTTGGGACAAAGAAAACAAACTGTCCTGTGCTTCACTTTTCGGAAATCTTTATGTTATGTGGAAATGCACAAAATTTTTCCATTCTAAAGAAATTGACACTATTTGTGAAATAATCGATAATGGATATCAACATGAAGTGTTTAGATATATAGAGGAGGTTTTTCTTCTTGCCAGACAAATAATCCTCCAATCTCTTGTGGAGATGGAAGTGCATTGCCAAAAAAAGCCCTGTCAAAGATTTTAAAATATTTTTAAAATCAGCTATTCGAATAGATCCCATCCATGGAATTCAAACGGCACTATTTCACTATGCTACTGGAAGCATTGTCATCAAATGAAATGATGTTGGAGATCGCTGCAACAGTCCAACTGGAAGCTATTTTCTCCCCTTACCTATTAGAAGGCACAGAATGGTCATGTCATATGGCATGCCTATGTGATCCTTCAGTGTAAATACATAACTCAACGATATATCTGCAACATGTGAAGTCTTTTTAAGCAACATCTAATTTTCAGAAAGGATTATTAGAAAGTTAGGATTATATCAAGTTATTTAAGGAATATTAGGTAACTAATTAGTTGGCAAGCAATAATCACTAAGTTAATATTGTGTTCAAGGATTACAATAATTTTCGTAAAAGTTGTAGGGAAAAAAAATTCTCTTGCAACAGCATGAATGCTATTTCCAATGCAAACAATACCAAAGCTATGTTTGCACTAGGGAGCAAAAGTTTTATTTTCACTCCCAGCACCAGCTGCAATTATTAATTATGTGTAAAGTAACTGACCTCACAATCTCAGAGTATTTGCAATGTGATACCAGTTATTTTGAAACTTTGCAGTTGGGGGGGGGAGGTGAAATTGGAATGTAGGTCAAACAACCATCCCCCTTCTTCTGTGCATACATTTATTATAGAAAAGCTCAAGCACTCTGTCATTATTCTCTTCAGAACCTACCTAACACCTTTCCATCCACTTGCTGCGTAGTGCGATTTCTTATGAATGAATTTGCAGGGCTGTGCAATAAGATATTGCAGAAGAAGAGGAAGATCTATTCCACTGTATCCTTGTGAAGGTATGTACCTCATACTTTCTTTCAGCTACTGATCATGGATTCCATGGTATCATGAACTTAGATGACGTTGCATAGATAGTCATATATAAACAGTAAGTTCATTGAATGGAATCCTTCCCATTCGCAAAGCCTATATTGGCCAAAGAAACCCATGGGAATCATCAATGAGGCTTGTACTTTTCGGAATCACACCACCCCAAAAAAGGTAGACAACTCCTCCTTGTTACTGTTTCTTTCGCTCCAAAATTAAATGTTGGCCATTCGGCTAACCTGACATAAGCAGCAGTGACTGAAGTTTGGCTGATCTGGTGACTAGTCTCTGAGGCAGTGCAATTGGAGCCAGTTGCATAGAAGTTGAAAATGGTAGTGACCCTCATGGCAGTAGAAAGAGCTATCCTTGTCCAAGCATGTTTAGCAGATGAGACCTCAGGACTAAACAACGCCCTGAGACTGATGCCTGATTTCTTGGGCAGCCTCCCACCAACCCACCATGATTTTGAAAGAAGAACTGCAGAAATCTTGGAGAAAGGGAGAAATCTTGTTCTATAGGGAGTGGGATAGCTTGATCTTGGTTTCAGATGAAGGTCGGCACAACATCGTGGGCCGAAGGGCTTGTTCTGTGCTGTAATGTTCTATGTTCTATGTTCTAAATGGCACAGAGTTTATGTGGGGTTTCTGGGGATCCTCCACTGATGGAATGACAGACAAGTGGGCGAACCCCCAGAGGCATGCATCACCCAACTAAGGTCTTGGAAGTAGTTCTCCTCAAATATGCTTAACTGACTGTGGCAGAGTAGTGATAGTTGGACTAGACAGATGCATGTTGTCTTCCTGTTCGCTGAAGGCATGAGGAATTCCCAGGAGACTGCCAAACTACTAATGGAGTCTATTTAAATATAAAATTGAAGTTCCCATAACTGTAGTGGATAAAATCTTAGGCTGGGATTTTCTGCTTTTGTTCGTGATGGGGGGGATTGGAAAATATTGGGAGAAGGCCTAAAATCGGTATTACATCATCACAAGACCAGGTCAGGATTGTGCACTTCAACTGTTAATGGTGGGCCATGTTTCCTGCTGTTGCACATTGGGAAAATTATTTCAGTATATTTACATCTCATTATGATGCCTGCTTGCTGGAATCATCCCGCCACGCTGCATCATCCGGGTACATCGGTATATAATTAGAACAACACGTTTCACAGTAGTGCAGAAATGACGTGCACCTGGCAACCTGCACTTCACTTGTCACTTTGCGGTTAGTTCACCTACCATGCAAGTTTTTGGTAAGATACAGTTCAGGACCAATAATATTTTATTTAAAGCATGCAAGGTTTGAGGTTCAAGAGATTTGCAAATAGAATAAAGTCATAAGACTCCACAGGTTTTGAATAAGCAAAAGTAAACTTTATTGTCCAAGGTAAGAAAGATAAAACAATTTACAATATTCACCTCATACTCCAACAGTCAGGGTAAATATGAGGTACATGTGAATTAACAAACCAACTATGGGCGGCATGGTGGCACAGTGGTTCGCACTGCTGCCTCACAGCCCCAGGGACCCGGGTTCGATTCCTGGCTTGGGTCACTGTCTGTGTGGAGTTTGCATGTTCTCCCCGTGTCTGCATGGATTTCCTTCAGGTGCTCTGGTTTCCTCCCACAGTCTGAAAGACGTGCTGGTTAGGTGCATTGACCCGAACAGGCGCCGGAGTGTGGCGACTAGCGGAATTTCACAGTAACTTCATTGTAAGCCTTACTTGTGACTAATAAATAAACTTTACTATGGTCGAAGACACTACATTGCACAATAAATGGCAAGTGTGACCAAGACAGAGTCCATGAATTTCACAACAACCCACCCAGACATCAGTAACACTAGTCAACCAAACTCACTGAAACTCTGTCTATCTCATGAGAGACTCCAGTTATCACGTTCAAAGATTTACCTTGGAATTCACTCCTGAAACACCATAGCCCCTATCCCCCCTTCCCTCCCATCCCCCCTTCCCTCCCATCCCCCTTTCCCCCCTTCCCCCCCACCCCCAACACTGACCTCCAACAGTACTGTAATGGACTTACAGCACATGAATTCTTACAGTTCAAGAAGTCAGATTCACCACCACTTTCTCAAGGGCAATAAGGGATGGGTAATAAATGTGAACCTGGTCAGTAACACTCACTTCCCTAATGTGAGTGGCTGATTGAAAGTAAATGTTTGAACTGAGATAGAGTGAGGTATGGCAAAGGTTGAAAATGCTGCAGAGATAGAAGTGAACAGTTTTAGTTGTGGTTAGTATTTGGGTTTTGAAATTCAATTCTGGCTTGATGCAACCACAGAATTCACAGGGCCTGAGTAAGGGGTGAGGGACGTATTCAGTGACAGGAAAGTGGAGTTTCTGATTCAGGCGAAGATAGTTTGCTCATGCCAGTATCTAGTTGGAGGAATTTATTTGTCAGTCAGGCAGTCTGACAACATAGAGTGGGTAAAAATTTAAATTTTAAATCAGTGGGCAAAAATAGTTGATGGTAAGTAGGAACACATTTTACAGCCTGCCCAATGCAGTTGCAATTGAAATAATGTGAAATGGGCTGTCAGTTCACCATTCCTCTACAATGAAGGTTAAAATCACTCCAGAATGTTTTAATGAATGGAAAAATAAGGAAGAGCAAAGGGAAGAATGCAAGGTTTTTTCGGAACATGAACAAATTTCCCTAGCGTTATGAGTTGGTGATGGTGGGGTGTATTGATGTAATCATTATTACCACAGGCATAGAACTAAGTGTCCCTAAAACCCATTGAGACCACCATTTTCAATGCTGACTGACTACAAGAACAATGGCTGTACTTTGCTCAACTACCTGCAGCCAGCTAGATTTATTTGCTGGACATTATTTGGCCCAGAAACAGGATGATGAAAAATAGAATTGAATGATTTCAGTATATGGTAGCACTATTAAAGCACCTTCAAACACCAGACAGTTTTTACCTCTCTGTAGAATGCCAATTTCTCAAGCTCATTTGTAAATTCCATATGACTGGTAGCTTGATCATTCAATTGGATCTTTAAAGAATTCCCAATAATGGCTCTGGTAAATGATAGCTCTTGCTCTAATTTCTGCTTCAGCAACCCGGTGGTAGTTCTCTCACTCATCACAAAACTGATAGCACCCATTACGTGGGGTTTCCTTGGCTCTTCTCAAGTTCCAGACTATGCCTCTATTGCTGAATTCTACTTCTGCTATTTCTCTCAACCCTTTTTACCTTTCATTCACACCTTGATGCTCTAACTCCGGTTCCTTCACTGCTTGCTGGTGAATATTGCACTGTTTCTTACTGGCCCGAATAGATTTTCTAGCTATTTCCACCTTTTCCATAATGTTTTTTTTCCCCTTAACTTTGAAATAGCTAGGTTGCTTCTCATTTCGATTAAGATCACTAACTTTTAACTCATTTTCTATTTGCTGTAGTTTTTGGTTAACTGTATCCAACTCTTTTCTCTCTTCACTCCTACTTCTCCTTCTCCTGTGGCTTGTCTTACTTTCTGACTAACTACAGCTTTATTGTTTGCTTGTAGTTTGTTGCTAAAAGTTTCAATATATTTCTCATTACAGTAGAAAAGGATGGGTCTTGCTGCTTCACCTCTTCATTTAGTCATTTGGGGTCTGCTGTTGCCCTCTTTCTGGTTATCTCCATGCCCCCTCTCCGGGTCTTCCAATAATCCCCCTTTTGTGGGGTTTTCAGTGCTCCACCCGCTCCGGGATTTCTCAGCAACCCCTTCTCCGGGGACTTCAATGCTCCCCCATCACTGGGGTCTTCTACTGCCTACTCTGAGTTTGGCATTGCCTCTTCCTTGAGGACCTGTTACCTCCTCTGAGCTCCAGTGTGTCCTCTTCCTAGATGTCTTAATTATCTCCACTGAGATCTTACATTGCTGACAGACCCCCTTTTCAGAGTTGCCCTTAATCTGAGGTCTTCTCTGATTTTCTTGTCCTTTGTTCCTTCTTGTGGTTTTGTCAGGTGACCTTCTTCTGCTGTGCTATCTTAAAGACAGTAAGAAGTTTAACAATACCAGGTTAAAGTCCATCTGCGCTGCGACAACGGATGAATGAACACCGCTCGACAATCACCAGGCAAGACTGTTCTCTTCCTGTTGGGGAGCACTTCAGCGGTCACGGGCATTCGGCCTCTGATATTCGGGTAAGCGTTCTCCAAGGCGGCCTTCACGACACACGACGGCGCAGAGTCGCTGAGCAGAAACTGATAGCCAAGTTCCGCACACATGAGGACGGCCTCAACCGGGATATTGGGTTCATGTCACACTATTTGTAATCCCCACAGCCTGCCTGGACCTGCAGAGTTTCACTGGCTGTCCTGTCTGGAGACAATACACATCTCTTTAGCCTGTCTTGATGCTCTCTCCACTCACATTGTTTGTATCTTAAAGACTTGATTAGCTGTAAGTATTCGCATTCCAACCATTATTCATGTAAATTGAGTTTGTGTCTTTATATGCCCTGTTTGTGAACAGAATTCCCACTCACCTTAAGAAGGGGCTTGGGGCTCCGAAAGCTTGTGTGGCTTTTGCTACCAAATAAACCTGTTGGACTTTAACCTGTTGTTGTTAAACTTCTTACTGTGTTTACCCCAGTCCAATGCCGGCATCTCCACATCATGACTATCTTAAAGAGACAGAGACCACAATCATTACAATGGTAATTGAAGTAAGACACATGGGAAAATAGAATCCATACAGTGCAGAAGGAGACCATCTGGCCCATTGCGTCTGCACCAACCACAATCCCACCCAGGCACTTTCCCCGTAATCCCACGTATTTACCCCGCTAATCCCCCGACACTAAGGGGCAATTTAGCATGGCCAATCAACCTAACCCACACATCTTTGGAGTGTGAAAGGAAACCGGAGCACCCGGAGGAAACCCACAGAGACATGGGGAGAACATGCAAACTCCACACAGTGACCTGAGGCTGGAATTGAACCAGGATTCCTGGTGCTGTGAGGCAGCAGTGCCAACCACTCTGCCACCGTGCCACCCGTAAAAGAAATCCTGGGCTCATCCGGGATTTGAACCCGCGATCTCTCGCATTTTAATGCCATTACCCAAAGCATTACCCCCTACACCAATGAACCAACCACCAAAGTGCATCTTACCCAGACCCACCTCCGGCCCTATCCCTGTAACCCCATGCATTTATGCCACTAATCCTCCTAACCTACATGTCGTTGGACACAAAGGGACAATTTCGCATGGGCAATCCACCTAACCTGCACATCTTTGGACTGCGGGAGGAAACTGGAGCACCCGGTAAATTGGTCATGGCCCATTTTCAAGTCTGAACCAGGAATCAAGGTTCACCCTCAAAATGTCAAGTATCCAGAGATCTATGTAGGCTAGTTCATGGTCTTCTAATAATCAGCTGCTGATTATACTGTTCCATAAATACCATAATCATTTAATGGAAATGGCATTACATACAGAGCAAAATTAAGTTTACAGAATGCAATGTAAAAAATAATAGCTGTCTTGGAAATGTTTCAAAGTTATAATAATTCTTCTGGGACATATGTGGCAGTCTTAAACCACTTAGGCTTTAGTTTCATGGTTTCTGATGTTATCTGTGTTCCTCAATCAGATTGCTGCTTTCTTGTTAGTCAAAGGAACCTATTTGTCTCTAACCAAGGGCCTATTGCATTTCTTTTGTCCCAAGCACTGAAACAAGAAAATGAGCATTCCGAACAACGTTGTAACATTTTGGACTGTATGCTTGTGTAGTTAAGACTTCCTACACCCATAGCACAGGTAGCGTTTCAGAATTACGCTTGTATTCTACACTTACCCATGGCTACAATGAAGATGCTGTGAATGGTTATGCCCAATAATATCCTTAACATGCTCAGCCCCTAGTAAACTTATCAAATTACATTCACTATCGGATTTTGCACAATAGAATTACTAAGGCAGCTATTTCAAGTTTATCCTATTACACCATTGTTCACAATGACGTTTACTACAAAATCACAACAGATTCAATCAGCACACCAGCATCATTGCAAATCCTCCACCCACTGCTCTGTAAATAGCCAGGATGGTTTCATGGGATTTTATTTATTTGTAAGCGTGGGATTATTGAGACACAGGGCCTTTAAAAGTTATGAGCTTTAATTTAAATTGGTATTGTCAATACATGGTCTTGTTTATTCTTTTCCGACAACATAATTGCCAAGGTGTAAGCACGGTTATAACTCAGAAGCTGCTGATCTGCGTTTCTGATGGTTAAAATGACCTTTTGCAATGTCACATTTTACAGGGATTTCTTTCACATTTTGACAATTTGTCATCAAATGAACTTTGTTTTTGCTTTATTAATGCTTTCAAATGCAAATATGTTAAACACATTTTTGCTCACTAAGACACGGGATGTCAATGTTCAAGAATGCAAAGTTTTCTAAATTCTCATTACACTGAAAAGTACCTCTAGGTCAAGCTTGGCATGTTAGAGTCCTATTGTACTGTCCAGAATAAAATCTCGACAGTGCACTCTGTTGCACCATGGTGGGATTGTTTCCTCAACTCCGGATACTGAGAGCAATGGCTAGTGAATTGGTGAGGCATATGGGCCGGAATTCTACCGACCCACCCGCCATGGGCAGGGGGCGGACCATGGAAAGGTCCGTTCACCTCAGGTGCTATTTTAAGGTTTTGGGACGAGCGAGGCTCTAAAATCCCACTGATGAAGTCAGTTTGTCATTGAGACTGCAGGCATCCTTCATCTGAAATTTGGAAGTTGTCAGTTGTGGAAGGTCTTCCACTGATTTGAACTCGATCTGAATGTTCAAAAGTGAAAAGGTAATGATTGTGGTAAATAGCACCAGCTAGCACCAACCGTACACATATTTATAATAAATTTGGTACAAGGGTCAGGCGTTCCATCAAAAAATCATTGGAATCTACTCTTGTGGAAAATCTCATTATATTGTCCATATTGTTTGCCTCTAGGTGGTGCTGTACTGTCAAATCTTCCTGATCACACAACATCCTTAGCTCAGTTGGCAGGACAGCTGACACCAACATGGCTCAATTCCAGTACTGGTTATTCATGGAAGACCTGCCTTCTCAATCTTACCTGAGGTGTGGTGATCCTCAGCTTAAGTCACCACCTTTTGAGGGGGTGAGCTGTATATGGTCATCTGGGACTATGGTGACATCACCTTCACTTATGTTCAAACAAATGGGTGTCCTGAAAGCTCAATGGATAGAAAACATGAGGCATACACATCAGAAGGCTTCCAGGTTCAACTGGTTTCTGATGAGTCTGTTAGAAGTAATATGCCGAAGGAAAAACCAACCACACTTCCTCTCTTGTTTATTATTTAGTGACCCTGTGGTAAGAATGTGAGTGTGTGGCTGTCTGCTGAGGATTGGATTGGACTTGCCGATGAGATCATTCAGTCAAATAATGCACCAACACTTAAGCTGGAACTTTCAATGTCAGAGAGGCCATAAGATGGGTATGAGCGAAGTGGTTGTTCACTATGCACCCTGCCTGATTTCCATACACATTGCAGTCAAAAAGGACAGTCAAGTGGGCTGTATAACTTGTGGCTAATCCATTACAACCTGTTTTATACACCATTGAAGCTGAAAGGTCCATCCATTATGTTGCTGTTCATACATGATAAAAGCCACCTGGATAAAGTGATGGAGAGTTGACTGTGGATATTGTGTTCTACATCTGGGTTCATCAAAAATATCAAGGTAGGAGGAGAGAAACTGGGAACGAAAGAGGTGTAGATCAGTTCACACCATATTGAAATTGTACAACCATATCTAAACAATAATACTGAAGGTCTAATTTACCTGTGAAATGTATTTAATTATCATTTTAAAATTAGCCCTATTTGTAAAATGGAAATCTCTCCCCAATCTTTTCAACAAATCATAGCTAGTAGTATTTTGTTCTACTTCCTGCTATGTCACTATCTGACATCAATTAAGCAGCAATAGAGAAAACTATTTTCTTCATGTACCAGATCTTCCAGTTTCTGGATTGTTGGAGACTGGGTTTATGACCTAAGATGTACATTGGGACCACACTCACTGTCCCGACTCACTAATCTCTATGGGAATTGCCCGGGAAGTTTGAACTTCTAATGGACAATTGCCCAGCTCACCAGGAGCCTCCGCAAAAGTCTCCAACTCTGAATTAAAGTTGATAGGTCAGACAGTTCCATAGTACTTCCTTGAATAGTTACCCAGGAAATATTAGACAGAAAAATTCTAGTCTAACTCCTGGATAATTACAGAACTGACCCCCAAATCACTCGCACTGGCCCCCAACTACCCCTAGACCCACTCACCAACTTACCCAACTCAACTACTTCACCCACCTGACACCTTACCCACCTACTCACCTACACCCTACTCTCAACTGCCAACCTACGCACCTCATACCAACCACCTTACCCACCTGCTACCCAATCCTCTGACCTCACCTGCCATATCCACTTATCTCAACCACACTCTACTGCCCAACCCATTCACTCATTCATTCCCTTTTGATTCATCCAATCACTAACATTTACACTGGACCTTTGAACTTACATTACAGCAGCTAGTTCCATAAAAAGAGGGCATGTCCTCTCTTCCCCCTGATGTGACAACGTTGTGATGGAGTTCTCTGAGGAATGCTGTGCTTCACATTTCTGGAAGAACCGAACTCGGAAGACCAGGCAAGAAATATGGAGCAACATCAGGGCGAGGAACATTCTGAGTGGAGCAGCAATCTGACAATGATTGCCTCTTGATGCAAGATCCAGTCCAATTGTTGCTGCACGATCAGGTTCCATATTTCAGTTGAAGGACATTAGGAATTATATGAATCAGCTTTAAGCTGATTGGAAAAAGATTGCATATTCCACAGAGGACTCTGACCAACAAAAGAGATACCAGCACAGTATCAGAACTATAAACTATTATCAACAGAAAACTATAAGCAGAACTCATTAATTGTGAGAATTAGTTACTAATTAAAGATCATAGAGGGATATGAAGAGATTAAATTTGATAATTTTTTGCTCTCTCAAACAGATTTAAGAAATTATTACATGCAATTTCGCAGGGTGGAAGAGTCAATTACTAGGGGGCACAGGTTTAAGGTGTGAGGGGCAAGGTTTAAAGGAGATGTACGAGGCTGATTTTTTACACAGAGTAGAGGGTGCCTGGAACTCGTTGCTGGGCGGGGGGGGGGGTAGTGGAAGCGGATGCGGTAGTGACTTTTAAGGGGTGTCTTGACAATACATGAATAGGATGGGAATAGAGGGATATGGTCCCCAAAAGGGTAGGGGGTTTTAGTTCAGTCAGGCAGCATGGTCGGTGCGGGCTTGGAGGGCTGAAGGGCCTGTTCCTGTGCTGTAATTTTCTTTGTTCTTTGCAATGTTGATGCTGCTGGCAAGGCCAACATTCATTACTCATCCATAATTATCCTTGAGCATATTATGGTGAGCCACCTTCTTGAGCTGTTGCAGTCCATATGGTGTAGATACACCCATAGGATCTTGACAGTGACGGAGAAGGAACAATGATATTATTCCAAGTAAGGATGCTGTTTGGCTTGGAGGGTAACTTGCAGTTGGTGGTGTTCTATTGCTCTTGTCCTTCTAGGCGAGTCAGATCACAGGTTTGGAAAGTGTTGTTGATGGAGCGTTGGTGAGTTGCTGCAATGCATTTGAATATGGTGCTCACTGCTGCCACTGTGCATTGGTAGTGGATGAAATTATTTTTTTAAAGTGGTGGATGGAGTGCCCATCTCACAGGTTGCTTGGTCCTGGATTGTGATAAAATGTATTAACTCAGAGACTACCTTTTACAGCAACACTGAATGAAACATCACCAAACAATTTTAGCTTGATGGAAATTGTTCACTACTTTGCCATAATATGAACTGGAAAATATCTGTGCAAACATCAAACAGACCACAGAGTGCTACATTACAGTGGAATAATTGATGTAAATCTATTTCACTTGTGAGGCTGATTGATTTTGTGACTCAGAAATAACCAGTATCAATGATTTTGTCACTTCTTGATTTGACTTGCAGGAGCTGATTTTTTAAATATCAATGAGTGACCCTTGCAGGGAGTAGTCAGGTGATTGTGGTCCACCATCCCACATATTCCATGCGGACAAATTAATTCCCTGCATCTTCTATGAACCAACTCCTTAATGTTCACCCCTCCACCCAACCACTGAGCTTCTCATAAACGTCAACTCATCCAAAACTCTGCTGCCTTCATCTTGTTCCATTCTATGACCTCTCATTCATCAGCCTATTCTTATTGATCACTAATGGTTCTCTTTGCCCCCAGCACATTGAAATCAAAATCCTGACCACACATGGCTACTCATTCTGTTGCTGCAGCATCTTCCACTGTTACATCCATGCCCATGATCTTTGCTACACTGATTCTGAACTTCTCTCTCCTGTTCTTCCAGCTGCAATGTACATTTATATTATAAATCCTGTACAAAACTAATTTTTATTGCTTAGGATTTCAACTCCATCGTTTCAAGCATTTTGGTTAGAAATGTTTTTTAGTGGTCTTGTTCAGATAATACAGGGGCCATTTGAGATATCCAGCCTCTTCAAATGATAGTCCAAAGAAATTGGTAGAGCCGCCATGGACTAAATAAAGTGCAATGAGAATGCAAATGAAACTTTCCACGTTCTCCCGCAAACTGATTGATTTAGTGATATCAGGACACAGCTGGGTAGCACATTATGATTGCTTTTGAACCTTAACTTATTGGGATGTCAATATTCTGCTTCTGTGTTAAGAAGTATCCTGCCTGTGTTTCTTCAGTTCTTGAATGTATTGTCCTCTGCTAATCAGTGCTTTAACTTCACTGTCATGCATTTAGAACTGTACCAGAACCATTTTTTTTTCCTGTTGCCAACTTCAATTGAATTAAGAGAGCCGGCGCTAATTGGCCCATGGTGAATTTTCTTCTTCTGCCCCAAACAGCCTTTGATCT
Source organism: Mustelus asterias (assembly GCF_964213995.1). Classification (NCBI taxonomy): domain Eukaryota; kingdom Metazoa; phylum Chordata; class Chondrichthyes; order Carcharhiniformes; family Triakidae; genus Mustelus; species Mustelus asterias. The sequence goes on from NC_135804.1 coordinate 33,459,831, forward strand.
GCATCTACCATAACTTCAAAAATTATCCTGCCTGATTTCCAAAGAGTAACTTGACCAGAAAATATGTCTTTTATACTTTACCTTAATGACAGTAGACATGTACTCTCACTTTTAAAAACACTAATGCTTAGTAAGTAGGTCCTGGGACTGTTTGGAAGTAGGGGTCAAGCAAATAGATGATCGAAAAAGAAGGACTTGCATTCCTATAGCACCTTACATGAAGTTCTAAAGAGGCTTACAACCAATGAAGTACTTTTGAAGTGTAACTACTGTTGTAATGTAGGAAATGTGAGAGCCAATGTGAGTGCAGCAAACTCCCACAAAATGATCAGAGAATCATTCTTTGTGATATGGATTGAGGAACAAATATTGGTCAGAGCATTAGTTTTCACTCTTCTTCAAAATACTGCCATGGAATCTTTAACATCCACCTGAGAGGCCAGGCGGAGCCTTGGTTTAACATCTCAACTGAAAGGCAGCACCTTCCTCAGTACCACACTGCAAGTGCAGCCTTGATTATTGTGTTTAAATCTTGGAGTAAGACTTGAAAATACAACCTTTTGCCTCAGATGTGAGAGGGCCACCAAGTGCATCATATCTGACACAGAGTTGAAAGTAAGAGAGCAGAACATGGATAAATATAAATGCAAAAATGAATGTACATTTCTAGTTCAAATCAGATAAACAGCATCACAGCATGAATGGAACAAAGGACATGAGATCCAGAGAACACATGTAGAGAGTGGGAGTGAATTGGAACACAGTGGTATTTTATACATAAACCAAACCATTTTTTAATGTCCATTTAAGTACATTTGACTACTGCTCCAGAACAAAGTTTTCCCTCATCTTCTTATCAACAGCCTCACCTTCTGCTCTGTCACTCTCCCTTTCATTCTTCTGATCACTTATTTTCTCGGAACATATTTATCAAAGACTGCACAGGCCCTTATCACTGATCAACAATGCATTTCCTTCAAAATATCCATTGTTTTATAAATCAGACTCTCACAATCCATTTTAATGAGTCAGTTGATATCTTGGATCTTACCATATCTTGGCTCACAGATGATAACTCCTCTTTATCTATACCAAGCTGTTTGATTATTATTATTTTTGCCCTATCACTTACCATATCTATCATAGTGGTGACATTGCTCTCAGTGCTGAGTTTCAATTTAACCGGTCCCCTTATTCTATGGTCACCTTCTCCTCCTTAGAGCACTTCTGTCTCCCTCTTAGAGCACTTCTCCCCCTTCAAGATCTTTCTTCTCTATTGTTGAACAAGGGTTGGTAATCTTCCTTCTATCTCTTCACTGAATGGGTTCATGTTCACTGCCTTCACATTTTACAGTAAAGTTTATTTATTGGTCATAAATAGGCTTACATTAACACTGCAATGAAGTTAATGTGAAAATCCCCTTGTCGCCACGCTCTGGCGCCTGTTCGGGTACACTGAGGGAAAATTTAGCATGGCCAATGCACCTAACCAGCACATCTTTCAGACTGTGGGAGGAAACCGGAGCACCTTGAGAGAACCCACACAGACATGGGGAGAATGTGCAAGCTCTGCACAGACAGTGACCCAAGCCAGGAATCGAACCAGGAGTCCCTGGCACTGTGAGGCAGCAGTGCTAACCACTGTGCCACCGTGCCGCCCCTGGACACTAAAGGGGTGGCAAGGGCCATAAAGTAACAGTGTAGACAGATCTATCTTGTTAAGGGCAACCATCGAGTGACAAAATACCAGTACAAATGGTCAAATGAAATTTGGCAAATTGGTTTGATCTCATAGTCATCACTGAAATGTGATTGCAAAGTGACCAAGGTTGGGAACTCAAAGTTACTGAATTTTTAAAAGAGGCGCAAAATGCAAAAGGGAGGAGGATAGCGCTGAAAATTAAGGATGAGATAAAGATGGGACCCAGAAAGGATCTTAGCCCAGAAAATTACAACATAGAATAAGTGTGAATGGAGCTAAGAAATAACAAAAGATAGAAATCACTGGTGGGAGTAGTTTATAGCACCCCCAACAATAATTATATTGTTGGGCAGAGTATAAATCAGGAGGAGCATACAATGCAACTGCAATAACCCTGAGGTACTTTAATCTACAGTTAGACGGCACAAATTAAATCGGCATAAGTAGTCTGGAAGGCAAGTTGATGGATTTACATTTGAGAACAATATGTTGAGGAAACGAAAAGGCGACAGGCTAATTTTAGATGTAGTCAGAGAGGGTAACAGTATGGAAACAGGCCCTTCGGCACAACTTGTCCATGCTGCCCTTTTTTTTAACCACTAAGCTAGTCCCAATTGCCCGCCTTTGGTCTATATCCCTCGATACCCATCTTACCCATGTAACTGTCTAAATGCTTTTTAAAAGTCAAAATTGTACCCGCCTCTACTACTACTGCCGGCAGCTTGTTCCAGACACTCACCACCCTCTGTGTGAAAAAATTGCCCCTCCAGACCCTTTGTATCTCTCCTCTCTCACCTTAAACCTATGCCCTCTGGCTTTCGACTTCCATGTATTTGTTAATTTTGAAATTGAGGTCTTAAATTTAAACGAAACTGATTATGAAGGGATAATGGGCAAGTTAGTTAAGATCGCTTGGGAAATTAGTTTAAAAGATATGACCATAGCTACGTACTGATGGGCATTTTAAAATATCTCATAATTCTCACTTAATAATTGTTCTCTTAAGGAATAAAACTCTACAGGAAAACATAGAAACATAAAAGCAGGACTAGGCTATCCAGCCCTTCAAACCTGCTCCACCATTCATTATGATCATGGCTGATCATCAAATTCAATATCCTGATTCCCCCTTCCCCTCATATCCCTTGATCCCTTTAGCCCCTAGAGCTATGTCTAATTTCTTCTTGAAATCACACAACGTTTTGGCCTCAACTACTTTCTGTGGTAATGAATTCCACAGATTCGCCACTCTGAGTGAAGAAATTTCTCCCAACCTCAGCTCAAAAAGGTTTACCACTTACCCTCAAACTATGACCCCTAGTTCTGGACTTCCCCGCCATCAGGAACATTCTTTCTGAATCTACTCAGTCTAACTCTGTTAGAATTTTATAAGTTTCTATGAGGTCCCCCTCACTCTTCTAAACTCCAGTGAATATAATCCTAACTGATTTAATCACTCCTCATATGACAGACCATGGCCCAGTCATGGCTAACTACATAAATTAAGGATAGTATTAGATTAAAAGAAGAGGCTTACAACATTGCAAAACATATTCCAAAACAGATCTTCAGAATTTGGAAGGTTTTAGAAAGCAAAGGATAACCAATAAATTGATGAAGAGGGAGAAAATAAAATGAGAATATTTACAAAGAAATATAAAAATCAGGTCATAAGAACATCATCTACATATAAAAAGGAAGAGATTAATGAAAGTAAATGTGTGTCTCTTATAGGCAGAAACAAGAGAAATTATAATGGAGAATAAGGAAATAGCAGAGATTAAAATGTATTTTATATCTGTCACCACAGAAGAAGACACAAAGTCACCCTATCACTATCCAATCAGAGGGAGAAACGTAAAGGGAATTAAGATGGAGAAAGCACAGGAGAAATTAATGGGACTAAAAGCCAGCAAATCCTTTGGTCAGCATCCGAAGGTTTTATAAGAGGTAGCTGAGGAGATAGTGGTTGCCATGGTTTTGATCTTCCAGAAATTCCTTAGATTCTAGAACCATCCATATGGATTGGAATGCAGCAAACAGAACCCCACTATTCAGTAAAGGAGGTAGAGAGAACACAAGGGCCTGCATGTCAGTTAGCATAAGGAGCAGGAAAAATATCAGAATCTAACATTCGTGGCGCGGTAACAGGGCACTTAAAAAATCAGAATGATTAGGCAGTCAGCACAGTTCTATAAGAGGGAAATTCCATTTGAAAAATCTATTTGAGGGTGTAACTAGAGGGTAGATAATAAAGGAAAAATAATAGAAGTAGTGCATTTGTATTTTTGAAAGGCATCCAGTAAGGTATCACACAAGAAATTGTTGCCCAAGGTGAAGACTCATGGGATTGGGGGCCATTTATTAGCAAAACTAGGGGTTGGTTGATGAACAGAAACAGAGATTAGGAGAGTGGCAGGTTGTAACTAGTCGGTGGGGGGAGGGGGGCATCGGTACTTGTGCCTCAACTATCTATAATCCATATTAATTCGGAGATTTTCTGACAATACAAAGTTAGATGGGAAGGTAACTTTCGAGGAAGATGCATGGAGCATGCAAAGCAATGCTCATTAAGCGAATGGGCAAGAAGGTGGCAGATAGAGTGAAAAAGAGAAATTATCCACTTTGATAGCAGGGATAGAAAAGCAGAATATTTTTTAAATGGTTGATATTTGGAGGAATATTCAGAGTGTCCTTTTACACAAAGCACAGAAGGTACAGCAAGCAATTGGGAAAGTTAATGCAATGTTAGCCTTTATTTCAAGAGAGTTGGAGTATACTTCAGCTTTATGGGGCTTTGGTGAGACTGCACCTTGTCTACTGCTTCCAGTTTTGTCCACTTTACCTAAGGAAATATATTCTTGCTTCAGACAGGATTTAATAATGACTCACTAGGTTGAGCCATGGAATGAGTGAGTTGTCCCAGGAGAAGTGACTGATTAGAAAGGGCCTTTAATCTCTTGAGTTTAGAAGAATGAGAGGTGATCGCACTGAAATGTACATAATTCATCTATCATAGAAACCCTACAGTACAGAAAGAGGCCATTCGGCCTATCAAGTCTGCACCGACCAGGCCCTACCCCCATATCCCTACATATTTTACCCACTAATCCCTCTAACGTACACATCTCAGGACACTAAGGGGCAATTTAAGCATGGCCAATCAACCTAACCCGCACATCTTTGGAACCCGCACTATTTTGACAGGGTAGATTGTCAGAGGTAGTTTCTCTGGCTGGAGAGTCTAGGACTAGGAATCATATTCTCGGAATAAGGTGTTGTTCATTTAGGACTAAGTTAAGGAGAAATGTCTTAATTCAGGAGCTTGTAACTCTTGGAAATTCTTTGCCACAGAGGGCTGTGGCTGGTTCGTCATTAGGTATATTCAAGACCAAGACTGATAGATTTTTGGATACTAAGGAAATAAAGGGATGCGGGATAAGGTGTGAAAGTGAAATTGAAGAAGGAAACTAGCCATGATCATGTTGAATGGTGCAACAGACTCAAGGGACCATCTGGCCTGCTCCTATTTCTGAGGGGCCTTACTCTAAAACAAAATATCGTGAATGCTGGAAATCTGAAATACATGCTGAAACTGCTGGAAACACTCAGTAACTCATGCAGAACCTAGGAAGAGAGAAACAACGTAAACGGGGATAAAATTGGATATATCGTGAAAACCGATGCAATTATCACAATGCACAATTAACCCTTCTGATGCTGGCATCATGCAAAATCTGCGCTGCTTATTCATTTATACGATTACTGAGAGTGCTGTTGAGTGGCTGCACGCCTGAACAAAGGGTTCAAAATCATAAGGGCTAGCATGAATTCAGACCAGCCTGCAGAACTTAAAACGGACCTGTTAAAGGGGCCAGACTGATGCGGTGATTGTCAATAACAGAGGAAAGGTCAGTTGTGGGACTATTGTTGAATGGGGAGTTGGTGTTGTATTTACTGGAAGCATGGTCGGATAGGCCAATCATGGACAGTCCAGCTGGACAGGAGTCACCTTCTTTCCTCCTCCTCTTCCTGTTTCTCCTCCTCTTACTCAGCTGCTTTGTGTGGCGACTAGGGGATTTTTACAGTAACTTCATTGCAGTGTTAACGTCAGCCTACTTGTGACACTAATAATAAATAAACTTTAGTGGCCTTGGGATGATGAGGTTTTGCGTTTTGAAGCATTGAATCATGAGATATGCTCTGGAGAGTACTGCAGCGCTCAGTCAAAGCAAGAGAATAATCTTACTAACCAAAATGGCCTGCTCAATGGCCCTTTTGTGTGGCAGCATGACTGTTGTTATATACATGCTGCACATTTGTGCATGGATTGTGCACTGGAGTCATGAGCCCAGTGATTAATGGATAGCCATTGTTTCCCTCCGGTTTCTCATGATGCTCAAATGCTGGTGGTACAATATGACTGCTGCCAGGATACAAGGCATTAGGAGCAGGTGGCCAAGGTGGCAAGACATGAGGGCCTGGCAGCAGTGCCACAAATCATGAAGAAGGAAGAAAGAAATATGTAGATCGTACATTGTGCCTTGCACAGCTTCAGGCTATTCCATAGTGCTTTCCAGCCAGCGATGTACTGTTGAAGTGTTGCCACTGATGTAATTTAGGAAGCGTGGTGGCCACTTTATTGACTGATAATCTGTTTCTGTGATGTTGATTGCTGGATAATTATTGGCCGGGGCACCAGGGAGAATTCACCAGCTCTTACATAGAAACTAGAAGCAGGAGTCGGCCATTTGGCCCTTCGAGCCTGCTCCACCATTCATCTTGATCATGGCTGATCATCAAATTCAATATCCTGATCCCAGCCCCCCTCCACTCTTCCTCTCATATCTCTTGATCCCTTTAGCCCCAAGAGCTATATTTAATTTCTTCTTGAAATCAGATAATGCTTTGGCCTCAACTACATTCTGTGGTAGTGAATTCCACACGTTCACCACCCTCTGGGTGGAGAAATTTCTCTTCTTCGGAATAATACCATTGTTCCTTTTACATCCATCTGAGGGGGCTGGCTAGGTTTAATGTCTCATCTAAACCTCTGACAGTGCAACATTCCCTCAGGACTGCACTGGATTTTCAGCTTTTGTGCTTTGAACACTGGAATGGGCTTTAAACCCACTCTTCTGACTTCAGTTGATTCTAGTCATTAAAATCATTCTGGGTAATAAGCTGCACAAATCAGTAATGGGACATTCAGTATCTGTGATTAAAATCTTCTGCTGATGTTAATAGCCACAAAAGGAGAAAGATGCCAGAGCACATAACATGTTTCAAAGAGATTTTAAGTATAGTATCTTGTTAATTATGTCTTGGAAGAAAGGTAGACTATTTTTGGTTGACACAGACATGTGATAACCCTGGCACAGAATTGTGAAGGTCGGACAGAAAATGCCCTGAAAATAATTGCAGTCTCCCACATGAAAAGGAATGGAAGGAGACTGTCAGAAGTATCTGAGCAATGTGAAAAGACAGCCAGGGAGCTGAACTCCAGTCACAAGACGGTGGGACATACTGCACCTCAACTTTGCTCTTGATGCAACATAAGCTTACTGAACATGCAAGAGAAAGAGAAAGGGTTGGTTCAAGCCAGCTTAAAGATTCAGCTTACATGAGAAAGGCATCTCTGCATTTTCTAACTTTTGTGAAGTGTTGCAATAGAAGATTGCACGACAGGATTTACCTAGCTCGAAGGAAGGAGGTTGAGTTGTGATGGGGAGGGGGTGGTTTTGGGGTGAAGCACAGAAATGGTGGGAGCTGATTTGTGATGGCTTCCTGATGCATTCCTGCTTCAGGCTGACTTTCCCCAGGGGGCATGAGGAATAGTGTCAGCTGCCCCCCGCTACAGAGAGGCAGCCAAGTAGTCTAATTAAGGCCCCCGTTACGGATCATTTTGTGATGATGCCAGTACTTTACTAACATCAGAGTGACTCCTTGTCATGTGCAGAGGCCGTCAGCTCAGTTGAGGTGGTCTCGCAATGGCAGGCCAGTGGGCCATTGAAGCTGGTGGTTGTCCAATGACTGGGCCCTCTGATGTGATGGAGTAGCAGGGTGCTCTGAAGGCTAACACTGGCATGGACAGATGTCCATGGGTAGAACAAAAATTCTCTAAGCCATCCTTGAGGCTTCAACTGAGGCAGTGGAAGACAGGAGGGAGAGATGGTGAGCAGGATGTTACAGATGGTGTGATTTCCTGCTCTCCATCAGGAAAGTCAGCAGGGAATGCATCCCTGCTGATGTTGGTGACTCCACAGCCACTTAGTGCTCTAGGTCTGCAGCTAATCCCTGGAACGACTATGATGCATAGAAATTCAGGGTGATGCTGATTATGACGGCTCTAGGTAGGGGACTTCCATGGGAGCCATGAGACACCAGATCATTGTGGACCCATGTTGCAGATGTCTAAAGCCATCTGTCTGAATTGGCGCAGTGTCCTACTGCACTGGCACTCCATCATTCACAGTTAGCTGACTTTTGGGAGTACACCTGGTGCTTGGTAGCGTTTTCTTCTCCTTGCAGTACTTCATCGTCCTCTTCTGATCTCCTGCCGACCAGGATGACTCATCTGCTTAAGCTCCCTCCTCACTATTCTGTCCAATGTCAGAGGGGCCTGATCTCAGCTGGCGATTGTTTGTTCACCAAGGCTTCATCCGTCATTCTCTGCTGCTCATGTGATGCCCCGCTAGTGATATCCCTCTGCTCGCAAATGCAAACATCTCAGCCCAGGTAGTGGCAACTCTGTGCCACTGATTGAGCAGGTAGGCATTATTGTCTACCTCTTAAATACATTGGCCAGTGTGTATCCATTCGCTCTTATTACTCGCTGCCAGGGTGTGGATAGGCATTCTGCTTTCCCCATGCCTGCCGATTGTAAACTTAAAGTGGCTTCTCTAAAACCTGCGAATGAGCTCATCAGTGAGTTCAACAGCCACTTAATTAGATGAGAGCGGGTTTCCAGTTTCCTCACCCTCTCTTTTGATTTGATTTATTATTGTCACATTTTGGGATACAGTGAAAAGTGTTGTTTCTTGCCCACTATACAAAGCATACCATTCATAGACTACATAGGGGGGAAGAAAAGGAAAGGGTGCAAAATGTAGTGTTACAATCATCGCTAGGATGTAGAGAAAGACCAACTTAATATATGACAGATCCATCCAAAAGTCTGATGGCAGCAGTGAAGCTGTTCTTGAGTCAGTTGATACGTGTTCTCAGATTTTTGTATCTTTATCCCGATGGATGAAGGTGGAAGAGAGTATGTCCAGGGTACGTGGAGTCCTTGATTATGCTGGCTTTGAAAATCACATCATGTTCCAGAAGCTTGGGTAGCCAGTGACGCCTTCCGGGAACACGGTTTTCAACGTGAGCCCACACCTACGCCCGTCACCATGAGCAGTGGTAAATTCAGCCTCATGCTTCCTTTAATTTGTATGTAGTTAATTAACATAGGCAGGGATGATGTTCCCTGACCTTGGAAAATGATGCGGATGAGGCACTCCGAGTGAGGGTCCCTCGGTAGATTTTGCCTCAGACTACCCCAGGTTCATCAAGAATAAATAAATCAGCAGAGCAGAGGCAAAAAGGGAAGGCCAAGTTTTCAAAGACTCGATGGGCCGAATGGCCTCCTTCTGCACTGTAGGGTTTCTATGATTTCTTTCTTCTATGATTTCTATGAAAGGCTAAAAGTAGGAGACTTTAATTTATTAATGTGATTTAGGCCTTGTGACTCTGCCTTCAGTATCACCGTTTACTGTTAGCGGTATTTTTCAGTAAATCTAAACCCATGTGAACTTTACAATTGTTGCTTATGTTTACATACCACACCATACAGCCTGGTGCCAGAGTGGATCGTTTTCATATGTTATAACTTTCAAATCATACATAGCACTTCCTGTACACATTATGTACTTTCATCTTCGAACCTAAGCCAAATACAGATTTTTTTTTCAATTCTAAGATAAACACTGCTTACACACTAGCCTTTAATGCTGTTATTCTGAAATAAAACTTAAATTAATGCAACTGGAAAGCAATTGAGCTGCACTTATGAAAACATGTGCTCACGTTACACTTTCACGTCCATCTACAGAATAGTCAATTAACACTTTGAGAACTGAAGCTGCAGTTTTCATTGTCAAACCTTATTGAAGAAGAGCACCATATTCATGTTTATACACCATAAGCAACCGGATGATCAATCAAGATGTTTATTTACATCATAAATGTCAAGGATGAGGTGGTTTGGAAAACATTTGAAGTTCCATTAAAAATTTGCGAAATCCTATCCAGACAAGACAGTTTTACTTGTACTAAACGTAAGTTTGCAGGTAAAGGGCCAAACACACCTGGCTCAATAGTGTTGGCATAGGCTGAAGAAAATTTTGCAGTCAAACTTCACATTTTCACTTCTCTCGGGGACTCCCTGCACATAGGTACAAGAAGATATGCGTACTGATGTTAGGAATCACAAATTCTATTAACACTTTTGGCGATCTTAAATAGAATATAAAAACACTTATTAACAAAATAAAAGAAAACTTAAACACACAAGATTACATTCACATGGTTAAAATTAGTTTTACAGAATATTTACCCAAAACATTCTCACCTGACTAAACTTGCCAAAACCCCTTTAGGCAACAGTCCCTGTAGATATTTAATCTATAAAAATTCTAATAATATTACGACAAGGCACAATCCATTTTTGCTGTGTGGGAGGTATTTCATAGGCTTCTATCTCTCACTCAACTGTGGAAATTCAATGTTTTAAGACAAAACCCTGCTTTCTGGGACAAACAGACACTTCTTCTGGCTGAAGGCTGCTCACTTCACTTTTCTTTTTTTCACAGTTTTGACACAATACAGAGAACAATCCAGGCCCTTACATGGTCAATCCTCCCAGCAGAGCTCCCAAACTTTCCTCAAATATATTTTTCTCTATCATCTTTAAAGTCATTGGTCTAAGCCATTTTGAAGTCTATCTTTCATAGAATCATAGAATCCTACAGTGCAGAAGGAGGCCATTCAGCCTATTGAGTCTGCACCAACCACAATCCCACTGAGGCCCAGTCCCCATAACCCCATGCATTTACCCTAGCTAGTCCCCCTGACACTAAGGGGCAATTTAGCATGGCCAATCCACCTTACCCGCACATCTTTGGAGTGTGGGAGGAAACCGGAGCACCTGGAGGAAACCTACACAGACATGGGGAGAATGTATAAACTCCACACAGACAGTGACCCAAGCCGGGAATCAAACCTAGATCCCTGGCGCTGTCAGGCAGCAGTGTCAATCACTGTGCCACCATGCCGCCCTATGTGCTATCCCAGAATTGTAAAGCCTTTTATGTTCTCATATATAGCCATTACTTACAATCAAAATGAAATTTAATAACTTTGAATTAATTATGATTGTTTTTTAGCTTATAAAATCCCTCTTACCTCCCTTTGAAATCCAACAGCCAAAGATCCAAAGACTCACTTATCTCCTATTGCAAATTTCTACCCATGTAGTGGTTAACTGGGCGTATTCACTTCAAATGCCTACTTTTTGCACTTGGCCCCTTTGATGGTGTCAAAAACAGAGACACTCCATTCCCAGCTTAATTAAATTTGTCACGCACACATACACAGTATCTCCACAAACACATTATCCACAAAAATATTAAGACAATAACATTTTCATCACAGCTGTTAAACAGATTTACTGAGGCAACATATCACCCTGCCGGCATGGATAGTTTTACTGTCATTGGAAGAAGCAGCCCACCAATATATATAGGCTGACTATTCAGCCTCCTTCACCTGAGCAACTCTCAATATTTATGCATGATCTGTTCAAAATGGAAGTGCCTAAATCCACCCAAATTTCTAGAGTCAGGTAATTATCATGAGATCAGAAAGCAGAAGGAAGGACTTCTAGCTATTAAACTTCACCTCGTTGGCACATTTTGTCTAATACAAATTAAGATTAGATTGTTGTGGGCATGCTAGGAGCACTCTTCTCATTGGTTGTAAATTTTGCCTGAGGCATTGTGAGTTGTGTTGACTCAGGTGCATATACTTGGGGTAAATTTTGAAAAGGCTGGCTGCAAAAAGAGTATAAAAATAGGTGTACATCAATGAGGTCTTTGCACTTGCCAAGTGTTAGCCTTTTTCACAGGATGCTGGGGTCATTTGTCATGAGACAGAGTTCAGAGTCTGGCACTTGCTGGGACAGGACTTGCAGGGAGTAGGGTACTTGTTGGGAAGTTAGCAGTTTAACAGGACATTGCCAGTCAACAGGGATTTGTCATGGGTTGAGGGGTCAGCGTCAGAACCCAGTTTTAGATTTTAGTTAGTGATGAAAGTAACTGATACAGGGCTGAGGGTTGCCAGAAGAATCCAATATTAGAGATTAGTGATTCTCGTATAGACAGGATTGCCAGCAAGTGAATAGAAAATGTATAATCTCTTGACTGCTCAGGAATTGTTTAGTCTGTTAAAATCTAGCTTGGGGAATTAGTATTAAAGTATAGTCTTAGTCGTTTTGGGAAAGCTGCAAGGTGGAATTTTCCAGGCCCCAGCCTCCCCTGCGGCATATTTTCCGGTAGCAGAGGTGGCCAGCTATTAGCCAGTGGCAGGACCTTCCAGTCCTGCTGATGTCACTGGAGTGTTGCGGTCCCCACACCATCAACCGTCAAGCAACGCGCTGTAGGGAGGGGGGGGGAGGTCATTGGCATGGCTGGAAGATCCCACTGCAGGACAGGCCAGAAACGTTTGGCCACAATCCCTTTTAGACACCTCCCCAATACTCCAATTCTATTCAGTTTGTTATTTACATTATCCTACACATAAATATCCCTTCGTAGCTTTAAGAGTTCATCTCTAGTGGATCCTTACCACCTCTTCACAGCTCCCTGCAGGACAGTGGTTAATACTGTTAACCTCACAGCACCAGGGACCCAGGTTCGATTCTAGCCTTGGGTCACTGTCTGTGTGGAGTTTGTACATTCACCCCTTGTCTGCGTGGGTTTCCTCCGGGTGCTCCAGGTTCCTCTCACAGTGCAAAGATGTGCAGATTAGGTGCATTGGCCATGCTAAATTGTCTCTTAGTATCTCAATACGTGTAGGTTAAATAGATTAACCATGGTAAAATATTTGGGAGTACGGGAACAATGGAGGGGGGATGGATTTGGATAGGATGCTCTGTCAGAGGGTCAGTGCAAACTTATCATAGAAACCCTACAGTGCAGAAGGAGGCCATTCAGCCCATCGAGTCTGCACCGACCACAATCCCACCCAGGCCCTACCCCCACATATCTACCCGCTAATCCCGCTAACCTACGCATCTCAGAACTCTAAGGGGCAATTTTTAACCTGGCCAATCAACCTAACCTGCACATCTTTGGACTGTGGGAGGAAACCGGAGCACCCGGAGGGTGGGCTGAACTTGATGGGCTGAATGGCTTCACTCTGCACTGTAGGAGTCTATGATTCTATGATCCTCTGATTCTACAATCTGTTTCCACCAAAGGGATGGGGAAATAGTAAACACTCAGCAGGGAGCTGTGAAGAGGAGTTAAGGTAGGCTGGAAGCTATGGATTGCAAAAAGATGCACTAGAGATGAAGTCTTAAAGCTATAAAGGGATATTTATGTATAGGATAAGGTAAATAACAAATTGAATAGAATTAGAATATTGGGAAGGTGTATTGTAAAGGGTAAATGTTAACTATATAAATAAACATATTTATATCATCAGTGATTGAAGCTCACATGACAACAGAGTCTAAAGAGGGATGGTTCTGCATGAAGCCTCATGCTGTATGTAGCTCGAAGCATGTTTTATAAAAGGTAGTATTTACCAAAAGCTTTGCCTCTAGCAGTTTCTATCCTAAAAAAGGATAACTTAAGCTAAGACCCATTACAAAAATAACAGAGTTTGTATGTTGGAGTTAAGTTGGTGAAGCTAAAATCTCAAAGAGTCAAGAGACCAGGTTCAAGGAACCAAGACAAGGAAACCTCCGAAGTCTTGACATCCACGGGAAAGACAGACTGACATGCACCGAACTTATGTATCATGCTATGCCTCAACTAACACAATGTTAAGCATCAATTTTTATTGTCCAGTAAATCTTGTTAGTTTATATTCTCGATTAGTGATTGTCCTTTTCACCAATGTGGTTGGTTATTCCTCAATATGAAGTTTCTTACTCTGGCGTTTGGTATCGAGCATGAATCCCGAGCATTCATGCACCCATTCACCTAATGTGGAGGGAAACCCTGGAAATCTTTCCACAATAGAACTATATGTACCGTCACCACACAGAGTGCAGTGGTTCAAGAAGACAGCACACTACCACCTTCTTAAGGTGAGTTAGGGATAGGAAATAAATGCCAGCCTTGCCAGTGCCACCCACATTCTACGAACAAGTAAAAAAACAGTGGCACTGCTATAAGCCTTAAAGGAAAAAGTTGTTCTTCCACTTCCACCAACAAAAGTTCAATTTGCAACATCTAAAGATGGCAACTAACATCAGGAAAGGCAGCATAGTTCCCCATTTTCATAGAATCCTACAGTGCAGAAGGAGGCCATTCGGCCCATTGAGTCTGCATCGACCACAATCCCAGCCAGGCCCTATTCCCATAACCTCACATATTTACCCTATTCGTCCCCCTGATACTAGGGTCAATTTATCATGGCCAATCAACCTAACCTACATATTTTTGAACTGTGGGAGGAAACCGGAACACCCGGAGGAAACCCACGCAGACACGGGGAGAACGTGCAAACTCCGCACAATCACCTGAAACTGGAATTGAACCCGGGTCACTGGCACTGTGAGGCAGCAGTGCTAACCACTGTACCACCATGCCACCCAATTTGATGATGCACTTCGGTACATGTTGATGATGCACTAGACATGCTGGTTAGTTGCACTGAGCTGAACAGGCGCCGGACTGTGGCGACTAGGGGGATTTCACAGTAACTTCATTGCAGTGTTAATGTAAGTCTTACTTGTGACTAATCAATAAACTAACTTTTTTCAGACAATGCTACAGATGATGGAAACAAGGAAGGAAATTGTTTATCAAAAGCTCCTCCTGGATCTACAGGACTTACCTCCTCCCTCCATTCTTCTCCCTCTCTCTGCTGTGGCCAGGTAGAGGGTATTTTCCACTAACTTTGCACCCATTTCAAACCAAAATCAAATTTCAGTGTCCCAGCCTCTCCACGACCCCATGCTATCTTTAACATGTTAGCTAGCAACACAGCTGATATGTGCCTTGCTCAGGAAGAAGTGTTGCATTTTTAAAAACATTTGAAAGTAGAAATTATTAATCACGTGAACAAACATTTTCCCCGACTGGTGCTAGATCCCATTCGATTTAACAGGAATTAGCTCACTACTTGGATCATGACTTGTGATTTTATTTAAATATTGGTACTATTAGTATTTGGACGATCATTATTGAAATTAATTATTATTCCTGGTAATTGTTCAGAGATTTGCATGGTAGTTGAATATATTTATTAATAGCTGTACCTTGTGCTGTGGCTGTGAGTTAGCTCACAGCAAAGAGGATAAGGGGAGGTGACTGTAGCTTGTCAGATAATGTAGATGGCTTTCAAGAGGATTGACATTGATATGCCAACTGACCTTATTCAAGATGGGTTCAAAAACTTGACAAAAGCTGTTAAGGCTCAGTACATATGAGAGCCTGAAGACACATGTCACCCCAACGAGTAATGTCACACAGGAGGGAAATATTTAATTTCCAAAACAACTGGGTTTCATGTTTCATTGTTTTGTTACGAGACAGATAAGGCATGTTCACTCAAACAATCTTCACTCTGGTATTACAACAAAGCAGAATAAAGGACTTTATGTTGCATAGTAAAGTGCAATTTTCTTACTATAGTTGTCGCTTCTAAACCGATGGCTTTTGCTTGTGATGGTTATTTTCTGACTAGGACCTTCGTTTTGTCTGCTGAGATCTCCTTACACATCAACTGTCATTTACACATGCAAGCATTACGGTAAGACAATGATTGCAGCTTTTTAACTCCCTTACTTCATGTAAAAAGTCATATCAACCACAGTACTCTGGTGTTCCCCATCACCATAGTAACATACTATTGACAGCACTGTAATGATCATCATAGCGGTCTATATTTCTTATAATCCTTCTATACGTTTCAATGCATTTTGCTTTACCTATCTATGAAGCATGGTATAAAATGCTGGGATGCAATGATTGTCAAAAAAACTAGGAGTTCGACACACTTAACTTATAAGACTGACATATTTGACCTTGCACTAAAGGTGCTCATTGTCATAAACCATCACATTATAAGTGGCCAGCCAAATCTCCAGAGGAAGTAATTGATCAGTGATCAATTGGCATGTTTAAAAATGGGCCAGATTGGTATTTATTAAGGTGAAGGATTGAGGATTATAAAGAAATTTGGTGCTGAGTATCTGCATTTCCCAAGGCATCGGCATGTTGGGACTTGCATCCATTGGGGCATTCTGACCACATAACCAATCAAGAGTCAAAAGATGAATCTGAAAGGATGAGATCAAATGTAGTGAAGAACCTTCCAAAGCCTAACTAACCTGTGATAAATTTGTAGGATTAAAAATAATGTGACACCATGTTGTCTTATTCAATTGTTTCTGTAGTTTAATGGGCACCAATTAATTTTTAATGTTGTAAAATAAGCATCACTATAATTGTATATGTGGGACTGCAGCGGTTCAAAAAGGCAACTCACCACCACCTTCTGAAGGGCAACTAGGGATGGGCAATAAATGCTGGTCTAGTCAGTGACACCCACATCCCGAAAATGAAAAAAAAAGAGCTGTGACTCAAAATCTAGGAAAAACTGGATCAGGAATATGGGCTCTTAAGTGGTAAGAGGAACTAGACATTGATCTGAAAAACTTCAAGCAATATTGTGCTGACTATCAAAAGAATCAAAGGTAGCATGTGTAAGATCAATTGGGAAAAGAACTGCAGTGCTGGCCATGTAGTATCTACCTTGAATCATGATCGGGTTCTCTAAGCTGATAAAGCAATGTAGTTATAATAAATATGACAGAGAATAGACAGGTCTACTGCGAATTTTCAATAAATACAATTTTGCAGGAATTGAGAAGTGCGACTGCTCAGCCTATTCAAAACTACATTTATTGTAGAACTGTAACAGTTTGTCACTAATTTCATGATAATTAAACCTGCTGCAGTGTATCAGTAATATTAGACATGCTTGATACTTGTATTTGTTAATATGTTCAACAAAGAAAAGAGGTGATAATGGGGCTTTAAGCTATAATGACAACTTCATTCAACCCATTGACCATAATTTTACCAGCCTGCCCGCCACGGGAATCAGAGTGGGCGAGGGGTGGATCATGGGAAGGTCCGTTGACCTCGGGCGGGATTTTATGTCTTTTCTGTACATTGTCCATTAATCTTCCTCCATTATTCCATTTTCCAATTTTGTAATGGCCTCCAATTGATATGTTTTTTTAATTTCTAATTGATAAGTACAGCAAAAATCTGTTTAAAAATCAACTAAATTACAAAATATGCCTTTACTATTCATTTTTAATATATATCGATATTTAAACTTCCCCCACAAAGTTTGGCGATATATTATTTTAATAACTTAACGATAATAAGGGTGAGTATGAGAAGCAAAATTAATTTACAATGAAATACTTTTAAAACGTCATCACTGCAAGTCCACAGAAATCCTTCGAAATATAATAGTAAGAATAAATAATGATTTTTACAGGTAATAAAATTGTATGTAATTAAATTTTGACTGCAGCTGTCCCACACAGAAATGTAATATTCTGCGTGTGACACATTTATTTTATATTTGACTGAATTACTTTGAGTTAACATTTGAATTGATCAAATATTCAAGAGAAATCAGTTGATTTTTTTTATTTAAGTTATAATATTTTGCAGTATTGTGTGTGAATAAGGATAGAGCTTAAAATAATTTTATTTCAGAAAGGTTTTTAGGTGCTCTCTGTGACAACAACAAAATTAATCACTTTGGTCTTAAGGGCAGCATACAATTAATTATCGTGTGGCAGTTGTCATATGCCAATTTTTGTAGAACATTACAAATGGATTAAATACATGTAAATTTGATGCCAAGATTTATCAACAAATCTTTTCATAGTTAACTTTACACTTATTCTTTTTGCATCTGAGCTGATGAATTGTGGATTCTAATGAAGGTGCTCCAATTTGTTCAATATTCTGGTTGAGAAATCCATTCTTTCATGTGATATTGAGCGGTACAGACTAAGGTTTCACGTTTCACCTTGCTTTGTGCTGAACTACCTATTACAGCTAGGCTCAACAATCGACTTCAGTGGCCCTGACTTAGAGAAGGGAAAAAGTAAGTCAGGATTCCCATTCCTGATCATCATCCAGTGATCCCTAATGGAATATGTACTTGTGTGAACATCAGGTAAGGACAGGGTTTGGCTTAACCTCAGTGCCACTGATGGAGTCGGCTGTTCTAATGAGGGCCCTGGAAACTGATTGATTTGATTTATTATTGTCACCTGTATTAGTATTTAAAAGTAATACATGTAGAAGTGTTTCTTCTTTGTGCGCTATAGACAAAGCATACCGTATATAGAGACGGAAAGGAGAGGGTGCAGAATGTAGTGTTACTGTCATAGCTAGGATGTAGAGAAAGATCAGCTTAATATATAAGGAAGGACCATTTAAAAGTTTGATGGCAGCAAGGAAGAGGCTGTTCTTAAGTCGGTTGGTATGTGTTTCCCAACGGAAGAAGGTGGAAGAGAGTATTACCGGGGTGCGTGGGGTCCTTGATTATGCTGGCTGCTTTTCCAAGGCAGTGGGAAGTGTAGACAGATTCAATGAATGGGAGGCTGGTTTCCGTAATGGGCTGGGCTTCGTTCACGACCCTTTGTAGTTTCTTGCAGTCTTGATTTGATTTGATTTATTATTGTCACATGTATACAGTGAAAAGTATTGTTTCTTGCCCGCTATACAGCCAAAGCATACCATTCATGGAGAAGGAAAGAAAAGAATGCAGAATGTAGTATTACATTACAAGGGTGGAGGGATAATGGAAAGATGGACAGTTCAGGTATCCACCATTATGAGTGGGCTTACGGTAGACTTGATGTAATGGTGTGCCACTATGATTCTTGCTGATGAGAACATCGAGAAATGGTATGGAAAGTTGTTCTGTTTCCATGGTAAATGATATTCGAATGTTGATTATTAAAGTTGTAAGAAAATATGAAGTTCTCCCCTACTGTGTTGCCAAATGACAAAAGTATCATCGACATATCAAAGCAAGAGTTTAGGTTTAAGACTAGCTGATTGAATTGTTGCTTGTTCAAACTCTCATTACCATCAGTGACATAAAGTATCTATACAAGAACTTTGCCATATTAAGTATACACTTCAACTCAATGAATTCCTTTCACACAAGGTTAACAAGGTTACTTGCTCTATTACAATTATTTGTACTAAGACAAGAGTCAACTTCACATACATTGGTTCCACCTCGCACTACAGATTACAACATATACTCAAATCAATGGATATATGAGTCTGACACACATCATCCAAGAAGACTCATTCCATTCTTAACACTCACCAAGACAATCGACCAGTAATTTACAGCATACCATGCAATTGTGGACTTGTCTACATTGGGGAAACTGGCAGCAGCCACTGGATCAAGGAACATCAAGCCTATTTTAAACGCAGTGTCATGAGGCTCTGCCAATTTATTTTTGAAAATATGATTTTTCAACTTCAAACTGATTAAAAATGTTGCAGTCTGAACTAAGATAGAACAAACTGCTCAAAAATGCAAGGCCACATTCCAAGGTGAATGTGAGAAACAAACAAATCATCCTCGGGGGTGTGAAGAGGGAGAAATTTCCGATAATCCAGACGTCCATCAAAACTTGGTAATTGTCTAAAGAAGAGACATTAAACATCCAAAGTACTGGATATTGAAACAATGGCTGCCACAAACAGACACACCCAAAACTCTCAGAAATATACAATGGGTGAAGTATTTGAAGGCAAGTCTGCTCTGACACTTTAGCGAGGTTGCAAGTGACACAGGTGGTGTCAAGAAAATCTTCAACAGAGGAAACAGACTGAAGGCTGCTCTCTCCACCCTCTCTCTTTTGTAAAAGTGTGTGACCCAGTTCAAGATGCCAACTCCACCAGAAACCTACCAGTGAACTGTGATTTAATAATAATTGCAACAACTTCTGTATCTGACTACATTCAAGAACCCAGTTAGCCATGTGTATGTGTGTCCAAATCACTCTGAGAGCCAAATGCTTGATGTTGCATCTTTATTTTTCTCAGATTTAGTGGCTAATAAATTTGCTCTTTAACTCAAGAAATCCTTGTTTAATTGGTTCCTTGTTGCGCACAGCTTAAAGAGTAAAAGGAAAGGCATCTGCTCATGAAAAAGAAACTTAAGCCTTTGGGGTGACTAGTCGAGGAGGGGCAAGTTCATCGCTGCTCACCAGGTCATAACAGCAGTGAAAGGGACACATCAGCTATTGTCAAACAAGCTCAACTGAATAACCACCACCGCCAATAGTCCAACACTAAAGTCTATAGTCCCATCCATGACACACTGGCATACAAGCAATGTCAGGGAGGCCCTGGAGATCCACCAACACCACATCAGCCCCCAAGACAGTAGCCTGTCAGTGATATCTGGCCACCTTTTATTCAAGAAACACACCACAATCCATCTATAGAGTCAACCAATCAACAGTAAGAATACTAACGTATACTGACCAATTAGCAGCAAGAATGTTAACATGAACTAACCTATTACAAACATAACAGATCTTGATCTTCCATCGCTTTGGGAAAGCTCGCTGCAGCTCAATTCGACTATTTTGTTACTTACAGCACTGCTTTCTGTGTGCTCTTTTCAAAGAATCTTTGCAGCAACTCTTGTTTTTACTTGAGTTCTATTTTTTAAAACTTAAAGCCACAGCGCTTGCTTCACAGGATTATTTTCTCTTTACTTTTCTTTCTAAATTTTTGACTCTGCTAGCCAATTCAGGTTTGTTCTGCTTCTGTCCCTCAGCCTCTCCAATTCTCTGAACCTCTCAGACCATTTCTTAGCCTTCAATGTAAGTGCAAATAGTTTTCTATATTTTGTCCATCTTTCTTGTGGGTTCTGACCTAAGGGACTTGCCGTGTTCCCTCTGTTGCTTACCCATCTTGTAAATGTCCATCTTTTCTGATCCTACATTACTCTGGGTCTAGCAATATCTCAAATGGGCCCAGAAAGTGGGATTCTGGAGAGTATTTTTTTCTTTTTCTCAGACTTCCATTGAAACAGGATACTCACAGATGTGATGTCAGTGTACCTTTAAGAAAGTTTTTTTAAATTAAAAACATAATTTCTGCAGCTCACAGCTTCAGTGATGTCATTATTGTTGCCGGGCTGACTATGATGAGTCCTTTTATTGCTGCTTCAATAACTTAAATGGGGGTTGTTTATGTTTATGTTTATTTTGGGATTAGTTTTACGATCCTGCATTGTTCGGAGAAAAGGTCATGTGGTTTTGGACAGTTTTTTTTTCCAGTGAGTTTAAGGTTTCAGTTGAGAGAGGTTTGAGCTTGCAGTTTAGTTTTTGGTTTTAGCAGGGGCAATCAAGCAAGAAAGAAGCTGAAGTCTCTCTCTCTCCATCTCCCTGTTCTATTTGGAAATTCTGCTGGTTATCTCAAGGCAACTCTCTGCCATCCGCAAGGAAAGTGCAGGCTTCAAAAAGACTCAATCCCAGTCAAGTGAGATTTTAACTTATGCCGTGCTAAACTTGTGAAAAAGGTTTTGTCTATGAAAGGTTTTTGGTTTGTTGGAACAGTTCACATATTCAATTAAGGGTTAATACAATATTGTGGTTGTTTTCTTTCTATTTTTTGTTTGTAATTGATAAAAGTTCTTGCTAATTTTCTTTCTATACATGTTAATTATATTCTTAAATCAACTTTGTTTGATAAAAGCTCCCTAGTGGGTTATTGAATCATATCTGAAGTGAAACATCTCATGCTTATCCTAGCCAAATTCAAGATGCAAAACTTATGATTCAGGCGATCTTCACAAAACATTTTGGAGTTTCTAACCTGACCCATAACACAGGTTTTGGGCCAGAGGAAGGAGCTCTCTTAGTGTAGAGGTATTTTGGAATTAGCTACAAACCTGCAGCTCCTGTAGATTACTTGTAAATAAATCCCTTTTTGTTCTATTAATGAAGTCCCCAAAAGTACATCATTACATCTGGTGATGAGGATAAATTATCCTAGCACTACCTTTGGCCTGACACCTGTGAATATCCTGTTTTAATCAAAGTCTGAGGAAAAGAGAAAAACATAACCAGAACGAGTCTCCTTGGGTCAATGTACCCATTTGACTCCTCCACGGAGGGCTGGAGACAATACCTCATGCACCTTGAGTATAATTTCCAAGCAAGCGAAGTAGGAGAGGAGGCTTCGGCTAAATGGAAAGCTTTGTAAGATGGATGTGAACTCAGGGCATCAGCCACTGTGATGGGTGAGCATGTATTCCAGTATCTAAGAGAGAGAGTCCAACCATTGAACTTGGAGAGCACTTCTGCCAAGTTAAAGATTTATATGGGAGCAGCAATAGAAATAAAAGGCACCACAATACTGCCTGTAAGATTTGGACAACTGTCTACCCAACTTCCAGTGATAATAGTCATGGGTGAAGGACCAAGCCTCCTCAGCTGTGATTGGCTTTAACAAATCAAGTTGAATTGGGCTGAGAGTTTTCAAATGCGGGAAGGGGGACTGTCAGAACTATTACAAAAATACGACAACATCTTCTGTTATGAATCAAGCATAATTCAAAGGACTACAAGCAAGTTGATCCAGAGGTGACTCCCAAATTCTTTAGGGCAAGACCAACACCATATGCCTTACAAGAGAAAGTTGATACTGAGTTCAGCAGGTTAGAAGAACTAGGCATCATAACAAACAGTTCAGTTTTCAGAATGGGCAGCACCCATTGTCCCCGTATTGAAACCAGACAAGACCATCCTCATTTGCAGCAATTATAAGCTAACAGTTAATCAGGTTGTCAAGCTGGATAAATATCCAATCCTGAAAATTGTATGCAAAGCTGGCAAGAGGTTAATCTTACACAAATCTGGATATGCGTCACGTGTACCAGCATCTCAAATTAGATTATGCTTCCCGGGGTATGCCACAATAAACACACACAAAAGTCCATTCCAGTACATGTACCTGTTTTTTGGCATATCTTCAGCATGTGCAATATTTTAAAGGACAATGGAAAGTTTGCTACAGGAGCAATCAAGTATTGTAGTATACCTTGACAATGACCTTCTAATTGGACCGAAAGAGGCCCAGCATCTAGCTAATTTAGAGGAGTTGTTAAAGAGATTTCAGGAGGCTAGAGTTTGCATCAAGAAAGTGAAGTGCACCTTTCAAGGCACTGCGGTGACCTACCTAGTGCACTGTGTAGACGCACAAGGATTACACCACATTGAAGACAAGGTCAAAGCGATAAAAGAGGTGTCTGGCTCCATAAACACAACTGAACTCGAATCGTTATTAGGGATGGTATATTACTATGTTTACCAAACTTATCAATGGTACTGGCCTCTTGCGTATTCTGCTAAAGAAATACCATCATTGTCTTGGAAGGCTTTCATCAGAGTGAAGCAATTGCTGTTTATTAGTATACTTCGATCCATTTAAAGAACTGAGCTTGACCTGCGAAGTCTCTCCTTATGGTATTGGTGCGGTGTTGTCCCATGAAATGGACGACAGCTCTGAAAGGTCAATAGAGTATGTGATAAGAACCCTCTCAGAGGACAAAAAAGGCATCTCATAGATTGAGAAAAAAGGCCTTTGGTGTCAAGAAATTGCACCAGTACTTGCATGTTAGACACTTTACCATTGTTTCTGATCACAAACTGTTGTTGGGCCTTTTCAAAAAGGATAGGACCATCTCACTGATCACCTTGACAAGAATTTAATGATGGGCATTAATTCTGTCCCCCTACAAATCTACTTTCAAACGCTGACCTGAATACACATAACCTTTGCAGAAGTTCTTAGCCACCAACTCTTTTGAGAAAGTATCACGTATACTCCAGTATCACAAGAATTCATCATGGCATTAAATATTTAGACACATTGCCACATCTGTGAAGCAGATCAGGAATTGGACCAATTGAGATCCACTTCTGTCCAAAGTGAGAGACAAAACGCTTACAGGATGGGTAAATGAGGCAGTTTCCGAGGAAACGAAACTTCTCTACTGGCAAAAAAGAACTGAGTTGGCTGGATGGCATCATACTCTGGTGAGCATGAGTAGTCATTCCAGTACCAGGCAGAGAGCTGCTCCTAACTGAATTACACAGTGCTCATCCTGGCATCTCTAAGATGAAAATACTTGCCAGGAGTTATGTGTGGTGGCCTGGTATTGATGCTGATATCGAGAAGTTCGTCAAACACTGTCAACAGTGCCAAGTGTCTGCCACAGCCCCATTGTGCCCTTGGGGAATAACTTGGCCGGCCATGGGTATGAATCCATATGGGTTATGTTGGTCCACTCCTGAGCACATTGTGATTGATATACGCTCTAAATTGATGAACCACTTTGAGGTAAAGTCACCCACACCCCATGCTACCATCAAATCGCCCCAGAGGAAAAAGCTCTCTTAGTATAGAAGTATTTTGGAATTAGCTGCAAACCTGCAGCTCCTGTAGATGACTTGTAAATAAATCCCTTCTGTTTACTGATGAAGTCTCTGAAAGTGCTTCATTACTGAACAATGCCATGGACTTTGAATCTAGCTCTGTATTCCATATTGTTCTACTTCCATTTGCAACTCCGCCAAACTCGTGACAATTGTAAACCTTTATCAATTATCACAGCCAAATCCTTTTCAGTTAACAAGAACAAAGAACAAAGAACAATACAGCACAGCAACAGGCCCTTCGGCCCTCCAAGCCCGCGCCGCTCCCCGGTCCAGGATTGAATCCTGAATCCAGGATCCCCGCCCAATTTTCCAGCCTATCTACATACCAATATCCTATCCACCGAGCTGTCCCTCACAGCTACGATGCTTTGTTCATCACAACCTAATTAAGGATTAAGGATAACTTTTTTTATTTTATAATTACATACAGAATTTGTCTCACTTATGTGTGTCCCTTTATATATTCAGTGCTATTCACCATTGGAATCATAGAGTTACAGAGATTTACAGCATGGAAACAGGCCCTTAGGCCCAACTTGTCCATGCCGCTCCTTTCTTTAACCCCGAAGCTAGTCCCAAATGCCCGTGTTTGGCCCATATCCCTTTATACCCATCTTACCCATGTAACTGTCTAAATGCTTTTTAAAAGACAGAAGTGTACCCACCTCTACGAATACCTCTGGCAGCTTGTTCCAGACATGCACCACTCTCTGTGTGAAAAAATTGCCCCTCTGTATCCATTTGTATCTCTCCCTTCTCACCTTAAACCTATGCCCTCTAGTTTTAGACTCCCCTACCTAGATATTGACTATCTAGCTGATATATGCCCCTCATTATTTTATAGACTTCTATAAGATCACCCTTAAGTCTCCTTCGCTCCAGAGAAAAAAGTCCCAGTCTACCCAGCCTCTCCTTATGACTCAAACCATCAAGTCCCGGTAGCATCCTAGTAAATCTTTTCTGCACTCTTTTTACATTCATCTGCATAGCTGCCAAGTACAGATTTCTGAATAACGTGGAATGTTTTCCTCCATTGCTCTAACATTAGCAAACAATATGACATCGGTGTAAGGTAGGTTCTGTTGACCCTGACTTTGTAATTAAATCTTACATTCCCACAATATTCTGTGTATTTCATAAATGAAGCCGTTCTCCATACAACATTCTCAGATAGCATTATTCATAAATAAATTATCAATGAACAGTGGAGATTGCAGTAGTTACCCATGGAAGAAAACCTGGTCACCAGTTGTCATTGATACCTACACTAAGTTATTTACTATTTAACCAGTTTTTGTGATTGTTATTATTCAATTTAGAATGAATTCACCGATTATCTGAGCTTTACTTTCAGTCGTCAACCTGTCAAAGTATTAACTGCGTTGCTTTCATTTGCTAATCCTGTTACAGCTTTACTGAATTCCAATGCATTATAGTAAGGTTTGGTCCGCCTTTGATGAATCTACATTGGTTTAGATTTATGGGAACAGATTTTTCTGGAGCAGGACATCTCTTTGCATATCCCTATTTTTTTGTTGAGATTTTGAAAATTTCAGCCCAAAAGGTTGCTGAAAGTGTGGGCAGATAATAACACAGAGAGTATCCGATACCGTGGTGGAAAATGAGACAAATGGCATCTCCTTAACCAATGAGATTTAAATATCAAGATATAAACAGCAGAAGGGCTGCAAAGAGGTTGAGTGGGGTGGGTGCATTCAATGTCAAATCAGATACAGAAGGGGCAAAAGATTGGATTAAAAGGGGGAATAAACAAAGGGACAAAATGAAAGAGGAAAGTTTAATCCAAAATTTGACATTTTTAAAATTCCCTTAAAAATAATCACAAGATGAAGGATTGAGAATCGATGCTTTCAATTATGCACTTCCTGGGCTAGAAAGGTTGATTCGCAATCATTAATAATCCTCAACCTAACCACTAATGCAAATTGTCTAGCAATTTATTGTATTGCTGTATATGGGACCATGCAATATGCAAATTGGCTACCACAATTTGTACATTAGAATAGTGCCTATACTTCATTGGCTGTAAAGAGCTTTGGGATATCTTAAGGTCATGAAAGTCCTGATGCAAATGAAAGTCTTTGTTCTTTTTACTCTTTTCCTGATGTTACGCAAGACTTAAATCCCTTTAATTAAAGCATGGCTACACTCTGTGTTAAATTGAGCTCAACCCCAGTGATCTCTTCCTGAAATCTTCTTGGTCAGTGTGGTTCAGTTACTCACTGCATCAACCTACTGGGAGAATCAATGTGGAATTTGCTCAAAGCAAAAAACAAAATGGTTCCAGATGTTCTTTACACTTGCATATGTCCACAGACCTTCAATGGGAATTTACACATTAATGTATTGAAATTAATTGTAGCCAGTGTATCACTTCAAATGACTCCAAATACTTCTCCCATTCTGTTACCTCTGGTGACCCCCAAGATCTATCTTTTGCCCTTTCCTACTTCTCAACTATAAGCATTCTCTCAATAACAATATTTAAAAACACAGCATTAGTTTTTACATGTACACAGATGGCACTTAGCTCTACCTCACCACCACTACTTCTAACTTTGTGACTGCTAAATGATCAGATTGCTTATCTGATAGACACGACTGAATGAGCAAAAATTTCTTCCAATTAAATATTGGAGGAAAAATGTGAAACACCAAAATCATTAGGATTTCTGCAGAATCGAGAAGAATGTTGCTCACCACTTGTCAACACAAGCTTGGATATTATCCAGGTCTTGCTGCATTTGGGCATGGACTGTTTCAATACTTGAGGAGTCGTCAATGGTGCTGAACACTGTGCATTCATCAGTAAACATCCACATTGCTGATCTTATGATGGAAGATGTCCTTGAGCTGATGTGACTGACCTTCAACCACCATAACCATCTTCCTATGTGCCAGATATGACTCCAACCAGTGGAGGGATTTCCCCTTGATTCTCATTGACTCCAGTTTTGCTCGGGCTCCTTGATATCATAGTCAGTCAGATGTTGCCTTGATGCCAAGGCGCTGGCAGTCTCAGTTCACCTCTGGAGTTCAGCTCCTTTATCCATGTTTGAACCAAGGCCATAATAGAACATAGAACATAGAAAAACTACAGCACAAACAGGCCCTTCGGCCCACAAGTTGTGCCGAACACATCCCTACCTTCTAGACCTACCTATAACCCTCCATCCTATTAAGCTCCATGTACTCATCCAGGAGTCTCTTAAAAGATCCTATTGAGTTCGCCTCTACCACCACTGACGGCAGCCGATTCCACTCGCCCACCACCCCTAACATCTCCCCTGTACCTACCCCCCCAGCACCTTAAACCTGTGTCCTCTCGTAGCAGACATTTCCACCATGGGAAAAAGCCTCTGAGAGTCAACCCGATCTATGCCTCTCAACATCTTATACACCTCTATTAGGTCTCCTCTCATCCTTCGTCTCTCCAAGGAGAAAAGACCGAGCTCCCTCAGCCTATCCTCATAAGGCATGCCACTCAATCCAGGCAACATTCTTGTAAATCTCCTCTGCACCCTTTCAATCTTTTCCACATCCTTCCTATAGTGAGGCGACCAGAACTGAGCACAGTACTCCAAGTGGGGTCTGACGAGGGTCTTATATAGCTGCATCATTATCCCCGGACTCCTAAACTCAATCCCTCGATTGATAAAGGCCAGCACACCATACGCCTTCTTAACCACCTCCTCCACCTGCAGGGCCGATTTTAGAGGTTTAGAGATAATGAGGTCAGGAGCTGACTGACACTGGTAAGACCCAAACTGAGCATCAGTGAGCAGATTATTGCTGAATAAGTGCCACTGGATGGCACTGTTGATGACCCCTTCAGTCACTTTACTGACGATTGGGAATAGACTGATTGGGCGCTAATTGGCCGGTTTGGATTTGTCCTGTTTCTTCTGTACAGGGCGTATCTGGGCAATTTTTCACATTGTTGGGGAGATGACAGTATTGTAGCTGTATTGGAACAGATTGGCCAGGGACACGGCAAGTTCTCCTTACTAACATCTGCGGACTTGTGCCAAAATTGGGAGAGTTGTCTCAAACTAGTCAAGCAATAGCCTGACATAGTCATACTCACGGAATCATACTTTACAGATAATGTCCCTGACACCATGATAACTATTCCTGGATATGTCCTACCCCACTGCAGTACAGACCTAGTAGAGGTGGTGGCACACTGGTGTACAGTTGGGAGGAAGTTGCCCTGAGAATCCTGAACATTAACTGTGGACCACATGAAGTTTCATAGCACCATGTGTAACATAGGCAAGGAAGCCCCCTACTGTGCCATCCCTCCTCCGCTAATGAATAAGTAGCCCTCCATATTGAACACCAATATGGGGCATTGGTGCCATAGGGGGAAGGACGCAGGGTGTACTGTTATGGAGAGATACATCTGTGGCAGGGGACTTAATTGTCTATCACCAAGAGTGACTGGGTAGTACCAGCACAGACCAAGCTGGCCTGGTCCTAAAGGACATAACTGCTAGACTGGGTCTGTGGCAAGTCGGGAGGGGGGGTGGGGAGGGGGGGGGGGGTGGGGGTGGTGGCAAGTTTGGGGGTGGAGGGTGGGGGCGTAACCAACAAGAGGGAAAAACATACTTAACCCCATCCTCACCAATCAACCTGCCACAGATGTATCTATCCATAACAGTATCAACAGGATTGACCATGCACAATCCTTGAGGAGACAAAGTCCCACCTTCACATTGAGGATACCCTCCATCATGTTGTGTGGATAGACTTTGAATAGAACTAGCAAATCAAGACTGGGCCTCCACGAGGGGCTGTGGGTAATCAGCAGCAGCAGAATTCTTTCAACCATAATCTGTAACCTCATGGCCCTGCATATCCCCCACTCCAGCATTATAACCAAGCCAAGGGATCACCCTTGGTTCAATGAAGAGTGCAGGAGGGAGGGCAAGCCAGGAGCATCACCAGACATACCTAAAAATGAGCTGTCAACCCTGATGAAGCTACAATACAAGACCACCTGCATGCCAAGCAGCATAAGCAGCAAGTAATAAAGCTAAGCGATTCTACAAACAATGGATCAGATCTAAGCTCTGCACTCCTGCCACATTCAGCCATGAATGGTGGTGGACAATTAAAACAACTCCCTGAGGAGGAGAATCCACAAATATCCCCATCTTCAATGATGAGGGAGCCCAGTGCATCAGTGCAAAAAATAAGGCTGAAGCATTTGTGCCAATCTTCAGCCAGAATTGCCGAGTGGATTATCCATCCTCCTATGGAGATCCCCAGAATCACAGATGTCAGTCTTCATCCAATTTGATTTACTCCATGTGATATCAAGAAATGGCCGAAGGTACTAGATACACCTTTGTAAGGTCCATATACGCAGCTTCGATTGCACTGCCTCATCCACTCTCTCTGTTACCTCATCAAAATCTCAATCAAATTAGTCAAACACAATTTGCCCATTAAAAAAATGGGCTAGCTCTCCTTTATTAGTCTACTCTTACCTCAGTGGCAATTAATTTTCTTCCAGATTATTGTTTATTCAGCCAAATTATTGATTGTTATTTCTAAAGCATTCCACACCACTGATGGTTAACTGGGTTTGTAATTCCCCAGTTTAACCTTCTTCCAATTTTTGACCCAAGGTGCATTCCTCGAGTCCTCTGGAACCTCCCTTGTATCTATGGAGGATTTGAAGATTGTGGAGAGCACCTTTGCAATTTCTACCCTGCTTCCTTCGGTAACCTAGGTGAATTATCCAATTTAAACACTGTCAGCCTTTCCAGTACCTCCTATTTTATCTTTTGTTTTCTCATCACATATCTTGGATTTCTATACTTTTGGCAAGTCCTGCTCCTTAGCAATCACTGCTGCAAAGTATTCATTCAGTCCCTCAGCCTGCCTTCTGCCCCCATCAATAGATTTACATTTTGGGTCATAATCAGTCTCACCATGACCTTTTTCTGTTAATATATCAATAGAAGACCTTTAAATTTCCTGATAGAAGACCTTTAACTTTCCTTTTATGATAGTTGCCAATATATTATTGTCCTATCTCTGTTCTCTTATTTCGTTTTTTACTTCTTTTCTGTGTATCTTTTTATATTCAGCCTGATTCTCTCAAGCTGAAACCTGTCACGCATCACCTTTCTCAGCTTCATCCTACTCACTTTATTTTTATACAATTAAGGCCGAGGCCGGAAACTCCAAGGTGTTTTGTGAAGTTAGCCCAGACCCTAACTTTTACATTTGAATTTGGCATTGGTGAGCATAAGGTGTTTCACTCCAGGTATGATTCAAGTGACCCACTAGGAAGCTTTTATAAAAACAAAGTTTATTTAAGGACACAGTTTGAATATAACAAAAAAAAGCATAACTTTTACCGGTTACAAAACTTAAACATGGCACAGTATAATTCTTAACAGCTAGCTATCTCTGTTCCAATTTAAAATCAATACCTCATAGATATACACCCTTCTTCAGAATTAGTTAGCACAAAAACAAGTATGTTCATGTGATACTAGATTCCGAGCTTATAACACCTATGGACAGAAATCCAAACAGCAGTTTTCAGAGAAGGATATATCCTCAAGACAGCAAAACTGAGAAGTAAACCTAATCTCTAGCTGCTTCCAGTCTTCAGACTTCAGAGAGATGAAAGGATACCTCTCTTTCTGCAGCTTCCAAAACAGCAACACTCAAGACAGCAGGATCTCCAACTTCAGAGAGGGGCAAAAGAGACACTGCTCTCTCTCTCTCAACTCCAAACACCATCTGAAAACAACGAAGCTGGAACTCTCTGTGAAAACCTAGCTGTCCCCAGTCATATGTCAATCATCCCCATTAAACTCTATTCTGCAACCCAGAGGAACACTAAAACAACAGGGTATCAATTATACTGCTTCAGTAACAATAGAGGACACTGGCTGCAGACAAAACGACTCCAATAAAATGCCAGGGACTGCTCGAAACATCCTACAGAGAAACATGATTAAAATACATTTCTTAAAGGCACAGTATCATCACAATGCAAAGAGCTCTAGCTTGAGTGCCAACATTGTTGCCCTGGTGGGAAAGCATCTACACCGTACACAAACCATCTTCAATTTTACTTGTGCCAAATCCTTCTTCAATTTGCTGAAATTAGCTTTCTTCCAGTTACGTATTTTTATTCTAGATTGTTATTTGACCTTCCTTTTGACTAATGTAAACATTATGATACAATGCTAACTAATTCAGAGCAATGTTCTCTTTATGAATGTAATTGTGTGGCAGTCAGCTTTTTCAGCACATGGTCACGTGCACACGTGGTATTTATTCGGAAGCAATTCATGTGCGGTACCTTCCAGGTTATTATGGAATACTGAGAATTGGTGGGAATATTGCTCCAGAGACTCTCCCTGACTATAATGTTCTCTATTTGGTCCACTGAGGACTAGGTCCAATAAAGTCTGCTTCCTCCTTGGGTAGAAGGCATACTGATGAAGAAAATCTTCCTGAACATACTTCAGAATTCCTCCCCTTCTCTGCTCTAACACAATCTCTGTCATATGCAATATTGGAGTATATCAAGTTGCCCATTATCACTACTCTATAATCCTTGCACCTCTCAGTAATTTGTTTGCAAATTTGTTCTTCTTTCTCCTTCCCACTACATGGTGGAAAGTAGTGTAATAACTCCTTTATTAGAAATTATATATTAATCTCAAATAATAATGGCAATCACAAAACTACAGAATCACACATTGCAGAAGAGGCCCCTCGGCCCATTAATCTGCACCGACATGTGAGGAACACCTAACCTACCTAACTAATCCCATTTACCAGCACTTGGCCCATAGCCTTGAATGTTGTGACATACCAAGTGCTCATCCAGGTCCATTTTAAGGGATGTGAGACAACTGGCCTCTACCACTGTCCCAGTCAGACCATCACACCCTCTGGGTAAAAAAGTATTTCCTCACATCCCCCCTAAACCTCCTGCCCCTCACCTTGAACATGTGTCCCCTCGTGACTGACTCTTCAACTAAGGGGGACAGCTGCTCCCTATCCATCATGTGGAGATGTCGGCATTGGACCGGGGTAAGCACAGTAAGAAGTCTCACAACACCAGGTTAAA
Source organism: Mustelus asterias (assembly GCF_964213995.1). Lineage (NCBI taxonomy): Eukaryota > Metazoa > Chordata > Chondrichthyes > Carcharhiniformes > Triakidae > Mustelus > Mustelus asterias. The sequence continues at coordinate 33,492,468 of NC_135804.1, forward strand.
GTCCCACAGGTACTTTAACCTAGTGTTGTGAGACTTCTTACTGTCCCTATCCATCTATCCAGTCCAATGGAAAAATGCCTCCATATTTGTGACAGTTAATTTTCAGTATCAGAGAGATTATTTGGCAGTTAAGATTGAATATGCTACTTAAAAATTTACCTAAACTGGAATAAATAAGCCATAACTTTCTCTGGTGAGTTTTGTGAGTATTGATCATGCAAGCATCACAACTTCTCGTTCATATGTTGCAATGCCGAGCCTCTTTGCAAAGTTGTAGTGAATTTTGTGAAGGAGCAAGACAAGCCAGAAAGTAACTTTCTGATTTCCACCTCTCGTTACACATGTACGGTTTTTCGGACTTGCTGCCCGATTCATACCTCAATAAATTTGAATGTTGATAATCTCACCATTATTTCCACAGCAAAATCTCACTTCACGTAATTGACTTCTTTAATGGCTTATTAACCTTATCTATTGATTAACTGAGCCAATATAACTGCATGTAATTGATGCGAGTTCACAGTGAAAGATTATCCTTCACTAGGTAATGAAGGGTTTTTTTTTGCACAAGGAGATGTGGAAAGTGAAGTGTAGATAATAACATTAACTGATGTGGCAACTGAAGAAATAACGGACCAACCACATAAATACTGTGGCTACAAGGGTAAGGTTAAAGGGTGGCAATTCTGTGGTGAGTGACTCACTCTTGACTCCTGGAAGCTTTCCCACCATCTACATGACACAAGTCAGAACTATGGTGAAATTACTCTCCCATTTGCCTGGATGATTGCAGTTTCAACTTGATGCTCAAGAAATGTAATACCATCCAGTAAAAGCAGCCTGCTTTATTAGTCACCATCCACCAGCTTAAACGTTTATTTCCTCAACTAATAATGCACAGTGGCAGCGGTGTATAAGACCTACTAGATGCATTGTTACAGCTTAGAGCAGCATATTGCAAACCTATGGCCACTACTGCTGAGCAGGACAAGAGCAGCAGGTGCATGTGTACAACCCCATCTGCAAGTTCCCCTCCAAGTCACTCACTTGACTGGGAAATAAAATTCCTTCATCATTACTGGGTAAAAATTCTGAAATTCTCTCCCCAAAAAGGTGGCTAACAATTAAGTTCTTATGGGCAAATAGGGATACGCAATAAATACAAGCCTTACCAGTAACATCCACATCCCAAGAATGATTTTTTTTTAAATCTCTTGAGAAAATATTAGGCTCCCCTGCCATTATCTGCACTACACTGACCCAGCAATAATTCTACAATTGGGAGTATAATTAAAAAACATTGAATTTTACAATATTCATACTGTTCATCTTACTAAACAGCAAGAGAGACAGGAATAAAATGGACGTGTTTAATAGCTTAAGGTAAGAAGACAAATAGCTATGACTCCAAACAAAGTGCCTTCATGAGACAAGATAAATATAAGTGCATGAAGCAGACACATAGCGAAAGTACAAAAATTCCGCAGGTAGTTAATATGATGCGTTAAGGCATTTGATAAGGGAAATAGAAGACAAGAGTGCCTATGGGAGAAGAATTATTCTGGTCATTATGCATTGAAATATCCTAACCATTAATTAAACATTAATTATTAAACATGTATATTTATGCATTTAGCTGAAGAAGTGTATTCCTTTTTATAACTAACAAGTGTGTGCTGATAATATTTGAAAAGAACTTTAAAATGAGAGGGACTTTGGGGGAAATTTTTAACCTGAAGAGTGAATGGGCTGATTGAAATTGATGGTGCATTGGGAAGCAGGCAGCAACCTGCCAATTTATGCCTTTAATTCGAGCAGGTCCGAATGCGAGAAATCCCCATGAGTAAGACAGGTTGCCAATTAGAATATATAACGTACTCAGAAAGAGCTATTTTAACAGTGGATTTGAATGTTAACTGGAGAAGCATGGGTTTCCAAGGTTTCAATGAACCATCAATAGAAACACGGAGAGAGAACTATGGAATTGGAGAGAGCTGAACAAACGACAAACAAGAAATTCTTTAAGTGCTGAGTCCTCATACCTGCTTTCTTGCCTAAGTGAAAGACGTTTGCTCAAAGTAATTGTTCTGAGGGTGGACTTTTACAATGCGAGAAAATGACTTCCGATTATTTTAAGGTCAGACCATGTTGGACCTCGGTGCATCTGATTTACCTTTTAATCAATCAAACATCAGTTCAGCATGGGTCACATTAATACAGCTTTGCCTTGATTCTCAGATGAGGAACAAGATGAGCAACAGCAGCTATATGAACATCAGGAACAGAAGCAACAGTCTCCTCAATGACCTGCCGTTCCATTGTAGAGAGGGGCTGAGCACAAAGGTGCAGTTCACAGTATGCAATACCCCCAATACAAGGTTACAGGCAGAAGATCAGTTATCTCAACATGTCAGGAAGCTCAGGGTATCATGTCAGGTGGTCACAGCCACTTGGAAGGAGAGCTGCTGCTGATGGTTCGGTTGGGCAGGCAAGATTCCCAGGGAGCTCCCATGATGCTTTCTTCCTGCACCAATCAAGCCTAGCTGAACTCTTCAAATTCAAAGCAGAGATAGCATCTGGCTCATTGAAGACCAGGATTACTTCTGAGGACATGGCTGATGAGACCTCTTCGGAGCCCAAACAATGAGGCCCGGGGAAATACAAAGCCAGATAACAGGTATTGATGAACATCATACCTAACTGCCAATGTCTCAGACACCTCCATCACCATCCCTGGGTATATCCTGTCCCACTGGCAGGGCAGACTAACTAGTGGTGGTGGCACAGTTGTATCCAGCCTTAGAAGTCCTCAACATTGACTCCAAAGCCATGAAGTCTCATGGCATCAGGTCAAACATGAAAGGGAGACCTCGTGCTGATTACCAGTACTCCTCCATGTTGAACACCATTTGGAAGAAGCACTGAGGGTGGCCAGGGTTCAGAATGTGCACTTAGTGAGGGACTTCAATATCCATCAACAAGAGTGAATCAGTTGCTCCATTACTGACCATGCTGGCCAAGTCATTGTATCTGCCTTTACTGTGGAAGACTTAGAAAATTTCCCAAAGATACTTGACAATCAAGAAGTGAAAGGGAGGAATTCAAAGCAATCAAGGTTACCAGGGAAAGTTACTAGGAAAAATGATGAGACCTAAAAGTTGAGATGTCCCTAGGACCTGATGGCCTTCCTCCTAGGATCTAGATAAAAGTAATGTTTGCAGAGATTGGTTGGTGGGGTTGTGGATAGTCTGGAGGGATGTCAGAAGTTACAGAGGGACATAGATAGGATGCAAGACTGGGCGGAGAAGTGGCAGATGGACTTCAACCCAGATAAATGCGTAGTGGTCCATTTTGGCAGGTCGAATGGGATAAAGGAGTACAATATAAAGGGAAAGACTCTTAGTACGGTAGAGGATCAGAAGGACCTTGGGGTCCGGGTCCATAGGACTCTAAAATCGGCCCCGCAGGTGGAGGAGGTGGTTAAGAAGGCGTATGGTGTGCTGGCCTTTATCAGTCGAGGGATTGAGTTTAGGAGTCCGGGGATAATGATGCAGCTATATAAGACCCTCATCTGACCCCACTTGGAGTACTGTGCTCAGTTCTGGTCGCCTCATTACAGGAAGGATGTGGAAAAGATTGAAAGGGTGCAGAGGAGATTTACAAGGATGTTGCCTGGATTGAGTGGCATGCCTTATGAGGATAGGCTGAGGGTGCTCGGTCTTTTCTCCTTGGAGAGACGAAGGATGAGAGGAGACCTAATAGAGGTATATAAGATGTTGAGAGGCATAGATCGGGTGGACTCTCAGAGGCTTTTTCCCATGGTGGAAATGGCTGCTACGAGAGGACACAGATTTAAGGTGCTGGGGGGTAGGTACAGGGGAAATGTTAGGGGTAAGTTTTTCACACAGAGGGTGGTGGGCGAGTGGAATCGGCTGCTTCAGTGGTGGTGAAGGCAAACTCAATAGGGTCTTTTAAGAGACTCCTGGATGAGTGCATGGGACTTAATAGGATGGAGGGTTATAGGTAGGCCTAAAAGGATATGTTCGGCACAACTTGTGGGGCCGAAGGGCCTGTTTTGTGCTGTAGTTTTCTATGTTTCTATGTTTCTAGATAGTAGAGACATTGGTTATAATCTCCAAAAATTCCTTAGATTCTGGAAGAGTCCTAGTGGATTGGAAAATGGCAAATGTACCACTTTTATTATAGAAGGGAGGGAGACAGTTAGCTTAACACGTGTCACAGGGAAATTGCTAGAATCTATTATTAAGGAGGTTATAGTAGGATGCTCAGAAAATCATACTGGAATCAAGCAACTCAACATGGTTTTGTGGAAGGAAAATCAAGGTGGAGTTAGAATTAGTGTTCTTCAAGGAAATAACAAGCAATGCGCAACTGAGCAGAGCTTGGAATGTGCTGCAGCCAAACACAGAGCCTCTACAATGCTATCCCTGTCTCCACACATGTTCCTGCTCATTTGTGATGTTTGAGACACTGGCTGGAACTCTATCACCTCGCCCGCCATGGAATCGATGCAGGCAAAGGTCCAACAATAGAAATCTCCGCTAACCTCGGGAGGGAATTTTTGGTCTTGCTCAAGCAAGCTAACTACCTGTCTGAGTGGCTTCACCAAGCTGTATGTGGTGGAGAATGTGCATGAGACAGTGCATCTCAAAGTGAGTAACCTCCTGTGAGGAATATTCATTCTCCTCCTGAACCACTTCTTGCAGGACACTTGAAGGTTCTCCACAAGAGGAAAGACATGATTTAAAATCATCAGATTAAGGTGTTACATCATCATCATGCACAGGATCACATTTGATTGACTGCTGACTTTGAGTCAGTGTGACCAAGTGTTGTGTGCCATGTGGTTGTGTGATACTTCTGTCACCGGGTAATTGGGAGACTTCCGTGTCTCCACCTCTGGTGGCCAGTAATGCTGAGACTTGGCTTATATCCAGCATTTCCTCCTCTGCAGCTGTCCACACAAAGATAGCCAAAGGGACATTGTGGGTGGGACTTTCTGGCCTCGCTCGCCCCGAAACCAGAAAATCCCACCCGAGGTCAACGGACCTTTCCATGGTCCACCCCTCTGATTCCCATGGCGGGCGGAATGGTAAAATTTGCCTCTGTGTGTCTCTTCAACTCCTGGGTGTTCTGTACTCTCCTCCTAAAAGGAGGGGGGTTGGGGGAGGGGGGGAGGGGCGCGGGGGTTGCGGAGGGGATCTAGGAAACATATGGGTGAGAGTAATGGAATATTGTGAGTGGATAAAGGGACAATGCTTTAGAATCATAGAATCATAGAAACCCTACAGTGCAGAAGGAGGCCATTCGGCCCATCAAGTCTGCACCGACCACAATCCCACCCAGGCCCTACCCCCACATATTTTACCCGCTAATCCCTCTAACCTACACATCTTAGGATTCTAAGGGGCAATTTTTAACCTGGCCAATCAACCTAACCCGCACATCTTTGGACTGTGGGAGGAAACCGGAGCACCCGGAGGAAACCCACGCAGACACGAGGAGAATGTGCAAACTCCACACAGACAGTGACCCGCGTATCGAACCCGGGACCCTGGAGCTGTGAAGCAGCAGTGCTAACCACTGCGCTACCGTGCCGCCCTTTAGGAGGTTCAATATGAGGGATAGAAAATTACATTGCACTAAGCTGAGGGTGAGTAGCAGTGATGTTTCGTCAGATGGAGATGTAAGCAGGTGAATGGACATAGAGGAATGGGTGTGCCCGCAAGGTAAGCTGATATGAGGAATGGTATGTAGAAGTGACCTTGGGAAGGCAAAGTGATGAAGGTTGATGTTCGATGCACTTGAAACTGCCACTCACCTTTCCAGCCCTGATCAAGTCATTAAACCTCTTGTGGCACAGTTACCCAGGAGCACGGCACCATATTCCTGCTGCTCCCTACCAATTTCCTCTTCTCCGAGACAGGGTTCTTTCTCCTGACAGCAGGGAAAAGAATATCCCTGTGTGCCCTTGTCGCTTGCATCATCAGCTCTAGGATGGCATTAGTGAAGGAAGGCACTAACTTGCAACATTGTGCGTCTGTTACTGAAGTTTCTTTGGCTTTGGAAACACCTGGGGAATCCCTCATGTTTTATCCTAAGTAAGGCTCCTATCAACATTTCGGCTGAAATTGGCACACGCAGGTCAACATCATCCCCACTCGTGTTAAACTGGCCTGAAAACCAAAAGTCAGATGCAAATGAACTACAAGTCCATTGATAAATGTGCCACCAGGTTCCCTGGCTCCCACTGCCAGTGTGTCGGGAACTTAAAATCTCTTTTGTTCTGATTGTTGTCCTGAGCTTAAGAATTTTGACTTGAATATGAAATGTAGCAATGCTGAAATTGCATACTGTCAAAGTTCATTATTTATGGTGATCCCATCAGTAACACTGCAGACCAGTAAATATGGCAGCTAAAGAGAAAGATTTACATACTGTGTTAACCCCCTCAAGAACTTAAATGTCTGCGAGCACTGACAGCAACATTCAGGATGGGCAGGTATTGTGCCGTAGTTTAAAATTGAATGATTTAATTTGATATTATTCTCATGTCTAAATGTAAGCATTCACCTTCTCAATAGGCATCTAAAATTGCCAGACTGTCATATTTCATTGTGATAATACTGCAGGACGTACAAGATTAGTTTTTTGTCTTTCAAAAAAAACGAACACAAAGTAATAATTTCCTACAAATCCAATATTCTCTAAAATTATATTATAAAGTATCTGTTATATCTTTAAGCATTCCCATTTCCCATTTCTGCCCTTTTCAGAAGCTAAATTATGTGCATTAGTACCTAAATGAGCTAATGCCTGCCTGTATTTAGAAGACTACATGCCATGAATATATTCCCTGCGTCAAGTAGTAATTGGTAATTACAATGGTCATTTAAGCAATCACTGTCTCTGGTAGATTCATGTCATTCTTAAAAATAACTAGCTCTTAACCTTTGACAGAATTCTTCAGAAACTGTTCATCATCGCCCACACTTTGATTAATTCACATGCATGCAAACCTGTATCAATATAACAGGCAGTTTCAGATTTGTTAACCACAGCAATTTACCACACTCATCAAAACAATTTAATATCAGGTATGGTTGTTGTACAAATCTCATTAATTTTATTTTATAAAATGATTGAGCACATTGTATAAATAATATGTAAAACACACACACAACAAGGGCATTTTAGACAAAGTTTGCAAGTTTGATCCTGTTACTTTGATGTGTGCAGGCTATTATGGATAGTATGGTTTGAGGTAACTATCTGTGAGAGGCGACAGACAAACATGACTATCTGTTCATATTATCTGAGTTAATGAAATTTTGATGACATACCTCAAGCCATAGCTCTGTAAAACACCATAAAGGTAAAAAGTAGAAGGTTCAAGAGATCAAAAAAAAAATTTCAGACATTAACCTCAGATAAATCTCATCTCATTTATAAACCTAATAACAGTGAAAGTATGTAATAACTATCCATCTTCGAAGTAAAAGGTTTTGATTAATGCATGATTGATTTGTGCATTTTAACACACAAATGCACCTTAAAATATAAAAGTAGCTTTTATAATTGCCCAGGTTTGTATAATTAGTGGTATACCAGCATTATGTTTCCATGTGTGACAATATCTCAGCAGCAGATTAATATGCAGTCTCAGACAATCTTAAACTAGAAAACAATTGTGCCATTAGTGGGTAAAACAACTTTTAATCCTTCTCTGATTGGTGTCTATTGACGACTAAACTTACAGATAAGATACACACGTTTCTGAATGCAATAAAATGATCACATGTATAGGCTGCTGTTCAAAATGGAGATGATTTTGACATCCATTTCTTTGTTTGGTGTTTACACGGGGACACACAGGTAAGCTTTCATATTAAATCCATAACTCACTGATGAACTGGGGGCAACCATTTATATTTATTATATTGTTTTCATGTAGATAGTATCACAAACGTATAGTTATGATATTATAGATTTTGTTGCAAACTGCAAATCTTTCTTTTCTATTGAACGCAAGAAGCCAGAAAGATGGATGTCAAAAAGCACCGAACTTTTACAACTGCAACGTGGTCAAGTTTCCAGAAGGCTCCAAGTGGATTGCAAGTGGATATGTCCAGACATGTGGGTGGCATGTGGCACAATGGCTAACACTGCTGCCTCACAGCGCCAGGGACCCGGGTTCAGTTCCTTGGGCAGTCCCTTCCAGTCGGGGAACACTTCAGCAGTCAAGGGCATTCAGCCTCTGATCTTCGGGTAAGCCTTCTCCAAGGCGGCCTGCAAGACACACAACAACGCAGAATCACCGAGCAGAAACTGATAGTCAAGTTCCGCACGCAGGAGGATGGCCTCAACCGGGATCTTGGGTTCATGTCACACTACATGTAACCCCCACCATTTGGCCTGGGCTTGCAAAATCCTACTAAGTGTCCTGGTTTGAGACAATTCACACCTCTTTAACCTGTGATTAACCCTCTCTCCACTTGCATTTTCTGTACCTATAAAGACTTGATTACTTGTAAGGACTCGCATTCCAACCATTATCTTGCAATTGTATGCTGTGTTTGTGAAACCACCTCTCCACTCATCTGATGAAGAAGCAGTGCTCTGATAGCTCATGATTCCAAATAAACCAGTTGGATTTTAACCTGGTGTTGTGAGACTTCTTACTATGCCCACCCCAGTCCCACACTGGCATACCCACATCGTAGTAATGAGTAGCAAAGCCACCAATGCATAACCCCAATATTTAACTTAAGAAGCAATTAAAATCTAACCTGAACACTCATAAGTCTGACAAGTTCAGGTAAGAATTATCAACAGAAAAATCGACAGAGAATAATGGCTTTTTTTTTCATTGATATGCCATGAGTCCCATATTTAGTTCAGCATTCTTACACTCTCTATGTTTACAATATCCATTGAGACTGATAACTGTTAAAGAAATTCAAACTTCCTGTTAATAGCTGAAAAAATGAAATAAGATTTCACATTTGAACACTGTGGCACTGTGGTTAGCACTGCTGCCTCACAGCGCCGAGGACCCAGGTTCAATTCCGGCCTCAAGTCACTGTCAGTGTGGAGTTTGCACTTTCTCCCCGTGCCTGCATGGATTTCCTCTGGGTGCTCCGGTTTCCTCCCACCATCCAAAAGATACGCAGGTTAGGTTGATTGGCCATGCTAAATTGAACCTAGTGTCAGGGGGATTGGCAGGGTAAATGTGTGGGGTTATGGGAATAGGGCCTGGGTGGGATTATGGCCGGTACAGACTCGATGGGCCGAATGGCCTCCTTCTGTACTGTAGGAATTCTATGATTTTAAGACTTTTACTTTTACAAAAGACTAAAAATACTTTTGACTAAACACTACCTTTGTAAGCAACTTATAATTTAAACCACAAAACAGAGTATCCTCCCTTTTATTTTAGCACAACTAAAAACACATATCACAGATACACTATACGCAGTACTTTCAGTAAACATCCAATTCTCTCAGAACCAGTCTAAGGTGATTCTTAGTTCCTAAGGGTTTATTTCTGTTCTTTTCCTTTCTCAACCTGGAATTTTTAAATCTCAGAACTGTTTTTCACAGTGATGTTTTTACCGCTGGAGATTCTTCCTCTAATGCAATGCTAGGCGAATTGTCCAGCTTCATCTTAACTCCTCATGAATTAGATATTTACAATCCAAGCACAAGCTCCTGCCCACATTCCTGTGTGGTGAACCATAGCATCCTGCTGCCTACAGCTGCTCTCTCCTAGATTCTGGCAGAGCACATTAAGTTGTCCGTGAGTTCCCAGGTGTCATAGACCCTTCCCCTCTCAAAGCCCTCTCTTTGACAATGGAACTCACATAGGTCTTGATTCCAGGTAGAAATCCTGATTTACATTCCTGGAGACCCCAGCTCTCTTTTATCTTGGAAGTAGATGGACAGATTAAAGAACAACTGTTTACAACCTGACATTCCCAACATTTTCCTGGGGTTTTGAAGAGTCTCAGTCTTCACTGTTAGCACACAGGCTTCTGCCATTGTCTCCAAGTGTAAACACCTTGCACCTTCTTCCCAGTAAAACAACCTGGGCCCCTTTTGATCTTTAACAACAAACAACCCAGGCTTGCTGTCAGGTAGACATCAGAACCTGCCACATCACAGAATATTTCCAGTGCAGAAGGAGGCCATGCAGCCCATCGAGTCTGCACAGGTTCTCAGAGAGCATTCTACATAGTCCCACTCCCCTGCCTTAGCCCGTAGCCTTTTCAGATAGCAATCAATTTGAATACCTCGATCAAACCTGCCTCCATCACTCTCTCAGAAAGTTCATTCCAGACTTCAACTACCCTCTGGATGAAAACATTTTTCCTCACATCATTTTTGCCAATTATTCTGAATCTGTGCCCTCTAGTTCTTGCTGCCCTGTTGAGTGGAACAGTTTCTCACTAATTACCCTGTCCATACTCCTCAAGATCTTGAATGCCTCCATTAAATTTCCTCTCAGCCTACTTTACTCCAAGGAAAACAGTCCCAATCTCCAATCTATCCTCATAGCTACAGCTCTCTATCCCTGGAATCATTATTGTGAATCTCCTCTGTACTCTCTCAAATGCTTTCACATCCTTTCTCAAGTATGGTGCTCAAAACTGGATGCAGTACTCCAGATGAGGCCTAAACTAGCATCTTATACAAGTTGAACATGACCTCCTTACTCTTGTACTCAGTGCCCCTCTTACTAAAGACTAAGACACTACATGCTTTTTAACTGCTCTCTTAACATGCTCTGCTATCTTCAATGACTTACATCCATATACACTCTGTTTCTGCACCACCTTTAAAGTTACTCCCTTGATTTAATACTGTCTCTCCATACGCTTCCTGACAAAATGTATCACCCCCATACTTCTCTGCATTGAACTTCATCTTTTACTTGTCTGCCCAATCCACTAATACGCCTATGTCCTTTTTTAAATTCAAGATATCCTCATCGCAGTTGACAGCATTTCCAATCTTTGTATTATCTATAAATTTTGAAATCATGCCCTGAACATCACAATCTAAGAAATTAATATACATCAAGAAGAACAGCGGTCCCCAAAATGACCCTTGGGGAACTCCACTGGAAACCTCCCTCAAATCAGAAAAACTATGGCGTATTGTTACTCTCTGTTTCCTGTCACGCATCTAAGTGCCTATTTTCCCTTTTATTCATGAGCTAGAATCTTGTTCACAAGTCTGGTGTGTGGCACTGTATCAAATACCTTTTGAAAATTCATATACACCACATCAACAACTACCTTCTCTGCTACCCCCTGAAAAACTACATGAAGTTAGTTAAACATGATTTTCCCCAAATTAATCCCTGTTGACTTTCCTTAATTATCCTGCATTTGTCGAAGTGACTATTAATTTCATCCTAAACTATAGTTTCCAGAAGGGTTCCCGACCAATAAAGTCAAACAGACTGGTCTCTAGTTGTCGGCTTTATCCTTGCACCCATTTTTGAGCAAGGGTATTGATGCGCGATTAATTCACTCGGGAGGCTGGATCGTACCCGGGAAATAAAGGCTTTTATTAGCAACAAGAATAGAGCATACTGCTTAACAATACAATCCCAGACTAAAGGGTCACTAGGAAGTGCAGTGACCTTTATACTCCTATAGGAAGGCGGAGCCAACCGGAGTGTACCACAGAACAATACCAACAGGTGGAACACCCCAACCCTAACCCCAACAGTAACAAGAGTAACATATGTACAAATGCCCATAGTGATAACCATCTATGGTTCAGTACCCATAGTGGTAACCATCTATGGTTCACCACATTCACCCCTCCTTTAAAAACAAAGGCCGGTGGGGCAAAAAAAAGTACGAACTGTCCATATATTCACAAGTTCAGTCGTATCGGAGGTCCGCACCGTCTCTGCGACCTCCGCAGCACTGGCGGTAGCGCCGGTTCTGGTGACCGTGGTGACCCTCTCTCCAAGGTGGTGTCCAGTGACTCCTCCAGTTCCTCACGGACGGGTGGACCTCGAGGTGGCGACAATCTCCTGGACTCAGGCAAGCGGTACACGGGAGTAAGAGGATTAAGTGGAGGTCCCGATACTGCCCGCGCCGTGTCAGGAGGGGAGAGAATGGGCAAAGGAACTCTAACCAGGGGTGCGGGAGCGACGGGGGTTTCCAGGTCCCCTGCAGGCGCCAGATCTCGGATAGAGACCGTGTCCTCTCGCCCGTCAGGATATGCTACATAGGCATACTGAGGGTTGGCGTGGAGGAGATGGACCTGTTCAACCAAAGGGTCGGACTTGCGGGTCCTAACATGCCGCCGCAGGAGGACAGGTCCTGAGTACGTCAACCAAGACGGCAGTGAGGTCCCAGAGGAAGACTTCCTAGGGAAGGTAAACATCCGCTCATGTGGGGTAGCGTTGGTTGCCGTACACAGGAGGGACCGGATTGAGTGGAGCGCATCAGAAAGTACCTCTTGCCAACGGGAGACTGGAAGACCCCTAGACCTTAACGCCAGTAAGACAGCCTTCCAGACTGTAGCATTTTCTCTTTCGACCTGCCCGTTACCCCTGGGGTTGTAACTCGTAGTCCTACTTGAGGCAATTCCTTTAGAGAGCAGGTATTGCCTCAAGTCGTCGCTCATAAACGATGAACCCCCTATCACTGTGGATATAACTGGGGTAGCCGAACAGGGTAAAAAGACTCCGCAGGGCTTTGATGACCGTGGCTGCGGACATGTCTGAACAGGGAATGGCAAAAGGGAATCGGGAGTACTCGTCAACCACGTTGGGGAAGTACACATTCCGATCTGTCGAAGGAAGGGGGCCCTTGAAATCAACACTCAGTCGTTCAAAAGGGCGAGTGGCCTTAATGAGGTGTGCCCTGTCAGGTCGGTAGAAGTGCGGCTTGCATTCAGCACATACCTGGCAGCTTCAAGTTATCGACCTGACATCCTCTATGGAGTAGGGCAGATTCCGGGCCTTTACAAAATGGAAGAGCCGAGTGATCCCCGGATGGCAGAGATCATTGTGGAGGGCCTGTAGCCGGTCCTCCTGCACACTGGCACAGGTTCCACGCGACAGGGCATCTGAGGGCTCATTGAGCTTCCCCGGACGGTACATGATATCATAGTTGTAGGTGGAGAGTTCGATTCTCCACCTCAAGATTTTATCATTCTTGATTTTACCCCTTAACGTGTTGTTGAACATGAATGCCACGGACCGCTGGTCCGTGATCAGGGTAAATCGTTTTCCAGCCAAATAATGGCGCCAATGCCGGACGGCCTCCACAATGGCCTGAGCCTCTTTTTCCACAGAGGAGTGCCAAATTTCAGGGCCTTGGAGGGTGCGAGAGAAAAAGGCGACGGGCCTGCCCGCCTGGTTAAGTGTGGCGGCCAGGGCGAAATCAGATGCATCACTCTCCACCTGGAAGGGGATGGACTCATCGACAGCGTGCATCGTGGCTTTCGCGATGTCAGCTTTTATCCCTTCAAAGGCTAAGCGAGCCTCTGCTGCCAGGGGAAAAGAGGTGGATTTTATGAGCGGACGGGCTTTGTGCGCATAATTGGGAACCCACTGTGCGTAATACGAGAAGAAGCCTAAACATCTTCTCAGTGCTTTGATGCTAGTGGGTTGGGGAAGTTCAAGGAGGGGACGCATACGGTCTGGATCGGGGCCGATGACCCCGTTTTCCGCCACGTATCCGAGGATTGCTAGGCGGTGCTTGCTGAATACACACTTCTCCCTGTTATAGGTCAGATTCAGGTGAGACGCAGTGCGTAAAAACTTCAGGAGGATGGCGTCATGGTCCTGCTGGTCATGGCCGCAGATAGTGACGTTGTCCAGGTACGGGAAGGTAGCCCGTAGCCCGTTTTGGTCCACCATTCGGTCCATTTCACGCTGGAAGACCGAGACCCCATTAGTGACGCCAAAAGGGACCCTTAAGAAGTGGTAGAGACGGCCATCCGCCTCAAAGGCCGTGTATTTTCGGGCGAATGGGGAGCTGGTGGTAGGCTGACTTCAAGTCGTTGGTGGAGAACACCCGGTACTGCACAATCTGGTTGACCATGTCAGATATGCACAGGAGAGGGTATGCGTCCAGCTGCGTGTACCTATTAATGGTCTGACTATAGTCTATGACCATCCAGGGCTTGTCTCCAGTCTTAACCACCACGACTTGCGCTCTCCATGGGCTAGTGCTAGGTTGAATGATACCTTCCCTGAGGAGCCGCTGAGCCTCAGATCGAATAAAGATCCGATCCTCAGCGTTGTAACGCCTGCTCTTAGTTGTGATGGGTTTGGAGCCTGGCACGAGATTTTCAAATAAAGAAGGCGGGGTGATTTTGAGTCTTGAGAGACTGCACGTGGAGCGCGCTGGGCGATTTGGAGGCTTCTGTTCTCCCACTGAAAGTGGAGGGAGTGGCCCATCGTACTGCAGGGTCACACTCCTCAGGTGGATCATAAAGTCTAGTCCCAGGAGTACCGGAGCACAAAGGTGCGGTAACACGAGGAGCCTGAAGTTCTCATAAACTGTGCCCTGCACCGTTAGAGTTACCACGCAGCTCCCAAGAACGGTAACAGATCGGGAACTCAACGCCATAGAAATTGTCTGCCTGACAGTTTGTACTCGGAGAGCGCACCGTTTCACGGTATCCAGATGAATGAAACTCTCCGTGCTCCCGCTGTCAAACAGACAATGTATCAGGGGTCCGTTTACCTCTATGTCCATCATGGACTTGTCGAGTCTGTGAGGCTTGGCCTGGTCCAGGATGATTGACGCCACTGTTGGATCCCGAGTGCAACTGCAGGCAGCTGAGATGGTCGTCTGCGGCCGGTGCCGACCAAAATGGCTGCGTCCATGGATCGCACATGGTCGATGGCGTTGAAAGTGGCGGCACTCGCAGGTCGCACGTGTCTTGCATCGTCGTCCTCAGGAATGGCGGCGCCCGTGAACCGCACGTGGTTGAAGACATCGACGAAGCTGGAGACGAGGAGACGGATCCTCGGGAGTCACATGCAGCACTGCTTGGCTTCGAAGGTGGCTTCGCTCGGCACACTTTAGAATAGTGCCCTTTCTTTCCACAAGCAGAGCAAAATACCGTCCTGGCCGGACATCGCTGACGAGGGTGCTTCGCCAATCCACAGAAATAGCACCGGGGGCCTCCTGGAGCTGCCTCCGCCGTCAGGTCCGAGGTTGAAAGCACGATCGCGCAGTTCCTAGGAGCCGCTGGGTAGAGTTGAGTCGGTGGCTGTACTTGCCACGATGTTCCCACGTGGTCGGTGGGGTAAGTTTCAAGACTTCTGGAGGCCGTTTCCATCGCATCAGCCAATTCCACCGTCTTAGCTAGGTCCACGTTACCTTGCTCTAGCAGCCGCAGGCGAATATAGGATGAGCCGATTCCCGCCACGAACGCATCTCGGATCAGATCGTTAGTGTATTGAGTAGCCGACACTGGCTTGCAATTGCAGGCTCTGGCTAGCTGCTGAAGTTCGCGCAGGTTCTGTCCCGTCGTTTCGCCGGGCTGCCGCCGTCGAGTGGCTAGTAGGTGACGAGCATGAATCTCGTTTGGCGGTTTATGGTACAGCTTCTTGAGTAATTCGATGGCCTCTTTGTAGTCTTGTGAATCGCGGATTGTTGCATACACAGTGTCGCTTACCCTTGCATGGAGGACCCGCAATCTGTCGGCGTCGTTTTGGACTGCTGTTGAGGCGTCAATATAATCCTGGAAACACTTCAACCAATGGTCGAAAGTGTTCGACGATCCAGCGGCACGCGGATCTAAGGTAAGCCGATCGGGTTTTAACATTTGCTCCGTGGTGTTTTTTTTTTCAAGACAAAATTTGTTGCTAATAAAATTGATGCGCGATTAATTCACTCGGGAGGCTGGATCGTACCCGGGAAATAAAGGCTTTTATTAGCAACAAGAATAGAGCACACTGCTTAACAATACAATCCCAGACTAAAGGGTCACTAGGAAGTGCAGTGACCTTTATACTCCTATAGGAAGGCGCAGCCAACCGATGTGTACCACAGAACAATACCAACAGGTGGAACACCCCAACCCTAACCCCAACAGTAACAAGAGTAACATATGTACAAGTGCCCATAGTGATAACCATCTATGGTTCAGTACCCATAGTGGTAACCATCTATGGTTCAGTACCCATAGTGATAACCATCTATGGTTCAGTACCCATAGTGGTAACCATCTATGGTTCACCACAGGTATAACATTCACAGTTCCCTAGTCCTCTGGCACCACCCCTGTGTCTCAGGAAGACTGCAGGATTATCACCAGAACCTCAGCAATTTCCACTCACAATTCCCTCAGTACTTTTGGGCACATCTCATCGAGTCCAGGCACCTTATCAATTTTAAGTAACGATAGCCATTCTTCTCAATTATAAATTCTTCTAGTGTACCAATTACCCCCTCTCTCATCTCGGCCTGGGTAGCATCCTCTTTCTTTGTAAAGATAGATGCAAAGTACTCATTTAATACCGTCTGTCAATTCTCCTGCCTCCATGTGTGAGACTTATTTTTTATACCTAATTGGCCCTACTCTTTTTTTATGACTCTTTTATCATTTATAGCCTAATAGAAAACCTTGGGATTTATTTTTATGTTAGCTGCCAGTCTCTTTTCATCCTCTCTTCTTGCTTTTCTTTATTTTTTTCACTTCCCCTCTGGTCCTTCTATATTTATCCTGAGTCTCCATTTTCTACATGACATCTGTCCTACATGCATCTCTTCCTTTTCACCTTGACCTCTGTCTCACTCGTCATCTGGATTTATTTATTCTGCCTTTCCCCTTCAAGGGAGTATACTATGACATTGCCCGAAATAATTTCTCTTTGACGGTAGCCCACTGTTCAGCCACTGTCTTTTCTGCCAACACTTGTTTCCAACTCACTCGCTTCAGATGCATTCTATCAAAATTGGCTTTTCCTCAATTAATTACCACTCCTTGTTCTTTTCCAAGGCCAACCTAAACCTTGTGGTGCAATGGTCACTGGGTGGAATTTTACAACCTCATTGCGCCCGTTTTGCAACGGAAAAATGTCGTTCAATCGGGCATGATGCGATAGCTGGAATGGTGCTCGTTTTCACGCCCATTTCCGTTTTACCAAGAAAAGAATTGGCACAATCGGGAACCTGCCCAAAATAGTCGAAACATCAATTTGCATGTTTTTGCATTTATCACAATGTCATTGGCGAGTTTCACTCCCAATTGTCCCAGATCACCTGCCTTAATGACCTCGTTCACTGCAGCCGGATTGGTCAGGAAAACACCTCATGTCTAAAAGTTGCATTCAGGCGCTTGAGCAGTGAGGGTGAGCGAGGAGGTAAGTTTCTGCATTCAAACTGCTTCGTGCTGCTCAGGGGGGGAGTTGTTTCATAGAGGCCATGTTGCATTTCAGGTCGGCAGGGAGGCTGCGAGTGTTTTGCGGGGGGGGGGGTATTTGTTGCTCAAGAGATCCAACCTCGGACTTCAACATGGACCCGGGTCAGAGTGCTGACCTCGGGTATTAGCGCTGACTCTGTGCTGGCAGCAGGAGGCACTGTTGCTGGTAGGGGATGGGCTGGAAACTCTCTAAAGTGGCAATGCTGCAGCTTCAGGACTTGTCAAGCAGCACTGTCTGTGGCCACCACTGCATGGGAGCTGGCTGTGTGTCTGTGAGTGTGGGGGTTGAATGGGAGGGGCTGTGTTGCCATTCTGGAATCTGTGGGGGTGGTATGGGGAATGTGTGTTGCTGGGGTCTGTGGGGGGCTATGGGGAGTGTGTGTTACTGGGGGTCTGTGGGGGGTATGTGGAGTGTGTGTGCTGGGGGTCTGTGGGAGGGTATGGGGAGTGTGTGTGCTGGGGGTCTGTGGGAGGGTATGGGGAGTGTGTGTTGCTGGGGTCTGTGGGGGGGGCATGGGGAGTGTGTGTGCTGGGGGTCTGTGGGGAAGGTCTGGGGAGTGTGTGTTGCTGGGGTCTGTGGGGGAGGTCTGGGGAGTGTGTGTTGCTGGGGTCTGTGGGGGAGGTCTGGAGAGTGTGTGTTGCTGGGGTCTGTGGGGGAGGTCTGGAGAGTGTGTGTTGCTGGGATCTGTGGGGGAGGTCTGGGGAGTGTGTGTTGCCAGGATCTGTGGGGGGGTATGTGGAGTGTGTGTGCTGAGGGTCTGTGGGGGGGGGGGGGGGGGGGGGCAGGGGGGTGGTATGTGGAGTGGGTGTTGCTGGGCTGGAGGCGAGCAGAGTTCTTTAACCTCTCCATCTGTCTCTCCCTTTCTGCAAATTCCCCCCACCTTCAGATTGACAAGATGGCCTTGGCAATGTAACCCATTGATCTCGCTGCTCTTTGGGTTGCTGCTGGAGCTGAGGAGGAGGAGCTGGAGGATGAATGGTGGGCAGAGGAGGCCCAGGCCTTACCACTCGCAGGAGGAGAGGGAGACGGCCAGAGGCAGGACATGGCTGCCATTCACCCCGGGGGTGGGGGGGAGGTTGTGGGGGGGGGGGGGGTGCTGCAGGAGAAGGATCCAGGCAGTTCAGCATGTTTGAGCAACTGTCGGACATCGTGTGCCGAAAGGAGACAACGCCACCTGTGCCATTTGTTGCAGGACCTTGCACATCGGGGCACAGGGGGGCACCAACTCCTGGTGACTGTGAAAGTGACAACCACCTTAAATGTTTATGCCATCGTATCCTTCCAGATCACCAGTGGAGACCTTTGTGGCATTTCCCAACCATCCGTCCACAAGTGTGTGAAGGAGAGGGAAGACGGTATCTGGCCCGGGGAGTTCTGTCAGCAGAGCTGCTTTTCCCGAACATGCGCAGCTTGTGACTCCAATCTGAGCTGCAAGCTGTCTGGCAAATTGGGCCCCACCCACTGCCTCTAGCAGCTAAAAATGGTCTAGCCCATTTTTTCAAAGACTGAGTGCATAAGATTGGATGTGAAAACTCTCCCAAAAATGAATCAGGAACTCTCCCATTTTCACGTGAGCTGGACACTTAGAAAAAAATCTCGTAAAATTCCACCCACTGTCTTCGACTCTCCCACTGTTATTTGATCCTCTTGGACCAACTCATTCCACAGAACCTGGTCCAACAGTGCTTACCATCTCACTGCATCAGAAACATACTGCTGTGGAAAATTATCTTGATGTTTTACGTTTTTAAGTTTATTTATTAATCTCACAAGTAGGCTTATATTAACACTGCAATGAAGTTACTGTGAAAATCCCCTAGTCGTCATACTCCGGCGCCTGTTTGAGTACACTGAGGGACAATTTAGCATGGCCAATGCACCTAACCAGTACGTCTTTGGCTCTTTCTGTGTTGCATTTTTTAAATGATGTCTTGCCATGCTCTCCCTTTTCTCGCCCTTTATTAAGTCTTGTTTCTCTCTCCCTCTCGTGTCTCATTATGAAGTCTCTCTGCTCTCTCTCTCTCGTGTCTCTTTATGAAGCCTCTCTGCTCTCTCCCTCTCGTGTCACTTTATGAAGTCTCTCTGCTCTCTCTCTCTCTCGCATCTCTTTATGAAGTCTCTCTGCTCTCTCCCTCTCGTGACTCTTTATGAAGTCTCTCTGCGCTCTCTCGCGTCTCTTTATGAAGTCTCTCTGCTCTCTCTCACGTCTCTTTATGAAGCCTCTCTGCTCTCTCCCTCTTGTGTCTCTTTATGAAGTTTCTCTGCTCTCTCTCTCTCTCGCATCTCTTTATGAAGTCTCTCTGCTCTCTCCCTCTCGTGTCTCTTTATGAAGTTTCTCTGCACTCGCCCTCTCGCATCTCTTTATGAAGTCTCTCTACTCTCTCCCTCTCGCATCTCTTTATGAAGTCTCTCTGCTCTCTCTCTCTCGCATCTCTTTATGAAGTCTCTCTGCTCTGTCCCTCACGCATCTCTTTATGAAGTCTCTCTGCTCTCTCTCTCTCGCATCTCTTTATGAAGTCTCTCTGCTCTCTCCCTCTCGTGACTCTTTATGAAGTCTCTCTGCTCTCTCTCGCATCTCTTTATGAAGTCTCTCTGCTCTCTCTCACGTCTCTTTATGAAGCCTCTCTGCTCTCTCCCTCTTGTGTCTCTTTATGAAGTTTCTCTGCTCTCTCTCTCTCGCATCTCTTTATGAAGTCTCTCTGCTCTCTCCCTCTCGTGTCTCTTTATGAAGTTTCTCTGCACTCGCCCTCTCGCATCTCTTTATGAAGTCTCTCTACTCTCTCCCTCTCGCATCTCTTTATGAAGTCTCTCTGCTCTCTCCCTCTCGCATCTCTTTATGAAGTCTCTCTGCTCTCTCTCTCTCGCATCTCTTTATGAAGTCTCTCTGCTCTCTCTCTCTCGCATCTCTTTATGAAGTCTCTCTGCTCTCTCCCTCTCGCGTCTCTTTATGAAGTCTCTCTGCTTTCTCGCTCTCGCGTCTCTTTATGAAGTCTCTCTGCTCTCTCCCTCTCGTGTCTCTTTATGAAGTCTCTCTGCTCTCTCTCTCTCGCATCTCTTTATGAAGTCTCTCTGCTCTCTCCCTCTCGCGTCTCTTTATGAAGTCTCTCTGCTCTCTCTCTCTCGCATCTCTTTATGAAGTCTCTCTGCTCTCTCCCTCTCGCGTCTCTTTATGAAGTCTCTCTGCTTTCTCGCTCTCGCGTCTCTTTATGAAGTCTCTCTGCTCTCTCCCTCTCGTGTCTCTTTATGAAGTCTCTCTGCTCTCTCTCTCTCGCATCTCTTTATGAAGTCTCTCTGCTCTCTCCCTCTCGCGTCTCTTTATGAAGTCTCTCTGCTTTCTCGCTCTCGCGTCTCTTTATGAAGTCTCTCTGCTCTCTCCCTCTCGTGTCTCTTTATGAAGTCTCTCTGCTCTCTCTCTCTCGCATCTCTTTATGAAGTCTCTCTGCTCTCTCCCTCTCGCATCTCTTTATGAAGTCTCTCTGCTCTCTCTCTCTCGCATCTCTTTATGAAGTCTCTCTGCTCTCTCCCTCTCACGTCTCTTTATGAAGTCTCTCTGCTTTCTCGCTCTCGCGTCTCTTTATGAAGTCTCTCTGCTCTCTCCCTCTCGTGTCTCTTTATGAAGTCTCTCTGCTCTCTCTCTCGCATCTCTTTATGAAGTCTCTCTGCTCTCTCCCTCTCGCGTCTCTTTATGAAGTCTCTCTGCTTTCTCGCTCTCGCGTCTCTTTATGAAGTCTTTCTGCTCTCTCCCTCTCACGTCTCTTTATGAAGTCTCTCTGCTCTCTCCCTCTCGCGTCTCTTTATGAAGTTTCTCTGCTCTCTCTCCCGCTCACGTCTCTTTATGAAGTCTCTCTGCTCTCTCCCGCTCACGTCTCTTTATGAAGTCTCTCTGCTCTCTCTCCCGCTCACGTCTCTTTATGAAGTCTCTCTGCTCTCTCTCTCTCGTATCTCTTTATGAAGTCTCTCTGCTCTCTCCCTCTCGTGTCTCTTTATGAAGTCTCTCTGCTCTCTCTCTCTCATGTCTCTTTATGAAGTCTCTCTGCTCTCTCCCTCTCGCGTCTCTTTATGAAGTCTCTCTGCTCTCTCTCTCTCGTATCTCTTTATGAAGTCTCTCTGCTCTCTCCCTCTCGTGTCTCTTTATGAAGTCTCTCTGCTCTCTCTTTCTCTCACGTCTCTTTATGAGGTTTCTCTGCTCTCTCTCTCTCGCGTCTCGTTATGAAGTTTCTCTGCTCTCTCCCTCTCACGTCTCTTTATGAAGTCTCTCTTCTCTCTCTCTCTTTCGTGTCTCTTTATGAAGTATGTCTGCTCTCTCCCTCTCGTGTCTCTTTATGAAGTATGTCTGCTCTCTCTCTCTCGTATCTCTTTATGAAGTCTCTCTGCTCTCTCCCTCTCGTGTCTCTTTATGAAGTCTCTCTGCTCTCTCTCTCTCGTATCTCTTTATGAAGTCTCTCTGCTCTCTCCCTCTCGTGTCTCTTTATGAAGTCTCTCTGCTCTCTCTCTCTCTCGTATCTCTTTATGAAGTCTCTCTGCTCTCTCCCTCTCGCGTCTCTTTATGAAGTTTCTCTGCTCTCTCTCCCGCTCACGTCTCTTTATGAAGTCTCTCTGCTCTCTCCCGCTCACGTCTCTTTATGAAGTCTCTCTGCTCTCTCTCCCGCTCACGTCTCTTTATGAAGTCTCTCTGCTCTCTCTCTCTCGTATCTCTTTATGAAGTCTCTCTGCTCTCTCTCTCTCATGTCTCTTTATGAAGTCTCTCTGCTCTCTCCCTCTCGCGTCTCTTTATGAAGTCTCTCTGCTCTCTCTCTCTCGTATCTCTTTATGAAGTCTCTCTGCTCTCTCCCTCTCGTGTCTCTTTATGAAGTCTCTCTGCTCTCTCTTTCTCTCACGTCTCTTTATGAGGTTTCTCTGCTCTCTCTCTCTCGCGTCTCGTTATGAAGTTTCTCTGCTCTCTCCCTCTCACGTCTCTTTATGAAGTCTCTCTTCTCTCTCTCTCTTTCGTGTCTCTTTATGAAGTATGTCTGCTCTCTCCCTCTCGTGTCTCTTTATGAAGTATGTCTGCTCTCTCTCTCTCGTATCTCTTTATGAAGTCTCTCTGCTCTCTCCCTCTCGTGTCTCTTTATGAAGTCTCTCTGCTCTCTCTCTCTCGTATCTCTTTATGAAGTCTCTCTGCTCTCTCCCTCTCGTGTCTCTTTATGAAGTCTCTCTGCTCTCTCTCTCTCTCGTATCTCTTTATGAAGTCTCTCTGCTCTCTCCCTCTCGCGTCTCTTTATGAAGTTTCTCTGCTCTCTCTCCCGCTCACGTCTCTTTATGAAGTCTCTCTGCTCTCTCCCGCTCACGTCTCTTTATGAAGTCTCTCTGCTCTCTCTCCCGCTCACGTCTCTTTATGAAGTCTCTCTGCTCTCTCTCTCTCGTATCTCTTTATGAAGTCTCTCTGCTCTCTCTCTCTCATGTCTCTTTATGAAGTCTCTCTGCTCTCTCCCTCTCGCGTCTCTTTATGAAGTCTCTCTGCTCTCTCTCTCTCGTATCTCTTTATGAAGTCTCTCTGCTCTCTCCCTCTCGTGTCTCTTTATGAAGTCTCTCTGCTCTCTCTTTCTCTCACGTCTCTTTATGAGGTTTCTCTGCTCTCTCTCTCTCGCGCCTCGTTATGAAGTTTCTCTGCTCTCTCCCTCTCACGTCTCTTTATGAAGTCTCTCTTCTCTCTCTCTCTTTCGTGTCTCTTTATGAAGTATGTCTGCTCTCTCCCTCTCGTGTCTCTTTATGAAGTATGTCTGCTCTCTCCCTCTCGTGTCTCTTTCTGAAGTTTCTCTGCTCTCTCCCTTTCGCGCCTCTGCAGAAGTCTCCCTGAGACCTCCTTCATTTTATCTGAATTTAAAGACAGCTCCAAAATGTAACAATTTTATAATGCTCATAAATGTAGCAGGATTGTGATCGGGGTAAGGCCTCTGATGAAGTATTTCCTTAAGTTGTGTTTTAATCCTTCCAGCTGATTAGTAAGTTATCTGCGCTGACTGGATCCTCAGTGTCTGTGGTTGGCAGGCTGGCCAGCTTGCTGCTCTGATGAAGGGTCATCCAAACTTGAAACGTTGGCTCCATTCTCTCTCCATAAATGCTGCCAGGCCAACTGAGATTTTACAGCATTTTCTGTTTTTGTTTCGGATTCCGGCATCCGCAGTATTTTGCCTTCATATTATTTTGGTTAGCTGGCTGAGAAAACGCTGGAAAATCTCAGCAGGTCCGGCAGCATCTGTAAGGAGAGAAAAGAGCTGACGTTTCGAGTCCAGATGACCCTTTGTCAAAGCTAAAAGGCATAGAAAGTTTCTAATAGTTCCTGTGCCTTTTAGCTTTGACAAAGGGTCATCTGGACTCGAAACGTCAGCTCTTTTCTCTCCTTACAGATGCTGCCAGACCCGCTGAGATTTTCCAGCGTTTTCTCTTTTTGCTTCAGATTCCAG
Organism: Mustelus asterias; assembly: GCF_964213995.1. Lineage (NCBI taxonomy): Eukaryota > Metazoa > Chordata > Chondrichthyes > Carcharhiniformes > Triakidae > Mustelus > Mustelus asterias. The sequence goes on from NC_135804.1 coordinate 33,516,345, forward strand.
CATCCGCAGTAATTTGCTTTTATTTGGCTAGCTGGCTGGTTGTATTTCAGTGCCTCAATGCAGGGTCAATTAGGTGAGTATATTTGAAATGTTTTCTTTTGCTTTATTCTGTCAATGCTTCACTGGACTGTATTTTTAAGGACAAAAGCCTAACATACTCGCAGACCTACTGCCCTTACATGTTTGATTTGCTTCTCTAGTGTTTATTTGCACCTTTCCTCATGCATGGTAATGATTTTCACTTTAGATCAGTTGCATATCACTTTACCTCGGGAAGATCTCTGCACCCACCTCTGCATTGTATGATTTCTTAATTTGTCCTGAACTTAGAGTACCAAAAGCAATTTACAAATGAACTTTCCTGGTTGTTAATGATGCTGGCACACTTGACAAGTCCGCAACCAACTTGGATCATATTATCTCCAGCTTGCAGCCACATCCCCACTGCTTCCAAGAATAACACTCTAATTGATCTTAAATCCGAGGAATGAGATCAGATGGTTCAATACAATCAATATAAAACACTGGCAAGTATCTCCAGTTGAGTAAAGAAAATAAAGTGCCATCAATGGGAGATCTCAGTAGAGCTCGAATTTAAGTGTTCCATATTTTATAACACTTATTTTGCAATGTAACAGCACATACAATATATTTTTTGATAAAAGAACTTGTAAAAAAATAAATAGCTCCAGGTTCAGTTCCAGTTTATTAATATTTAACAGAAATGTGCAATTGGTGGCACAGTGGTTAGCACTGCTGCCTCATAGCGTCAGGAACCCAGGTTCGATTGGGTCACTGTCTGTGTGGCTCCTGTACATTCTCTCTGTGTCTACATGGGTTTCCTCCAGGTACTCCGCGGAGTTTCCTCCCACAGCCCAAAGATGTGCTGGTTAGGTGGATTGGCGATGCTAAATTCTCCTTCCGTGTACCTGAACAAGCGCCAGAGTGTGGTGACTAGAGGATTTCCTCCACAGTAGCTTCATTACAGTGTTAATGTAAGCCAACTTGTGACGAATAAATAAACTACTTTTCATTTATAAAATATAAACTTCTTTTGCAGTTCATAGAATCCTACAGTGCAGAAGGAGGCCATTCGGCCCATCAAGACTGCACCGACCACAATCCCACCCAGGCCCTATCCCCACAGTCCCATGCATTTACCCTAGCTAGTCCCCCTGACACTAAGAGGCAATTTAGCATGGCCAATCCACCGAACCCACACATCTTTGAGAATGAGAATGAAAATGGTTGAGAATTCAAAATCGTAGAATGTGGTTTATTTTTCTACAATTTGTCCTGAAGATATTGGACAAGGGATTGAGTAGGATAGAATTGCTTCAGTGCACTTTGGAGACCTATTGCAGATTTCTGTGTGCATGTTTCACAATGGGCTGCTTCCTGGATGGTCCGCGTGGCATTGAATGAATTAGAACACATGCTGGTAAACCACCCGCATCTTCCTACAACCTTGAATGGACACTATCCTGGCATTAGTAAAACTAATATACTGGTGTGCAGTCATGATCCCAAACACATATATAGGCAGCGTCTTCATTATTCACTTGTGGAGAGAGAAACAATGTTAATGTTTTGATCAAATACGACTCTTCTTCAGCCAGTTCCAAAGAAGAGTCACAGTGGACTCAAAACGTTCACTTGGTTTCTCTCGCCGCAGATGCTGCTGCACTGGCTGAGAGATTATTACCGGGGAGGAATTTTCCCAAAGATTGTCAAAGTGTTATTTCAGTGCGAAAACCTGTGCAATTCCTGTTGGCCCCGCTGGTGTGATCCAGACCATAGTTTTTAGCAGCCTAGAAAAACATTGCTCCCCCCACGTGAAGAACACTGCGCCTGAGGCGTGAAGCATCTGTATTCACCCGCTCCAGGAGTTACCTGAGTATTTCAACGAAGGAGTCGCTGCATTTAAACAGGCTTAAGCAGATTTCCACTCCATCTGACGAAGGAGCAGCGCTCCGAAAGCTAATGACATTTGTTACCAAATAAACCTGTTGGACTTTAAGCTGGTGTTGTTAAAACTCTTACTGTGTTTACCCCAGTCCAATGCCGGCATCTCCACATCATTTAAACAGGTCCACAGCACTTGCTGTCATTCATGTCAGGAGGATGGCAGTGAGGAAACCAACTCCTCTATTCACGGAGGCAGCCCTCACCTCTATGCTGGATGCCGTGGTGGAGAGGCAGGCAACAATATACTCGTAGGCTGGCAGGAGACCTTCTATCAAGGTGATGAATCCCACCCAGGAGATGGTGGCAGCGGTGGTCAGTGCCAACAGCCTGCACAAGAGGATGGCGATCCAATGCCACAGTAAGATGGACGACCTACTCCGTTCTGCCAGGGTAAGTGCTCGCTGTATCCTCTCTGCACTCCACCTTGCCGTCGCCCCTTGGAATGTCACCTTACAAGGCCCCAGCACCCAACTGCCCACAAGCTTCCCCACACCCTCGGCTCTCCTCATCAAGAATCCTCCCTGTTTATGCGCAGTGCCCACACATGCCAGGTATTGTCAACATCTGACCCGCCCGCAGCCAGCGCACATCATCCCCATTTGTGTTCCTGCCGGAGAAACATCGCAAAGGAGAAAAGATGGGTGGTGGGCTACCAGCAACATTGTACCCCAAATCTCCAGCATCCATAATATTTTGCTTTTTCTTCATTATTCATGAAACCCAAGTGTGGATCCTGACTCCATGCAAGGAAAGAACCCGGGAGGTTGCAGGAGAGTTCCAGGAGTGGGCCTGTGCTCAGACTGAGGTGAGCCTGCGGGAGAAATGTGAGGAGCCACTGCACCTTCATCCAAATGACCAAACTCACGTGGGTTCTGTGTAGTCTAAACTCTTGCCCGAAGCATGCACCTTCCTTGTCTTGAACAAACATCATCCAAACAGCCTGGCATTTTCACCAGCAGGGTCCTACTGCCCACCCTTGACCCAACCTTGGAAGAGATTTCAGAGGAGGTCAGCAAAGGAGCGTCACAGCTATTACCCGCATCATCCACCAGCGCAGAGACACATAGCTCGGTGGGCGATACTAGCAGGCAGACTTTTTGATTAGCACTACACTGCTTCTGATGCACATCAGGTGGAAGCAGGAATGTCCAGGCGTCAGGTAGTCAGAGGTCTGCTGGATCCCAGGGCTCAGCTGTGCCCCAGCCACGTTTATTATTTATTTAATAGTGTCATAAATAGACTTACATTAACAATGAAATGAAATTACTGTGAAAATTCCCAAGTCGCCACACTCCGGCGCCTGTTCGGGTACACTGAGGGAGAATTTAGCATGGCCAATGCACCTAACAAGCACTCTTTTGGACTGTGGGAGGAAACCAGAGCACCTGGAGGAAACCCACGCAGACACGGGGAGAACATGCAGACTCTGCACAGACAATGACCCAAGCTGGGAATCAAACCTGGGTCCCTGGCACTGTGAGGCAGCATTAGGCCTTGTTCTTCCTTGTGAAGAGGCCGGGACAGGTGGAAGTCCAATGGGAAAGCCATCTGAGGAATTTTATGGGCTCTCCCTGCCCGCAAATCTGCCAGCAGGGGAACATAAAATTCTGCCCATTAACTCTGTTTCTCTCTCCATAGATGCTGCCTGACCTGCTGAGTATTTATAACATTTTCGATTTTAATCCAAACCTATTCAATCCTTCCACACAGCTAAAATTCTTAATTCCTGGCAACAATTTTGTGTATCTTATCTGTCCCTCTCCAGTGCAATCCTCCCTGTGATGCAGTGACCAAAATTGTACACAGTACTTTATCTGCTGCCTTAACATTGGGTTATACAGTTCTGGCATAACTTCTGTGCTATTATATATAAAATGGCCTGGCATTAAAGGGAAGTCTGCTATGTCTTATGAATCACTTTATTTACCTGTCCCTCTATCTAGGGACATGCATTCCGAGATCCCTCTGTTCCTCTACACATCTCAGTATCCTACCATCTATTGTGGACTCCCTTGCATTGATTTCCATCCCCAAATGTAATACCTCATACTGCTTCTGAATGAAGTCCACGTTTCTCCTATCTGACCAGCCCATCAATATCTCCCTGCAGTCCACGAGCCCAGCTACATCTCCCTGCAGTCTGCAGCTTATTTTCTATCAACCACGTGACCCACTTTTGTGTCATCTGTAAAGTTCTTTATCATGTCCATACATGTAATTCTAAGTTATTGATATATACCATGAAAAGGAAGGGAATCAGTACCCTGCAGAACCCTTCTGGAAGCAGCCTTTCAACAAACAAAAAAACCCTTATCCTTTTCTTCCTGCCACTGAGCTAATTTTAGATCCACTATCTAGTGTCAAATGCCTTGCTAAAATCCACAGGGGAGGCAGTGACATAGACTAGTAATCCAGAGACGCAGGATAATTCTCTGGAGACGCGGGTTCGAATCCCGGGCGAAATCTGAATTCAGTAAAAAAAGAAACTGGAATTAATAGTCTAACGACGCCCATAAGAACCATTGTCGATTGTCGTAAAAACCCATCTGGTCCTTTAGGGAAGGAAATCTGCCGTCCTTACCTGGTCTGGCCTACATGTGACTCCAGAGCCACAGCAATGCGGTGGACTCTTTAATACCCTCAAGGATGGGCAATAAATGCTGGTCCAACCAGTGATGCCCAGATCCTACGAATGAATTTTAAAAATGTGCACAACATCAAATGTACGATTATCATTGACCTGTGTTGTTACCTTCTCAAATAATTCAGTCAAGTTCACCAGAAATGATCTTCCCTTAACAAATCCATGCTGAGTGTAATCGAATAACCTGTGCATCGCTAAATGATGCAAACGGATGGTTTTGAAGTAAGTTGGGGTCACGTGTTGGAGATTTTGTATTTTAACTTTTGGCCTGACCTGCAGCCTACCAATTTTTTAGGAATTAAGATTCAGCCCAATATTTTCCATCTTTATATTCTTTTTAATTTATTTTTCTAATTGTCTGCAACAGAAGCTGATAATTTTTCTCTCTTCGGCTCACAGATTCCGGACGAGATATATGAGCAAGGAAAAAGTCAAAATAAATTAGCTCCAAGCTATTCACTTCTGTCACCGGCGCTGTGATACTTCAATGCTTTCCCATTTATTCAGCTCACTAAAAACGGATTTGACTTGGAATCAGACATTTAAATTTCAATTTTAATACAATGTGTGAAGTGGGAATGTGGGCTGGGGGGTGGGGGGGAGTGGGCGAGGTTGGTTTAAGGCCTAGGCAATTTTAACTGATGGACCTCACTTGTATTTTACTGATTGGCGTCCCACTGAATATGTTGTACATCTGACAATTTGCTCACATGATGGGTGGCTCACCACATTTTCCAGCCTCACCCGCTCTGTGATGGGCCATAAAATTCAGCCCGATGGACGGGATTTTCCCCACAACCCACTGTGATTTTGCGATGGCGGAGGCAACCTGTCACTGGTCGGTGGTAGGATCTTCTGGAGTTTTCCACTGAATGCAACCCTTGCTGCCGGGAAGCCCGCGACAGGGGTGTGCCATCGGTGTGACGGGAACATCCCACCGGCGTAAACGGCCTTGAAAATTCCAGCCGATTTGTGCAATTTCCAGCACAACTTGCAAAGTCTATTTGAAGCAAGCGTTCCCTTCTTTTATCAAAATTGCATTCCCCCTTGGCAAATAAACAAAAGTATCCTCTATGTCTTACGAATTATGAAGGACTGTCATCTTGGAAGTCCCAAAGGGGGCTGGAGGCCAGGGAGGCCTGTTCTCCCCATTAACCAGGAGAGCATTCTGCAGGCCATCAGAAAGCCATCCTAACCAGAGGTATGGGACAAAGTCAGTGCCAACATCATCACCCCCCTGGACCTAGCTTCAGTATATGAAAAGGTTCAATGACCTCAAAAGAGTAGCTCTTCACTTCTTACCTCTCAACAAGTTCCTGACAAATATACCATTCCCAGCAGTATAACCAAGCAGGTGGGCGCTTAAAAACACCCAGGTTAGTTGCTTGCCAGAAAGCCACTAAGGGTTCACTGTTCCCGATGTTAGCCTGCTTTATTGAGGAGCCAATAAAGACATCATCCACCCAAAACCAGGAGGCTCCTCTTTATATAAGCATGTCATATCCACATGATGCCACTTGGAGTTGATTGCAATTTTAACCAATAACTATTTGAGTGGGGAAGTTACCAGAGCTTTCTCAGCAGTGAAAGCAACAGGAAGAGGAACCAGGGCTGGACGAGGCCCAAGCAGATGTATTTTTTTTAAATTTCCTTGCTGAGCCAGGAGGAAAGCTTTAAGGCTCCCCTGTCAGCAACTCTCCCCACTTGACCACCTCCTGCATTCCTGTTACCAGTGGACAGTCCAGTACTCAGGGAATGGGTGGGATGCCAAGCGGCAGGATTTCAATGAGACCAGATGTTCAAGTATCTCGGGCCTCACCTTCAGTGTAGTAGATGAATTTACCAACTTAGCTTGTCACCCATCTATCCTAGACCTGCCGAGAGTTAAAATTGAGATCCCAGACTTCAAGCAGACTTCTGATCCAGAACCTCAACCTGTGTTCCCATCTGTAACCCAACATAGACGGCACGGTAGCACAGTGGTTAGCACTGCTGCTTCACAGCTCCAGGGACCTGGGTTCAATTCCCGGCTTGGGTCACTGTCTGTGTGGAGTTTGCACATTCTCCTGGTGCCTGCATGGGTTTCCTCCGGGTGCTCCGATTTCCTCCCAAGATGCGCGGGTTAGGTTGATTGGCCATGCTAAAATTGCCCCTTAGTTTCCTGAGATGCGTAGGTTAGAGGGATTAGCGGGTAAATATGTAGGGATATGGGGTAGGGTCTAGGTGGGATTGTGGTCGGTGCAGACTCGATGGGCCAAATGGCCTCTTTCTGCACTGTAAGGTTTCTAAGATTCTAGACAGCTTTCAGCCATCATGGCCCTCAACTCTGAGTTCTCTTCCTAAGTTGATTTGTCTCTCTTGACCTTCAAAAGCCTCCCAAAATTTATCTCCCCTGACTTAATCTTTGGTCCCTCTTCTATATTCTCTTGTTTAAATTCTGTTTTTCAAAATGGACCATTTGCCAGAGGCAAATTTACACTTTGTAGGGCTCCGCACTCATCTTCATTTCTGGGCCACCCCCCCCCCCCCCCCACCCCAACCTCACACCCCTCCCACCCCACCCACAAGAATACACACGTTGATCACTGCTTTGTAAATTTGCAAAAACAGGCCTGCTTGAATAATTGCTGAATTAAATCCAAGCTTACCTCCTGTCAGCATGATGGTAAAGATGATCAATATTGTGGTGTGTGAGTCTTGAGGCGAACAAGCATGAAACTTGTCGATGGGCAACGAGATGGAAAAATCAGCTCCAAACATCACTGCAGCACAGGCCAGTGCAGGACAGAATGATCCAATCCTGTACAGGAGCAAATACTCCAATCAACAAGATGCATGCACTGCCCATTCAGTATATTTCATTTAGTTTCATAAGTAAAAGTTAACTTCCTTACTTCCTCTCTCAAAATCAACAAAGTTATTAATGTAAATGCACATGAGTGGAGAGTCCAGTGAGTCCAAGTCCAAGTTCATTGGCTCTGTTTGCAGGATTGTATTCTTGTCCTGAAGAGGCTTTCTGATGGCCAGTCTTGGGGATGTTGGTGGTTTGAACTATCTGCATGTGACCAGCTGCACCCATTATATCACACCAGCAATGGTCCATGTTGAAAAACAGAATTTAAACAAGAGAATATAGAAGAGGGACATATTTTTTAGATTTTCTTGCTTCATCCCTTATTGGCATGGCAATTTAGATAGATTATTTCTACATTCTCTACAAAATCATCAATTACATCATTGTAGGTAAAATCTTCTAAAGATGAACTTTCAATCATCAATATTGCTGAACTTATCCAAGTTCCTGACTCATCGTATTTCACAAATAATTTTTAATTCTTTTCGAAGTAGAAGAATATTCACTGGAAGCATTTGTGACAGGTATTGTTAAAAATATTTTCAGGATGGTTTCCGCATTTGGAAAGGTTACCTGCAAACCATCATGTACGATAGTCTGTACAAATCACTTGGTGATCTCGAAGCACAGAGGCCATCATTATCAATTAAATTAATGAATTGTTTCACTTCATCTTCAAGAAGCTTTGTCTCTGTCCCCCTGGTAGAATTCAGTTCGGGGGTGATTCTCCCATTGCGACCCACAAATCTTCTGGTGGATCCGGTCAGGAGAATCGCGTGTCAGCCATTTCGGGGGATTCACGCTTGCATTCCCGATGCCTGTGCGTCTCCCAGAGCCAGGGAACAGTCGCAGTCGGGACCACGCTGGAAACCGGTGGGAAGAGAGGTAAGTGATTTTAATCTTTTAAAAATGTATTTTAAATCTATTTTGCATGTGATTATCAGCCAATAGCATCTCCCACCCTACCATTCCGGTGGGGTTTAGAGTAGCTCCGCACATTCGGGGAACCAGCAGGAGACACCGCCAGAGTGAAGTGGGACAATCGGGGCCCCCCAGGGGGTCGGGCAGCTGGCGATAGGGCCTCCTGGGCATGGACACCCTGGCAGTGCCAGTCTGTGCCCCCTAGCACTGCCAAAGGGGCAAAGTGCCCATGCCCAGGGGGCACCTTGGCACTGCCCACCGGGCATTGAGCAGTGCAAAGGGAGTGGAGTCTATTGTGGGTGGGGCCTAGGGGATGATTGGTGGGGGTGGGGGGTCCTGCTGCCACTCTGCATGGGGATCAGTTTGGGCTGGAGGGAGGCCAGCAATCGGGGCAGGCTGGGAGGGGGTGCTCTGCTGGGGGAAGGGATCTGACCCCAGGGGGGTGGTCTGACCCTGGGGGGGGCCTGCAGGGGAGGGGGGGGTCTGCCGGGGTGAGTGGTGTGGGAGGATTGCCACTGCTGGGGGGGGGGGGGGGTGGGCTGGACATCGGGGTGCTCCAGGATGGGGGGAGGGGGAGATGGGCTTGCCCCAGGAATTGTGGGCACCCCAAATAGGCCGGAGGGGGGACTGGAGGGGCAGCACTGCGAGGGTCCTGGGCTGGCCAGCTCAATCGCTGGCCAGCAAATGGGGAAACTGTCAGACCGGGACCACTGTGCATGCGCAGAGTTCCGGAGCTGTCAGACTCCGGCGCAAATGGGCCCCACCCCCCGGATTTTTAATGAGATTCACGATTGGGACCTCTGCATTGGACAGAGTGGGGAGATTCGGATCTGAAGTTGCACTGAAAAAACAGTTGTGATCTAGACCAGTTTTCTCGCCAATTCAGCACTTTTGGGAGAATCGCCCCCTTAATTTCTTACTGCTATGGCTTTTAGGATTTTCATCCAAACTTCTGTCCAAAAGCATGCAAAATAAATCAACAGATTTCTTCAGAGTTTCATTTCTACTCTGCAATTGCACCATTGTTGGGGGCGATTCTCCCGTTTCTGCTGCGCTGGGTGCAACAGCCTCCACGCATCTCTGGCAGCCGGATTTCCGGTGCCGTCAGCTCTGTGCTGATTTCTGGCGTGGAGCTGCATAATTTATATAGATGCATATCTCCATTTCTTTTAAAACTCATTAGCAGGCCCAGGACTGGAATCTCCATTTATCGTATAGCTCCCCCCTACGTTAGTTCTACCAAAATGCATCACTTCGCATTTAGCTGGATTGAACTCCATCTGTCATTTCTTTGCCCAAATTTCCAGCCTATCTATATCCTTCTGTAGCCTCTGACAATGTTCCTCACTATCTGCAAGTCCAGCCATTTTCGTGTCGTCCGCAAACTTACTGATCACCCCAGTTACACCTTCTTCCAGATCGTTTACATAAATCACAAACAGCAGAGGTCCCAATACAGAACCCTGCGGAACACCACTAGTCACAGGCATCCAGCCGGAAAAAGACCCTTCCACTACCACCCTCTGTCTTCTGTGACCAAGCCAGTTCTCCATCCATCTAGCCACCTCCCCCTTTATCCCATGAGATCCAACCTTTTGCACCAACCTACCATGAGGGACTTTGTCAAACGCTTTACTAAAGTCCATATAGACGACATCCACGGCCCTTCCCTCGTCAACCATTCTAGTCACTTCTTCAAAAAACTCCACCAGGTTAGTGAGGCATGACCTCCTTCTCACAAAACCATGCTATCATTAATGAGTTTATTCCTTTCTAAATGCACATACATCCTACCTCTAAGAATCCTCCCCAACAACTTCCCTACCATGGACGTCAAGCTCACCGGCCTATAATTTCCCGGGTTATCTTTCCTACCCTTCTTAAATAACGGGACCACATTAGCTATCCTCCAATCCTCTGGGACCTCACTGTGTCCAGTGACAAGACAAAGATTTGCGCCAGAGGCCCAACGATTTCATCTCTCGTCTCCCTGAGCAGCCTTGGATAGATTCCATCAGGCCCTGGGGATTTGTCAGTCCCTAAAAAACCTAACACTTCCTCCCTTGTAATGGAGATTTTCTCTAACGGGTCAACACTCCCCTCCGAGACACTTCCAGTCAACACATCCCTCTCCTTTGTGAATACCGACGCAAAGTATTCATTTAGGATCTCCCCTACTTCTTTGGGCTCTAAGCATAATTCCCCACTTTTGTCCCTGAGAGGTCCGATTTTTTCCGTGACAACCCTTTTGTTCCTAACAATATAACAATATTCAGATCAACAAGCAAGACTGAACAATGCAAGCTCCATGTGCATTATTCATTCCCATTCCAGTCACTTCTTGAATGTAATCTGCAATGTTGCAGCTGAATCCTGTGAGAAAGCTGTACATTTCTGGACTTTATTCAAAATATGTATGCTTTTTTTCAGTTTCCACGCATCGGTGGAATATATTGCAATCACGCTTGGAGCAGGCAAATATAAAACATTTGACGCTCAAACAAATTTTGACACCAGGTGGTCTGTTTGTACAGATGCTGTTTTGGCTTTGAAAATGAACTTTGCTGATGTAAAGCAAACATTAACTGACATAGCTGCATCCAATTCAGGAAAACCACAAAGAATCCTACAATGCAGAAGGAGGCCATTCGGCTCATCAAGTCTGCACCAAGTCTCCCACCCAGGCCCTATCCCCATAAGCCCATGCATTTACCCTAGCTAGTCCCCCTGACACTAAGGGGCAATTTAGCATGGCCAATCCATCTAACCCGCACTTCTTTGGACTGTGGGAGCACTTGGAGGAAACCAACACAGACATGGAGAGAACGTGCAGACTCCACACAGACAGTGACCCAAGCCGGGAATCAAACCTGGCTCCCTGGCACTGTGAGGCAGTACTGCTAACCACTGTGCCACCACCTGTGAAAGCTGAAGCAAATTCCTTAGCAGAGAAGTTTGAAAGGTAAGATATTGTTGTTTTTACTCTTTTGTGGAACTGTTTGCTCAAATAATTAATGCCATCAGCAAATTGCTGCAAAATGTTGATACAACTTTATTGAGTGCTGTACAATTGGTCGCCTCAGTTAAAAGTTTTGTCATGGAAGTTTGAAATAACTGTAGCCCGGTGGAAGCAGAGGCACTAACAGTAACAAAAATAATGGGTCCCTCTGATGATGAGAAGCATACAAGATGTGAGAAGTTATTTTTTGATGAAACTAGAGACAATGAAATCCCTGAAAAAGGCAAAGAGAGGATCATTGTTGAGACTGTCAATGTTTTTTGTGACACAAAGTGGGCGATTCTTTCCAAAAAATTCTAAGTATCGATTCGAGTAAAAACTGGAATAAATCCTGCTGGTTTTTCAGAGGGAATTTCAAAATGAATCTCCCACGCTCGGTGCACCGCAGAGTGCACTAGCATAAATCAGTCCAAAAATCTGAGGCTGGGGCCTACTCCCTGCTGGAGACGCCAGCAGCATAGCGCTGAGCGGGCCACGCCGTTCTGTCAGCACCGAGATCGGCGCATGCGCAGTGGCCCCGCACTGTCGGCCTCCCCATCATTGGCCAGCTCAATTGCTGTCCAGTCTCACGACCCCATATCACCAGCCATATGCACCCTCAACGGCCCGATCGCTGAACATGTCCTAGCCAGCCTCAAACCCACACCCCCGCCCCGAGCCCCAGCCAGCCTCAATGTCCCACTACACACAGCCCTGATCTCCCACTTTCCACCCTCAATTTTTCCCTTCCCATCCTCCATCAGCAGCTCCAAACCCCTCCCTTCCCCTGCAGTCCCGACCTCCCCCAGCAGGCTGACGAACCCCCCACCACCGGGATGGCCGACCCCGATCTCTGGCCTCCCTTCCTCTGTCACTCAGCTCGAGTGCAGAGTGGCAGGGGAATCCCTTATCCACACTGATTGCCCCCCCAGAGACCTGTCCCCCCCATCAGCTCCTGCCCCATTCGGCCCCCTGATGCCTGGTGGGCAGTGCCAAGGTGCCCCCTGAGCACTGGCACTTTGCCCTTGGTGCGGCCTCAATGGCCCCCTTCACTCTACTGGGGCTGGGCCGCCAGCTCCCCGCAAGTGGGGAGTTATACTAAACTCCGCTGGAGTTAACCAGTTAATCAAGGCAGGCTAAAAAATTACCCCTTCAATTTGATAATGATGACTCATCATGTCTTTTTAGAGGTAGTTCCAAAGAGGACAGCAGTTTGACTGTGGCAACAACACGTCTCAGCACTTCCCTCCAATAAGAAAACTCCTTTTCAAACTGAGTCGGTAACGCAGAATCAATTCCTCCAGAAAATTCACATCTTTGAACAGACGCACACATGGCTTTAATATGAGGCTTAGAAGTTAGTTGCATGATCAGCAATGTCCCGTAACTTCTGGCCTGAATCCCGACTTATGGGGGTCCACATGCGCATCGGGACAATACAGAAGCCCTGATGCATGGACATGTGCGCTGGAAGCATGCGAAGTTTAAACTTCTGATTCGGGTTTGGAAAGCTGTGGTATTGAATCGCTGAGCTGCAGTCGCTCCCTAACTTCATTTACCTGCCCCGATGATAAGTGAGTATTTACACTTATTTATTTGCATGCTTTTCTTTGGTCTCGCTGTGGTGAATAGAAGCAGCAGACGTTCTTTGGGTGAGTTAATACTTTTTGTAAATGTTTTTAAAAGATATTTTAAAATTATGCAATGCACAGAAAGTGAAAGAAATTTTTTTTTAAAATTACAACATTGTCATGACATACTAATTCCAGTAATAAGTGTGTTTATAGATAATAAGGTGGATTTTAAGTGTCTGGAATAAGATTCAGCTAAAGTTTATTTGGATTTTGTTATGTATTTTAAGCATTGTTTATCCCAATTTTAAGAATCCCACTGATGTGGTTTTGATCCTTAGAAGTGTCTTGGTGAAATGAGTTCTACATTTGCGGTGGGAAGTATGCATGGTTATTTGGTTATTTCAAATGCTTATAAAAGTGTATTCCTCAAGATGACATATGCAAGCCTCCTGTAAGCTGCTGTGAACTATCTCTCTGATAGGTACTGCACAATCCAGTGCAGATTGAAAATATGGGCCAGAATTTTCTGGTTCTTCACACCCCGCCGTCACTGCAAGAGAGGATGGAGAATTTGGCACTCAGCCAAATCTCCATTCAGCTGCAGCAGGACCAGAGAATCCCACTGGCGTGAACGATTGGAAAGTTCCGGCCCTGGAGTCATGTTCCACCGCTGCTGGTATATACTTTTTAGATTGGCTTCTTAAAATCACTTAGGTTCTTTTGAGGCTTCGGCACAGACGCAGCAGAGTCAGGCGAGATGTAAAATGTACAATTTGTATATCCAATCTGTCCCTCTGTAACGACTTCAATCAGGCAATTGATGTCGGCCTGTTAGGAAATGAACTCCCTGATTAAGGGGCCAAATTGATGGGCCAATCAGGGAGTCTCTTGCTCTGTATTTAACCAGGAGTGTCAGTTCCTCTGGGACTCCTAGTGTGGACTGCCAACTGAAACCACTCTGTATGCAGTTGTCAGACTTGCAAATAAAGGGATTTTGGTGAAGGGACTTCTGCCTCCGAGGACTTATTACACCCTCCCCCTCCCTTTCCCTTCTCCCCTTACCTTTCTTCATATTCCTTCCTTGCCTTCTTGTTTACAAAGACAACAGAAATGTTCTTTGAATGTATTAAAATATTTTATTGATTCTTGTGTTAAAGAGAAAAACTACATTTTATTGTAAGAAATTTGAAAAGATGAGGTGTCATACTGCAGCTGCTGAAGTAAAAAGTTTAGTTAAATGTTAGCATGGTATCAAAGTTTTGTATTTATAACATTATTTTTGTTAATAAATGTTTTCCACCAAACTTTACACAATTCTACTAATGCTTCATTGAAATATTAAAACAAAACGTTTAAATACAAAATTATACTAATACTTTATTGAAGCACCAAAACAGAAGTTAAATATGAGATAATTATAAATGAAATAAGCAAGGCAGAAGAATACTAATGATAAATGTTCCACAACCCAAAATGTGAACTCTCCTTTGCTCAACCTCATGCAATAAGATATCCAAATCATAGTCTGAGAAGTTCTGACCCCTCTTCTTCCCAATTACATTTTTAATTTCCATATTCTAAATTAAAACATACAAACACTTATAAGCATGCCATGCGTAAAGTTCATTAATAATATAATGCAGATTTAAATAGGAGTTTCACAGAATTAAAACAAATAACAAAATCCATGTTCATTTATACATAATCAAATAATAAGTAGCAAAAAATAAAAAGCTTCAACATACCTTTTGAAGCGCTATCAATTAGGCAAAAGACTACTTGTGTGCCAATACAACTTAGGCTTTTATTCATTACAGAACTAGGAGCATATCCTAACAGATAACCGACCTGAACTGAAGAACGGGGAGGAACCAGCCACCTTTATACTAGGTGACAAGGGGAGGAGCCGGCAGGGGATGTGTCCAGGCATGACAAACACAACAACGGTGGTCCAGACAGGACAAAGGTGCAACTGTAGTCCACCACACCTTTATAATAGCAGGAAATGTTTTTGATCACTTCTCTTCAATACAAAGAAACTATTTCCAAGCAAGACCTCAAAGGGCGTTCCCAAGCTGGCCCCGTCATAAGAGTGCATGGTTAGAGTCCTCCTGCGGCGCGCTGGGGCCTATGGTGTTTGTGGTGATGAAGGCAGAAGGCTGCTGCTCCAATTGGCAGTTGGATCACATTTTTTGAACACAGGTGAGTGGGCAAATAAATCTTCTATTTTTGGCAGTGCATAGCTTTCCACTGCTAATTGGAAGTGATGGGCCAAATCTCTTCCATCATTTCTTCAGTTAAAATACCCATGACGAATGTTTGTTTCCCTTTACTAGGGTCAGGGCAAAATTTGCAAGTATAACAGAGTGGTTTCATAACTGCCTTAGAAGTTTCTGAAAAAGATCAACCAATTTCTAGTTTCCATCATCTAATTGCTCTTCACCCTCAGAAAATGGGACTGATGAAAACTTCTAACCTGCTTTCAGCCTCCAATCTCAAATTATTTTTTTAACTTTTCCATATTAATTATATTTTCTGGTTTATTGAGTGCAAAATATTCTATCATACCCAGTGGAACAGATTTTGGCCATAAGGCAATGTCTTCTGGGTAAGTTTCTTCCCTTACTTCAACAGAAGAATCAGCAAACTCTTGTAGTTCTGTTGTCATTTCAAAGTCGACTTCTTGTTCAACTTTTTCCAAGTGATGCAGTATCTCCAGAAATCAGCAAGTCTAAGTTATCAGATAATGCATCCATTATTTTGGTGCGTGAGGGTGAATGTGCAGTTTGTATGCTGTTCAATACTTTGAACTTTTTAAAGTAAAATGACAAACTGTCTTTTTGCCTAGCTTCGTAATCTTGCCTCGCCTTCAGTTTTCTGCATTTTTGACAGCCAGATTGATAGTGTCACTTCATATCGATAAAGGAACTGATCTTGATTATAATGATGTATCTGAAAGAGCAGACATTTGCACAGTCAATCCACATTTTTATCAGCTTCAATTCAAGCTCTGCAAAGATTGGATTTATATTTTAGCTATGATTCTGGTTTTCCAACAACACTCAGTCTGCTCTCCTCCTGTCCATTCCCCCTCACAATCTCTCCCTCCCCATGGACCCCCAACCCCATTACAAACTCTCCCTCCCTCCAATATGCAACTTGGCCCTTACAAACTCTCCCTCGTTGTAAGTCAGCAACCCTGGCTAACCCCCTCACACACTGTCCTCCCCCCAACACCTTTATACTCTCCCCCCACCACCATCCCCTCACAGTTACCCCCCCCCCCCCCAACCTCTCCAAGTATATTACATCTATTTGTTCCCCTTTATCTATCCTGCTTATTACCACCTCAAAGAATTCTAATAAATTTGTCAGGCATAATTTCCCCTTCACAAAGCCATGTTGGCTCTGTTTGAGTATGTTGTACATTACTAAATGTTCTGCTATTACATCCTTGAGAATGAACTCGAACATTTCCCAATGACTGAAGTTAAGCTCATTTGTTTTTTGTCTCCCTCCCTCTTTTTTTGAAATAAATGTTACATTGACAGCTTTACAATTCCTTCCGACGTTTCCAGAATTTAAGGATTCTTGGAAGATCACTACCAGTGCATCAACTATCTCTGCAGCTGCTTCCTTTAATACCCTAGGTTGCAACCTATCGAGTCCAGGTGATTTATCGGTATTTAGCCCCATTAGTTTCCCTCGTACTTTCTCTCTAGTGATTGTTATTATATTTATTTCCTCTCCCCTCCTCCAACTTTCTGCCCTTGATTATTTGGTAGTTTTGGAATGTAATTAGTGTCCTCCACTGTGAAAACGGACACAAAGTATTTATTTAACTCCTCTGCCATTTCCTGGTTCCTCATTATTCTTTCTCCAGTTTCATTCTCTAAGGGGTCAATGTTCACTTTGGTCTCTCTCTTCTTTTTTTCTTGGTTAACCATGGTTGATTTATCCCCTTCCTAAGAATTCTTCTTCCTCACTGAGCTATATCTTTGTTGTGAATCATGAACGACTTTCATAAACATCTGTCATTGCTGATTAACCATCTTTCCTTTCCCAATCCACTCCAGCCAACTCTGCCCCCTTTCCTGTATAATTACCCTTATTTAAGTTTTGCGTAGTTCTGACCCAAGTTTTTTACTCTCAGACTGAGTGCTAAATTCTACCATGATATGGTCACTGTTTCCTCAGGGATCTTTTACACTGAGATTGTTCATTAAACCTACTCATTACACATTACCAGATCCAAACTAGCCTGATCCCTGATTGGATCTACATCACATTATTCTCGGATACTGTCCTGAAAACACTCTATGAATTCTTCCTCATGGCTCCCTCTGCCAATTTGATTTTCTCAAACTACATGAAGATTAAAGTCACCCATGATTTTTTGCATGACCTTATTATCTGCTGATTTATTCTCTGTCCAACAGTATAGCGACTGTTAGGGGGCCTACAGGTTACTCCCACTGATATCTTCTTCCCATTTGTTATTTTTTACCTCCACCCACATGGATTTTACATCTTCCGATCCACGATCATGTTTTGCTATCATACTTATTCCATCTCATACTAACAGAGCTACCCCACCTTTTCTTCCTACCTGTCCTTACAAAAAGTCACATACACCTGGATGTTTAATTGCCAGTTTTCATCTCGTTGAAACCACGCCTCCCTAATGGCTATAAGATCATATCCATTAACCTCAATCTGTGCCAGTAATTCATTCATTTTGTGCTAAATGCTATTTACATTTAAGTAAAGAGCTATTAATTTTGTCTTGTTACATTTTTTTTCCTTTTTGGACCTTGTTGCTTTTTTTAAATGTTTATGCTCTCTGGGTATCATCATTTGAATAGCTGCCTGGTAATGCTGTCATATCCTTTTGCCTTGTAAGCCTACATATCCCCTCTGCAGAACCAACTCCTCCCTCCTCTCCCCTTCACTTAGTTTAAAGCCCTCTCTACTTCTCTAGTTAAGCAATTTGCAAGAACACTGGTCCCAACATGGTTCAGATGTAAGGCTACCCAACAGTATGGCCTCCACTTTCTCCAGTGGCCCATGAACCAAAACCCACCTCTCCCACACCAGTCTGTGAACTACACATTCGTCTCTCTAATTTTATGTATCCTATGCCAATTTGCACGCAGCTCAGGTAATAATCCAGAGATTATAACCTTAGAGGCTCTGTTGTTTAATTTATTGCCTAGCTCCTCAAACTACCTATATAGAACCTCTTTTCTCACTCTTCCTAAGTCCTACAGGGACCCTGACCACTGGATCCTCCCCCTCCTAATGCAAGTTTCTCTCCAGTCCAGAGCAGATGTCCCTGGCACTGGGCAGGCAACATAACCTTTAGGACTGTCAATCCTGGCTACACAGAATAGCGTTTATTTCCCTAATCATACTATTCCCGACTATGACCACATTTCTCTTTTCTCCCCCAACTTAAATGACTCCCTGTATCATGGTGCTATGGTCAGTTTGCTCATTCTCCTTACAGTCCCACTCTTGTCCACACAGGGAGCGAGAATCTTGAACCTGTTGGACAAGGGCAGAGGCTGAGTCACCTGCAGTGCTACCTCTTGGATCTCTCTACCTGCCTCATTCATAGTCACACCTTCCTGTCCTTGACCATTGACTGAATTCTAAGTAGTTAACCTAAAGGGTGTGACAGCCTATTGAAACACAGCCTCCAGGTAACTCTCCCCCTCCCTGATGCATCGCAATGTCTGAAGCTCCACGTCCATCTCACTAGCTCTGAGCCGAAGTTCCTCAAGCAACCAATGTTTACTACAGATATGGTCGCTATTAACCACACTTGGGTCCACCAGCTCCCGCATGCTGTAGCTACAACACATTGCGTGGACCTGCATCTCTATTTTATTTAATTAGATTTCCGATTTGTTTGTACTTCCACGACTGAATTTTAGTCTTCACGCGAACTTTTTTTTCTTACCTAGCCTTCAATCTCAAAGCAAGTCCGAAAAAGAAGAGAGAAATATTCACCGACCAAACATTTCGCTGTGACATTACACAGGCATGTTCAATTGATGTTGTCAGACTATTGCAACCTTTCCTCCAGCTCCCCGGCCTTGGTCTGCTCACCAGAGTCTGACTTCGCTCTGCATTGCCTGCTGATAGACTAAACAAATACAAATGAGCCTATCAGCACATGCAAAGGCTCTAATTGGTTGCCCAGTCTACTGGCCATTATAGCCATCCCCCCCCCCCCCCCCCCCCCCCCCCCCCCCCGCAACCCCATCCCCCAATTGGTTGGGGCCCTGTGCTGAGATACAGTGGGCAAGATTGTCCAGGCACGCTCGCCCCAAAACTGGAAAGTCGCGCCTGCATGGTTTGCCCCCTACCCGCTACGATTCCCGTGGTGGACGGGACAGAAAATTCCACCCCCCCCCCCCCCTCTCCGCCCCAGTGTGTTTCATTGTAAATCCACCTCTGCCACCACTATTCCCTGTTTTAATTCATGCTCCACCATGTATATTTGTTCAGGTCCTCAGGACATTTCATTATGCTAAAAACACTGTGTAAGTGCAAGATGTTGTAAACCAAAAGGAAATGGATTTGAAATGTCAGATTGTCATAAATATATTTTATTATTATTTACAAAAGTGCTTTCTTTTTTCCCTTTTTTCAGACGTACTGCCATATTGTCCTTTTTATGCAACATACACTCTAAGGTCACACAGCAGAGATTTATGGGGCTGGCCTGCAAAGAACCTTTAGCATCTTTCCCCCATTATTCATTAAAAGACACGTTACTTCAAAAAGACAATATGGCACTGTCTCAGTGAACTGACAAGGAAAACATGGTTACAATGAGCAATCAATTTTAAAAATGCTTTTAATGAATAACAAATTCGTATGACCTTTAATTGACCATTGCAAATATTTTCGCTGAATCCATAACAACATATTTTTGATTCCCACCTGCTTATAAGAAGCACTTTTGTTTGGTCTGAATTAGTGTTTTCTGCATCTTAGCACTGTTTGGCTCACAGCTGCAGCACCACAGTTCCCATCAATAATAATGTCTCTGAAACAGTCAACAGCTTTAGAGACTCCCCTTCTTCACTGCTACGGATTTAACATTTATTTGTTTGTCATATTATATGACCCTGTAGCCTTTTGTATTTAAAAGAAACACTAAAATTCACTTAAATTTATTTCCCGGATCTTGGGAGGACCGTACCATAATGAATGAACCAATGCAGCAGCTGATGTTTGAATGGTGGCAGAATGATGCATTGTTTTCCCATATCAATATGCATTGCCACTATTCAATACAATGATTTACTTCTATAAATGACAGAATCACCCTGAGGGATACATTACATAATAATGAAAGCAGATTGTCCAATGCATGGAGGAATATATAATTCATGCACAGATAAAAAATATATATATTAAATGTGAAGATTGGCCAAAATCAATTTAAGGCATTTGTACAGCATTTTGTGAAAGTCAGATACACCTACATTGTATCAGTGGAATTGTGACCTCCATTACAAGGACCTTCTTCCTGCGTGATGTGATCTGTGCCATAAATCTACGCATAGATCAATTATCCATAGTATATTAAAACTTCTTAAACAGACAACTCTTGTTATATACATTATACGTTTCAAATGAATGATCTAAAATGCTGCTATAACGTTATAGCTTACGTTTCCTATGTTAGTTTGCTATGCAAATCCACAGTAATATGTGATTAAGTAAATATCTTAACGCTGAGTTTGTCTCTGCTGTACATTAAATGGAACCATGCCATTAACTTTAACAGCATCATTCAATTACTTTTCTTATTTATGTTACAGATTAAGAAATTTGGTTTAAAAAGACAGATAATGCAGTTTCAATGACATATTGCCCAATTGCATGTTCATATTAGTGTTTCATTTTATTGTTCATACTAAATTGATTTCTTTGCATTAGTTTGCTCCTTCCCCTGTAACTGAGGCACAAATGGACATTGTTGAGTGTAATACATTTCTCAAAATGCTGTTTGTGCGTATGTTGGCGTTACCAACGTATACGAGAAATGCTGGAAAACTTTGTCATGTTGAATGTGAATTCCCCATTTTACAAAACTACATAATCTGCATTTCATAATGATCAAATATTAACAAAAAAATTAGCTAACATTATATATTAACCATTGGGACAAGGTGCCTGCTAATCCACAACGTGGTGAAAATATCTTATATGCAAATGATTGGGACTTGGAATTTTTTCATGTCATTTGAATTTGCATATGGCACATAGAAAATTCATTTAGAGGCTAACAATGTAAAAACATAATTTGGTGTAATGTTTTATTTAAAGCCATATATCTTACCTAATTCTGAAAGACAGTTATGTTGCATGTATTTCATTAGCGTTGTGGTGCGTTTCATATCATCACAGCACAGAACATGCTGTATAGCACTGCCAATTTAAAATCGCAGCAACATTTGGATTAGCAGTTGGTATAGTCTTGCACCATTGGTGATGTGCTCTGGCTTCAGTATAATTGCTGTTAAAGCAGAACTTTTTGTTTAATTCCTGTCTCTTACAGTTTTAAGAGAACCTGATGGTGAATTGCCCCTCCATTACTGGTTTTATCCCATCCACCACAATTAACATCCACTCCCTCCACCTCTTGTGCATCATGGCTGCCACGTGCACTGTTTATAAGATGCATTGTAGTAACTAATTTCTGCCTGCAACTTCTACCACCTAGAAGGACGAGGGCAGTAGAACACCGCCCAAGTAAAAATTCCCCCAGCCATGCTTGGAATTATAGTGTTGTTCCTTCATTGTCATTGGATCAAAATCCTGGAACCCTAACAGCATTGTGGGTGTACCTACATCACATGGCCTGCAACAATGCAAGAAGGCGGCTCACCACCATCATCTCCAGGTGATCATCTCCCTGCAATGCATCGAAAAAAAATCATCTCTTTTCCATCATCAGTACTTCCGCCAGTTTTTGAAGGCCAGTAGAGATTTTTCTTAGATACGTTTGAATATATATTCATGGAGCCTCATCATTTACCCCACTAAAAACATGTACAAGAAGGTGGTAGATCCATGTTTTCCATTTCAATTTCTGTTGAAGAGGTATTCAATACTACACCACATGATATGATATAACCATTACGTTAAAACTTCATGGCTTAACAATTAGCTATCCAACAATGACAAAGATTATGATCTGGAAATCCCTAAAAACTGACTTCACCAGCTCAGAAAGTTTGGAGGAAAAGCTATTAGACGGGTGTATGTAGTTAAAGGGCTGAGTGGGCTCTTGGAAGAGGAGCAGATCTGGCTGGAGCTAAAGAAGGATTAAGGCTTCTCAGTTTTCTGCAGCTGATGTGGAAGCACCACTGGCACAAATCAGAGAAAGGAGGAATGCTAAAGATGGGACTACATGGAAGGAATTATTGCACGAACCATATGAACAGAGCAGTAGAATCTTGTTGGCTTGGTCTCTGCAAGAACAATGGAAGCAAACTATGAAGGGTCCCTTTTTCAACAATGGTAGCACCGGTTGCAGCATTCAGGACAATAGTAGGAAGGAACAAAGACATGCAGAATGGATGGATGATGTGGAAGAGCTGCACCCTGCTTCAGAGATTCATCTGTGGAGGTAATGATTGATCTAGTGGAGAGATAGGAAGAAATCTGCTTTCCTGAGGACAGCCAAGCTCACTGGGCCGGTGTGACTGCAAATCTCAAAGGCTGCCAGATACCATGGTGTGATGCCGAGGACCTGAATCCAGTGCAGGAGAAGGTTCAATGACCTTATAAAGTCTAGCAAGGTCAGTGCCCTGCAATTCTCAGCTGGCAGCCATAATTCTCTCAATTCTCTAGCATTTTCCTGCACTGCATTTGGTTTCCCCATGCCCATCAGCCTCATGGTCCTGTTTGTGACTGCCTCCAGCCCTCACCCTGTACTTGGTGTTGCCCTGGGGGATTGCGGTCTCCTCAATGATGACCTTGACCCGATGATGACCTCAAGGTGCCCTTGTGTATTCCTGTACGGCTGTACCAGGTGCATGTGTGAAGCAGGTGTTAATTCTGTGTAGCCCAGCATCTCCTCATGAAGAGGCTGCAATGATGCCCCAAATTGAAGGATTCCTTCAGTGAGAGATGTGAATCTATGTTGGAAGCTGCGCTGCAGTGAGTGATATAGTTGCTGCCTCAAATGCAAGCTCTGTTTGAAAGCTTGGCTGAGATCCAGCACGGTTCCGAAAGGGTTAATGGTAA
This sequence comes from Mustelus asterias, assembly GCF_964213995.1. Classification (NCBI taxonomy): domain Eukaryota; kingdom Metazoa; phylum Chordata; class Chondrichthyes; order Carcharhiniformes; family Triakidae; genus Mustelus; species Mustelus asterias. The sequence continues at coordinate 33,539,579 of NC_135804.1, forward strand.
CCAGTGGGATGCGGAGGAGACTAGAGGGAGCAGTTGCTAGGCAAGTGCAGAGAACAGCATCCTTCATGGAGTATCCCCTGACTGTCTCAGCGATGTGGCTTTTTATGTGATATGAACTACCTGGCAACACATCGTTCACCTGCCATTGACACCAGATCCTGTGTGCAGTAACTTTTCCAAACCCGCTCCCTGATCTGGTGTGGGACTGTCAGTGAGGAAAATTCCATGAGTTATTCCAACTTCCTGTGGTAATGAGATTTTCAAAGGAGAGAGGCCCTGGGTCATTGATCCTTGCGCTGTGTGGGGTGAGTTAAGGGAGGGTCGGCCTGAGTTCAGGCTTTCTCCATGAGGCCAAGACTAGGCCAGACTGTGAGTGCACAATTGGTACAAGTTTCCAGGAGTGCAGATGGCCCTGGTGTATCGGTATATATTGAGCTTAAAGCTCTGAGCTGAGAGAGGGCATGAAAGGAAGTGAACCATTTTAACAGAGGTGCCTGAAACCAACATGGATGGGGTTACCTCCCACACCATGGAAACTGAATGAATGTGATCTGGCTTCCTTTCCCTTCAGCTCAAACCGCCCCCCTTGCCCCAGTTGAGATGCAGAATCCCTCCCAAGCTGAGCAGAGCAGTTTTTCAATCTTCATTCACCTCCTTGCTCCCCTTTGGATGCATTGCTGCCAGGGCCCCACGATTGAAAAGCAACACCAAATGATGGCCACATGACTTCCGGCAGAGAGGGTGGGTGCATGGTGGGAGACCGCTACCTGGCCATCCGGTCTGCTAATGACATTGAAATCAGCGTTTTTTCATAATTAGCGGGTTGCTGCCTGCTGTGGTTGGGTGAATCCCAATTGCCTTGACACCTGTCAGGAATCCAGCCCAATGTTTTCTTTTATATGCCTCTTCGAACCACAGCCAAATTACAATTGTTGACTCAGCCTCCTTTAGCTTTCAGCCAATAGAATTAAATATTCATCATTGAATGCAATGGGCAACCAATCCAATGCTACCCATTTTGTACCATGACCTGAGATTAATTTCGACCAAAATATTTCTGGTTCCCGTTCCCTCTGGCAATAGTGGAGACCACTCAACTATCCAGCCATTCAACCTCTCCCATACTCTCAACAAATCTGGTGTGCCAGAATTAATGTCTTCCCTTACAACTGCCTACTGCTCCACGTCTTGGAAGTATAGAGATCATCGTATGGTTCAATGCCATAGTCTAGCTCAGTAATTTTACTGAAATAGAATATTTCTTGTGTAGTGCAGAATGTAAGGAAAGTCTAACATGTTAGTAATTGGTTAGTAAAAGGAGAAGCTGTTCCCACTCATAAATGGATCAAGAACGAGAGGGCACAGATTTAAAGTCATTTGCAAAAGAAGCAAAGATGATGTGAAAAAAAAACGTTTTCACACAATGAGCCGTTCAGGTCTGAAATGCCCTGCCTGTAAGTGTGGTGGAGATAGGTTCAACTGAAGCATTCAAGAGGGCATTAGAATAGAAACAACATACAAGGATACAAGGAAAAGGCAAGAGAATGGCACGAAATCACGATGCTCGTTTGGAGAGCCGGTGCAGACACAATGGGCCAAATAGCCTTCTCCTGTGCCATAACAATTGTGATTCTGTGATTCTTACAGCATGTGGCATATGTGGTGGTCCAAATCTCTGGACAACCACAGTCCTTGCCCTGCACTGCCTCTCACTCATGTGTATAAAAGGGAGTCTTGGACAATGGACCCTTGGTGTTGTGAGTCACCTCCGCTGTCTGGGTCTTTGCTCCTCAGCCTCCTGTTGATGCTCACACTCACCCTGGCCATGTCCCCCAGGCAGTGCCTCCAGCTAAAGTTGCTCATGCCAATACCTTCCCCTCCTTCACCTCCTGCATCTAATCAGGATTCCGTGAAAATCTCCCTGGACCACAGGATCACTTTTGCCTCCTCTCTGAAAAGATATATTGAAGACCAAAATGGTTAAAGGGTGCAGAAAAGAAAGGTGTGAATGAGAGACCTTCAGGAGAAGTGGGGCAGCTAATATTTGTCAGCTTAGATCATATTGTTCCTCATGCTAACTTACCTCTGGGACTCCAGCACACACATGAAGGATAGCAGCATTCCATTCCACAGTCCAAACGCAAACCAGCCTCCCATCCATTGACTCTGTCTACACTTCCCGCTGCCTCGGAAAAGCAGCCAGCATAATCAAGGACCCCAAGCACGCTGGACATGCTCTGTTCCACCTTCATCCGTCGGGAAAACTGCTGAGGCCACGTACCAACCGACTCAAAAACAGCTTCTTCCCTGCTGCCATCAGACGTTTTTTTGGACCTACCTCGCACCATGTTGATTGTTCTCTACACTATGACTGTGACACTACATTCTGCACTCCCGCCTTTCCTTCTCTATGAACTGTATACTTTGTCTGTATAGCATGCATGAAACAATACTTTTCACTGTACACTAATACATGTGACAATAAATCAAATTAAATCAAATTAAAGGTGTGACATCTGGAGCCTGGTAGGGGCGAAGAACTTGTGAATTTCATGATGGGACCAATCTGGCTCTAAACTCCACTCATTAACGAGGTATAACTTTGAGCTTTTTGTTTCTCGAGGTGAATGGATGGAATGCGCTTGATCATTGAGGAGTGAGATGAATTGTTAACCCCTAACTCCACTTCACTGCTGAGATGGCAGAGTTGATGCAGCTGTGCCTTCTTCACTATAGCCCTCACTCTCCAAGACTTCAATCCTTTCTTCCGCGATGTAGCTTTCCAAAAATTTGATGTGAGGCTATTGAGTTGTAACTGTTCTGTTAAAACCGCAAAATTAGATATCTGGTTAGCTCTTTCTTCCTGTGCAATGGCTCTGAGTCATGCCTCATAGACCTGAACCCTATCCATTGTGGTGGCACCAACAAGTGAGTGTGCATTCCATGAAGGAGCTCCAGTTCCTGCCATCGTGAGCCCTCACCCTTCCCCCCCACCTCCTCCCCCCCTTGCACAGCCCTCCTTTCCCACATTGCTTCATCAGCCCACCCACCCGCCGGCCTCACCTCACACCCCAACCCAGGTCAAACTTCAGGCCTTTGTTGCGGTGGCTGCATGAATCCTGCAACACAGTGCTGTCCACATAGCCACAGGGGTGCGACACCAGGGGGGAAGGTGACCCTTGTACACCTGAGTTCCAGGCGCTGTGCTGATCTGAATTGTTGACACAAGAGTGTCCATGGGCCCAGCAGCACTATATTGTCCATGAAGATCAGCTCGGCATGGAGGTGAAGGCTAGGAACGGGTCTGCCCCAGCAGAGTGGTGTACAATGCATCAGGAGCAGTGCAGCCCTGTGGAAGTTAGGCTTTGTTGCAGTGACCTCAAAGTCTCTTGAGAATTGAGGGCCACTTTGTGCATGCTATGCCTTATCGATCAGTTTTAGCGGGCAGCTGTTTTAATGAGCATTCATGAGATACACATGAATGCAATGGGCGTTAATGCCACCTGCCATTGGGAGAATTGCAATCTGATTTTATGCCTGCGAATTTCCGACTATTTGGCTCCCGCTAGATTCTCCGCTCCTGCCCATCACCAAACCCACAGCAGACGGGATGGGAGAATTCCCCCCATGATTGACAAAGGGACTAGCTGGGTAAATACATGGGAGGGTTACGGCAATAGGGCCTGGATGGGATCGTTGTTGGTGCAGGCTTGGTGGGCCAAATGGCCTCCTTCTGCACTGTAGGAATTCTATGATTCTATATTTATTCGACGGTTGACTCGTTGATCGAGTAGTATGATGCTTGCTTAGGGAATAGTATTAGAATGCGGGAGGTCCCGGGTTCAAATCCCAGGTGAACCCAGAATGTTTTTGGGCAGGACGGTGGCACAGTGGCTCGCACTGCTGCTTCACAGCGCCAGGGTTCGATTCCTGGCTTGGATCACTCTCTGTGTGGCATTTGCACATTCTCCCCAACTCTGCGTCGATTTCCTTCGGGGGCTCCAGTTTCCACCCACAGTCTAAAGATATGCAGGTTAGGTGGGTTGGCCATGCTAAATTGCCACTTAGTGTTAGGGGGGCTAGCTAGGGTAAATGCATGGGGCTATGAGGCTAGGGCCTGGATGGGGTTGTGGTCAGTGCAGACTTAATGGGCCAAATGACCTCCTTCTGCACTGTAGGGATTCTATGATTCTATAATTGACCCTAAAGAAATTCCTGGCTCTCTAAAGATGCAAGTCCCAATTTACACCAAAGCTTGGAATTGAAGGGTTTACTTTCTCTATGCATTGTATCTGTATCATCGATTGTTAACTTATTGAAAATACTTTGCAGAAAAAAAATGCAAGCGTCTTACAAAACAGCAACACATGGAAGGGTGGAGATTATAGTCACAAGAGACAAATTATTTATTGAAATCATCTAGGCCAGAAGCAGTTTTGTACCTCAGCTAGACAGCGTGTAGTATCAGGCTTTATCTTCCTGCTAAGAAGAATACCATGACTCCCATATCTTTATAAAGAGTCATCTTCCTATCCTCGTGAATAATAAGAATTATTGATGTGAAGCATTAATATTAATTCTCATTCATTATCAACAGAAATACATTAATTAGTGTGAAATACTTATTTATATTTCACTAGTGAGGACAAACATATAAGTGATTAAGTTACAAGTAAATTGCAAAAGCTATGTGTGTAATTCCAATATGAACAGATGTTCCACACGTTGTCACAATAGATTTAATTTGTTCTATATGAAATAAACTGGGCAATCTAGCCCCAGTTACCCCCTAAAATCAACAGAAAATCAATGACAGGATCATTGTACTTCAGATAATGACCATCTGCCCCAGCCCTTAACTAGAAATACAAGCCCCAAAAATCTATGTGGATATATTCCAACGTAAGTGGCAATGGTGCAACCCCAGGACCTGTGCAACTGACCTCACTGAAATTCACAGGGTCAGGTGAATGTGTAACTAGTGAGTTCTTATGTCTGTAAAAATGCATCAAGGGAGCAAAGAAGTACAAAGCTCCATCTGAAGAGTGGACATGAGTGTTGGGGTCCACACCCACTTCCTCCACCCCACTGATGAACCATTCTGGCATTGCCGCAGTGGCTGCATGTCAAACAATTTAAAATCAAAAATATTGGGTCCACTTTGGGGATCCTAAGCACATTCCTGATCTGAACCCCAAGGGATGAAGGCCTCAAGTCCATCGCGTCTCGTACGCCTCTGAGAGGCCAGGGTTGCAATTATTCTCATATTTGGAGTCCACAACCCTTTCTGCATCACAGGCCTTGTAAGACGTTTCACGCCTCAGAAGGCTGAGAATATCGTCTAAAGGGAGTCTGGGATAGGCATATTAATGTGGACTCCAATGAGAATGCAGTGTAAATATGGCAGAGGACCATGCGGCTTGTATGGTTTAACATTGTGGAAGTTGGTGGCTGCTTATTACAGGCATGAGATGAAATTTTACTTGGCAAAGATTTTAGATCTAAGGTGGGAATCTTTTAGATCTGTTGGCTGGACAGCTGATTCATGATGCAGAGCGACGCCAACAGTGCAAGTTCAATTCCCGTACCAGCTGAGGTGATTCATACTGTCCCACCTTCTCAACCTTACCCCTACATGAGGTGTGGTGATCCTCAGGTTAAATCACCACCAGTCAGCTCCCCCTCTCAAAGAGGAAAGCAGCCGATGGTCCTCTGGGACTATGGCGACTTTACCTAGTTCGTTCAGATATTCACAGGCCCTACTTCCACAATTCTCTCACATCTCAGTGCTCTATTCCCAAGCTACAGGAGGAATTATCCTCCGCGCTAACACATATAGTCTACCCAGCTCTCAATGGGTGGCACGGTGGCACAGTGGTTAGCACTGCTGCCTCACAGCGCCAGGGACTCGGGTTCGATTCCTGGCTTGGGTCACTGTCTGTGTGGAGTCTACACATTCTCCCCGTGTCTGCGTGGGTTTCGTCCAGGTGCTCCACTTTCCTCCCACATTCTGAAAGACGTGCTGGTTAGGTGCATTGGCCATGCTAAATTCTCCCTCAGTGCATCCGAACAGGCGGCGGAGTGTGGCGACTAGGGGATTTTCACAGTAACTTCATTGCAGTGTTAATGTAAGCCTATTTGTGACAATAAATAAACTTCAACAATGCTTGTAGTTTTAGCTCTTGCCACGTGTTTACTTGTTTGCAACAGCCAGTTCAGTGGTCCATTGAAAAGGAACACAGTTGCCTTCAAGGATTGGCAACAACAATAATCTGCATTTATACAGCACCTTTAATGTGAAAAAAGACCACTAAACTTTCACAGTAGCATAAAAAAAACAGAAGCCGAGAAAAAGGAGACATCAGGAAAAGTAACCAAAAGCTCGATTAAAGGAGTGGGTTTAAAAAAAGATCTTAAGATGGAAAAGGAGGATAGAAAGGGGAAAAGTGTTTCAGGAGCTTAATATAGAGAATGTGGCTGAGGCACTAATGTTAATGGGTGGAAGATGGGAAATCAGCCTGGAGGGCATAGGGATACTTAAACCTGGAAGTCACAATGGATAATGTATTCTGTAAGCAATGGGTTGAGCTAGGGGAGGAGATGGGTAATGCTATGCATTTGGGTATGTAGTCATTGTGGTGAGAGGATGTGAGATTAGGAGCTAAGCATTTGATTTGATTTATTATTGTCACATGTATTAGTATACAGTGAAAAGTATTGTTTCTTGCGTGCTATACAGACAAAGCATACCATTCATAGAGAAGGAAAGGAGGGGGTGCAGAATATAGTGTTACAGTCATAGCTAGGGCGTGGAGAAAGATCACTAAATATGAGGTAGGTCCGTTCAAAAGTCTTGAGTTCACACAGGGCTCTGAGATTGCTAACATTCTGGTCAAGTCTGAGACAGTAATTAGGGGTTGGTTGGCTGTGGAGGTTGCATTTAAGGTCAAGTATGATGGCTTCTGTTTTTTGAATGCTTAGGCAGTGTAAGTTAAAATACATCCAAGACTGAACGTCAAACATGCAGTCTGATGGCACTGAAGTACAGCAATAGAAGAGAAATGGTGGGGAAATGTTATCAGCATTTATCAAGCTTTGTCTACTTATTGGGAGATTGGTCTTTTTGAGCCCTGGAGCTTAGAATGGCTGCAGCACAGAGCCAGTAAATTGATCTCAATGATCCCTGGAGTTATCCTGAGTGACAATGTCAGCTCACAGGAAGAGTTCCTAAATGATGTGATAATCTGTCTGAACTTGAGGTCTTGCAGCTCTCTGCATCTTCTTGTCATATATTGAGGAAAGCATGGCAAAGCATGGCGGGCTGAATTTGAATCTGGAAGTAGTGCGTGCGTGTGTGTGGCTTTGGGAGGGAGTTCAAACCAGTGAAATGACAGTGGGGCTGGAGGCTAGCTCCGACCTGACTGCAACGCGTTAGACTGTATATGAGCAACCCCCCTGGGAGAGACAACTTGTCAATTTCAATATGTTAATCAGTCAATTACAGCAATATTATTATGGCTCTTGCAATTTAACTGTGGATCCACGGGTTTTATGGCCTTACTGAAACTAACCGGTGAGAGCAGGCCTGATGCAAGAGCATGCGAGAACAATTAAGGGGCCAGGGAAACATGACAATAGCATAGTAAGATCTCACAGTTGCTTTCTTACCCCTGCAGAAGCTTTGTTCACTGTTGTGCTGAGGAATTACTTTACGGACTCTGGATGTTTGATCTGCATTTTGGAGCTCTGATCTGTCAGAGCAGCACAGGTGCCACTTTTGCTGCGTTATTTTGGTCGTCAGCAACAGGCCACAGCTCCCAGATCAAAGCTCCCACAGTGGTGGGAAGAGGGCACGTAAAATACAAGGGGTGGCAAGCTTACAACCTCTCATCCACCTCGGAGATGTCCGCATAACTCGATAGGTGTGAGAATGTGCCAAAACCGATAGCTCTCGAAGGTGAGACTTCCTCCAACTGAGGGGTTAGATATAGGTTGGTTGGAGACTTGGCTGGAGAGATGGCAGATGGAGTTTAATCCAGACAAATGTGGGGTAATGCATTTTGGAAGCTCTAATAAAGATAGGAAATAGACAGTAAATGGCAGACCCTTGAGATAGGCAGAGGGATCTGGGTGTACAGGTAGAGAGGTCACTGAAAGTGGCAACGCAGGTGGAGAAGATATTCAAGAAGGCATACGGCATGCTTGCCTTCATTGGCCGGTGCATTGAGTTTAAAAATTGGCAAGTCATGTTGCAGCTTTATAGAACTTTAGTTAGGCCGCACTTGGAATATAGTGTTCAATTCTTCTGGTCACTACACTACAGGAGGCTTTTGAGAGGGTACAGAAAAGATTTACCAGGATGTTGCCTAGTATGGAGGGCATTAGCTATGAGGAGAGGTTGGAGAAACTTGGTTTGTTCTCACAATAATGACAGAGGTTGAGGGGTGACCTAATAGAAGTCTACAAGATTATGAGGAGCATGGACAGAGTGGAGAGTCAAAAGTTTTTTCCCAGGGTGGAAGAGTCAATTACTAGAGGGCATAGGTTTAAGGTATGAGGGGCAAGGTTTAAAGGAGATGTACGAGGCAAGTTTTTTACACAGAGGGTGGTGGGTGCCTGGAACTCGCTGCCGGGGGAGGTAGTGGAAGCAGAATAGACAGTGACTTTTAAGGGGCATCTTGAAAAATACATGAATAGGATAGGAATGGAGGGATATGGTCCCCAGAAGGATAGGGGGTTTTAGTTCAGTTGGGCAGCATGAACGGTGCAGGCTTGGAGGGCCAAAGGGCCTGTTCCTGTGCTTTCCTTTGTTCTTTGGGTGTCGGTCCAACTCTCAGGATGTTTTGCTCACTGTTAGTGTTCTGGCTGGAGGGCGGACTTCTTTCAGGTGTGTCAGCTGCTGGCAGACCCTTGCAATGGAAGGGGAGTTGCGACCGAGCAATATGACATTACATAACAATCAGCATGAATGTCAGGGAAGGATGTGTGTGGAAATGGATAGACAAAAATGTGTACCTGCAAGATGGGTTGCTGTGAGGAACGATATACTACAGCAGGCTTGAGGAGCAGTGAGGAGCTTGGGATATAATACACATCAGAATGAAGCTGAATGTATCATTACTCTCACCTTTTCTGCTCTGCTAAGATTATTAAACCTCATTTGACAGTGAAACCATAAGCATGGTGCCACACTGTTTGCTGCTGATTTCGTGAGCAACCCCCTGCCATGATTCTCTGCTCCATCAGCAGGCTTCTTCTTCACATCAGACAGGAAAAGTATCTCCCTGCAAGTCCCAGCATCACATTTGATACTGTGCTAAAATAAGAGGCAGCCTTTGAGCATCTGCACTCCATTCTGAAAAAAAATCCTCCTCTTGTGCTCCCAACTCCAAAATCCACGAAAGTTGCATGTTTGGAGTGTCCCTTTAAATACTGGGGGGAAATCACCTTGGGTGAGTTGTCACCATGCATGCTCACATTACTTGGTCAGGAAGCCTGGAAATGCTATGGTCATGCAACTACAAAGGGTTGTGAATGTAGCCCAGTCCACCACATAAACCAGCCTGCCATCCGTTGACCCAGTCTACACTTCCCTCTGCCTCGGAAAAGCAGCCAACATAATCAAGGTCCCCACGCACCCCAGACATACTCTCTTCCACCTTCTTCCATTGGGAAAAAGCTACAAAAATCTGATATCACATACCAGCTGACTCAAGAACAGCTTCTTCCCCGCTGCCATCAGATTTTTTATGGTCCTATCACACATTAAACTGATCTTTCTCTTCACCCCCTCAGTGACGGTAACACTATATTCCATATTCTGCATCCTATCCTTTCCTTCTCCCCTATGTACTCTATGAATGATATGTTTTGACTGTATCGCGCACAAGAAACAATAGATTTAACTGTACCTCAGTACATGTGACAACAATGAATCGAATCAAACCCATGGTGCACTGACTTCCAGGTTTCCTGCATGCGACCAAATGAGCAGTCACGCCCCCCCATCACCCAAAGTATCGCAAGTTTAATATCCGGAACACAGTGACCCTGAAATATTGAAATGGCTATTTGACAACTCATGCAAGGTTTTAAAGAAAGGGACTTCCTTATAGAAAATAAGATTATTTTAACAGGATTTCTAATGTTAAAGATAGAGAAAACAAGATAAAGAACAAAGAACAGTACAGCACAGGAAACAGGCCCTTCGGCCCTCCAAGCCTGTGCCGCTCCTTGGTCCAACTAGACCAATCGTTTGTATCCCTCCATTCCCAGGCTGCTCATGTGACTATCCAGGTAAGTCTTAAACGATGTCAGCGTGCCTGCCTCCACCACCCTACTTGGCAGCGCATTCCAGGCCCCCACCACCCTCTGTGTAAAAAACGTCCCTCTGATGTCTGAGTTATACTTCGCCCCTCTCAGCTTGAGCCCGTGACCCCTCGTGATCGTCACCTCCGACCTGGGAAAAAGCTTCCCACTGTTCACCCTATCTATACCCTTCATAATCTTGTATACCTCTATTAGATCTCCCCTCATTCTCCGTCTTTCCAAGGAGAACAACCCCAGTCTACCCAATCTCTCCTCATAGCTAAGACCCTCCATACCAGGCAACATCCTGGTAAACCTTCTCTGCACTCTCTCCAATGCCTCCACGTCCTTCTGGTAGTGCGGCGACCAGAACTGGACGCAGTACTCCAAATGTGGCCTAACCAGCGTTCTATACAGCTGCATCATCAGACTCCAGCTTTTATACTCTATACCCCGTCCTATAAAGGCAAGCATACCATATGCCTTCTTCACCACCTTCTCCACCTGTGTTGCCACCTTCAAGGATTTGTGGACTTGCACACCTAGGTCCCTCTGTGTTTCTATACTCTTGATGGCTCTGCCATTTATTGTATAACTCCTCCCTACATTATTTCTTCCAAAATGCATCACTTCGCATTTATCCGGATTAAATTCCATCTGCCACCTCTCCGCCCAGTTTTCCAGCCTATCTATATCCTGCTGTATTGCCCGACAATGCTCTTCGCTATCCGCAATTCCAGCCATCTTCGTGTCATCCGCAAACTTGCTGATTACACCAGTTACACCTTCTTCCAAATCATTTATATATATCACAAATAGCAGAGGTCCCAGTACAGAGCCCTGCGGAACACCACTGGTCACAGACCTCCAGCCGGAAAAAGACCCTTCGACCACTACCCTCTGTCTCCTATGGCCAAGCCAGTTCTCCACCCATAGAGCCACTTCTCCTTGTATCCCATGAACCTTAACCTTCTTAACCAACCTGCCATGTGGGACTTTGTCAAATGCCTTACTGAAATCCATATAGACGACATCCACGGCCCTTCCTTCATCAACCGTTTTTGTCACTTCCTCAAAAAACTCCACCAAATTTGTAAGGCACGACCTCCCTCTTACAAAACCATGCTGTCTGTCCCTAATGAGATTGTTCCGTTCTAAATGCACATACATCCTGTCTCTAAGAATCCTCTCCAACAACTTCCCTACCACGGACGTCAAGCTCACCGGCCTATAATTTCCTGGGTTATCCCTGCTACCCTTCTTAAACAACGGGACCACATTCGCTATCCTCCAATCCTCAGGGACCTCACCCGTGTCCAAAGAAGCGACAAAGATTTCCGTCAGAGGCCCAGCAATTTCACCTCTCGTCTCCCTGAGCAGTCGAGGATAGATGCCATCAGGCCCTGGGGCTTTGTCAGTTTTAATGTTCCCTAAAAAACCTAACACTTCCTCTCTTGTAATGGAGATTTTCTCTAACGGGTCAACACCTCCCTCCGAGACACTCCCGGTTAACACGCCCCTCTCCTTCGTGAATACCGATGCAAAGTATTCATTTAGGATCTCCCCTATTCCCTTGGGTTCTAAGCATAATTCCCCTCCTTTGTCCCTGAGAGGTCCGATTTTCTCCCTGACAACTCTTTTGTTCCTAACGTATGAATAGAATGCCTTAGGATTCTCCTTAATCCTGCCTGCCAAGAACATCTCGTGACCTCTTTTTGCCCTTCTAACTCCCCGTTTGAGATCTTTCCTACTCTCTCTGTATTCCTCCAGAGCTCCATCTGTTTTCATTTGCCTGGACTTAACGTACGCCTCCCTTTTCATTTTAATCAGATCCTCAATTTCCCTGGTTATCCACGGCTCTCGAATCCTACCTTTCCTATCTTTCCTTTTTACAGGCACATGCCTATCCTGCAGCCTTATCAATAGTTCCTTAAAAGACTCCCACATGCCAGACGCGGACTTACCCTCGAACATCCTCTCCCAATCAACATCCACCAATTCTTGCCTAATACGGCTATAGTCAGCCTTCCCCCAATTTAGCACCCTGCCCGTAGGACAGCACTCATCCTTGTCCATTACTATCCTAAAGTTAACAGAGTTGTGGTCACTATTTGCCACATGTTCCCCGACCGAAACTTTGACGACCTGACCGGGCTCATTTCCCAGAACTAGGTCCAGTATAGCCCCCTCTCTAGTCGGGCTATCTACATACTGTTCCAAAGAACCTTCCAGTACGCATTTTACAAATTCCTCCCCGTCCGGTCCCCCAGCTCTAAGCACTTTCCAGTCTGTGCCAGGGAAATTAAAGTCCCCCACTACAACAACCCTATGTTTTCTGCACCTATCCAGAATCTCCTGACATATCCTTTCCTCCACTTCCCGTGGGCTGTTGGGTGGTCTGTAGTACACCCCCAGCATAGTGACTGCACCCTTCCTGTTTCTGAGTTCCACCCACAGCGACTCAGTACATGACCCCTCTAAGTTGTCTACCTTCTGCACCGCGGTAATATGCTCCTTAACTAATATCGCTACTCCCCCACCTTTTTTAGCCCCTCCTCTGTCTCGCCTAAAACACTTATACCCCGGAATATTCAGTTGCCAGTCCTGTCCTTTTAACCAAGTTTCCGTCACCGCAACCACATCCAAATTCCGCACAAGCATTAAGGCCCTAAGTTTGTCTGTTTTACGCGTTACACTCCTCGCATTGAAGCAGATGCACTCCAGACCTCCAGGCCCAGTCAGGTCCTCCTCCTCCAGAGTGCTCCTCTTCTTAGCTAGCCTTGCCCTGGCCCCCAACTCGACCCCAGCCTCAGTATTTACTGACCTCCTGTTTTGTTCCCCACCCCCCTGCCACACTAGTTTAAATCCTGCCGAAACACTCTAGCAAAACTCCCAGCCAGGATATTTGCTCCCTTCCAGTTAAGGTGTAACCCATCCTTTCTGTACAGTTGCCATCCTGACTTGAAGATTTCCCAGTTATCTATGAATTTAAAACCCTCCTTCTTGCACCAGTCCTTTAGCCACGCGTTCAACTGTAGAATCTCCCTGTTCCGAGCCTCACTTGCACTCGGCACCGGGAGCAGTCCAGAGATTGCTACCATGGAGGTCTTACTTTTTAGCCTAGCACCCAACTCCCTGAATTTCTCTCGTATGACCCCCCTGCTCTTCCTACCTACATCATTTCCCCCAATGTGTACAATCACATCCGTTTGACTACCTTCCTTTTTAAATATGCTTCCTACCCTCTCGGAGATATCCAGTACCCCGGCACCAGGGAGGCAGACTACCATCCTGGATTCTCGTTCAGTCCCACAGAAGCGCCTGTCCGTGCCTCTAACCATTGCGTCCCCCACAACTATCGCTCTCCTAAACCCCTTCTTTCCCTTCCGGACCCCTGAGCCTGTCTCCGTGGAGGCGATCTGGTCCTCATGGCTTACCCCTGGAGGGTCATCCCCCTCCACAGAATCCAAAACAAGATATCTATTTTGGAGGGGGACAACCACAGGGGATCCCTCCACAGACTGCTCACTCCCTTCCCTTCTCCCATCTGTTGCCCATTCCTTTCTTTTATGGGAGACTGCCACTGGGGTACTTTCTGGCACATCACCCTTCTGACTATTACCCCTCCTAACTGTGACCCACGTGTCTTCCTTCCGAGACCCTGGTGTCACTACCTGACTATAACTTTTATCTATTACTCTCTCATTTTCCCTAACTAAACTGAGTTCATCGAGCCTCAGCTCCAGCTCCCTTACACGATCCTTCAGGAGATGCAGTTCCACACATCTGGCACAGATATGGACTTCCGGGAGGCAAGTTGTCTCCAGGAACTCCCACATCCCACACCGAATGCAGTATACTGGCCTCCCACTCATACCAGCCATGTCCTTTTTAGTTTTGGGGATAAAACAAAAAGGGGGTGTAACCGAAGAAAAACAAACAAACAACCTTCCTCGCCTTCGCCGAAGCCCTGTGAGCCAAAGCCCTTTTAGCTCTCACTCTGTCCCCTGCTCTGTGAGCCAAAGCCCTTTTAGCTCTCACTCTGTCCCCTGCTCACTCCGCTGCCCGCTAACGACGCTGCCCGCTCAAGGGTGCGGCCTACTTTTAAACCCTCCAAAAACCTTCCCAGGCTGCTGCTGGGCCTATTTCCTGTTTAGAAAAAAAACCTCCGATTTTTTTCACTAATTTAACTGAAAAAATAATTAAATAAATTAGTGCACACACAAGCTCCCTTACCCTCAGCCTGCTCCTGTGGAACAATGAGATAATGGAGGAAATCATTGGCGAGAGCATCATAGTCAAACAATTGCTTGGGGAGGAGATTTGGTAGCGCATGATGTAGGAGAATGGTTCACTGTCACTGCATCAGATGAAGGAGATTTTGGCCACCCAAAACTGTTGGGCATGGATCGGGTGACTCATAAAAATGTAAAATAAAATCATTGATTCCAATTTCGAAGCATTCAGGACAGTAGCAAACAACCAACCCAAATCACAAGTGGCTTAGTCATCTAAATATTCTAATGAGACTATGTACTTCAGAATTAACCATCATTTTAAATTTAATCCTGGTCGGCTAGGTTTCCAGATACCTGGGATACTCCACTCCCCAGCTTCTGCCTGGTAATTCTTTTTCATTCTTACATGGGATGTGGATGTCACCAGCTGGACCAACATTTATTGTCCATTCCTAATTGCCCTTGGATTGAGAGGCTTGCTCGGCTGTCTCTGAAGGCAATTATGTGTCAACCATATTGCTGTGGCTCTGGAGTCACACGTAGGCAGATTAGTGAACCAGATGACTTTTTGCAACAATTAAAAATGGTTAAAAGCAAAATACTGCGAATGCTGGAATCTGAACCAAAAACTGAAAAAGCTGGAAAATCTCAGCGGGTCTGACAGCATCTATGGAGAGAGAATAGAGCCAACGTTTCCAGTCTGGATGACCCTTTGTGCCGGATATTCAGCGGGTCCCAGTGTGAGTCACACCAGCGTCATTTACAACAGTTCTACATAAACACGATCATGGCACCTTCACCTCCGAGGGGGGATTTCAGAGGTGAGCACTCAGGCAGCCAGCGCCCTCCACAATGTGCACTGTTCAGGGGGCACTGGAGAGGACTCAGGCAACTCAGACAGTTGAACTGGGGATGGGTGTCCCAGAATCACCATTTTGCAGGAGAGGGGTTGGGAGGCGTCACTTGCAGGCCTAATCTTCCCTTCATGTCGGGGTGCCCCTTGCTTCAGAGATGTTGTGAAGGCTGGTATGCAGGCAGCGCTTCCTGTCCTCCTTCCTGGATTCCTATCCGTATCGCAGCTGAGGGAGTGCTCTTCCTCTGGCAAGAGGGTGGGAGGGACATAGCACTGCCATTCTCACACTGACAGCATCTATGGAGAAACTGATAGCCAAGTTCCGCACACATGAGGACGGCCTAAACCGGGATGTTGGATTTATGTCACATTATCAGTAACCCCCACAGCTTTCCCCCTGGTCTTGCAGAATCTCACTAGCTGTTCTGTCTGGAGACAATACACATCTCTTTAACCTGTGTTGAATGCTCCCTCCACCCACATTGTCTGTACCTTTAAGACCTGGCTGGTTGTAGAGATTCACATTCTAATTAGTATTCTGTAACTTGATTTCTGTGTCTGTGCACTGTTTGAGAGCACATTTCCACTCCATCTGACGAAGGAGCAGTGCTCCGAAAGCTTATGGTATTTGCTACCAAATAAACCTGTTGGACTTTAACCTGGTGTTGTGAGACTTCTTACTGTGTTCACCCCAGTCCAACGCCGGCATCTCCACATCATTCTCACACTCCACAGGGATGAGGCACCAGGTGAGTGCAGTGGTTCCCCCAAACTTGGTGGCATGAACAGACAGGGCGGAGGCTCTGTGGGTGAACAAAGTGATATTTATTGACAAATATTCAAAGTAAAATGGTGACCTATCTACACCAGTCCTTATATTCACCTGTTCCCACTAAGTGCCTATGGTTTATTAATCTTCCTGATCCTCCCACTAAGTCTCAGTGTCTTCCCAGGATCCACAGCTGAGGTTGAGGCAGCCTCTGTCTTCCCCACCCTTTTGCCTGAGATGACCTTAGCAGGCATCCCCTGGGGGCCGGGACCTTGAGGGTCCAGCCTGCTTTCGGGCAAGATGGATGTTTGACTGCTTCCCTCCTCAGTGTTAGGGATGGAGGTGTGTCACTCACAGAAAGGGGGGTGTCGGATGAGCTGGAGCTGCCCAGGGTCCCCTGGCTGGAGGGCCCCAGGCTGTACTCCTGTCCTCTTCCTTTCGAGTTCCCGGGGGGCTCCTCGGTTCTTCCCGCCGTCCCCTGGCGCTGACAATCGTGGATTCCCACCAGTGCCTGTACCAGGTAGTTGAAGCCCTGCACCATGATGCAGACATCTCCTGCCATGGAGCGCACATCCTACAGCAAAGCCATCCTTGCAGTGTTGGCCTCGGTGCGCTGCAGTGATGGCACCACCTCCTTGGATAGAAGGCGATGGGACTCCTCCAATCAGCCTTGCACTCTGAGGAGGGCTGCTGTCACTTCCTGATACTCGTAACTCTGCCTTTGCAGCTCCAGCAGCAGTGGGCCAACCGGGTCCAGGGACACATCATCGGCAAGGGGCTCAGCAGAGTCCTGGGCTCTGACATCCCTCTGAATGCCAGTTCCCTGGGATGTCCCTGCCTCCGTTTGCTGTGGATCTTCAGCTGTGAGGTGTTCACCACTGAGAGACACAGAAGTCTGCTTACTCATTGGACCCATTGAGGTGTGAGACTCTGCGCTGGTGCCGGGTGCGGGTGACAGCTGTGACACCTCATCAACGGTGGGGTTGGAGAAGTCCCCCTCTGAGCTGCTGGTGTCCGGTGGATCCAGGGGGCATGAGGATGGTCCGGCCTATTCCGCTGGCCTGCAAGAGAAGGGACATGGCAACAGTGCATTACAGGGGATACGGAGGGAACATTGATTACTCACTTGAGTCTTGGGGAATGTTGAGGACTCTCACGTTTCTCTGCTGCCCCCACTTCCCAGCAGTGCAGACACGGTCTTCCTCCTCACCAGCCAGCTCGAGGGCTCGCTCCTCAAACCACGCGAGGGTTCTCAGCTCAGGCATGACTCCAGCTGGGTGTGCCCGCTCCTGCCTGTCATGGTTGAGTTTGTCCTGCAATGGCACAGAGAGTGTAGGTGGGAGTGCTGACATTTAAGATGGTGATGAGGTGTGGCAGGGGTAGGGCTTGGGTGGGAGCTGCAGCATGAGGAGCAGCTATTGGAGGAACATAGTGATTGTGGGAGGGAGGGGGAACCTGCTGCCTGGTGTTGGTAGAGGTTAAGGTGGCTGAGTGAGAGAAAGGGCTGGGGTGCGAGGGGCATACGACGGGGCCCAGTGTGAGACTGGGGGTGGTTCACTTACTCTAGCTGAGCGAAGAAGACCATTCATCGTCTTCCAACACTGCTGCCCTGTCCTCTTCTGGAGTGCGCTTGCACTGACCAGCGCTGCCATTGCATCCCGGGTGGAGGTGGTGACCCTGCTGGAAGACCTGGAGCAGAGGTAGAATGTGTACTGCCTCTGCTCCACTCCATCCAACATCCTGGTGAGGGTCCCCTCTGAAAGGCGCAATGCTGTTTTCTTGGCTGCAATCTCCTGCAGTGGTTGTGGAACAAGTGCTGGGGAGCCGCTTATATGGAGTCCCCCAGTGATTGCTGCAGTTAAGTCTTGCGGGGTGGGTGAATCAGAGGGAACACGCCACTAGAGCAGCGTGAAACTCGTGGGCATAAAAATGATCGCAAATGAGGCATACGATTTGGCCTCAAAACACATCGGTGCCATCGGTGGGAAACAGTACTTTGTTCACGCCGGAACCAACGTTGCGATTTCTTTGGTAAGATTTGGCCCTATGTGCATCTATAGATGTTTAACTCTAGCTATATTCATATTACCATTGAACATTTCTTCATGGAGCACTTTTGGTCTTCAGTACATTGCCTATTATTTGTATGAAACATTTATCTTGATATGCTACACAAATTAAGTTAATTTTAATTAACTTTAATTAATATTAAATTTAATTAAGTCAGTAAGAAGTCTGAGTCATTGGCTAACATGTGATCACCAACTTAAAGTTATCCCGTGGAGCCTTGAAATCCTCTACTGCTCTCGAAGTATTCATGCAGTTTGTACTTTATTATTTACTGTGGCCCTTTCATTCACAGTTTATATTGAATCCACCTACACAAGCAATAATATTGCCTGAATTCTCACTGAAGTGATGTGTGGTCCAAAAGATGTAAATGATTGAAAGATTTAAGTATGTATATTCAGCATGTCATTCAACAGCAAGCTCATGTACCACTCAAGGCAGTACAAGGTACAGGAGACAAATCTGGCTGATTTGATAAGTAAATGCTTATCTCCAAGTATTCTGTGGACACTGGTTAAACACATTTAACCCCAGCTAAATTGTAACCTAGTGTTGAAAGTTCCAATACCTCATTTCCAATTTAGTCGTATTCAATAGGAATTTGGACTCAACAAAGCACATTTCTTGGCACATTCCTGATGTATTTATCAGAAATCCATAGCATGCTGGTATTACAAATATTGACTACAGTTGAGTGATGTAGTAGTAAATTATTGACCAAAAGGTTATTAAAGTTACTGCAAGTGTATTAATGGAGCGGGGGTGGTAGTTTATTGTATATCTTGTAAGCTGGATTCAGTATTTATTTGATATTAACTTATGTGGGGGAATTGTTATTGCTGCTTCATGTGTTCTCCAGGCAGAGACCAAGGCCTACAATCCCTGACATACCCAAGAGTTCCAGCCCTTGGGCAAACAGCAACTAAGGAAGCCAGACCATGCATGAGCAAGGACACCCTACTCAGAGAGAGCACCTGCCCACGGGGACTGGGGTTTTATGACACAAAAGAAAGCTCACACAACAGATCAATGGGGAGCAAAAGGAAATTAGGGTTGCCTCCATGTCGCTGAAGTTCTTCACAGCCCCGGAAGCCCCAGAGCAGTATTTGTTCAGTGCAGCTGAGAGTTGGGGCTCGAGGAAGCTCAGGAACAGTATTTGTTCTGTGCAGCTGGGAGGATTGGGGAAAGCACAGAAGCATTCGTTGGCAGCAGTGGAGGCTGAGAAGCTGGGATCGTGCCTGTGTTTTAACGCTGGACTGTACCCTGGCCAATGACAGGGGGATGCAATCTCAGTAGTAGGACAGCACAGCTGCAAAAGAAGACCAAGAACACTGGACCTGGGAGCAGATTTGAGAAAGAATGGGAATAATTTGCCTTCTGGGTGAAGATTGCACTGTTGGAACCCAGGTGGCCTGGCGTTGTTATCGGTTGGGGATCAGACTAGCTCCTTGAGGCAAAAAGGTTGTCATTCCTTGTGAGGAAGGGAGAGTTTGAAATATTCTTTGTGACTCACACTGTTGACTGACATCTGGGTGGGTTACTGAGAAATTCCAGGGGACTGCCTTGATTGGATCTGCCATATAATGTGCATTTTGTGGTTTGTTCAAAAACCACAATCACATTTACCTCATGTTAAATCTGGATGTTAGAATATAAATCTGATAGCATTGACTGTTTGGTTGGCTCTTGTATAGAAAAACATCTTGGGGGCGATTCTCCCATCCCGCTGCACTAATATTTTAGCGCAGCAAACTGGCAGATTCTATCGGTGCCCAATGCGCAGGATCCGCGCTGGGCATCCCGCCCCATTAACGTCTCCCAGCGCTGGATTTCTGGCAGTGTCACATCTGCGGCGGAAATCAGCGGGTCCATTAGCGTCTCCCCCTGCCAGAGTGGTTTACTCCAGCGGGAATTACTGTAGGTCCCCACCTTCGGGGAACTAGTGACTGGAGTGAAGGAGGGGGTAATCAGGGCCCCCCAGAGGGTTGAGCAGTGGGGGGGGGTGGGGGGTGTCCCCTGCGCATTGGCACATTGGCATTGCCAACCAGGACCCCATGGCACTGCCCAAGGGGCAAAGTGCCAATGCCCAGGAGGCACCTTGGCACTGCCCATCAGGCACTGGGCAGTGCCAAGGGGATGGGGCTATGGGGGCAGGGCCTGGGGGGTTGGGCAATCAGTGGGTGTGGGGGGTCCCGCAGCCACTCTGCATAGGGATCGGTGGGGGAGGGAGGGAGGCCAGCAATTGGGGCTGGCCATCCAGGTGGGGGGGAGGTCAGCCTGCTGGGGGAGAATGGGACTATCGGGGGGGTTGTCAGGAC
Organism: Mustelus asterias; assembly: GCF_964213995.1. NCBI lineage: Eukaryota > Metazoa > Chordata > Chondrichthyes > Carcharhiniformes > Triakidae > Mustelus > Mustelus asterias. Next base: position 33,560,135 of record NC_135804.1, read on the forward strand.
TGCATGGAGAGATCGGGGGGGTGGGGGTATTGAGGCTGGGCTGGACATATATGGGGGGGGGGGGGGGGCAAGCGATTGGGCGTAGGGGAGCGAAGAGCTGCCGTTGTTAGCTGGCCATCAGTCGGGAGCCAGGAGACAGGGGCCACTGCGCATGCGGCAATCTCGGCGCCGACAGATCAGCGCATGTGCAGTGACCCGCCCAGCGCTAAGCTGCCAGCCTCCTGGGTGAGGATAGGCCCTGCCCCCTGAATTCTTGAGTGAATCACGCTAGTGCACTCTGCAGTGCGCAGAGTGTGGGAGATTCTTCTCTGAACTCCTACTGAAAAAAACAGCATGATTTACTCCCATTTTCATGCAAATTCAACACTAAGAAATTTTTTGGGAGAATCCCACCCCTTCTGTTTGTTTGAAACTTTGGAATCTTGTGGCTTTATCCTCCAGTAAGTAACTGTGCTTTCAAACTTTGATACATTAAACAAAAAATTATTGGTCCGGTTTCCTCCCACAGTCCAATGATGTGTGGGTTAGGTTGATTGGCCAGGTTAAAAAATTGCCCCTTAGAGTCCTGGGATGTGTAGGTTAGAGGGATTAGCGGGTAAAATATGTGGGGGTAGGGCCTGGGTGGGATTGTGGTCGGTGCAGACTCGATGGGCCGAATGGCCTCCTTCTGCACTGTAGGGTTTCTATGATTTCTATGATTTCTAACCAGATCGCAACACTTCAAACAAAATTACCTGGAATTTTTGGAGGGAATGGCAGGGAGGTGCGAGGGGCGGAATTTCTCCAGTGAATTAAGGACAGAGCCCCCATGGAAATGGCATAATTGGCCAAAAGTTATTATTTGCAGCATTTATTCAGGAGTTCCATCAGCCTCTTGCCGAGCACATTTCCCCTTTTTCCCATCTTTATTTCCGTACCAACTTTTCTATTGGATTAATACATGGAGCTGGGAAATATATCTAGTTGCCTTCTGTATTAAATTGACATGAAATGTATGCACAGATTCCAGATTGTATATAAGGAATGGATTGACACATTTGCAAGTGGTAATGCAATGTTCCAATGTGGCCATGCAATTGTTTTGAGTATGTCAAAAATGGATTTCACAGAAATGATCTGTTTAAATATTAATGATGTAGTTAGATTTTCAATTGTTATGATATTGTGCCTTCTCTTGACTCCTGATAAATATTTGAAGGGTGGATGTTTTTCCAGCCAGCTATTATATATATGTGCTTTTCACACCAAGTTTTGTACAGATGACCCAATGTGCAATAAATCAGTTTTAAGAGCACAGAATGAGAGTAAAAGATTGAATTTGAAGGTATGGTGGGGACAGCTCACAAAAGGTTGCCACACTCTGCCACCATCTGCTCAACAAAACAACACAACAAAACATTATATTCTGCACCCTTTCCTTTTCTTCTCCCCTGTGTACTCTACGGCTGGTATGTTTTGTCTGTACAGCGTGCAAGAAACAATACTTTTTACTGTATCCCAATACATGTGACAATAATCAATGAAATCAAACATCAAGGGCAGGATTTTCCAGCCACACTCACCCCAAGACTGGAAAATCCTGCCCGAGGTCAATGGACCTTTGCGTAGTCCATGTCCCGCCCACCACGATTCATGTGGCAGGCGGGACAGGAAATTTCCACCCGAAGGGCCCGATTTCACTATCAAGTTGCGCCTGTTTTCAGGTGCAAAAACTTGGTAAAGTCGCGCGTGAGGCAAGTAGCACGATCCGTGCCTGCCTCCCTCTTTACCAAGGCCCGAAAATGGCTGTGATCGGGACCGCACCCAAAACGGACGCGACGGCCATTTAAATGCATTTTGCATGCATTTGAATTGACTTAATGGACTGCATCCCCAACCTTATCGGCACTACCCCCTTTACCACCGCGTTCACCCATCCAGATTCGGCGCAAAACAGATATACTCCACAAACGTCCGATTCGGGCACTCCAGCTAGTGAGGAGATAAGTGTCGAGGGTCCGACAGCTCTTTGCTTGAGATTGGTGGGGGGCGGGGGAGGGGGAGGAAGATGGGTCTGCTGCCACTCTGACTGTGATCAGTGAGGGGGAATGGGGGTCCGCTGCCACTCTGCCTGTGATCAGTGAGGGGGAAGGGGGGTCCGCTGCCACTCTGCTTGTGATCAGTGAGGGGGGGGAACGGGGGTCCGCTGCCACTCTGCCTGTGATCAGTGAGGGGGAACGGGGGGTCTGCTGCCACTCTGCCTGTGATCAGTGAGGGGGGAAGGGGGGGTCCGCTGCTACTCTGCCTGTGATCAGTGAGGGGGAAGGGGGGTCCGCTGCCACTCTGCCTGTGATCAGTGAGGGGGGGAACGGGTGTCCGCTGCCACTCTGCCTGTGATCAGTGAGGGGGAAGGGGGTGTCTGCTACCACTCTGCTTGTGATCAGTGAGGGGGAAAGGGGGGTCCGCTGCCACTCTGCTTGTGATCAGTGAGGGGGAAGGGAGGGTCCGCTGCCACTCTGCTGTAATCTGGATCCGTTTTGCAGTTGCCTTGGATGACAAAAATGAAGATGCTGATGATGTTTCCATAGAATATTCACCTATTTGTTGTGCTCTCCAAACTATTTGTTTTATTATACAGTGAAAGGTCCACTTCACCTTTCACCTCACTAACTGTTTATATGGAAATAATTATAAAGGATTTGTTGATATTTTATGAGAGGCAGAAAGGCAGCCATTTACTGGAATCATAGAATTCGGAATTAGACAATAGGGAGGATGTCAAAGCCATGGATACAGAAGGGATACACTCAGATGATTCCAGGAATTAAAGGCTTTAGTTATGAGAGGGGCAGTAAAATTGTACACTTCATTACAATAAAGAAGGTTATGACAAGATCTAAAAGAGTTCGTTCAAATTCTATGAGGATTTAATAAACTAGGATAAGTTGTCTCCAGTAGCCAGTGAGTCAGTGACTGGAGGAAAAAAATCTAAAGAAACCTAAAGAACAAATAAAAGAGGTTAGGAAAAATGTTTTTATATAGAATTTCTCTCCCAAAATCAGTGGTAGAAGTAGAATTTATAAAGAGGCTACATTTTCTAAAATTAAAAGTTTAAAGAGTATTGGGAATGGATTATTAATTGGGAATTGATAACATGGATTGTTCTTTGAACATTGGTGGAGATTGATGGGCTGAATGGCCTTCTCCAAACTGCAAATTCTAAAAATATATATGTTTGGGAGGTGGGCATCAAGAGAAATGCAATTTATTTTCTATCCCTAGATATCCTTAAAGGTACATGTAAAAATGTTATGATTCTCACAGAACATCACTTTTGGAATTGAACAGGTCAAAGTTTTACATAAAATGAAATTCCAGGAAATAGCATGTCCTTTATCGATTTAATCTGTATGATGATGTGTACTATATTTTCAACTAAATCTCACGCTAGTTAACATACATAAAGTGGCAATACATCACTCATTAGGGCAATGGCTGTTAAAGTGATGGGGTTACTTACAGACCCATGTGCGAAAAGAGTCCACATGAAGTAAGCTCACAAAATTTCAAATGAAATCAATTCACAGGTTCTTCTATATATATTTAATGGAGAAGCATATTGGGTGCGATCTTACCAGCCTTTCACACTACACTCCCACTGCAGTGAAGTCGGAGAATTTGATGCCCATCAATAGGATGAGAAAATCCTGCTAGTGTGAACGGTCGGAAAATTCCAGTCATTGTGTTTGGTGTGGGAAATGTTTTTCACCCACTAAAGTGTGCAAAAGCAGCCCAGACAGGCTTGCCCACTGAAGATCCCTCCCAAATGGGTGGATATGCTCTGTTCCACTGTCAATACCTCACCTGTTATTACTTAGGTGCTCCATCGTACAAGGGCATGACATCACGCCAGTCTAGAAATGCACAATACCTACAAATGGTAAAAGCAACAATGATTCCTTTACACCTCTAACGCCAGAATTATCAATACAAACTTGGAAAACATTACCTAACCGCACAATATTTCCTCAATAGTATTTTGATCGAATAAAGATTGTAATCTTGACTCAAAAAAATGTTCCCAAAAATATTACACAAAACCGATAGCCGGATACTTTGATGGCAAGTGTATCATAACCACAAGTTAACATTATTAGGGTGGGATTTTCCAGCTGCACTCGCCCCAAGGCCGGACATTCTTGCCCAAAATCAACAGACCTCTGCATGGTCCTCCCCTGCCCACTACGATTCCAGTGGCGAGCGGGACAGGAACATTCTGCACATAGATGAGTGGAACAATTTTCTGACCCCTTTTCACATGGAACAATCCTAAAAATTGTCTTTGCTGGATATTTTATAAAGTATATAAACACTGTTTGTGTGCAACTGTGCAAGAGGTCAGAATATACTTGAAGGGCACCTACTGAAAGTGGAGGGTGATGATGTTTAATTGCTGTATTGGCCAGAATGAACCTTCCATGCAGCGACTAAATACTATAAAATAAGTATCCCAGTTCATTATTAAAGGTGCTGAGACTGGAGAAAATAAAAGCCAACTGTAGCTATGCAAATAGTTGAACCCGTGCTTTTTTTACGGAATGATTCGCAATAAAAATGCTAATGCATCCATAGGGGAATTTCATAACATGGACACAACATAAAAATAATTTATTTAATGAAACACATCATTTAATCTAGCTTTTGTTCTTCTGGATTGTTCTAAAAATACATAAATAATGTTGCGGAATTTTTTTTCTTAAGCACCAAATGTATTTTGATCATAAATTAGATTTTCATTATCGCATCAGTTGAATTTCATAAATAGTGAAATTTGCACATTCCTCACAAATGTTAGAAGTTACACAATGCAAATGTATGTGGTCTGCAGAAGAAATATCCTGCAGCTGTTTTAATTAGTGATTAAAAGGATGTTAATCAGCTGTTTAGCTTTTCCCAGCCTGAAATATTTATGCAGTGATTAGAATTTATGCTATTCAGCGTTATGCAACAAAAAGCTCCTCCCAAAACAGAATGTCCTTGAAGGTGTAAGTTGAATTTGTGTGTCCTTAGGATTCATTCATTACAAGACTCGAGGGTTGCTGCCAACAGGAAGTGCACTTTGTGTTTTTAATGTGGTTTTCGACCAGCATCAATCATTCTGTGCAATTAAGCAATTCTCTCACATATCTGCTGCGACAAACTCCGGGATACAAAACACACTGACAGCTGTCTTAAATAGGCTGACACAAATTAGGTAGCGAGGGCACAGGCCTAAATATCATCATTGTAAGGATATCTGCCATTTATTCTAGACACAACTGCCTGATTTATTGAATCCTTTGAAGTCTAGAGTAACCAGCATAACCTAGGTGAGTATGTGTTTTTAATATATTTCCTTTACAATGTTAACGCAGATAAATATACTTTCATCATGCGTTTATGTTGTTTTAAAGTGCTCTTTGTAATATCAAGGCCAAATAAATTTGAAGGATTAGTAAATAGCAGAGGAAAGAAAGCTAAATGACTAAGGCCAATGTTTACAGGCAGAGATCATATCCACGCACTTAAAAATAATTGTAGCATCATACTCTCTGAAGCAGAATGACTCAACACACAGATCACCAGTTCAGATATTAGCCTCAATTGGCATTGTGATCCATTTAATCTTGCTGGGTGAGTCTCTCTTATTGGATGGAACATTCCCAAAATTGCACAGAGTGCTGGATCAGGTGAGAAAAACTGTGTGAAACTCGCTGACTTCAGAGATGGAGGTGGGGAGAGCAAAACCCGCCAGCAAAGCTGGGATTCAGAGATCGGGTCACCAAATCTCAAAGTAAAGTTAAAGACTCCCATCCACCCACCACAGACATTGGGATTCCCCCACAGACATATGGGGCATGTGTAATATGATAATTAAACGTCCAAAATGTAACTACTTTTCTGCAGTATCAATTGTTTTTCAAAATGTGTATTTTGTCTCTGGTGTTTTGTTACTATCAGGTTGTTCTTTGTTTTAAGTAGAACGTGTAGAATTGTTGTTCTACCTGTCTATGTGTGATTTTCCCAAGTGTTCCATCTTTATTTTCCATTCCTATTTACTGAATATCATCATTCCCCTCAAGCTATGGACATTGCTTTTGCCTCACATATATTGTCATCAAACATCACCTTAAGCTGTATTACACTGTGATTGAAACTGCATTGATTTTCACTAAGTCACTTCTCTCCTCAAATATTCCTCATTTCTAATTATAATTTTTCCCCCCCAGCATTCAGGGTTTCATACATCCTGTTTAATCAATGCTACCCACACCCGCATCTCCACATACATAAAGGGACCCATCCCCCCCCAACCCCATGCAGACACAAACACACACACACACACACACACACAATGGGGCTACCCAGAGGCACTGCCACGTTGGGACATCCAGGTTGGAACTGCTAAAGTGTCTGAGGTGTCCCTCACCACCTGAGGCCTATACACACCTCTGCACCCCTGGTATAGTCATCATGACTGGTTTCTGTTTCCTAAAACCAGTCGTGATTCTTATCACACCGGCGGGGTGGGGCATTTAACAAGGCTGGAAGCAAGGGCGTTAAGCCGTATAATGATGTTAAAAAATTAATGTAAAATCATGGAAAGGGCGTGAACCTGATTACACCGCCGGTGGGGGCAGGCAACATCTTAAACCAAGATCTCGCTGCCATTTTGACCCTCTCCCAGGATTTAATGGCCATAACGGGATTTGTGCCCACGACAAGCGGGCCCTCAGAATCACGTCCATTATCAATGGTGTCATTAGACAGAACACTATTTAACAGGAAAGGATTCCACCTTGGTGGGGAAGAAAAGCAAAGTTTTGGTACAAACAGACTTGTCTGCATCTCCTTTTGATTTACCCTTGACAGCATGAATGGCACTGATCATATTCAAGTCTGTGGCTCAAATCATTCTGCCTTTTCTACTGAAGCACGAAAGATGTTAGCAGGAGGCAGCATAGATAGCCTCAAAGAAGAATAATATAGCTTCTTTTAATTTGATACAAAAGGTTGCCACATAAATGTAAAGTCATGACTTTAAAGACATTTAATGAAAGTTAGACAAGACAATTTAGCAACTTTGTTTATCCAATAAGATGTGCCAACAAAAGATATGCTGGCATTATTGATTTATGACTATATTTGTTTAATAATTAATCAGCAAATGAACAGGTTACTATTATAATATTTTGAAATCAAATGTACACATCAAATGTAAAAGATAAAATAGAGCCTGTGCGTCGTTAAACTTTAAAATTATTTTAATCCTAAATGTAATTCAATATTTTTTAGATTTTTCATCTGCATAGATATATATTTTTTAAAAACTAAATCGAGGACACTGAAATTAATGTACTATTCCATCATAAATTTGCGATGGAAATCAAACTTGTTCTGCATGGAAAGGCCATTTGCTATCAGTAATATTGACAATACTTTTAAAATTTCATCTAGTTTTGTTTGCATTCTGTGTAAGATGTTTAAACACATAAGGAATGGCAATGAACCAATATAGATCTCCAATACTTTCTAAGACTGCTGAACATATGAATTTATCACAAAAATGATTGAAATTCATTGGCAATGCTGTGTCTTTTCCATTAAGACTTGTTATCAGACAATGACAATAAACTAAATTCTGTCCAAGGCTGTCTATATACTGCCTTTTGACAAAGAATGTAGATTATGTCAAGGAGGTTTAGGGAATGATGTTTGTATTTGCCAAAAAAGGCCACATCTGTATTGGAAAAAGATGCACAGGAGTAATATCAAAACTCGTCTTTTACTTTGCTTGATTTTAACCATTATTTAGCTGTTTCTTCTTACAGTATTATTAGGGAATCGTTTCAGATAAAAGCTTTGATGCTTGGAAGGTGAAAGATTGTCTGAGGTATGGAACAAACATTTCTTACGAGCATGGCTCCATTACTTGTCGGCAACAGTGACAGCATATAACGGAAATGTGCCATGTCCTGATAACGGTCTGATTGCATTGCACACAGATAATGTCATTTTATGCCTCATGGACTGAACTTTACTTCCCATTTAAAATTTATTTGGTTTACTTGTTTATTAAAAGTTATAGCCTGGTATCCCAGGAATAAACTACTCAACTCCTGTGACAGTGCAATCTATTTCTTCTGATTGCACACCACAAACAAACAGAGTCACTCAAATCAAAAAAATGTAAGGTTGTGAGCAAACTAATTAACTCCTTTTAATAACTGGGTATTCCAGGCCAAAAGCAGATCAGTTCAGATGACATTTAAACTTTATACTTCTGTTATATTTTGTGCTGTGAATTCACATTTTTTTTCCATCTTCCACCAGAATCAAAGCAATGGGTCAACTGTAAATAATGTTGACTGATTTATTTCAGTGGTAGGTCTATGTGGAAACTCCCACTGTTTGGCCTTGGTAATACCTAAAACTGGAAAGATGTAAATTGGCATCAGCTTAGTAGAAATGACCGATGGAAACCCCTTGTTGATTTTAACAAGAAATCAAAACACAGCGTATGTATTGGGCAGGTAATGTAATACATGCCAGCTCACGAACTGAGCGTAGGCTGTCCTCAGTGGGAGGGTGGAGGAGAAATAGCACTCATTTCAGGTCATGTCGACCCAAGCAGGCTGCAGCCTTTTTGCATCTGAAAGTCTAAATAAAGCCTGAGAATATTTTGTATTTTCTTCTCCTCAGCGTGTTTGTGGAACAGTGGACTGTGCTGCCCAGTATCTGTAGCAGGAGGGTGCTGCATTCTTTCTTACAATCTCCATATAGACTGATAACTTTTAAAAAGAAATTTGGACTTCTAGTTACCAGCTGAAAGGATGACACAAGGTAATTTTGCGTGTAATTCACCTGAATCGGCTCTAAGTGCCGTTTTTAATTGGCACCCCGATCTCAGCATTGTGAGACAGGCCCCCTCCCCCCCACAATGGAAACAGTGACACCTCCCCCCCCCCCGCCCCGCCACACTGACCTGGGGAGCACATCCAACCCCACAGCACAGAGGGGGCCACCACCCCCATACACCATAAGAGTGACCCTAACTATCCTCTCCAACCAGACAAAGACTCCAATATAGGGTCCTCTCAGGCTCTACCCCTCTGAGATCCCCTCAGCCCTCGTCAGATTCACCCTCACCCCTCCCACATGGCATCCCCCCCTTTCCCAGACCTCTCACAGATCCCACCTTTTTGCCCCTGACAACCAGGCAGTCATACCCTGATCTGGCACATTGGATCCTGAAGGTTTGTAAAAGTTTTGAACTTTCTAGGAAGGCTCAGAGACTTGAATAAAATGCAGTGTTAAAAGAATGGGGCTGAGTGAGCAGCTGTGGAGAAGGGAATCCCCTCTGCTGAAAGTGACTTTGCCTGTGAGTCAGGGGACTTTGAAGGGGTTTTCTCACACCTGCAGTATCTTAGAAAGACAAAGGGGAATCTCTTCTGCAGAATGGAGTGCTGCTGTGATTTGGAAGTTTCCCGGTGTTCAGGGCCATGGAGATTTAATTGGCCAGGCCCAGGTTTTCACAGCACACAGACAAGGATGAAGATTTTGATCAGGGAGCTGTCTGATATCATCATACCAAGAGTGATCTTCAGGTTTCCCAGAATAGAAGGGGCCATCCAGCCACGAGACCCCCATCCCGGGAGAGAGTCCCAAACTCAAGCCCTTGCCCCCAGCCCGAGCACCCCAATCCTCAGGTTCCTTGGGCAGACCCTCCCTCTACAACCTGGCAATGGCAAAGGGGCACCTGGGCAAAGCACTTACCTCTTTGACCCCCCTCCCCCCCTCGGGGTCCAATGCGCTAAGTCCATTCTTGTCAGGACCTACAACAAAGCCCACCCAGTGCAGTTTCCGCTGGGGAGGATGGAGTGGGGGGTGGGTTTTGAACTGGGCTTCAAGCCCAGTAATTACATTGCAGTTGTAAATGCGCCACACTGCAAACCCAACTGACAATTTAAATTTGTTGTCAGCGTAATTCTTACCAAACTGACGACTAATCAACAAATGTTGTCCAGTCGCGGAATCGCATCTAATGTTGGACACTGTGTTATGAATTTTGCAAGAACGGACTGGTTGGATATGGTCTGTACAATAGCAGTTGGGACACGCTGTTTGATATGATCCGCCAGTCTTTGGAATGTATGGCCTACACACCTAACATCACACTGGCATTGAAAGTCATACACCACATTACTCAATTACATGATGGGCAGAACGTCTTTTTAACTTGTTAATGGTGAATACCACTTATGTTGCTGCTCCATAGTAGCAACGTGAAACAACCAGCTGACACATTTACATGTACTGGAAGCTCCATGTATTAATACACAAGACCTTCATCTTTGCAGACAGAAAGAACACATATTGTGCCTATTTCAGCTAAACAAAATAAGTGACAGCCAATCCTCAGTGAAATGCCTTGACCAATCAGACTCAAGCTGCCTAGTTTAAATTTTAAATAATGCGCAGCAGTTAACTGTCAGTCACCATCAACTGGTGCATTCTCCATGGCAACACCCTTACCAATCAGATCCCATTGCCAACTAATCAGCACCCTCTTCTCATATTGTTTAAATTTGTTGATTTCCCTTACATTGTACTCTTGTAAATATGCTGATGAGTGCAAGATGGAAAGCTTCAACACAAATGTCTGTTTTCAGCAATACAAAAGCTCTATTGACCAAACACTACCTTTGTAGGCAACTTCTACTTTAAACTATAGAATAGGACACTCTCTTTTTTCTTTTAACACAATCAGAAACACACTTCACAGATATAATTAACACTTGTCTTTAATTAAACATTCAATTCTCTTGGAACCAGTCGAAGGTGATTTTTAGAACCCCGGAGTTTACTTCTGTTACTTTGCTTTCTCAGGTTGGGAACTTTAAATTTCAGACCTGTCCTTCACAATGAAGTTTTTTTCCTTGGAGAATCGTCCTCCGATGCAGGATAAGAAAATCTTCCAGTCTCATTTCAACTCATAAATTCAGTGTTTTCAATCCAAGTACCAGTTCCCACCTGCATTCCTGCACAATGAACCACAGTGCCTAGCTATCTATAGCTGCTCTCTCTTTCCTGGATCCTGGCACACCACCTGCGTGTGTGAGTTCTCAAGTATATATTAGAAACCCTTCCTTCCTCATAGTCCATATCCACAGCAACATGAATCACATGGATCTTGTATTCAGGTAGAAATGCTGAGTAACTATCCTTGAGTCCCCTTGCGTCTTTTAACTTGGAAGTAAATGAACAGTTTAAAGTACAATTGTTTACAACCCAACATTATCAACACTTTTCTGGGGCTTTGGAGACTCTCCATTGTTGGCACATAGACTGCTGCAATTGTCTCCAAGATTAAACACCTTGCACATTCTTCCTAGTAAGGCAACTTGGCCCCTCTTTAAATGCTAACAGTAAAACCAACCTGGCTTTCTGTCAGACAGGCTTCAAGACAGGTCACATGGTCTGCATGTTACCTTAAATTAAAGACATGGGCCGGAATGCTACAGCTGTTCATGCCAGCAGGATTTTCCCCTCCCACTGCAGTGAACGGAGATTTGGTTGGGGACCAAATTCTCCAACCTCGTGGCATTGGAAGCGTGGCATGAATGGCCAATAAGATCACGCCCACATCAAAGAACAAAAAACAGTACATCACAGGAACAGGCCCTTCGGCCCTCCAAGCCTGCGCCGATCATGATGTCTGCCTAAATTAAAACCATTTGCACTTACGGAGTCTGTATCCTTCCATTCTCATCCTATTCATGTATTCATCCAGTTGCCTGTAAATGCCGCTGTCGTACCTGCCCCCACCACCTCCCCGGGAGGGCGTTCCAGACATTCATCACCATCTGCGTAAAAACTTGCCTCGCACATCTCCTCTAAACTTTTCTCCATGCACCTTAAACCTATGTCCTTAGTACTTGGTTTTTCTATCCTAGGGAAAAGAATCTGACTATCTACTCTGTCCATGCCACTCATAATCTTGTAAACCTCTATCAGGTCACCCCTCAACCTTGGTCATTCCAATGAGAACAAACCGAGTTTATCCAACCTCTCCTCATAGCTAATACCCTCCAGACCAGGCAACATCCTGGTAAACCTCTTCTGTACCCTCTCCAAAGCATCCGCATTGTTCTGTGAGTGTGGCGACCAGAATTGTACACATATTCTAAATGAGGTCTAACTAAGGTTCTGTATAGCTGCAGCATGACCCGCCAATTTTTATACTCAATGCCCCGACCGATGAAGGCAAGTATGCCATATGCCTTCTTGACTACCTTATCCACCTGCGTTGCCATTTTCAGTGATATGTGGAAATGTACACCCAAAATGTAACAATCTTATAAACCACATAGTTGTAATGTTCTGCATAGTTAACAGAAGCTGTTAACTCAGATATGATCCCTGAACTATCTTTTGAACATGCCAATTTCCCTTGTCCAAGTTGTAATAGTTCTCAGTTGGGTTACAATGGAAATAACAGTACAGCGGGGTGGGAGAGTGAATAATCCAGACCCCCGAAAGTACACTTCTGCTCACTGACCTTGGGGGAATATTGGTGGTGATTAGTGCTCATGTCCCAGCCATAATCTATTATTTCAGCTGAAGGAGGAAGAAAGAGGTTGTAAGGGAGAAAGGGGAAATTCAATGATGGGGATCCATGTGTCACTCAGAAAGGTATAACTGCAACTTCACTTCCGTAATCATAGAATCCCTACAGTGCAGAAGGAGGCCATTCGGCCCATCGAGTCTGTACTGACCACAATCCCACCCAGGCCCTATTCCCACACATTTACCCTGCTAAACCCCCTGACACTAGGATCAATTTAGCATGGCCAATCAACCTAACCTGCACATCTTTGGACTGTGGGAGGAAACCGGAGCACCTGGAAGAGACCCATGCAGACATGGGGAGAATGTGCAAACTCTACACAGACAGTGACCCGAGGCCAGAATTGAACCTGGTCTCTGGCGCTGTTAGGCAGCAGTGCTAACCACTGTGCCACTGTGCTGCCCTGTGGCGAACAGAGATTTGGTTGGGCATCAAATTCTCCAACCTCACAGCAGTGGGAGAGTGGCATGAATGGCCACTAAGATCATGCCCACAGTCCCAAAACATAACAATCTTATAAACCATATAATTGTGGTAATCAAATGGTGATCAGTTTATATCTATTGTCAGAGACTGGCTTCACTGTTGATTATACACATAGAGCTTTGATTTTTTTTAAAAACTTTATATAAATTAGCAAGTATTGCCAGACAATTTTGCGTGAGTGCGAACACATCAGCAGACATCAGTCATAGCTGTGTGATGGCAGAAAGGAAGCAGTATATCCTTTTATTGCTCTCTAAGGTCACTCACTTAAAACTATTGCCCTCTGGACACAGGTTATCGGGCAATGGAGAAAACTATTTTTAAGCATGTTTCTACTTTTCAGGTAGTCAAATTGAGATTCTAGCCTTAGGGTGTAATAATACCAAATGATGCTAATTAGAAAGGGGATTTTGTAATGTACTAGTGGTTATGGATTGATATGTGTGGGGATTTGTGACCACAGGAGGTATGAGTGCAAGCAAAGTCCTCCAGCAAAGTGATTGATGTCTAAATTTTTTCCCTTCTTTAAAGAGAATAATGAATGTTTCTTTTTAGCATTTATATTGTAGGACCCAAAGCCATTTGCAGAGCTACCAAGATAAAATGATAACATGCTAAATTAGGGCCATAGAATAATTTGTAACACAGTGGAAACAAAATTTGAGATTACACATCTGATCGTATGATCAAAGTAACAATATCTAAGGTAGAAACATATTAACAAATGCACAGGTTTCCCTTCATGGCTTTTCTGTTCCACCTCTCTCTCCCTCTTTCACTTATTCTCCAGCAGGCAGCCCCCCCCCTCCCTCACTAGGTTCTCATCTTTGTGTATATGCGTTTTTCTTTAATGAGTCAGTCTCACAATCGAAGCTAATTTATGATCAATGCACCAGGAAGAGTGTTTGAACAATGCAGAAAAGTTACCTTTCTCAAGTAACACCAAGTGGCCCACTCTTCAGTGAAGTTGTTCAGATATGTAGCTTCAATGGAGGCATAGACCATCTTCTAAATAGGGAAGTGCTTAGGAAATCAGAAACACAAAGGGACTTGGGAGTCCCTGTTCAAGATTCTCTTAAGGTTAACATGCAGGTTCAATTGGCAGTTAGGAAGACAAATGCAATGTTAGCATTCATGTCGAGAGGACTAGAATACAAGAGCAGGGATGTACTTCTGAGGCTACATAAGGTTCTGGTCAGACCCCATTTGGAGGATTGAGGGCAGTTTTGAGCCCCGTATCTAAGGAAGGATGTGCTGGCCTTGGAAAGGGTCCAGAGGAGGTTCACAAGAATGATCCTTGGAATGAAGAGCTTGTCATATGAGGAACGGCTGAGGACTCTGGGTCTGTACTCGTTGGAGTTTAGAAGGATGAGAGGGAATCTTATTGAAACTTACAGGACACTGCGAGGCTTGGATAGAATGGACGTGGAGAGGATGTTTCCACTGGTAGGAAAAACTAGAACCAGAGGGCACAACCTCAGGCTAAAGGGATGATCCTTTAAAACAGAGATGAGGAGGAATTACTTCAGCCAGAGAGTGATAAATCTGTGGAACTCTTTGCCACAGAAGGCTGTGGAGGCCAGGTCATTGAGTGTCTTTAAGACAGAGATAGATAGGTTCTTGATTAATAAGGGGATCAGGGGTTATGGGGAAAAGGCAGGAGAATGGGGATGAGAAAAATATCAGCCATGATTGAATGGCGGAGCAGACTCGATGGGCCGAGTGGCCTAATTCTGCTCCTATGTCTTATGGTCTTCACGCATGTGTATCCCAGTTAGCAAAACACTCTGCCCATGTAGGTACCATTTCTTGGGGCCCTCAGTGACAATCCACCCATCCACCAAGGCTGAATTTTTCTTGCCAATCAGCTGCCACACTCGCAATCCTTTGTTAATGACAATGCCAAGGCACATATAACCCTTTGAGAGGGCAGAGTGTGAAGGGGAAGTGTGACAACAACTTACAGTAACTCTCTCTGACTGCAAACTAAAGCCACAGTGTTGGACAAAAATATCAAAAGTGAAGTAGAAAAGAAGGAACTTTATGATAGATGACTGGTGGAATGCATTGTATAAACTCTTCAGAGATTTGTTCAGGCATTGCGGCTGCGAGTTGAAGTTTCACCATGAAGGCAGGAAGCTCGAGTCAAGAAATCTTATTTTTTAAAGTTTATTAGTCATAAGTAGACTTACATTAACACTGCAATTAAGTTACTGTGAAAATCCTCTAGTCGCCACACTCCGGCGCCGCCTGTTCGGATACACTGAAGGAGCATTTAGCATGGCCAATGCACCTAACCAGCACATCTTTGGACTGTGGGCGAAAACTGGAGCATCCTGAGGAAATCCACGCAGACATGGGGAGAATGTGCAAATTCCACAGAGCCAGTGACCCAAGCCGGGAATCGAACCCCGGTCCTGGCACTGTGAGGCAGCAGTGCTAACCACTGTGCCACTGTATCACCCTCTGCCAACTTGGTAGACTGATCTCCAGGGAAATGACCCCCATGTGCACAATTTTCATTCAGAGCGTGTGAGGGAGTGGGGTGGGGCGTGGGGTGGGGGAGGTGTAATGATTAAGTCAGGCCTGCTGTCTCTGGAAACAGTTTGGAGGCTGCCACAGAGCCTGACTCTTCAAGAGTATTCACACCTCCTCATAAACTTGTGACTCCCACCCTGCGGATTAAGACTCATAAGGCAAAAATGGGGCATGTCTGAACTTAGCACTAATTTCAGATTGCCCAGCTAAGTTTGGTTTGGTTTGATTTGATTTGATTTATTGTTGTCACATGTATTGAGATACAGTGAAAAGTATTGTTTAATGCGTGCTATACAAACAAAGAATACTGCTCATAGAGTATACAAGGGAGAAGGAAAGGAGAAGGTGCAAAATACAGTGGAACCCCGATTTAACGTGCCCCGATTTAGTGCGAATTCGGATATAATGTGTTGAATCATTGGACCCTTTTTTTTCCGCAAAGAATTGGCAAATTTAGCGCGACCCTGATTTAGCACGACCCCGCTTTTTTCGCGATAATATTTTATGGACCCCAACCATCGCGTTATAACGGGGCCGCACTGTATAGGGTTACAGTCATAGCTAGAGTGCAAAGAAAGATCAACTTAATATAAGGTACTTAATATAATGGGTTTCCGGCCTGTGTGATTCTCGCCCCACCCCCTTTCCTCTGCTGGCTAAAATGGGATCTATCAGAAATGGGGGGGAGGGGAGCACTTCCACTTCCAGGTTTCACCCACCATTTTTAAGGCTTACAGTGTTAGCTTTGTGAAAATCTGGTGCTGAGTCTTTGATTGAAAAACAACACAAACAAACGTAAGTAGACTGTTCCATAGCAATAATACATTCAAACTATACAATAGCCAAATAAACCTAATATTTAAGGAAATAGCAAGGTCCACAAGTATAACATGAATTATGAACTAAAATAGGATACATTTCAAGTTAATTTCTGGTAAATATTCATAATAAGATGTACAGTATAATGTAAAAATACCATTTGCATTATTTTGCAGTAATTAGGAAACCTAACACTTAAAAAAAATTCATATGCTCCCATTCATTTTCATTTCACTAACAAATCTCTGTATTTTAGCAGTATCTTGTAATTCCTTTCACATTTGAAAGTAAGCATAATTTCCTCATAGGTTCTATGCTTCAATTATGAGGGAATATAAAGTTCATAATTTTGTCAGGAAGCAGAGGTAGTTTTAAGTAATCTATATTTGTATTTGTAGGTACTGAAATAAGATTTATCTTTACATAAGTTTAATTTTGTATTTCTGCATAAAGAAGTGTTGAAGTTAGCTTAAAACTTTAGTTAGCTTCATGTTAAACAAGGGTGCCTGCATGTCTGTGGGTTTTGGTTTCATTTCAAACTGTGCTTGCATTGTAATTAAAGGTTTATGATGTAAAATCAATTATAGAGGTAAAAATCTAAGGCAACCAGGGCTCACACTGAAATGCATAAGTACTTGTGGTTGAGTTGGAACTGGGTTTCTGAAAAGAAAGTAGCTCTCATAGAAACTTCCAGCAGAGAGGTTGGACAGTGGACTAAGGGACAGAAAGCAAGTTGCAGAAGCTTAGAAACAGATAGTTCTAGGAACCAGGGAATAAAAAGTGAAGGCCCAGGAAGACTGAAATCAAAGGGACAAAGGACTGAAATCTGAACAAGTAATGTTCACTGAAGTTCAAGAAAAGGGCAGAGGAAGGCTCCCAGTTAAAGACAGAGCTGAAATGTGCAGATATGGGGAACATAGGCTAATGAGAAGCCAGACATCTAATCCTAAGGTTGGTGACACCTTAATAAACCTGGGAAGCAGTGGTGTTCTGCTGGCTTGGCCGGGTACCTAATGTAGAAATTTGAATGCATGTGGCAATCCATGGCAGAAGAATACTGAAAGGAAAGATTGAAGCCTGGAAGTGAATTCTTGGTGAAGGCATCAGAGAGAAAACATTGTCTGAGAGAAGATTCTAAGGTGTGTTTTTTTGAAAGTGGAGTTTGGAAACACTTGTGTGGTAGTGAGCATTCCCAGTGATACCAGTTGGCTCATAGTGTGATAATCATTTGGGGGGATTTGATGAGAAATCCACAAAAGTTAAATTGGGTTGCATCTATGACTTGGTTTCAAAGTGTGGTGTGTCTGACCACAGATGGCTTCTTGGTTTACGTGGACTGTGTGCTTACCAAGTACATTATATTTTGTAACTTGTGTTATCTTATAAATCTGTGTACATCTGTGAAGATATAGGTGGGGTGAAGGGGTATTGTGTTATAATCAATCTATTCATATTTAATAAATGGTTTATTCTTTTGTTAAAAGTTAATCAGCAATCCTGGGACTCTGTTCATCCATGTCTCAAACAAAAAAGGATGAGCCAGAGTTCCATTCTGGGACCTGACTGTCCAGTCGTAACATCATCTGGCATCGTAAGAATTTAAAAATAAGAAAGCCACAGATCCCTGTTGATTTTTAGTCTTTCAGCATATGTTTATGCACAAACATAGTTGCTGTGTTAAATCACCAAACTGAGAAGAGGAATTTTAAAAGCATTTAATCATTTTTTAAACAAATAAAATCCAAAACTTCACAGAACCATTGTGCCATTACAAAAATTATGTTATAATTTTAAAACACCTTTAAAAATAGACTTTGTTATGCATGAACCTCATAACTGTGTCACTGACTTTGGTGGTATTTTTTGCAAGGGTAAACCTGTGGGTCCACTAAATATGGGGGGAGGGGAGTCTAACTGTTTTTTTTTGCTGAACCTGTGTTTAACAATACAATAACCCTTTGCCTATTAACTTGTGCCATGATGAGAAAGACAACAAATGTGTCCGATTTTTATCAATAATTCCTTAATGCTGATGAGTTTTGGGTTTAACAGACATGTAGGCAGGACAGTCAATGCAGGAAGTAATTACCATTAACAGATCTTATTGGATTTTGGAGAAAATAATTCCGACTGCATTTGTTCTTTTTGTTTGTCCTTTGCAAACAGCCACCATTTTCTACCATAAAATATAATGATCCATTTTAGTTTTGACATGTATTTTATATATGTGCAAAAATATGTGTGACATCTTACATAAATACACACATTTTAATTCCGCTGAAGAAATGCACTTTGTATTCTTTCATGTAAAATGTCATTCTGTTCTACATTCCGTCCACACATAATTCATTTTCTAATGGAAATATTTATTTTGTAAATCAAATATGTACTATGCACAGAATGCAAAGCACAAACTACATTATGTTAATGAAATGGAAGAGATATGAAATGCATATTTCATGGACAAAACAAAAACCTTAGCACACATGCTTTTCTTGATAGCATCTTTAAACAAAATCTCATTTGGTGGGTAACATATTGCAGAGGCAGGCAGTACCTTATTAAAATAGTTTCCTTTAAGATTGCTGCATAGTATATAGAGGACTGTAAATAAGCACTGAGGAGGAGGAAACAGTAATGAAACACTGTATTATCTGAAGCTTGGCACTTATGTCAGCAGAAATTAGTGGTATTTGGATATTGGAAAAAGGGTGTACAAAAACAGGCAAAGGACTGTCAATGATTGCATACTTTTATAGACAAAGCAGGCAGCTGACTAAGGCAAAGGTGATATGGATAGTTGTTATAGTCAGGAAATTGTGCTGACCTTACAATAACTACAAAGACAATGCTTTTATATTGCATCTCAGTTACGTTTTAATGAATAATATATTCTGCAGGCGTTGTTTGCCTGATCACCATGCCAATGAAACTGTACGTAGGTGTCTTTTACCCTACCATCTGACAAATAAGACAACTTATGGGTAGCTCTAAGATGACTTCTGTGTACATACAGGCCGATGCTATTTGCCAATCAATTTGCCTCACTTTATGCCTTTAATTCTCACATCAAGCTTATAGTCCATCATGAACCAATTGAGATGATGTAGGAAAATCATTTTCTGTTAACTTCAGAAAACCTGAAAAGAAGTCTGAAATGCAATTGAGTTAACCATCTTAGTTTCCTGAGGATTACTGCTAAACTAGAGAGAGGCCAGGTCCATTTGCCTGGGTATAATGAAACCCCAGTAAATCACACCCAATTTAAAAGATATTGCTGAGCAAATATTTTATTAAAAGGAACAAAATGTATAAGTGTTGTTGGTCGCCGAATACCCTCAAGCAATTGAGCTCTTTCACTGACAAGCAGGTCAAGTGTTTTGAGTCCCTGGGCTGCCTATCACTCAGAGCTGCTTATTTCAGACTGGTGAGCATTGTCAGTTTTCAGGCAGGCTGAGAGATGGAGTGACTCTTGTACTAAGGTGAACCAAAGCTTACCTCACTTGACCTACGTCTTAATGAAAGACCTACGTCTTAATGAAAGACCTACGTCTTAATGAAAGACCTACGTCTTAATGACCTACGTCTTAATGAAAGACCTACGTCTTAATGGCGGCACGGTAGCACAGTGGTTAGCACTGCTGCTTCACAGCTCCAGGGTCCCGGGTTCGATTCCCGGCTCGGGTCACTGTCTGTGTGGAGTTTGCACATTCTCCTCGTGTCTGCGTGGGTTTCCTCCGGGTGCTCCGGTTTCCTCCCACAGTCCAAAGATGTGCGGGTTAGGTTGATTGGCCAGGTTAAAAAATGCCCATTAGAGTCCTGGGATGTGTAGGTTAGAGGGATTAGCGGGTAAATATGTGGGGGTCGGGCCTGGGTGGGATTGTGGTCGGTGCAGACTCGATGGGCCGAATGGCCTCCTTCTGCACTGTAGGGTTTCTATGATTCTTTCTATGATTCTACGTGAGTGCCTCCTGCCAGTTGCTCTCCAAGTGGCACAAATGCTGATCATGGTACCATTTGTGGCTTAGACGTCTTAGTTCCTTGACTGAAGGAGGATTGTGTAGTGTTTAAGATTCCCAATAAAAAAAAACACAAAAAAGCATCACATACCTATCAGGCTGATCCCAACTGCTGTAATTAAATTATTTTCATTGTCTTATTGTCATTCCCTGCTATCCCACCCAGTGTGTTAAATGTTCTTAGTCCTTCAAGTAAAGCAAGTTACAAGTGAAGTCACAATACCAAATAAATCACAGATCCTACACTTAAAACATCTCCAGAACTGAGGCTATTCTTTCAGCTGTGGCAGCCTGCACCAAACATCAGCCTTCCCTGATTGTTGCAATGTGCCTTTATCCAGCTTTAGTTTTGCTACACACACATCTCTGCAACCCGAGTGTCTTCAAGCTTTATATCCATCTTTTCATTTGCCTTGTTTCAATAAATGAACAGACAGTGTCCGGAATTTTACCGTCCCGCCCGCCACAGGAATCGGAGCGGGTGAGGGGTGGAGCATGGGAAGGCCATTTACCTCAGGTGGGATTTTACGGTTTCAGGACGAGCGAGGCCATAAGATTCTGCCCAATGTGTTCACCCAATCCCTTATGAGTGATTTGTGCCTTTATAGCATCATGATAAAATGCCACCGATCACTCTTAACAATGGTTACAACCTTCCAACAGTCTACAGCTTCTTCCCTAGACCACTGCTCTCACTAAACACATCTGCAAAAGACCCACATTAACCTCCCTTGATCTTCTCCGATTCAGTTCCTCATCAGCCAATAACCCTGTTTTGGTCAACGTCATTGCAGATGTCTCAAATTGCTCCCTCTACTCATTTTTGGCCCCTTCACTCCTTCAAATCTGCTGTAATCACTGTGTTCCTAAAATTGCTCTCTTGACTCTTTGTACTTCTGCAACTAGCACCTGCCTCCTCTTCCAGGTAAGGTTCTGGAAAATGTCATTATCATCTAATTTGTCCATATCAAGCTATCGATAGGCAGATAGGCATCTCTGTCCACAATACCAAAGCTAGGAGTGAAAACCATACAGTCTCATCACCAGAGTGAAGAATTTCTCCGTTTTGTAGTGTGACACTAACACCATGTGAAGGGAACAGACTAAAAATAGATTTAGCATCCAAAGCTGGGCATCCTCGAGGTACTATGGGCCTTCAGCAGCAATATTGTAAATCACGCAATCTGCAAGCTCATGGCTCATGATGTGGAGATGCCGGCGTTGGACTGGGGTAAACACAGTAAGAAGTTTAACAACACCAGGTTAAAGTCCAACAGGTTTATTTGGTAGCGAAAGCCACACAAGCTTTCGGAGTCTTAAGCCCCTTCTTCAGGTGAGTGGGAATTCTGTTCACAAACATTTTGAGTCCTTTCTACTCTTCTACAGAACTGAAGAGAGGTAGAAATGTAAAGAATCATATAGATGGAGAGGTGGGCGGAGGACGTGAGGCCGAATAGAAGGATAGGGGTAGATCGGAGCAAAGGTGTCATTGGACATAAAACAAAGGGGTGTGTTAATGATGCCATTAAGGTGCTTTTCTGGTTGGCAGATGGAAACTAGTGGCGTGCCGCAGGGATCGGTACTGGGGCCTCAACTATTTACCATTTATATAGACGATCTGGAGGAGGGGACTGAGTGTAGGGTAACAAAGTTTGCAGACGACACAAAGATAAGTGGAAAAGTGAATAGTGTGGAGGGCATAGAAGGTCTGCAGAGAGATTTGGACAGGCTGAGTGAGTGGGCGAGGATCTGGCAGATGGAGTATAACGTTAACAAATGCGAGGTTATTCACTTTGGAAGAAATAATAGCAAATTGGATTATTATCTAAATGGAAAGAAATTACAACATGCTGCTGTGCAGAGGGACCTGGGGGTCCTTGTGCATGAGATGCAAAAACCCAGTCTGCAGGTGCAACAGGTGATCAAGAAGGCAAATGGGATGTTGGCCTATATCGCAAGGGGGATAGAATATAAAAGCAGAGATGTCTTGCTGCATCTGTACAGGGCATTGGTGAGGCCGCAGCTGGAATACTGTGTGCAGTATTGGTCCCCTTATTTGCAGAAGGATATATTGGCCTTGGAGGGAGTGCAGAGTAGGTTCACCAGGTTGATACGAGAGATGAGGGGTGTTGATTATGAGGAGAGACTGAGCAGATTGGGTTTGTATAAGAAGGCTGAGGGGGGATCTTATAGAGACCTATAAGATAATGAAGGGGCTGGATAGGGTAGAGATGGCGAGATTCTTTCCACTTAGAAAGGAAACTAGAACTAGAGGGCAGAGCCTCAAAATAAAGGGGGGTCGGTTTAGGACAGAGTTGAGAAGGAACTTCTTCTCTCAGAGGGTGGTGAATCTCTGGAATTCTCTGCCCACTGAAGTGGTGGAGGCTACCTCGTTGAATATGTTTAAATCACGGATAGATGGATTCCTGATCGGTAAGGGAATTAGGGGTTATAGGGATCAGGCGGGTAAGTGGAACTGATTCACTTCAGCTCAGCCATGATCTTATTGAATGGCGGGGCAGGCTCGAGGGGCTAGATGGCCTACTCCTGCTCCTATTTCTTATGTTCTTATGTTCTTATGTTCTTAAGGACTGAAGAGTGCAGATAGTACATGGCTGGATCGGATGTTCTTTGCCTGCCCATTCTTGCAGGTATGTTAAGTTTTGAAAAGGCTTTTCCAATTTATAGTATTTTTATCAGGAAAGTCTTAATTTTTCTCTTTTCTCACATTGAAGGAGAATGGAAAACCTTGGCACAAATGTCAAATATCTACAAGTCAGATGGAGTGCGGACAGTTACAGAATAGAATTCCTTGAACTGGTCAACCTTCGCCATAGCTGACCCATGTAAATATTTTCATTTCCAGTAATCCGTAGAAGCTTCGTGACATTGTCAATCAGGGTGGTTTTATGTACAATCCTAAATCAAGGCAATGCATTTCACCAATGAACCTTACAATTGGCAGAGACAGCAGCCAGAAGTTTACCGACACGCCCGCCCTGGAATCGGGGCAGGCGAGGCTCGCAGAATGGCATTCTCCGTTGGCCTTGGGTGGGATCTTACGAGTCTCAGCTGGGTGAGGCAGTAAAATTCTGGCAAGGAAGTTTTGTTATTAGCCTGGCTGTATTTGAACCCAGGTCACAGAGGTTAAAAAAAAAAAGAGATGGGGCTGGATTTTCCGGCTGCGCTCGCCCCAAGGCCGGAAATTCCTGGTCAGCGGACCTTTGCGTGGTCTGCCGAATTTTCTGTCCTGCCCGCTATGATTCCCGTGGCAGGTGGGATGGGAAAATTCCACCCCATCATGTGAACCATTAGGTTACCCAATGTCATTATAATTTAATTTCACAAAAATGTAATTACGTGATTTCTGCTAAATGATTCAGACCAGGAGATTGAAGATTTAATCCCAAGTTTGTGCAAAACTTGGTACTGCATTTGGCCTCAATACCCTTTGGTGAGGGAGGGAAAAATCTGTCATGATTCCAGCTTCTAATTGTTAAAGCCCATTGGAAGAATGCATGTACAGATCTCAGCTCAGGATTCCCTTCACAGTCAAAAAGCTGCTCATATTTCAAAGTACATGAATAATGAGCGTTTTGTGTCTGTGGAACAGGGGGAGGAGGGAAGTGAAGAAAATTTGTAGGAAAAATATATGTAATTCCCTCTAAACACTAAGTGCTATGTCGCTATATAAAATTCACCCGTCCTCTACAAAAAATGTATGCTATGAAGTGAATAATCTCTATCTTCCACTGCCAAATAATTTGAATATGCAAATAGTTTTGTTTTTAAAAAGAGAAAATTTGCATGAAATATTTAGAACAGATATGATACAATGCAATTTGTTTGAATTATTGTGTGGTATCCCTGTTTGACAAGGACAAATTTGGTAGATAAAAAAAGAATGAAGAAAGCTGATTCCTAGATAGGAATTATATAGGACAAACATAGCATATAAAACAGGTAATTTTAATCTTGGCTGAAACATAAAAACAAAACAATTCTTAATTTAAGATAAAAATACACACTGGAGCTGAATAGTTTGCAGGTGCTGTAATACTTACTGCTGAAGGTCTGTTGAAGGACTTGCATTCCATTAAAGTTTGTTACTTCTTAGTAAGATTTCTTGACTTGTCACCAAATTATCTCTTTGTTCGATATTCTTCAAATGTATTTCATGTTTTCAATGAATGGCCTACATTAAACCAGGCTGAGGTATATGCAGGAATTTTACCACCTCGCCTGCCCGAGGCTCGTAAGATCCCGCCCGAGGTCAAAGGAGAATGCCATTCTGCGAGCCTCACCCACCCCGATTCTGGGTGTGCCGGTAAAATTCCGACCTTAATCTTGATCGTTCTTCAATCATATTGGAGGGGAGGGTGAGTATCGCATCAGCATGGTCCGTCTTGGGAACAACATCATAGGGCAGAGTTTCCATTTGGAGAATTACAGGAACTGGGAGCTAAATTACAGAACAGAGTCGTAAGGATTATAATCGTTGGATTATTACCTGAGAAATGTGCAAATTAGTGTCGGGACTGACAGATTTATGGAGGTGAAGATGTGGCTGAAGGAGTGATGTAGGAAAGAGAAATTCCATTTCTTGAGTCACGACACCAGTACAGGGACATGAAGGAACTGTACCAGTGGGACAGGCTCCACCTAAATTGGGCTAGGACTGAATCCTAGCAGAAAGGATAAATAGGACAGTCAAAATAATTACTAAATGGGGGTGGATGCGATGGGGAGTCCATGTTTAGGCATAAATGGTATAAATAATAGTTCAACAACAAGCAAAAGGGAGAAGGGTAACAGTCAGAAATTGTAGTCCCGACACTATGGGTGGAGGGAAAACCAAAAGATTTGAAGTAATTAAACCAAGACAGAGAAATAAGAAAGGCAGAAATAAAACATTAGTCAGAAGGGCAGGTTAGAGTGTGTGATCCAAGCAGCTTTTATATGAATGCACACAGTACAGGGAACAAATTAAATGAATTGCTGGTCCAAATTCAACTTCGAGAGTATGACATGGTGGCCATGACTGATTGAGCTGCAAGATAGTCAGGACTGGGAATGAAATATACTAGGTTCTAAGATCTGTAGGCAAGACAGGAAAATTGGGAGTGGGGGAGTTGTGCTTCATGATTATGGATGAAATCACTTCAATGATGAGAGGTAAGCTGGCAGTAAAGATTTCATGGGTAGAATTAAGAAATAGAAGCGGAATTAAACTGCAGTTGGAGTTGTGTATGGGTCCCTTGGAGTAGCTGTGAAGGGATAGAATGTATAAATGAAGAGAATAGACAAACATGTAATGGGAGATTATAACATGCATAAATATTATAAGTATAGGTTATGAATCATGGAATCGTACAGCGCAGAAGAGACCCTTCAGCCCATCACGTCCGCACCAACACATTAGAAACACTTGAACTCCCACCTAATCCCATCTGCCAGCACTTGGCCCATAGCCCTGAATGTTATGATATGCCAAGTGCTCATCCAGATACTTTTTAAAGGATGTGAGGCAACCCGCCTCCACCACCTACCTAGGCAGCACATTCCAGACTGTCACCGTCCTCTGGGTAAAACATTTTTTCCTCACATCCCCCCTAAACCTCCTGCCCCTCACCTTTAACCGATGTCCCCTTGTGACTGACCTTTCAACTAAGGGGAATAGCTAGCTGCTCCTTATCCACTCTGTCCATGTCTCTCATAATCTTGTACACCTCGATCAGGTCACCACCCCCCCCTCAGTCTTCTCTGCTCCAACAAAGACAACCCAAGCCTATACAACCTCTCCTTATAACTTAAATGTTCCATCCCAGGCAGCATCCTGGTGAATTTCCTCTGCACCCCCTCCAGTGCAATCACATCCTTCCGACAGTGTGGTAACCAGAACTGCACAGTACTCTAGCTGTTCCACAGAACTTCCTTGTGTCCTACCATTCACTGAGTGCTTTCTTGTCAAATTACTACTTTCAAAGTGTACCAACTCACACTTTTCAGGGTTAAGTTCCATCTGCCACTTATCTGCCCATTTGACTATTCCATCTATATCTTCTTGTAGCCCAAGACACTCTGCCCCACTGTTAACCACCCGTCCAATCTTTGTGTCATCTGCAAACTTACTAATTCTACCCTCCCACATAGTCATCAATGTCATTTATACAAATGACGAATAATAGGGGGCCCAACACAAATCCCTGTGGTTCGCTATTAGACACTGGCTTCCAGGCACTATAGCAGCCTTCCATCATTACCCTCTGTGTCCTACAACTGAACCAATTTTGAATCCACTTTATCAAATTATCTTGTATCCCATGTGAACTTACCTTCTTCACAAGCCTCCCATGTGAGACCTTGTCAGCGGCTTTGCTGAAATCCATATAAACTACATTGACTGCACTAGCCTCGTCTACACAACTGGTCACCTCCTCAAAAAATTCAGTCAAATTTGTGAGGCATGACCTCCCTCTGATGAAGCAATACTTATTATCCCTGATCCCTGGAAACGTAGTGAATTTCTGGAGTATGTGCAGGGTAGTTTTCTGTAATAATGAGTTATTGAACCAACAAGGGGGCATATTAGAATTAATAATGAGTTTGAGATAGATGTGGTTAGCAGCATAACAGTGCGCTATCATTTATCTAATAGCAATCACAATATGATCAAGTTCAACATAAGCTAATAAGGTTTTAGATATATGTGAGTCTGACAACAATGTGATGAGCCTGTCTCTAGTAGACTGGGCAAATCTGTTATTTGGTAAAATGGCAGAAGATGAGTGGGAAGTGTCCTAAAATAATTAAATGTGACACAGAATCCGTTTGTACCACTAAGTAGCAAGGGCCCTACTTGCTAAAAACAGACATGGGTGACTAAAGAGGTCAGAAACAGCGTAAAACTAAAATAAAAAATGAACAAGAATACAAACAATAGCACAGTTCTTGATAAATGGGAGAGATAAAAAAAATACGAAACAGAACATGCTGCAAAAAGGGAGAATTGCAAGGGATGTCACAACAACACAATATTTTCCAATTATATTAGGAAAAAGAGGATGGTCAGGAGAACTGCAGGCCCGTTGGGAACTGGTGACAGTGCTGTTGTCATTGGAAATAAAGAAATGGCGGACATAATGAATAATTACTTTGCACCAATATTTACAACAACTGAAGGTGCCAGACATTCCAGGGAAACTAATCTGTCATTATTAACATAAGAAAAATAACAGTAATGAAGGAAATAATGGCACTAAAGAATGACCAACCCCAAGACATGGTGAACTGGGAAATGCTCCTTTCGATTAGAAAATTTTGCCTGTCACTTTGCTATTTAGGAAAGGTGAGAGGGGGAAATCAGGTGGTTATTGTCCATTCAGCCTAGCATCCATCCTCAGGAATTTACTAGAGTCTATAATCAAGGAGAGAGTGACAGAACACCTTAACATTTGCAGCTGACCAGAGACAGTCAGCCTGTATTATAAAGAGTTCATCATGTCTGATAAACCTGACTGAGTGTTGTGAAGAGGTGACTGGAGTTGAGTAGAGGTCAATGTCTGTGGCTGTTTTTATATGGACTTGCAGAAGGCATTTGATCTGATTTGATAAGAAACTAGTTGAAGCTCATAGAATTGACAACATGGTTAGGAAATTGGCTGAGTGACAGGAGGCAGTGAATAGGAATACTGGTTGGGTACTCTAACAGGCAATTTGTGACGAGTGGCAACTCCCAAGGATCTGTGCTGGACCCTCAACTATTCACCATTTTTCATAATGATTTGGATAATGAGATAGAAAATTACATATCCCAGTTTCAATGACACAAATATTGGCGTGTAGATGGAAGTATAACATTTCAAAGAGATATCAATAGATTAAACTGTAGCAAATGGGTTTCAAAGTTGGTAAATGTAAGGTCATCCACTTTAGACCTAAAAAAATAGAACAACTTGAAAAGGTGGAAGTCCAATAGGTAATGTGTACTAATTTTTGCAGAAGTTGGTTTTAAAAATAATAAAGCAAATTTATTCTATATCGGAGAAAGTCGATCTGTTTTTGTAAAGGCAAATTAATCTGACATTAGAATGAGCATTCATTTAACTCATACATTAACTCTGTAAGGTTTTTCACGGGATGGAAATGCAAATTCCATGAAAAGTATCCCAAAGCACACCATAGGCCAGGAAATTATGTCAATTTTACTTTTACTATTATTTCTTTTGAATGAAGGGAATTTTTTGGCCCTAGGAAAGTCTATATTATACACATGTGGTTTGTGTGTTTCAGTATATTTACCACAACACTTGGCGTCAAATATACTTATTTAATTTTCTTCCTGAATTTAATGCTGACAGATTCAATAGACCAGAGTGTCTTTTCCAGTCCTTTCTTATCTGTATGTCTGTATCTCATTTAGACTTTCCCATATCCCAAACTTCCCCTTCCTAAAAATAATTTCGAGCAGAAAGTGAAATTAACCTGGCTGGGATCTTCCAGTCCCACCAAAAGTCAATGGCTGGCTCGCTGTATACCCTGCAACTGGTTCTGCCATGGCGGGCCTGGGAAAACCCGACCATAGTTTCTTGGGTTGTAGCATGTAATATATGATACTTTTCATGCAGTTTGCATATACATATTTTGAAGGATTTTATGGAGTTAGCACTAGGAATTGGGGACTTATGGGGTCAAGGTGCACTTTATTGGACAAAGGTTTGGGATAGGCGAGTATGGTGAGTCAATAGTCTGGATGATCAATGAATGAAAGCAGAATTTGCACATTGCATTCCTTTTTGGGGATGCTGATGTGTGCAGTGGGAAGTTGGAACCTAATGGGTGGGATTGTGGTCAGTGCATACTCAATGATCAGATGTATGTGGCTGAGCCAGTGCAGATGTAATTGGCTTAGCAATCAGTGTATGCTGATGGAATTAGAATGCTCCAGGACTTCTGAGGTGGTGACCTTGTCCTATCAGGAGAAGTGAAGAGACCGCAAAGATGGAAATTGTTCAGCCTTTTCTCCGGCTTAGCACATGTTGTCCAGGTCACATTGCAGTAAAGGAGTGCACTGAAGACTCAGGTTTGATAGATTCATGGTTTGGTGTTCTCAGTCAGGTTACTCTTGAAAAAGAAATGTAAACATTTGTTGCGATGAACTGAGGCTAAGTAGAGAGGAGCCTGTTCAACCCTTCTCACTTGGTCATTAGCAACCATGACATTTGTCTTCCTGATGCTGATGGCTAAACAAAACTCTTTACAGGTGTGAGAGAATCTGTGCCATTGAAGGTGTTCCTTGGTATGAAGTTTTAGAGCGAGATGATTGGCATAGAGTAAGTCTCTGGTGAGGACTTGACGTAATTTAGTTTTAGGGTGGCACGGTGGCATAGTGATTAGCACAGTTGCCTCACAGCGCCCAGAGACCCGGGTTCGATTCCTGGCTTGGGTCACTGTCTGTGTGGAGTTTGTACGTTCTCTCAGTGTCTGCTTGGGTTTCCTCAGTGTGCTCCGGTTTCCTCCCACAGTCCAAAGATGTGTGGGTTCGTTGCATTGGCCATGCTAAATTGCCCCTTAATGTCCCGGGATGCATAGGTTAAAGGGATTAACGGGGTAAATATGTGGGGTTAGGGGGATAGGGCCTAGGTGGGATTATTGTCGGTGCAGACTCAATGGGCCGAAAGGCCTCCTTCTGCACTGTAGGATTTCGATGTGGGATGGGGTAAATGCAAAATACTGCAGATATCGGAATCTGGAACAAAAACAGAAAAATGCTGGAAAATCTCAGCAGGTCTGACAGCATCTGTGGAGAGAGAGTAGAGCCAACATTTTGAGTCTGGATGCCCCTTCATCAGAGAAGGGGTGTTCCATTTAAGTTGCTGAAGAAAATTGGCTGCCCTCTAAAGCTGTTTAGTGTCAACTTCTCTATTTGTACAATATGATGGGTAAGGTTAGCTACGGCATTGTGGGTTCAATATCCAGCTCTGGCATGACAGGCAGGTTTTCCATGGTCCCCAGAGCTTCCTCAGTGACTGTGTCTTAGATCCCTCTGAGCATGCATCGGGCAGGCCTATGGATGTTTTAGTAGGTATTGTGCTTGGATAGAGATAAATTGTCATTGAGGTAAATCCTGTAGAGTGTTACAATCCCAGGTTAAAGTCCAACAGGTTTATTTGGTAGCACAAGCTTTCGGAGCACTGCCCCTTCATCAGGTGGCAGCGTTCCGAAAGCTTGTGCTACCAAATAAACCTGTTGGACTTTAACCTGGTGTTGTGAGACTTCTTACTGTGCCGACTCCAGTCCAACGCCAGCATCTCCACATCATGAGTGTTACAATCTCAGCTGATAATATTGGAAAGTCAGATCCCAGAGTGAAATCTGGTTTGATAGATCCTAACTTTTATTTCTTTTGTAAGGAACCATGGAGGTGAGTAACTGGACAATTTCACACGAGTCTACTGATGAACTTTTAACACAAAGAATAATATATTTATTAAACAAGAACAATGAACTATTTTACACCAGACAAATAATTTGGAAAGATCTCAATACAAACACAAGAAAATGATTCAAATATTCACTATTCCTTCACCCAGCTATACTTTCATTGACATACTAATCCTGAAAGATAGAACAATTCACAGTATCTATCTCATACCCTAATATTATGATATGCAACTGATGAGCTGTGGTCAGACACACCACGCTCTGAAGTAAATGACAGATGTGACCAAAGCAGATTCTATGGATTTCTCAACAACCCACCCAGAAGCTTGTCACATTGTGAGCCAACTATTATCACTGAAACTATATCTTTCTCATGAAGGTTTCGAACCTCCCAGTTGAAGAACTCACCTTGGAAATTTCTCCAAATATCACACCCACTTGGATAGCTTTGACAAGAATCCACCTCCAGAGTTTCAATCTCACCTCTGAGATTCCTTTCCTGTGGATTTCTACATTCCTTTACTTCACCTTCCAAGCACGATTTCAGATCTTTGGCTGTGCCAAGCAGAGCAGCATTGCTCCAAAAGGGTACCTTTTTCCTTGTAGTTCACAACACGGAGTCACCAACCTTCAGTTGCCTTCTCGGATCTTCAGGAATTCTCTTGAGCCCTCTTTGCTTCAGGTCTGCTCCCCGCAGCTTTCTCTCTTTAATTCAGGGTCTATTGCTCTGCTTCTTTCTCTCAGCTTTGCTTAACAGTAAAGCTGATTGCTGACTGTATCCATTACCTGGGATTGTCTTCTGGGACCTGTTTCTGCTTCACTCCCTGGGGTTTGGGATTTTTTTTTGTTTGGGACTGCTCCCTGTCCTGCTCCATGGGACACCTCTCAAATGATTCTCCTCTTCAGGTCACCTGACCTCCAGTTTTGCAGCATTACACTTTTCCTCTTTTTCTTCTGTACATGTGCACAGGCCAATTCCCATACTGAGTGCAGAAGTGGAAGAACTGCACATGTGTGACCCTATCCAGCTGGCGCACACACAAAACAATGAACTGGGCATGTGTGGCCATTCCCCTGCTGGCACAGGTGCAAGAAGCCTGATGCCCACTGGGAACTGTAGTCCCCAAATTCCAAACTCCCAAATGAGTGAAGTATTCTTGGGTTTCCTAACACAAGGCATTGTTTCTCCTCTAGTAGTTTCTGGATCACCTCATATTTTTTCATTGAACCAATCTTAATTCTTCTGAGAGATTGGGCCAAGGGCCTCTAGAGCAGTGGAGGACAATATATCCCTGACAGTCACTCAGTCATCCTCAGTGCAGTGAGTGTTCATTTTTGCCACACTCTGGCAACTCTTGAGTTCTGATGTGGAGATGCCGGCGTTGGACTGGGGTAAACACAGTAAGAAGTTTAACAACACCAGGTTAAAGTCCAACAGGTTTATTTGGTCGCAAAAGCCACAAGCTTGTGGCTTTTACTACCAAATAAACCTGTTGGACTTTAACCTGGTGTTGTTAAACTTCTTACTAACTCTTGAGTTCCTCAGAGAGATTCCTTCAGGACTGCCAGTTTGAGCCTTGAGATATTGAGATGCTTCTGGACCTTCGTGTCCTGGTGGCATCTAGGGGGAATAGATCCCGATGTTTAATTTTGAAACGGTAAGACCATGGTCTGTCCAGCAGTTAGCATCACACATGGCTTTTGGTACAAGCACGTTCTGCCCAATGCAAGCTCAGAAGGAAGATGAACTTCAGTCATGGACCACAAAGACTGGAAAGGATTCTATGATGCTGTGTAATTTATCCACAGGCCCCGGCCTACTGGTTCACCAGAATCCTTGGTGCCAGCAAGTCAAAACTGCTCACAGAAAATGTCCAAAATCTAGAAAGATACGCATAATATTTTAAACACATTCTCAATCAGCCTTTGTTCATCAATAACAAAGCAATCAACTGGCTGGAAGAGGTTGGCATCAATTGCTCTCTTGGTTGACTCTATCACATTATTGGGAAAAACAAATGTAATCAAGCTCTTATCCCAGCTGAGGCCTACAAGGCTGGAGGTCAATGCCTGGTTAAGAAGCTCACTGAACTCTTTCAGTCTATGTAGAAGCAAGGAACATCTCACAAGAATACAAAATGCCTCCACTGTCCACCTGTACAAGCAGAAAGGAACGGGCTAATACTGCGAGAATCATAGAGGAATCTCACTCCTCTCCATCGCTGGCAAAACCTTTTCCAGAACCCTTCAGAAGCACTTAGTGACAGATCCCGAGTAGGATCTGCTGCCAGAGAGTCTGTACGATTTCAGAAAAGAATGAGGAACCACTGATACGGTGGTGTGTTCAGCGAGACAACTCCAGGGGAAATGTCAGGAGCAGAACATGGGCTTCTACACCAAAGCTGACCAAGGCCTTTGATGCAGTCAGCTGTGAGGGCCTTTGGAAGGTAATGAAGAAACTCAGCTGCCCTGAGAAATTCACCACAATAGTTTGACGATTGCATAAAGGCGTGCCTCCATACGTCCTGGATGATGGTGTACCTTCTGACCCGCCCCCATTAACGGATTGAAACAGGGCTGCTTGCTAGTGCCAATACTCTTCAGCATGTGTTTCTTCGCCATGCTGTCTGAAACTTTCCATGTTGATGAACCTGACATAGCAATCAGAAATTGCAGGAAGCTGCTCACTCTGAGATGACTCCAGGCAAATAACAAGATCTCCGAGGACATACTTCATGATTTCCTGTTTGCTAACTGCATTCTAGCTGTTGGTTCAGAGCTGGACATGGCTATGTGGTGTTAACTTGTTCTCCAAACACGTCAACTTCAGCCTCACGATTAGCATTATGAAAACTGAAGTAATGTACCAGCCTACTCCAGGAAAGTCCTATCCTGAGCACAAGATTTCAGTCCATGACCAGAGCATATCCACATAAGTTTACCGATCTCAGCAGCGCACTCTCTCAAAGTAGTATTGTTGTGTTATTATGAGGTTTAAAAGATTATAGATTTTTGTACTGTAGCTTTAAATTTATGATAAATGAAGAGGATCTGGTGGTCTGTTCTACAGTCTACCCAACAGTAAGCCTGGGTGTTTTGATTATTAAAGATCAAAGCCTTAGATTGTTTTTCTGAGAAGGTGAGATGTGAAGCAGGTTACACTTGACCACAATGGTGGCAGTTTCTGAGTTTCTAATGAGTAGCTTCTGAGTTCTCCCACAGTAACAGTTTTAACAACACCAGGTTAAAGTCCAACAGGTTTATTTGGTAGCAAATACCATTAGCTTTCGGAGCGCTGCTCCTTCGTCAGATGGAGTGGAAACCTGCTCTCAAACAGGGCACAGAGACACAAAATCAAGTTACAGAATACTGATTAGAATGCAAATCTCTACAGCCAACCAGTTCTTAAAGATACAGACAATGTGAGTGGAGGAGGGAGCATTAAGCGCAGGTTAAAGAGATGTGTATTGTCTCCAGACAGGACAGGAGGCAAGCTGTGGGGGTTACTGATAGTGTGACATAAAGCCAACATCTCGGTTTAGGCCGTTCTCATGTGTGCAGAACTTGGCTATCACCCTTCTCCCACAGTGCCAGGAAATTATTGAAGGCACTGAATTGTAAACAGTTGTGCTACAAATAGTCTCCATTTACTTCTAAGATGAAAGGAAGTTCACATCAAGAATAGCTCATCAGCATTTCTACCAATGTTTCACATTGCCGTGGGGAGAGGGCAGAGGAATCTGTATTTTAGATCAGGTTACAGGCTTCCTTACAAATCAGTGAAAATCACAGGTAGCAGAGGTTGTCGGTAGTCAGAAAAACAGCCACTTGGCTTTGTGAACTACCACAGCCAGATGCGAGAGGGAGATGGTCTCTACTTGAAGATATGCATTTTGCAGCTTTCTAAGGATTCCAGGAGATGTGTATGGCCAGAGGGAAGAACAATCAACAGAACAGGGTTTATTGCTGGTGGTGGATTTTAAAAACTCCAAAAACTAAGGACAGTGCCTAGAGAAAGGAACCCAAAGTTACTACTCGGTGAAAGAGGGATACAGGAACTCACTGGAAGCTGGGAGCAACTAATTGTGAAAAATTCGAGTAATATTGAGGCTGAGACACATGCAAGAATTGCCAAAGCAAGCATAGCCTTCAGCAGACTTTGAACATCAGTCTGGGAATGAAAAAGAGTAAGTCAGCCTCCAAACTGTGAATTTGTGGATCTGTACTGCTGCCCACGCTGTTCCCCACATGCAAGACCAGTGTGTACCAGTGTCATGCCAAAAAACTCAACCACTTTCACTTGAACAACCTTCAGAAGCTTCTGAAGATCAGATAGCAGGACGAAATACCAGACACTGCAGAACTCACCCTAGCACACACCCACACCATATCAAGACAGTCACAACAGAGTTGGGTTAGTCATATGGTCAGAATGCCTGACACTCACTCATCAAAATGAATCATCCATAGAGAGCTTGAGTCTGGGATGTGCATTCATGCAGTCAAAGGAAATGCTACAAGAATATTCTGAAGGCTTCACTTTGATATTAGTTTTGATATCAACCCCAAGTTCTCGGGGAGGTTCACCCAGGATCGGTGAGCATGATGCGACTAAATAAAAAACGTGAGGCAGCCCCTTTCAAAAGAAAGTGCATATCAGAGGTGAAAGAAAACTGAAGGAGAGGAAATCCTGAGCCAGCAACTTGCCCAAACCTCCTTCATCTGGTATCCTGTCCTATTTGCAGTGGAACCTTCCAGAAGCAGATTGGCCTTAGCGGTCACCTATATACCTAACCAGAACCATAACAAACATCCCAGCTGATCAACATTGTCATCTTTGCCTCAAAGGACAAACATGATTTCTTTGATTAACCTGTTGCCTTTTTGATCTCATTATACATGCCCCAATGGATTACCCATGTTAGAGGGTATCTGGATATTCAGGAAAATTTGTAACCAATAGTCATTAGTGCAGTGCCTAGCATTTGTTGGACTTCACCGCAAGCAGATCTTAGTGTATTTGGAGTCTTCTCACTTGAGTCCCATAATTAATGAGTGGATTGTTTGACTTCATTGTCAGGTTCCATTATGGTGATGCTAGCCTAGAACCAGTCATCATTTTTCACTCGAGTTTCCTATATGTTGAGAACACATTATTGCAAATGGTATCTCCCAAGGTGTTACATTTCACTTCTACATTTTGTGGGAATGTAGGCGAACGCCTGTTCAATTGAGTCAAGGAACGGTCAGTTCTTATCCGGGGCAGGCAGTATGGTTGACGTGGATACAAGGACAGCATTTCTGCTTTGAATTAAAAAGCTTTAAGGGTTGCATCCTAATCCTGGTGTACACCAGTGAGTGTTCTGTTTCGCAGTCAGTAGCTGTTGGTGTTGAGAATGCTGCTGAGAGAATCACATCAGTGATGATCAGGTTCAGCCTGTGTCGCCAGGACACCTTGTGGCAGGGTTTGATCTGAAAAAAGATGTTAGTTGTACAAAACGTGTGGTAGCAACAAAGCTCAAGTAATCTCTGCCTGTTCTTATTTATCTTTCCCAGGCCGTGGCGTCTGAGGATTTAGGGCCATGCCTCATTTTTATTTTATTCTTTCATGGGATTACTGGCATTGCTGGCAAGGCCAATATTTATTGTTCATCCTTAATTCATAGAAACCCTACAGTGCAGAAGGAGGCCATTCGGCCCATCGAGTCTGCACCGACCACAATCCCACCCAGGCCCCACCCCCACATATTTTACCCGCTAATCCCTCTAACCTACGCATCCCAGGACTCTAAGGGGCAATTTTTTTAACCTAGCCAATCAACCTAACCTGCACATCAATTGCCTTTGAGAAGGTGGTGATGACTTGCTTTCTTGAATCAATGCAGTCCATTCTGGTTTAGGTACATCTACAGTGTTGTTAGGAAGGTATTTCCATGATTTTGACTAAGCGATAGTGATGGAATAGCAAGATAGTTTCCAAGTCAGGATGGTGAGTGGTTTAGAGGGGGACTTGCAGGTGATGATGTCACCCTTGTCCTCTGAGGTGGTAGAGGTCCTGGGTTTGGAAGATGCTGTCGAAGGCACCTTAGTGAGTTGCTGCAGTGCATCTTCAATATGGTACACATTGTTGCCTCTGCACATCGGTGATAGAGGAAGTGAATGTTTACATTGGTACTGGGTGCCAATCAAATGGGCTGATTTGTCCTGCGTTGTGTCGAACTTCTTGAGTGTTGTTGGAGCCACACTCATCCAGGAAATTGCAGAATATTTGATTATATTCCTGACTTGTGCCACGTGGACAGGCTTTGGAGAGTCAGGAATGAATTACTCACTGTGAACTACCCAGCCTCTGATTTGTTATTGCAGTGTTTATATGGCTGGTCAAGTTCAGTTTTGGTTCAATAATAAGCTCTAGGATGTTGACTGTGGGTAATTCAGTGATGGTAATGCCATTGAATGTCAAGGGAAGATGATTATATTCTCTCTTGTCAAAAATGGTTTTTGCCTGCCACTTACATGACACACATGTTACCTGCCACATATCAGACCAAGACTGAACGTTAACAGGTCTTGTTGCATATGAGCACTGACTGGATCCATATCTGAAGAGTCACAAATGGTACTGAACATTGTGCAATCATCCCCAAACATCCCCACTTCTGACTTTAAGAAGCAAGGAAGATCATTGATGAAACAACTGCACATGGTTTATTCTTGGACACTAACCTGAGGAACTCTTTCAGCACTGTTATGGGGCTGAGATGTTTGGATTCCCAAAACACAACTGTGGTGAACCATAGATGGTTACCACTATGGGTACTTGTACATATGCTACTCTTGTTACTGTTGGGGTTAGGGTTTGGGTGTTCCACCTGTTATCATTGTTTATGTGATACACTCCGTTCGGCTCCGCCTTCTTACTGGAGTATAAAGGTCACTGCTACTTCCTAGTAGCCCTTAGTCTGGGATAGTATTGTTAAGTAGTGTGCCATCCAATCTTGTTGTGAATAAAAGCCTTTATTCCCGGGTACGTCCTAGCCTCCCGTGTGAATCAATCGCGTATCAACAACCATTTTCCATTCTGATAGATATGACTCCAGTCTTTTGTTATGATCTCAGTTGATATTATAATTGGACAGGAAGATCCCAGAATGGAAACCTGGCTCAAAAGACCGTGACTTTTGCTTTTTAAAAATCAAATGTTGATTTCCATTGAGTTAAATTTTGCTTGGGCCATGCTGAATTTGTCCTACTTTTTATGGATAGGCAATTTTTCACATTGTCAGGTAAATGCCAGTTTTGTAGTTGTACTGGAATAACTTGGTTAAGGGTGTGGCTAGCTCTGGAGCACAAGTCTTCAGTACTACTGCCAGGATGTTGTGAGGGCCCATAGCCTTTGCATCCTGTGCCTTCAGCCATTTCTTGACATCGCATTGACTAAAGATTGGCTGGCAGGAGGAGGCTGAGATGAATCATCCGCTCGTGGGTTGTCCCCATTATTGCGTTGAAATCCCTCAGTTGATAAACTGTTCTGACTTATGGATTCTGCTGATAATAATGTCAAACGTCTCATAGAACTCGTCTTTCAACTCTTTAGTGCAGCAGAGCGTTGAGGCATAGATATTCATGAGGTTAACTGGCTCTGTTTGAGTTGAAAGGTATATGGAGAGAACACATGTTGAACTATCTGTATTTGGGGTGGGTGGGTGGAGGTTCTATCATTAAGAGCAGTGAGATTCTTACAGCAAAGCCCACAGCGTGCTGACCCATTTCCTCTGAATCTTCCCATCAGATGAACATCTTAAGCTTTTCTTTCAGTAACCTGCTCTCAGTAAGTCTGGTCTTCTGTCAGGAGACTATGTCAAGGTTCAGCCTATCAGCTTCCATGCTGCCTTGCATGAGTTGTTAATCAGCTGCAAATCATCTGCCAGTCCTGTGCCCATGACTCATGCCAATCGAAGAGCTGGCATCTTCTTTCATCTATTTATCTGGTGCAATGAATTCTGCCACTTGTTGAGTAGACATTCTAAACTACAAGCATTTATTGAAGCAGGTGGACTGTGGCAGGTCAGCACCTTACTAGACAGGGGCAGCCCGAATTCAGGTGGGCCGTGGATGACCAGTGGGACATGCTGATCCCTCCCATTCTCGGAGACAGCCCGTAGCACCTGTTCTCTATGCAAACTGAGTTGGGCTTAAAACTTGTAAGTGTCGTCTCCCGTGTTGTTAAGTCTTGTTAACATTCTTCAGCGAGAGTGAAGCTGGAGTGTCCTCTCCAGGCGGAAAGCCTGGGCAAAATGTATGGATGTCCCAGCCTGCCCAAACATCAGGATCCCCCTCTTGACTTTCCTGGTTGATACCAAAGGAATTCAGAGCTGGCAAGGTTCAATATTTAGACATCAGTCTGTCTTTGGGCTGCACTCTGGGGATTTTTGTCAGAGTTTACTCCCTTAGCCTACAACCTCTCCCCCACCCAAAGAGCTCTCCACAAGGACAGTGGAGCTATTTGGCCATAGCTGGGAGTTTGAAAGATCAATGTCAGGGCATGTTCACATGCCAGTACCAGTGGGCCTACACACTGCATGTCTGGGAGCCAAGCATCCTCCGAGTTCCTCAGATGTTTTAGCCTGAGGAGTTAGAGGTGAGGACTTGCTGATGGAGAGGCTACATACTGACGGGGAAAGACTTGCACATTTGGCTCTCCTTTCCACATTACTGCTCGCCAGCAGTATAGGCTGAAAATGAAAAGCAAACGAACAGAGGGAAATATGCCAATTCTCTGTATCCACACAACTAGACACATCGCATTGACCTACTGGACAAACTTGGTTGCATGTTGCAAATAAATCATAGATGTGTTTATGGAGAAAGTTAAATAACAGTAGAAACATGAAGGGTGTGAAACTTTGTTTCTATTCTTCTACTCTCTTCCAAAAACTTTAATTCAAACTATGAGATTCTGAATTGCTTGACTTACCAAATAAAGTAATTAACCAGAGGTATTCCAGTCACACTAGTGACACCACATGGCCGTCCTTTGTAAAGCAAATGCAGAAAATGGAAGCAAAATTAATTTTGATGTTTATGGTAGACTTGCATACTTTCAAGGTTGATATGCAGGTCAGGACTTCTAAAAATGCATCATTGATCAATCACAGGAGAATACTGGCTGCTGTAGAGAAATAAATTATTGTTCACATCTTCATGGCAGTGAGGGTGTTAGACTGGAAGAATTTTGATTTGACATCCTCTGGCTCTTTTGAGAGGAATAAATAATTTAATTTTACAGGATTTATTGAGAAATAATCTCAATTTTATGTTCTAATTAGTGTTTTGCAGTTTGTTCCCCAGGTCTAAAGTGAAGCTGTTTATAATAAGAACCAATGTTCCTCATGCTTACAACCATTGAAAGTTTAGCATTCCAACAACAACTTTGCTTTGACTAAATTCAATGTACTAAACAGAACTATGTTTCCTTGTTCTTACCCATGTGTCTTCTTTATAGTTTTGGGAAGATATAATCTACAATGTGTTAATGCAGCATCCCAACAATACCAATAGAATTTTACTGTAGAGGTAAGCATGAGCAATCAGAAAAACAGTCGCACACAACTGTAGAATATTAGCCTTAAACCTTTAAAAGTGCAATATAACCTTTGAATTAAAAACATGTATATGCTTCACATGACTGTAATAGATGCCCAAACATTTGAAAAGCATTTCCTTTTCGTTTTTGCATGAAGAAATAGTCAAATCATTTGTAGGGCCCAAAAATGCTTTTTTTTGTGTGTCCAACACAGCTCCAGATTTCCATCAAGCCAATACAAAATTATGGCAGTATGGATTTTAATAAGTTCAGCAATATTTGTTCCTGCTTTGTATTAATAAACAAAATAGACAAAATAGCATCTCAGTTGTAGTTCTGAAGATTTGTGCTTCAGAACTAGCCACACCCTTAGCCAAGCAAACAAACAGGGGCCTGACAATATACCTTACAGTATGGAAAATTGTCCGGATTGGTCTGTCCTCAAAATGGAGGTCAATTCCCCCCCTCCCTTCCCCCCAACCATCATTCTATTCTTGATCATCATCAAAGTATTGGAAGGTATCATTGTGCGGTGAATTGGCACTTACTCACCAATGCCTAGTTTTGGTTCAGTAAGAAGTCTCACAACACCAGGTTAAAGTCCAACAGGTTTATTTGGTAGCACAAACCACTAGCTTTCGGAGCGCTGCCCCTTCATCAGGTAAGTCCCTTACCTGATGAAGGGGCAGCGCTCCAAAAGCTAGTGGCCTGTGCTACCAAATGAACCTGTTGGACTTTAACCTGGTGTTGTGAGACTTCTTACTGTGTTTACCCCAGTCCAACGCCGGCATCTCCACAGTTTTGGTTCTGCCAGGGCCAGTCAGATCCAGACCTCATTACAGCCTTAGCCAAAACATCATCAAAAGTGCTGAATTCCAAGGTGAGGTGAGAGTGACTGCCTGTGACTTCAAGGCAGAATTTGACCAAGTGTGGCATCAAGGTGCCTGAGCAAAATTGAGGTGAATGGAGATCGGGGGGGAAACTCTCCACCGGTTGGAGTCACATTTAGCATGAAAGCAAATGATTATGATTATTAGAGGTTAATCACCTCAGCCCCTGGACATCACCATACATGTTCCTCAGGGTAGAGACCTTGGCCCAACCATGACCTTCCCTCCATAATAAAGACAGAAACAGGGATTTTCACGGATGATTGAACAGTGTTCAGTACCAGTCACAACCCTTCAGATATTGAATTAGTTTGCGCCTGCAGGATACAGGACCTGGACAACATTCAGGCTTGGACTGACAAGTGGCTAGTGACATCAATGTCACATAAGTGCCAGGCAATGACCATTCATAACAAAAGAGAATATAACCATCTCCCACTGAAAATCAATGCCATTGCCACTGTTGAGTTCACCACCCTCAACAACCTGGGGGTTAACATTGACCAGAAACATAACTGTATCACTATACATTCACAGCCATTGGGTCAAAATCCCGAAACTCCCACTCTCACAGCACTCTGGGTGGACCTACACTGTATGAACCGTAGTGTTTAAGAAGGCAACTCAGCACCACTTTCTCAAGGGCAATTAGGGATGGGCAATAAATGTTCATCTTGCCAGCCATCTTCACATTCCAAGAATTTAAAAAAATGGAAAACGGGACCAAAATATTTACACTCATGTCAGCACACGGAGAATTTGAATACAGCTTTATTTTTTATAATAATCCAATTAATATTTCACAGAATTACAGCATTGAAGAGGGCCATTCGGCCCATCGCATGTGTATTAGCTCTCTAAATGAACAATTCAACTAGTACCATTCCCCCATCTTCTCCCAGTAGCCCCATACATTTCTCCTTTTCAGACAACTATCTAATTCCCTTTTGAATGCCTCGATTAAACCTGCCTCCACCACACTCCCTGGCAGTACATTCCAGATCATAAACACTTGCTGCGTGAAAATGTTTTTCCTCATGTCGCCATTGCTTCTTCTGGCAATTATCTTAAACCTGTACCCTCTCATTCTCAATCTTTTCACAAGTGGAACCAGATTTTCTCTAACTACCCTGTCTAGACCCCTAATGATTTTGGATACATCTACCAAATCTCCTCTCAGCCTTCTCTTCTCCAAGGAAAGCAATTGCAGCTCCTTCAATCTGTCTTCGTAACTGAAGTTTCTCATCCCAGGAACCACTCCCATGAATCTTTTCTGGACCCTCTGTAATGCCTTTCCTAAAGTGTGGGGTCGAGAACTAGACGCAACGCTTCAGTTGAAGCCGAACAGTGCTTTGTACAAGTGAAACATAACATCCTCCTTGCTCTTGTATTCAGCTATACAAAGCCTGCTGCTTATTTCAAGCTAGCTTGGTCTTTTAAAGCTGAGGTCAAAAATAGTATTTATTCTAACATAATGTCCCAGGCATTCAATTCATGCTGCAAAAACTGAATTCTTCCTTATTCAAAACCAAATAGATTAAGCTCACTTTTGCGAGCTACGATTCCCAGATATGGTTTGATCATCACAAACTCAGAATATATTATAGTACATGACCTATTATAAAGATGAGTAATCTCATTCTGCCTCCTGCAACTGATAGTGAATGAAAGATGTAAAATACTTTGCTTGCATGAAATCAGAACTCTGTTAAAGAGAAACCTTTCGAATGTAACGCAGGAGATATTAAATATACATTAAAATCAATAACTATCTAATCTTTCTGTAATGTACAGCCTGTGCTATTTATTTTTAAAACATCCCCAAACACTCTAAACGCTAATGTATTAAGAAATGTATACAGGTTCTAAGATTAACACCACACTATTGTCTTTATGTATCGAATGAAGGTCAATTGGGATGTGATTGTTTGGCACAGCAACAATGAGTTATGCCATCAAGGCAGCCATTTAACCCCACGCTTTTACTCTTATGGGAACCTGCAAGGATCTGCCCTCTTTTAACAGTTCTGCATTGAAGAGGATTCAATCATTCTAGTGAACTGAGGACCAGCCAGCAATTTAGTGGTGAAAGAATTTCAAAGAGGTTATAGAATTTTATATAAAATGTTTAACTCACGGGTGTAAATGGTTGTGTGGGTGAATCAATTATTCAAGGACACTGTAGTCATAACATTTACTATATGTCATTTTCAGGTAGAATAAAGCTTGCTGCTTTTTTTCAAACTAGCTTGGTCTTTGAAAGCTGAGGTCAAAAATAGTATTTATTCTGACATATTATCCCAGGCATTCTATTCAGGCTGCAAAAACTGAAATTTTCCTTGCTCAAAACCAGATATTAAGCTCACTTTTGCGAGCTACGATTCCCAGATATGGTTTGATCATCACAAATTC
The DNA here is from genome assembly GCF_964213995.1 of Mustelus asterias. Lineage (NCBI taxonomy): Eukaryota > Metazoa > Chordata > Chondrichthyes > Carcharhiniformes > Triakidae > Mustelus > Mustelus asterias. The sequence continues at coordinate 33,603,977 of NC_135804.1, forward strand.
AGAATATATTATAATACATGACCTATTATAAAGATGAGTAATCTCATTCTGCCTCCTGCAACTGATAGTGAATGAAAGATGTAAAATACTTTGCTTGAATGAAATCAAAGCTCTGTTAAAGAAAAACCTTTTTAATGTAACACAGGGGATATTAAATATACATTAAAATCGGGAATTATCTTATCTTTCTGAAAGTGTAATGTAAAAAATAGACTAAAACCCATATTAAACTTAGTCACTCAGAAGATATAGCAGCCATATAATAGCAGCATTGTGTGCCCTGATAGGCTGAAGTACGTTATGCATGACTAACCCATCTCTCTGTATTTTATTCATTCTATTCACTTTACACCTTTGATATTTTAAGTAGTTTTCTCTACTCAGTAAAGATAAGTAAATGTGATATCAAGCTATTTCAAAAGTTTTAAAGGCCTACTGAGAAACGACAGTCAAAAAGGATTTTTATAATTCTTTACTTGGAAAGAAATATCATAGTAAAAGAAAGTCAAAAGAATAGTTGTCCTTCTTTCATTTAAGGCATAGAATATTTTTAAATTCTAATCATGGAAAGCGATATCGCTGTTGAACCCTTACATTATTTCTCTGACAACACATTAAAAATCAAGGATCCCAACAATGTCCTCGTGGGGCTGATATAAATGTTTACCAAATTGGGAGTTCCAATATAAATAATAATTAATACTGTCTTGGTATTATTGCTGACAATGATAGGATTGCATCCTTGAACTTCCTAATCATACTCCTGGGATTCTTGACCTGGTACCAGACATTTACTCTGGTGACAGCATTTGATAGAAGTAGCCACATCCTTTCACGAGTCTTGGTTTACAAATATAAGAAACACCCATTTTTTTTCCCTTTTCTGAAGGGGTTTGCTATTTCGGCAGCTCAATCCAGAAACATTTCTATTTCTGACAGCTTTTGTATTTATGTATAGTGTGAGTGGATACTTTTAATAGAGCGACTTAATTAAAAATATGAATGCTTAAAGTCAAGCCTGTGCAATGAGAAATATAAAAGTATGACTTTGCCAGTCAACATATGTATACTGCAGTTTTAATTTTGGCATTTTTAGCTTCTAGTTTCTATTTCATTGATTTTATTTCTGCTATCAAGCTGAAGAATCCAACTTGACACATCAAAGACATCTTAACAGCTTCATTGCACTTTCAATGATTCCCAGTTACCCAATAATATTCTCATGTTTATAAGTCAGGATTAACTACTAGGACAAAGTTTAACTAGAAAAAAAAGAACTAATAATAATATGTTGTAACAATATTTTATAAATCTGTAATGTATTTAAAATTGGAGGCCTAAAGAGCTAAAATGAAATGAGCAGGCATGGCATCTACCATTAAAAGCAATGAAATGGGAAACACACAACTTCATTTACAAGATAATGAATAACTGAGTTACTAATTGTCAAAACTATTTTGCACTCATCTGACTATCATGTGATGTTTTGGTTTGGAGATTGTGTTTGTGTTGTTGAAACTTCCTGGACAATGAAGTATTTCCCACAGTTGTCATCCATCATGGTGCCCACCCAACACAAGTGTAAAAGGAATCAGATACAAACTAAAGGTCATCCCCCTCTAGTTCACCAGATGAGAAAGAACTGCTTCATTTGCTCTACCTAGTAAAATTGTAAAAACATTGGGGTGGACCTTCAACCTTTCACCCAGGCATAAAACTGGCATTGTGGACCAGTACCAATCATAGGAACCATCCTATATTAATTTCCATTTAAATTAATCAGGCAGTTTCTATAACATGCAGCTGTTTAAACTTTACTTATTAGTGTCACAAGTAGGCTTACATTAACACTGCAATGAAATTACTGTGAAAATTCCCTGGTCGCCACATTCCTGTTTAGGTACACGGAGAGAGAATTTAGCATGACCAATGCACCTAACCAGCAAGTCTTTTGGACCATGGAAGGAAATCAGTGGGAACTCACGCAGACACGGACAGAACATGCAGACTCTGCATAGACGGTGATCCAAGCCGGGAATTGAATCCGAGTCCCTGGTGCTGTGAGGCAGCAGTGCTAATGACTGTGCCACCGTGCCACTTCTGATCAGTATGGTCAGTTTTATGTTGAAAACCTACCTCCTCCTTTGGGAATCTATTTATATAACAATCTTACGCACAATGATCAGACCAATGTTTTCTCCAATGTGCATTAATCCCAATCTCTAGAAGGTACCATGATGATTTTAGTTCCCATTTCTTACATTAGCCATCTTTGAGTTTATATAAATGTCTTTGGTAGCCCAGTGGTTTTGGTATTTCATAGTTTGTGAGTTCAAATCCATGGCAAGTTGGGAAACTGAATTCATTCACACCTGGCGATTTGTAGACTGGCATTAGATGAAATGTCCGAGAAATCTGCTATATTGTTGTAAACATCCAAATGCTTCACTAATGTCCTTTTGGTGACTACAGCCACCTCTACACAGCCTTGATGTGGAGATGCCAGCGTTGGATTGGGGTAAACACAGTAAGAGGTCTGACAACACCAAGTTAAAGTCCAACAGGTTTATTTGGAATCACGAGCTTTTGGAGCGTTGCTCCTTCATCGGGTGATGAAGGAGCAGCACTCTGAAAGGTTGTGATTCCAATTAAACCTGTTGGACTTTAACCTGGTGTTGTGAGGCTTCTTACTCTACACAACCTGGCTGACATAACACTCCAGTGTCAAGCTGAATGATAGATTTAATAATTTGGGGGTAACTTGGGAGGATTATAAACATGTCCTCAACCATATCCTGAGAACAGCTATAAAGAAGTATCAATTTGTGTCAAATTACCATCACTTTTGTGCTATAATATCAATTCAACAAATAACTGGCAAAGGCCAGCCAAGTACATTTCATACCCTTGCAACTGCCCATCAACTGGGCAGGTTTTAGGACAAGGTCCAACAGATAAAAGGTGAGATAAACATCAGTGGATGTTCTCTATGTGTTCGATCCAGACAGCAGAATGGGTGGAGACCTGGGAGGACAATTAAGAGTGGGCAAAACTCAAAGAATAATTGGAGGACAATGTACCTTCAAGAAAAGTCGATTGCCTGGAGTAACGTTTTATATGTTTTCTCCAGAGCTAACGCTTTCCCTGTACCCTGATCATGCCGCAGCAATATCTATTATGTGACTTGTTTTTGATTTAAAATAAAAACAAAAAAAGATAATGCTTGTGATCACATGATCTAGAGGGGAATAATATCAAGCTAGAATGTGAGCAGTGCGGAAACTAATATGTGATTGCTTTCAAATTTAATTTAGCCAGCTTCCACTTCCATATTTCAAAAGCTAAATTTGATTACTTTTTTGTTTGTTGCAGCTACCTTTTTGAAACAAATCTTGATTTCTGAAGAAAACACTATGCAGTTTCAAACTTTAGGCCTGTGCTTAATGGTTGTTTTAATCAGAGAGAAAGCACTGGGTACGTTAGTCAGTCTATAACATTTAAAAGTTTAGATGATGGGATTTTATCTCCTAGCTTCAATTTAATTGATTTTTTTGGTACTAGGCTATAAAAATAATCTGACTCAATGCTGCTATGACGCTGGACAAAAACCTAAAAGTACATACCGACGTACCGAGCTTTGAAATAAGACATGTGTTTATTAAAGTGGATATGCAAGTTGATGATGGCTGAGGATGTAAATTCTGAGAATGTAAATTCAGTCACTGTCTGAATTGCTCCGGTTTGGATGTTAATGAGAGAGAGGCAATGGAATATCACACCCTTTGTTTCAGACAAACATTTGAAAGGAAAAAGCTATGAAAAGAAAATGTACTGCCACCTCCTCTGGAGATAATGGAAGCTGATTATCATCTCAGCAGGAACTAAATCCTGTCGGTTATGTCCTAGACTGGTTTGTGGATCTTTGCCTTCCAGGAATATACAAGTGACTGGGATAAAAGCCTATTGCAAACCTGGTTAGTGTGGACTAGTCCTGGGTGTGTCGAAGTGTGTGACACAGAAACAAAAGATAGCAGAGCCTCTCCCTTTGTGAGGTAAAAATACAAGTCTCACTCTCTCTCTGTCTCTGTGATTGTTGAAGCAAGCCTAGGCAGAAAAGCCATAGCTGAAAAGGAAGCAGCACAACTTCTCAGCTAAACTGCAGGACCCGGGAATCTCGAAACCAACTACTCAACTGGTGGGGTCAGCACTATCAGAATCATGAATCTCAAATGGCTGTAACATTTCACCATCTATTCCTCACAGACAAATCAAAGACTGATTTGAATATCTTTTCTAAATTTATTTTTGGACTCACTCCTCATTTCTAATCTGTGTAAATGTACGTATATGTGTTTTATTATATTCCTCATGTTTAATAGCCAAAAAACTCAGTCCTTAACTCAAGAAAGCCTGGTTAAATTGGCTCCTTTTAAAATATAAATGTACTGGAACTGGTAAAATGGTATCCACAAAGGAATGGGCCCTTGTCGAGGTAACCTTGTTGTGGGCAATTGTGGGGTTTGAATAAATAAAGGGAGCCAGTTCATCCTTCCTCACTCAAGGACATAATAATTCAATGGGGCAGGGGGAGGGTGGGTGTGGCCCAGTATCCCATCCAGAATTTAACAAATTGGGGCTCATGCTGAGACCCTTCCCGCAGAGGGGGCGGAGGGTAACAAATTTGAGGACCTCATCTGGAGACCTCAGGCAATAATCCCTAAAAGACAGTTCATTAGCTTCATCGCTTCCTTGTGGGTGACCCAACTCTGCCCAATATCACCTACAGAGAGGGAAATGAGCTAACTGAGAAATTGACATGTGTTCCACTATTCTGTGGTGCCATCCATTTATGCTCAGGCAGTTGCATAACGTAGTATTAGAACCCAGTAATATATAGCACATTTGATGCATTAGTAGCCTGTGTAGTTTGCAGTAAACTGACTGGTCCAGTGTCATGACGTTGCAAAAAGAAAGAATAACTTTGTCATGGGGAGTTACACAGGAAAATCCGAAAGTGATGGGTGGTATTCCCAGAACATACAATTTGAAATGTCAAAACTCACAGATTGGAAAGCGTGGAAAAGGATGGATCCCCCACCCCGTTCCTCAGAAGATTATAAATGAGGCTATGGAAGTAGTTTGGAACGGGTTCTAGAGCATACTGAAGGCATTTGCACAGTATTCCTAACAAACCTATGTTTTGCTGTAATTTGTGACATCGAAGTATCACAGTTTTTTCAACACTGATCTGTTATTCTCTATAGGTATGTTAGATTTGAAGATTTTTGCTATTTACCATCCTTACAAACATTAAACTTTCTGGTTGAAGAATGGAAATCTGATCATTGCAGCTTTAAGAATAAAATAAACTAAAAACTTATCTGTGATTCTGTTGGAAACCTCACGTAAAACAGATGCAAAAAGAAGTGACCCCAGGATGTCCCAGTCTCACAAGTGAATGTCATCTCCCTTAGATTTTAGAATGTAATCATGCTAACATCTGACCAAATAAACTGCATTCAACAGCATAGACTGAAATTTTAAAAATTCAAACACCCTAATTTGTGTGAAAAGAGAGTATCAATGTGGTGGAATCCAAATCAAAGAATCCCAACAAAACACTCTACTAAACATTTGCATCGAAGGTGAGATTGTCAGGGGATGTTTTTCCCAAAAAGAAACTAAGTGCCCAACGGGTGGGAAAACGGGAGATTTTCATGGGGATCAGCTTCAATCCCCGTTGGTGGGAACCTCTCCTGGCGAGCAAACGTTAGCGAGCATGGACGATACCGTCCCAGGCTTGCGAATGATATTGAGATGCCAATTTCGATATGATAATCAACCTCGCGCTATTTTCCGGTGCGAGGCTGATTATGCCATCAAAAAATGGCCCGGGAAAGTCATGAACAGCTGGACGCCAGTTGTGAATCCTGTTACAGCACTCGAGCAGCGCAGCAGGCTGGGAAAATCTCGCCCTCAGTCTCATGTGGTCATCTGCAGGAGGGAAAGAAAATTGTTAAGAGGGATCTTCGCACATTTCAAAGGTTATACATGAGTTAAATCGATAAGATACAGATATGTTTAGAGAAATCTATAGGTTGGACCATCCCTCATTCTATTTGCAGAGAGTCATAAAAATGTGTTCACTTTGAAGGAAAAGGTTAATGCATTCATTTTTGCATAAGCTCTGCCACATAATCTTCAGCAGCAGAAAACAGCCCCCTTGATTTGTAAAAAAAAATTAGTACCATTGGTGCTGTACGTTGTAATTGTGAAAAACTACACAAGTAAAGCATATCCAATACAAAAACTGAATGCTGATTTTCAAAGTCATTCAGATTTCTTTATCCAGATATCAAATATTTCCTAATTATTCATGTGTTGATGATCGGCACAACAAATAAGGGTCACTCATGCATCTTACCTTTTTTTTTGCACATTAATAACTATTTTGAGAAGAGATTATTTTGCACAATGGTGTTTTCTTTGAGATTCGGTTAAAGCATGATTGATTAAATGAGTTGAGGCACATATTACAAACCTGATTCATGGCATATGCAATGGCACAGTTCAATGCATTGTGCCACACAGTGGAGATGTATGGGTTTGCAGTCATTTAATCTCTAAAGAGCGAGTTTACATTCTCAGGGGTACAGTGAGGAGGACAAGCCTTTGCACACAGAGAAAATCAGTTTGTGGCAAATTATGGCTAATTCTTGTATGTAGCAACCGGTTATGGAGCAAGCAAATCCTGACTGCTTGCTTCTCAAACTGAGGAGTGCTGCATTTTAAATGGCTCAGCCTTTTTCTATTTACGTAGACTATTTCTATAATTAACTAAAGGATCCCTTTATTAGAATTCATCTGTATGACAAAGAAAGGCTTATATTTATATAGTACCTTTCACCGACCATCAGATGTCCCAAAGCACTTTGTATCCAATGACATTCTGAGGAAAAGTACTAGCCAGGATACTGGGGACATCTCCCCTGCTCGTGTTTAAAATTGTGCCATGGGATCTTTTATATCTATCCATTACCAAGGACAGTTTAACTTTTCACTTAAAATTGGCACCTTTTGACAGTGCAGCACTCCCTCAGCTCCAAAGGTTGCACGCCACCAGTTGATTCGGAGGTGACGATCACGAGGGGTCACGGGCTCAAGGTGAGAGGGGCGAGGTATAACTCAGATATCAGAGGGACGTACTTTACACAGAGAGTGGTGGGGGCGTGGAATGCGCTGCCAAGTAGGGTGGTGGAGGCAGACACGCTGGCATCGTTTAAGACTTACCTGGATAGTCACATGAGCAGTCTGGGAATGGAGGCATATAAACGAATGGTCTAGTTGGACCAATGAGCGGCACAGGCTTGGAGGGCCGAAGGGCCTGTTTCCTGTGCCGTACTGTTCTTTGTTTGTTTGATTCCATATGTTACTTTAAAACCTACAATCTAATTAGAACGTACTGATATAGTATACCAAGAAAAGGTCAAATCACTTTTTAAAATAATATTCTAAAAATCCACTTACTTGATCTGCAAGTCTCTCTCTGAAAAGGTCAGTTGGAAGATTGCAATTGGATAAAGGATGGCATAGTGGCACAGTGGTTAGCACTGCTGCCACACAGTGCCAGGGACCTGGGTTCGATTCCCAGCTTGGGTCACTGTCTATGCAGAGTCTGCACATTCTACCCGTGTCTGCATGTGCCTAGTTTCCTCCCACAAGTCCAAAAAGACATGCTGGTTCGTTGCATCGGCCATGCTAAATTCTCCCTCAGTGTACCCGAACAGGCGCCGGAGTGTGGCGACTAGGGGACTTTCAGAGTAACTTCATTGCAGTGTTAATGTAAGCTTATTTGTGACACTAATTAATAAACTTTTAAAAAACTGCTGCTGGCTAAATTCTCAGCTGCAGATGTGCAAATTGGCTTACCTACAAACGGTAAATAAAAGGCAGGTAGAGGGATAGGTAGTATTGAGGAAAGTGTGAGGTTATGCACTTTTGGAACGAGGAATGGAGGTATAGACTATTTTCTAAATGAGGAAATGCTTAGGAAATCAGAAGCACAAAGGGACTTGGGAGTCATTGTTCAAGACTCTCTTAAGGTTAAAGTGCAGGTTCAGTCAGCAGTTAGGAAAGCAAATGCAATGTTAACATTCATGTCGAGAGGGCTAGAATACAAGAGCAGGAATGTACTTCTGAGGCTGTATAAGGCTTTGGTCAGACCCCATTTGGAGTATTGTGAGCAATTTTGGGCCCCGTATCTAAGGAAGGATGTGCTGACCTTGGAAAGGGTCCAGAGGAGGTTCACAAGAATGATCCCTGAAATGAAGAGCTTGTCGTATGAGGAAGGGTTGAGGACTCTGGGTCTGTATTCATTGGAGTTTAGAAGGATGTGGGGGGATCTTATTGAAACTTACAGGATACTGTGAGGCCTGGATAGAGTGGGCGTGGAGAGGATGGTTCCACTAGTAAGAAAAACTAGAACGAGAGGGCACAACCTCAGGCTAAAGGGACGATCCTTTAAAACAGAGATGAGGAGGAATTTCTTTAGCCAGAGAGCGGTGAGTCTATGGAACTCTTTGCCGCAGAAGGCTGTGGAGGCCAGGTCATTGAGTGTCTTTAAGACAGAGATAGATAGGTTCTTGATTAATAAGGGGATCAGGGGTTATGGGGAAAAGCCAGGAGAATGGGGATGAGAAAAAAATCAGCCATGATTGAATGGCGGAGCAGACTTGATGGGCCGAATGGCTTAATTCTGTTTCCATGTCTTATGGTCTTATGTGTACATGGCCTGCATAGCTAAATGAATTTGACAACATGGTTTGTGCAGACACCCAGTTATCAATGTCCATCATATTGCACAATTATGTGTAGCTAATCAAATGAATCTGTATCAGTATATTATCAATAATTAGCACATTTGAAAAGAGACAAAACAGAATCGACTTGGTTGCACTAAGAACAAGTCCAGTTTAAGGGGCTAATGTTAATGAAGCTTAACAGCCTCCACAAATGTGTTTACTGACTTCCTAAGCGTTTGAACACAAAGGCAAGTATGCACAAATATTTAGACTGCAGCAATAATCTCAACCATTAACAGTCGAGGCAATATTCTTGCAAAAGGTTTAATTTAGTTGTTGATTATGAAAATTTTCTAGAACGTTACCGTGCAATTTTTCAGACCAGAACCACGTCAAGGAATCATACAATGCTTTGAAAACACAAAATTAAAAATTAGGAAATTGAGTAGATAATGAGCAAGCAAAATCATGGCTGCTTTCTTCAGGATTCTGTTGCCTTCAACTGACTATTAGAATGCACTCTGTCATGCTGTGTACCTAATTTCACCCTCTGTCAATAATGTGAAAATATTGCAGAAATGCACATTCCCTGGCCTTTCGTTTCAGATTGGAGGTGCGAAGTAAAACAGTGATTGGGTGGTGCCAAAATGCACTCTCGTGCCAGCCTTAGCCTTTTACGCTGGAGTGCATGTTATAATGTTGTCACAAACCTCAAACTTGCAGCAGCAGCAGCAAGGCAACAAAACCTCAGAATACAATGGTTACGTTTTACGGGAGTACAATCAAGACGAGTATGAATGAGGCAAGAAAGGTTGCCTAGGAAACAAATCAGACTAGACAATTATTACAGTATTACATTCACATATCATGCCTAGACTAGAAATGGACATTGAATTGTCTCACTGACTGGTATCTGTTGACGGTGCAGTTACCCACTGCTGCCACCTAGCAGCAAAAGGCAGAACCTGCAGCATTTTTTTAAAAATAGCAGATTAATAATCTTCAATAGAAATGTGTGTAAAAGGACGCCGAATTGATTTTAACGTACTGGTAGATTTAAATATGGGAAATAAGTATCACCCACAGTTTCGCAATGTGTTTCATTTACAGAATGCAAAAATGCCACAAACTACATAAGTGAAATATGCACCCTTGTTACATCTCTGAGATGTGATGTTGCTGTGGAACACATTGCACAGTGTGACATTTCTTATTATACATATCTGAGGATTTATCTGACTAGTTTCCATCTTTTTTCTGTGGTAAATATCATGGCTGACAGATATAGAAAACCCCCCATAATTGAATTACGTGACTTGACAAAAAGTAATACTGTGCTACACGGTGCAGATCTTGGAAGGCTAGTAGCAGTTCCATGGAAGACTTTCTTGGATGGCACAGTGGCAAGCACGGTTGCCTCACAGCACCAGGGACCTGGGTAAGGTCACTCTCTGTGCAGAGTCTGCACATTCTCCCTGTGTCTGCGTGGGTTTCCACCAGGTGCTCCAGTTTCCTCCCACAGTCTGAAAGACGTGCTGGTTAGGTGCATTGGCCAAGCTAAATTTTCCTTCAGTGTACCCAAACAGGTGCTGGAGTGTGGCGACTAGGGGATTTTTTTACAGTAACTTCATTATAGTGTTAATATAAGCCTACTTGTGACACTAATAAATAAACTTTAGCTTAAACATGTAAATATGGAAAGATTGACATCCGAAGTGAAAAATGCACGATGGCAAAGTCTGGACATTTTATAAGAGAATTGTACATATTGAAAAAGAGAGATCCTTCATTTCTGTTTTTCGGCTGAAGTTTGCATGATGAGGGAGTCACCAGCATTTATCCTCCTAATTACTCTTGATGGCTCATCTTCTCAATCCGCTGCGATCTGTGTGGTGAAGATGCTCCCACAATGCTGTTAGTCAGGGAGTTTCTAAGGTTCTGGTCCAATGACAATGAAGGAATGGTGTGAATTGTCTGACTCAGAATGCTGTGGAACTTGGAAGTGATGGTTTTCACTTGAGTCCTTCTAGTTGGTGGAGGTTGTGGGATTGGGAGCTGCTGCAGTGCAAGCCAGAGTGCAGCGATGGTAGAGGGAATGAATGTTAAAACCAATGGATGGGGTGCTAATCAAAAGGATCTATTGCTTTATCCTGGATAGTAATGAGCTTGATGTTTGTTATTGGAACTGCAAACATCGAGGCAGCTGCAGAGGTGGTGGCTAGTGATATTGTCATTGGACTAGTCACCCAGAAACCCAGGGTTCAAATCCCACCATAACAGCACAGTTCTATTTAGATTAGCTGTACAATCGGGCAGACAAATAGCAACTAAAATTTAACATGGAGAAATGTCTAAATAGAAATCACTGCACTTCAAAGATATTTGTGCCTAAAAAAGTGTTTATTTTTGTGTAAAACACCCTGAGATACTTAAATGTAATAAGGTACCAAATCAATGAAAGTATTCCTGATTAAAGGCAAAGAACATACAGCAGTAGGCAGACCATGTGGTCTCTCAAGCTTGCCCCCGCATTTAGTAAAACCATAGTGGATCTTTTACCTCAGTTCTATTTTCCTGCCCTATCTGTAAATTCCTTGATCGACAGGTTCTCCACTCTGAATAGATGCACTAACTGAGCACCCACAGCTCTCTGGGGAAGAAAATTCCAAATATTCACAAAAGAAGTTTCCCCTCATCTCAGTCCAAAATAGCCAACACATGATTCTGAGACAGTGGGCCTGATTTTACCATTTTCATTCTAAGTGCTGAATCTGGGCGCAATTCAGGCGTCCCCATTAGCACTCAGCCTGAAAAAAAAATCGCGAGTCTGAATCGTGCTGTGGGTGGGGCTTAGCGCGCCCGAAACGATCGGAGCTCTGAACTGCGCATGCGCAGTTAGTAAAAATTTGAAAAAGCACGCTGCTGTCAGATCGCTCCCAGCAGCGAAAAGCGGGAGCGATGGCCCCCACAGACATCACTGTCCCCCTTATCCACCCACCTCCACGTTACCCAGAACAATCGCGACCCTCTGCCCCCTTCCCCCCCACTGATCGCCTGCAGAGTGGCAGTGGGCCCCCTGACCCCCCTGTCCCCCCCACCAGAGAATGATTCAGCTTGCCCCCCCCAACCAGAGATACATCTGACCCGCCTCTCTCCTCCCACCACCCCAAGAGAATGATTTGGCCTCACTCACTCCCCCCTCCCCGCCCCACCCCAGAGAATGATCTGGCCTCACTCCCCCCCTCCCCCCACCCCAGAGAATGATCTGGCCTCATTCCCCCCAAGAGAATGATCTGGCCTCACTCCCCCCCCCACCCCCTCCCCAGAGAATGATCTGGCCTCATTCCCCCCAAGAGAATGATCTGGCCTCACACCCCCCCACTCCCTCCCCAGAGAATGATCTGGCCTCACCACCCCCCCCCCCCCCCCCACCAAGAGAACGATCTGGGCTCACTCCCTCACCTCCCCCCCAGAGAATGAACTGGCCTCACTCCCCCCCAGAGAATGATCTGGCCTCACTCCTCCCCCCTCCCCCGCAAGAGAATGATCTGGCCTCACTCTCCCCCCCCCCAAGAGAATGATCTGGCCTCACTCTGCCCCACTCCCCACCGAGGTACACCTGGCCCAAATCCCTCCCCCCACAACCAAACAACGATCGCCTCTCCCCCACGCCCCCCCACCAGACAACGATTGGGCCTCCCTCCTCCTTCCCTCCCCACCAGAGAATGATCTGACCCAGTTCCCCTTCCCCCCTCCACTACGATCTGAGTCAGAGAGCTATTGGAAGCTCTGAACTCACCTCTTCAACAGCTGGAGCGCCCGATTCAGACTTTTATTCAGCAGGTCCGTTTCGGTGCGATTCCGGATCAGCGAACGCGGTGGTAAAGGGGGAAATGCTGATAAAGTTGGGCAAGTGCATGCATTTAAATTGCCTGTTAAATTGCCTGTTAAAGTGCCCATTTCAGGCGCGAATCGGATCATGGCCATTCCCAGGTCTCAGTAAAGTGGCCATCTGCGCGGGCGCGGATTGCATTAATGGCTCACACTCGACTTGACCACGTTTTCATGCCCGGTTGACGCAATGGTAAAATCGGGCCCAATGACTCCGGCATGGTGGCACAGTGGTGAGCACTGCTGCTTCACAGCGCCAGGGACCCGGGTTCAAATCCTGACTTGGATCACTGTCTGTGAGGAGTCTGCACATCCTCCCCGTGTCTGCTTGGGTTTCCTCCGGGTGCTCTGGTTTCCTCCCACAGTCCAATAATGTGCAGGTTAGGTTGATTGGCCAGGCTAAATTGACCCTAGTTTCAGGGGGATTAGCGGGGTAAATATGTGGGGTTACGGGGATAGGGCCTGGGTGGGATTGTGGTCAATGCAGACTCGATGGGCTCTCTGTACTGCAGGGAGTCTATGATTCTATTTCCAGGTGCTCCAGTAGGGGGAAACAACATCTCACCATCTACAGTACCTAGCCCCGAATAATTTTATGTTTTAATGAAATCATTTCCCATTCTTCCAAACTTTACAGACTAAAGGCCCATCCTTACACAGAATCACATAGCATACACATAGAAACAAGCCACTCAGCTAACCCAGTCCATGCTGGTATTTAGGTTTCACTTGAACTTCCTCCCACCTAACTCTATTCGCATAACTCTCACTTCCCTCTCCCTCTTATGCTTATCCACCTTCCCCTGTTTGAGAATAGCAAAACAGTGCTGTCCCATTCTACTCATCCTTAATCACTCTCTATAGTAGAAAATTTCACATTCTCATCACTCCCTAGTTAGAAGTTCTCCTGAATTCTCTATTTGATTTCCTGCTGGCCATTTTATATTGATGGCCCCTAATTGTGTTCTTTCCTTCAACTGCAAACACTCTCTGAATCTACTCTCTCGAAACCTTCCATAATTTTAAAGACCTCTGAACCAGATCACCAATCTGCCTTCAAGACAAACGAGGTCCGGCATTCATCCGTTCACACTCAACCTCTTCAACTTAGGTTGCCCTCATAGAATCCCTGCAGTGCAGAAGCCGACCATTCGGCCCATCGAGCCTGCACCAACTACAATCGCACCCAGGCCCTATCCCCATAACCCTATGTATTTACCCTACCTAGTCCCCCTAACACTAAGGGTCAATTTAGCATTGCCAATCAACCTAACCTGCACATCCTTGGAGCGTGGGAGGAAACTGGAGCACCCGGAGAAAACCCACACAGACACAGGGAGAATGTGCAAACTCCACACAGAGAGTCACCTGAGGCCAGAATTGAACTTGGGTCCCTGGCATTGTGAGGCAGCAGTGCTAACCACAATGCCACCGTGTTGCCTCCCCCAATCAATCAAATGAACATCTTTGCTCCCTGTCTAATGCAACTTTATCCTTCCTTCGACCTGGAGGGCAAAATTGTGCACAGTACTCTAGGTGTGGTCTCATCAAAGTCCTGTACAATTACAGCAAGGTTTCCTTAAGCTTATGTTCCCACCCTCTTCCAATGAAGGCTAAAAAACCACTTGCCTTCCTAATCGCTTGTTCGCCCTGCATGCTAAGTGTGGGAGAAGAGAGTGGGACAAAGCCTGACTGTGACAAGGTACTTTGTGCATATGGGAATCTTTCTCAAGATTTTTCTCAAGCTATAGTTTAGATCAGCAGTCAGACTCTGACTTCAAACTTTAGTTAAGGAGCCGAGTAAACATAAATTGCCTGACAATTAGCTGTCAATCAAATGAAAGTGGATAGGTGTTAATCGGTGTAGCAGGAAGCAGATTGAGTGAGGCATCAGCTCGCTGTAACTGTAGACAAGCTTTGCTATCACACAGAGTGTGATGAGGTATGAGTGCTAACTCAGGAACTTGGTGCACATGATGCGATTTATATTTCTTTTTAAATCAGCCTGCAGAGGCTTTAAGAAGGTGAGCAGGAAGGTAATTGTTTAGTGATTTAAGATTTTATCCCCCGATTTCTAGGCAGTAGTTTAAACGGGCACAAGGGAGATAGAACATTGCAGTAACTTTATAGCTTATCCAGTTAAAAGACATGATGTAATTACAGTCAAGCGTTGAGTGATATTTTCTAAACTCAAAATTTAGTTAGTTAAATTGAAAACCGTAGAGATGATAAAGTAGGTAATGTGTTCTAGCTGTAGCATGTGGGAACAGGTGGACACTAGTGTGATCCACAACAACCATATCTGCAGCTTGAGGAACTTCATCTCCAGGTTGATGAACAGAAGATTGAGCTTCCAACAGTGTGATGCATCTGGGAGGATGAAAGTTACCAGGACACTTTGTTCCAGGAGACATTCACACACCTCTTAGGCTGAGTACTTCTGATTTAGTTTGTGGTCAGACAGTTGGTTGTCAGTACAAGTGAGGCAGGTATAAGAATCAAGAAGGTAAAAATAGAAGAACCTCAGCTCTTGCACTTGTCCAAGAGGTTTGAGGATCTTTCAACTAATGTAGTTGAAAGCAGGGAAGATGAGCAAGCTCACCGCTAGATGGTAATGGACAAGACGATGAGGATCATCTCAAGAACTTGGATGCCATCTGTTATAAAGGGGAGGTTAATCCTCTCTCTGAGAGCTAACACCTAACCACTCAAAGAGGAGTACCTCGCTTTATAATCTGTTAAAAGTGTGTGAGAAGTCGTACGATCTGCTCCTCAGCAACTTTTAGTGGTCAAATCAAAATAACTACCTGAGACTCCGTAAAATCAACAAGGAACACTATTTATCTAACCGACGGTAAACAGAATAAATAAATAATTAACAAACCAAATAAAACACTACTCTAATGGAATGCTGTTTAGGTAAATACAATTCCCACTTATGAATCAAAAAAACATAGAATTTTTAGTCACTCTCAAAATTTCAACCAGGTTTGTTCATCTCCCAGAATCTTCTGTCTTTCTTCTGTCTGGAACTTCTGTCTTGTTTTGCTATCTTCACTAGCAAGATGAGGCTTTCTTTTAAGACATAAGTGAGCTAAAAGCTATTAGCTGCGGCAGAGAGCAGTTGCTGCCTCTCTCTGGAGCTGAGAGCTGTCTCTTATACCCCTGATGACATACCAACATCCCCCACAATAGGGTCGATTCTCAGGTTACCAAAACATCAAATTTAAATCTATTAGGTTGCTGTTATCCAAGTGCCTAACTTAAATCGATTGGCTAAAATTTAAAAACAGCCTGTTGTCTTGGCAACAATACTGTTTGGCCTTTGATACAGTGTTTCAGCCTGTGTACAGCATATGCACTTACACCTCTTTTTTTAAACTCCAAATACCGAAAAAGCACTGTCTTTTTAAAAGACAATTTTACAAACACCAACGTTGCAACACACCCCACAAAGGCTAGAGTGGAATGGCCTACAGGGTCACAAAGACAAATGTGAGTTCTTTCAGACTTCATATGAGGAGAGACTAAGTTGGCTAGGCTTGTATTCATTGGAGTTTAGAAGAGTGAGAGGGTTATCTCATAGAAAGTTATAAAATTCGAACTGGGTTAGACAGGGTAGATTCAGAAAGAATGTTCCCGATGGTAGGGGAATCCAGAACTAGGGGTCATAGTTTGAGGATAAGGGCTAAACCTTTTAGAAGTGACGTGAGGAGAAGTTTCCTCACCCAGAGAGTGGTGAATGTGTGGAATTGACTGCCACAGAAGGTAGTTGAGGCCAAAACGTTGTCTGATTTCAAGAACAAACCAGATATAGCTCTTGGGACTAAAGGGATCAAGGGATATGGGGGGAAGGGAGGATCAGGATATTGAATTAGATGATCAGCCATGATCATAATGAATGGCAGAGCAGGCACAATGGGCCGAATGGCCTGCTCCTGCTTTCAGTTTCTACGTTTCTACCTGGTTTTACAAAGCACCATTCAAGGTCAAGGCTATTGTGGATGTTCCAGCTCCTCGGAATATTAACAAGCTTCACAGACTTTCAATACAGAGAGTCAGTGTGCTCAAATCAAGCGTGAAGCACTGGGGACCATCCAGAAATCTCACCAGTACCTGTTTGATCTGGAAATTCACACTCTAACTGATCAACCACTCACTTCAATATTCGGTTTACACACAGGTATCCCTTCTTTAGCTGCAAGCAGGATGCAGTGTTGAGCATTGTTCACACATATGACATGCAATATTGAAAAGATACAGTGGATGGCAATGCAGATGGTCTTGAGGCTGCTCTACCAGTCAATCATAGGGACGCTATTCAGAAAGATACCTTTGACTTTGCACACGTGGTGAATGCACCTGTCACTTCAGTCCAAATCAAGAATGCCATTCGAGTGGGCCCAACATTGTCCAAAGTCATAGATCTTGTGATGCATGGCAACTCTTCCTCAGACTTCCAAGTCTCACCTGACCTTCATCCTTAGGTTTCCAGGAGGATGGAGTTATCAGTCATTTCAGGATGCTTGCTTTGGGGCATGAGAGTTATTATTCCACCACAATTGAGGAAACCAGTGTGGACCAACTGAATTAAGGACAATGTGGAATAGTTTGCATGAACGAGGTGGCAGGAGCTACTTTTAATAGCTTGGTGTGGACTAAGACATTTAAGTCAAGGCAAGATCTCATTCTTCATGTCAGTGTGCGAGAAACACGGCCCAATTGGAACCCCTCCATCCATGGGATAATCTGGCAAACACTTGGTAGCAAAACCTCATCAAGTTTGCTGTCCACTTGAAAGAACAATGTTTATGGTGGTTGTGGGTGCACATTCCAAATGGCCAGAAGTTTCAGTGATGTCCTCTATTACTGCTGAGAGTACAATTCAAAGTTTAAGAGAAATGTACATTCATTACGGGTTACTGGAACAACTTGTGTCAGACTATGGACCTGAAATTTGTCTTGCAGGAGTTTGGGAGTTTTCTTGAGATGTAACAGAATTCATCACATCACCTCAGCACTGTGTCACCCATCCACCAATGGAGTAGCAGAGAGATTTGTCCAAACCATGAAACATGCATTAAGGTCATTGCAAGGACATTCCTCTATTTGAAAATGTGAGAACACGTTTCTGCTAACATATCAAAACACACCACATACAACAACTAAAGCATCTCCAGCATTCCTACTAATACACAGTTGCTTTGATCTGCTGAAACCAACGAAAACGCAACAAGCTGTGTTAGGTCAGCAGTATGACCAAGTGGAGAGAAGAGCACAAAAATCAAAGCCAAGAATTTTCTGTTTGAGACAAGAAGTTCCAGCTCGTAATTATGTTACTGGAGCTAAATGGGTTCCTGCTACAGTGATTACTCAAGCATTACAACACAGGATTACGTGCATGCTAAACAGTGGAAGCAGAATGCTAGACAGAGCTAAGCAATGCCACAACCAACTGATCAGATCAATCATTTGATCATTGATCAGATCAATGCTTTGCAGTCCTGCCACATCCAGTCATAAATGGTTGTGGGCAATTTAACAATTAACTGGAGGAGGTGACTCTGCCAACATCCCCATCCCCAATGATGGAGTCTAACATGTCAGCATAAAAGACAAAGCTGAAGCATTTGCAGTCATCTTCAGAAGCGTCAAGTGAATGATCCAGCTCAGCCTACTCCTGAGGTCCCCAACATAGATATCTGTCATTAGACAAATTAATTCACTTTGTGCTGAAATGGCTGAAAACAGTGGATTACAACAATGTCTGTACTGAAGACTTATGCTCCAGAGCTACCTTTGCTCTTAACTAAACTGGTCCACTACAACTACAACACTGGCATTTACCCAACAATGCTGAAAATTACTCGGGTATGCCCTCTCCAGAAAAAGCAGGACAAATCCAACCTAGCCAATGACCTCCCCATTGGTCTACTCTCAATCAAGTAATGAAGGGTATCGCTGAGAGTGCTATCAAATGGCACTTACACAGCAATAGCTCATTCCCCAATACGCAGTTTCAGTTTTGCCAGGGACACTCAGCTGCTGACTTCATTACATCCTTATCTAAACGCAAACAGGAGAGGTGAAGCAACTGTCCTTGCAACACTTGACCAAGTGTGGCATTAAGGAGCCCACACAACATTGAAGTTTATAGGAATAAGGTGGAAAGCTCCTAGGCCCAACCATTTTCAACTATTTCATGAATTACTTCCCTTCCTCCTCTTGCCCCCACCACTCACCCAGATAAGAAGTGGGCATGTTTGCTGATGACTAAACAGTAGTCGCTACCAGTTGCATCTCCTGAGATAGTGAAGCAGGCGGTTCCCTCCTACAGCAAGACCTGGACAACATTCAAGCTTGGGCTGATAACTGGCAAGCAACATTCATGCCACACAAGGGCCTGACAACAACCATATCCAACAAGAGAACCTAACTATCTCCCCATGATACTTCCATTGCATAGCAACCCCCATCAATACTGAACTGCAACAACTCATCAATAGTCCTTCAACGCCACCTTCTAAACCTACAACTTCTACCACAAAGGCATGGGAACACCTCCACTTGCAAGGTCCAGTCCAAGTCACTCACCATTATGACTTGGAACTATATTGCCATTCGTTCACTGTCGCTGGGTCAAAATCCTAGAACTGCATAACTGACAGCAAAGTGGTGTATCTACAGGATAGGAATGACAGTGGTTGAAGAAAGTGACTCTCCATCGTTTTCTCACGGGAAATAAACATTGGCCTTGCCAAAAGTGTCCATTTCCCAAGAACAAATTAAATTTATTCCATGTGTTTGGAATACTTTTATAAGCTGGACATCTCAAAACATCTTCATTAGCTAATTAATACCCAAGTTGATTATTACCCATCTACTGGAGCGTTCTCATCAATAAAGTTATTTCTTGAAAGAAATTCCAATATATTGAGGCATCAATTAGTGCAAGGCCTCTACTGGTTACTTCAAAACAGTTTTATACATAGAGAACATTGAACCACCTAGCCTACTTCTTGCAAAAAATCTTGAAATGCAGTTCCCTCTATCCCAATAGAAATTTATTGTTTTACTATAATGAAACTTTCATTTCCACCACTTAATTATTGCACAATTGTCATTTTCTTGTTTAAAAAAAAAGTTGCCTAAATTTCCTTTTTTCTCTTGACATCCTTTGCTGTCTCTTCTATTCCTGTAACCAATGCCTGACATAGCTAAGTCTTGGATTCAAATTGTCCATACGTGCAAAAATTTTGAAACTCTCCCAAGTGTCCTCTCCTCCAGAGATTAAATTCCAATGTAGATAACCCAACTTCACAACTCGTCACCTCCAGCAGGCCTCCTACACAGTTCCTCTAATAATTCTTCACCTTTTCCATATTAAGGAGACCAAAGTGAATGGTCCTCCAAAATCAGATCTATCAAGGCCATTTCAATATCACTTACTTAGCTAAGAAGGGAATATTTTTGGAGTTCTGAGCTGTAATGAGGTTTCTAACCAGCTGTGAATGTGAATTAGAAATTCAAGAATGTATGATCTACCCTATAAATCATACTCTTAGCTATATGGCCAAATGTTTTACCTAGTTCCTTACCAGGAACTACATTAAACACTGCAAACATTACACTGATGTTGCAAACATTAAAGGTTTGAATACCCAATCCTCCCTAAACTCGGATCTTTTCGTTGCCATTACCTCAAGTAAATTACCAGAGTAAAACAGAATGTGCATGGCCTATCTACCACCTTTGCCCAAAAAACTATCCTGTACAATTCTCTTTTGATGCTTATATCTTGGTCATCATTAATACTGCATCCAATTAGACGTCATCCAAAAACATACCCCAGATAATGTTTCATCTTGATCATTTAAAAAAAACCTCCTCTAACCCTTCATCTAACTCCATCAGATTCCCTTTAAAGGCAGCTATCCTATTTGTCACAACTGCTCTTTGTTGTAGTGAGTTACACATTTTAAAAATTGCCAATCCCTAATTTTCCTCAAGGTGGTGATAATGAGCCATCTTCTTGAACTACTGCAATCCATGTGATGTCAGTACACAGTGATGTCAGGGAGGGTGTGCCAAGATTTGGACTCACTCACTGGGTAGTTTTCCTTGAATTTCTGATTGGATTTATCAGTGACCATCTTATATTTATGACTTTAGCTTTGGTCTCCCGCACAAGTGGAGCCATCTTTTCAGGTTGGAATGCCAGCAGAACATCAATGGCCATTCAGAGCTGTCAAGGTCAGAATATTGCATTCAAACCCACTTCAGCCTCACTACTCTCAATAATCCCCACCCCCCACTTTCTTTCACTGTCCTATAATCACCATAGGGCACCTCACTCTACCTCTATTTCCTTAAACTCATTATTCCAACTCTCACTTCCCTACAACCTGCATCTTAAACACTGCATACCAACTATTTCACTACAGGACAATTCTCTGAACACCTTGCTAGGTTGTCACTAACACGTTCCCTTCTTTCTTGCAGCTGATGATCACTTAATAGGAGGCCACTGAAGGAGGCTAAGCCAACTACCTATCCTTACCACTATAGAAGAGTACATGCTGGCCATCATGAACAGGTGAGTATGTCATGGCCGTATGAGGCTTAATATGTAAACCAAACATCTAAAATGTGTAAGTGGATTTTAAAATGTAACAGTCCAAGAATTCTGCTCTGGGTTTCTTCACACCCTCATCCTCTTACTTATTTCTATCAGGTGGCAAATTACATGCTGCAGGATCTCTTGCCTCTTGACGATAATACAGCTAGTCCAGCTGTATTGGTAATCTCCAGGCTGTTGATAGTGAGGGATTCAACGATGTTAATGCCATTGAACATCAAGGGGTGATGATTACATTCACTTGTAGATGGTCATTGCCTGGCACAAATGTTACTTGCCATTTGTCTAAGCCTGAATATTGTCCAGGTCTTGTTGCATTTGGATATGGACTGCTTCAGTACGAGTTGTCGCAATTGGTGCTGAACATTGGCAAACATCCCCACTACTGACCTTACAATGGAAGGAAGATCATTGATGAAATAGCTGATGATGGTTGAGCCTAGGACACTGCACGGAAGAACTTCTGCAGTGATGACTGATCTCTTCTAGTTATGGGTCCAACCAGCAGAATTTCCCCCAATTACTTCAGCTTTGCTACGCTATAAAGGCTGATATGCACTTGGCAGCTTGCAGGTGAGTTTGCACGTAATGATTCAACAAAGTGGTGTATCCAGTTTCAATTTATATCATGGATCTATTCTCATCAACATGGAGGTCAGTTCTAGGAACATCACAGTGGCACCCACCATCATGAAACCATCACAGCAGCTTTCACTTGTTGCCCAGATAGTTGCCATTTGGGCAGTGAAAGCTAGCCACATCACTGTTACTCATGTAGCTCTGCGCAAAAGCATGGTGCAAGAGACAGACCCACCAAAGTGGCCTTGGTTTCCCTCATTAGGCACCTGCTTTTCTCTCGCACAAGGTACTTGTTGGAAGGTCAATTTTGGTAGCTTTCATTGCTAGATAATCTAGGAGCAAAAATTACAACCAGCCAGTGGATTTTGTGCTCAACCTGATGGAGTTTTGAAAAAGATGCAAATATAGGGGAAAACATAGATGGTATACATCTTCAACATAGGAAATAGTGAGCTTTAAGACTTAAAAGGAGAGATGCAATGGCAGATTGTGATGCTTAAGATAGCTGTCTTAGGTGGGGATTAAGGAAAGACAACAAGTTCAGCCTCGTCAATAATCGAACTGTAGGAAATTGAAGCTCACCCAGGATTAAATGTCAGAAGTCATATCTCAGAACACAGCTGCAGTGGAGTACTGGAGAAGGTGTTGGGCTTGCTTGGGCCAAATGTTCTCTTTCTGCATTATAATTTCCAAGTAATTCTCTGCTACTTTACCGAGACAGGCCACACTAGTACACAGGAGGTGGAATTGCTTACTGCATTGATCTTTAACGAGAAATATCTGGCACAATTTGAAAATCAAAAGCAGACATCTTATTAAATCATGTTGACATCAGCAAATGTGAAAGCACAAGTTGCCAGAGAATGATGGTATCATTAGTATGTGAAATCAATCTGGTCATGGGATGAAAACAGTCTTCCACAAATGTGAACTTCAACTTTGGTCGATACAAAAAAGTGCCATGAAAAATAAAATTCAATCTGTACAGAAAGGACATGCATACAAAATTGCAACATTTTCTCTATTACGGGGTGGGGGGGGAACCTACCATTTCAGTGGCCATTTTTGTCCTGAATGAGAATGTTCCAGCCATATTAACATCACACCTTAGAGGAATTGTTGAGACTTTTGTACCGAAATGTGCTTACTAGTGGAACCAATTGTGGTACAGTATTCCTGGAATGAATTTCTATTTCTAAATATACCATGTAGAATGTCCACTGACAACCACAGAACCGGCAGTAGCTGCTGTTTTCATAATTCCTCTGTTACCCACCAAAGTTTGAAGGGGTGAATGGAGAATTCTTGCAAAAAGGCTATTCCACTGTTTCCATTGCAAAGGTTTCCTTCATAATTAACACTTCTGGTTCCCACAACCAAAAGTGGCCTTCAGTCGTAGCATTATTTCCCAATGCCTTGTTTGCCCATAGGAGCATATCCTGGCTGATTGGGAAACAAATCACTGAATTCCCAAATGATGGAATAAATCTCTGACAGCAGCATGCCAGTGAATATTAAACAATATAATTTCTAAAGATGCACCGAATCTAAAGCAGGCATTTTTGAGAACCATAAAATAGTAAAACACTTATCTTCATTCTAGTTCCAAAACAAGAGAAGCTACACAAAAATGAATATCAAAGCAAAGTTGCTATATATGCATAATACATAGCAACACAATTTCCTTGGGGTTACTATAGGTTTACCAAGACAATTTGCAGTCAATGATATCACAATCAATTAGTGCTGCATTATTCATTAACATTTTGTTGCAGGCCATAATTCCAATCAGCGTGTTGCTTTAGGGGGTGTTGAGGAATTCAATGTATTACCAAGATGCAGCATAGGTAAGTACCTGATTTGAAATGTGACATCCAACTACTCGTTAGGTGGCAGACACTTCACCACCACATGGTAAAACAAAACTGGACTTAAGATTCGATTATGATGCAGTTGTCTGTGACATTCCATAGCTATGTGGTTGTGAAAGGAGAGATGCATGAAACAGCAGCAAAAATTGGGTCTTAGGGAAGTGGATAGGGGTAGCATTTTTGCTGCATTTAGAGTCTACCACTACTGTCATAATGTGAATATCCAGATGCACTCATGTCCAGAAAGTTGGCAACTCACTGATATTCACTACTGGTACAAAAAACAAAACCCCAGATAAAATTGGGAAGAGGTACAATTGTTTTTTTTTATACAGCGTAACAAATCATGTCCAAGTATTCAATGTGGTCTGTTTCACATCAACAAATTAAAATCCATTTTTTAATGTACAAAGGTATACTTTGCCATGCAAAATTTATTAAAATGAGACTAATGCGCACACAATTTTACAAATGCTTTTGAAGATGTAAGCTTGTCATTTCCAGTGAACATTTTACAAAGACCTTTAAGAATTGTACACAAAATAAGACATTTGCTTGAGAACACAGTTGCAGCAGTTTTTTTAAAATCTATTCAGTACATCAAAATAAACACAGCTAAGTGTAGCAGATTAAATTTATAAAGAAACATGGATGTAACTTGACTTTATGGGCCAACTAACAAAACCTAAAAAACGCTGGAAAATGTTGTACTGTGGAGGTTTTAGAAAATCAATTCCACATTTTTGAAAACAAACATTCAACTTATTAATGTATGAAAAAATCACAGTTTTAGAAGATGCTTCAACAGGAACTTAAACAGGACTTTGTGTAAACCTGAATTGTGCAAAGATCCCGTTCATCAAGTTCTAGTTCAGTCACAAAACATGAAACAGACAGTATTGAAAAAAAGGTTCATTTTCTCTGCTGCATCCTGGCAGCTTTAAATTTCGAAACTCTCTTTGGAGGTTCTTGTGAAGTTTCAACAAAACCTTCCTCTTCAGACACTTTCTTCTCCGGAATTGTGGGTAGGACAGGATGAGCAATGGTACAGTGGGGAATTAACGTAGGCGAGATAGGTTCCTTTTCCACTACTGTGCCTGAAAATGCCTATCAAAAGTAATAAATGCTGAATTAATTATCTTTACAATTAACAAGATATTTTGATTAAGATTTGAAATTACAACTCAACAACTTAAGAGCAAAATACTCCAGTTATTAATTGCTTTCATTTTCTGGTCACAAATCTTCACTTGTACTGAGCAGCAACACAAAAGTAGACAGGTGAATTCTGTGCCTAACCTATTTTTAAAAATTAATTTATGAAATATGGGTGTCGCTGGCTAGGCCAGCATTATTTGCCTATCCCCAATTGTCCTCAAGATAGTGGTGGTGGGCTGTTTTCTTGAACTGCTGCAGTCCTTGTGGTATAGGTTCATCCAGTGTGCTGGTAGAGAGGGAGTTCCAGGATTTTGACCGACTGTCAGCGAAGGAACAGTGATATATTTCCAAGTCAGGATGAGGAGTGGCTTAGAGGGTGTTATAGTGTGTTTTGGTAAGCATCTTCCTATTTGAATGTATACACTGATGTCTTTAGAGTGTACGAGCATGTGCGAGTGAAGTCATCACTAACATGGGCTTTCGCAGATGTAGTCTTACCACGAGGGGCCTCCATAGCTGCCTCCAGTTGTCTATGCTGTACTGTATTTTGATATTTTTATAAGATTTAATGCATTTAACTATCTTTTCATGGCCAAGTTACCACACCTTTTTGGCAAAGAGGAGAAAGTGGCAAAATAAAAGAAAAAAGTTGAGTTTCAGCTTGGCGACACCAAGATTTGCAGTGAGTAGCTAGTTTGCAACATGAAGAGCAGTTAACAGCTCCGATCAGCAAGTTTGACAGTCGGTTTGCAGCATGATGACCATGTTCAGGACTATCAATGAGCTTGTGGAAGACAAGGGGACTGAACTACGTGGAAAGGTTGGAACACTTGGCAAATGGTAATGCAGATTAGGCCAAAGGTGCTCAATTCTCCTGTGCGTGTATGGGGGACAGATTTGCAAGCTAGTGAGGAATTTAGCAACACCACAGAAACCAGGGGACATTTGGTTTGTGGAACCACCACAACCCTAAGCCCTCAGCCATCATTTTTGTAAGGCGGCACAGTCTGTAGGTAAAATTAAAACATCTCTGACCATTGAGAATTTGGAGAGTATTGGAAGATGTGCTCCTAGACATACTAGTCTGTGGCATTAATGAGGACAGCATTCAGTGTCATGTGTCAGGAGAAGCCACACTGACTTACAAGATGGCTCTAAAAATTTCTCAGGGCATGAAAATGGCTGCCAGAAATGTAAAAGATATTCAAAAGGCCAATGGCACTGCACAGGGAGGTGCAGTGCATCAAGTAAGGAAAGAGGCTACAAGAAAGCAGTGGAATGTTTCAGGTATGGAGGGACACACTATGCGTATCATTGCAAATTTATGGATACTGCACATCACCGCTGCAACAAAAAGGATAATTGAACAAAAAATGTATGGGTGCCATGAGCAAGTCGAAGGCTGAGCAGGGAAATTCAGATTCAAAAAGGTCTCAGTCAGCTGTGCATCACCTGAAAAGCACAGTAAGAAGTCTCCAACACCAGGTTAAAGTCCAACAGGTTTATTTGGCAGCACAAGCTTAACGAGTCTCGATCCTTCATCAGATGAGTGAGGACTCGTGTTTACAAACAGGCCATATATAGACACAAACTCAATTTACAAGATAATGGTTGGAATGTGTCTTTACAGGTAAACAATCCTGCCTGGTGATTGTCGAGTGGTGGTTCAGTCATCCGTTGTCATAGCGTCTGCATGGTCTCCCCGATGTACCATGCCTCGGGACATCCTTTCCTGCAGCGTATCCTGAGGCATGGTACATTCCCTTCCAGTCGGGGAACACTTCAGCAGTCATGGGCATTCAACCTCTGATCTTCAGGTAAGCGTTCTCCAAGGCAGCCTTCATGACACATGACAATGCCGAATCGCTGAGCAGAAACTGATAGCCAAGTTCTGCACACATACGGATGGCCTCAACCGGGATCTACTATCTGTAGCCTCCACAACTTGCCTGGGCTAGCAAAATCTCACTAACTGTCCTGGCTGGAGACAATACACACCTCTTTAACTTGTGCTTGGCCCCCTCTCCACTCACATTGTCTGTATCTTTAAGACTTGATTACCTGTAAACACTCGCATTCCAACCATTATCTTGTAAATTGAGTTTGTGTCTGTATATGCCCTGTTTGTGAACACAAGTCCTCACTCACCTGATGGAGTGAGACTCCGAAAGCTTGTGCTGCCAAATAAACCTGTTGGACTTTAACCTGGTGTTGAGATTTCTTACTGTGCTTACCCCAGTCTAACGCTGGCATCTCCACATCATGGTCACCTGGAAAGCTCAGAGGAGCACTCAGTATATTTAACGTGAGTGAAGGGCCACAGAGCCTACCTTTGCTACATTGAAGGTCGATGGAAAACAGATAAAGATGGAGGTGGACACAGGAGCCTCTGCATCACTAACTAATGAGGAGACCCAAGACTTGGGGCTCTAAGCAGACACCAGCCTTCACTCAGGCAGGGACCCAACTTGGGACATATATCTGAGAGACTATACCATTGCTTGGAGCATTAGAGATGGACATTGCATTCAACAGCCAAGGAGCAAGAGCATGGTTCCTAGTGTACAAGGGCCTAGTTTACATGACTGGCTCAGTAAAATTCAGTTGAATTGGGGCAAGATTAAGCACACAAAAGGTGACAAAGGATGTCATTCAGAAATATCCTGAGGTTTTAATGCAGGACACTACAGTTAAGTTCATAGATCCTCAGGCTACTCACTTTTTCCAAGCCCAAAAAAGTACCCTACACCATGAAAGGCAAGTGGAGAAGTTGAAGCAGTTGCAGAGGCTTGAATCATTGAGCCCATTCAGTTCTCACATTAGCTCCAATTGTTCCCGTCCTTACAAGTGATGGTACTGTGCACATACGCGTGGATTACAAACTTATCATTAATCAGGTCTCCAAGTTGACCGCTTACCCATTGCTGCAGGTGGATGATCTGTTTCCAATCCTTGCAGGAGGCAAGACATTCGCAAAACTTGACATGAGCCATGCCTACCAGCAGCTTTTGTTAGGGGACAGCTCAAACAGTATGCTACAATCAACACTGAAGGGTTTGTTCAAATACAACTGTCTGGTTTTCAGGGTATCCTCTTGTCCTGTGATTTTTCAGAGGACAATGGACAATCTGTTGCAGGGGATTCCTCATGTAGCAGTTTACTTGAAAGACATTCTAATCACAGGGAAACCTGAGAAGGGACACTTCAGCAACTTGGGTCAATTGTTAAAGAGATTTTCAGAGGCTGGGTTGCACCTGAAGTGCAGCAAGTGAATCGTCCAGGCAGAGTGTGCAGAATATTTGGGTCACAAAATCACAGTGCAAGGTCCGTCCCATCTGGAAGACAAAGTCAGAGCTACCAAGGAAGCTCCAAATTCCAGAAATGTCTGAGCTCTGGTCATTTTTGGGCATGACAAATTACTACACAAGTTTCTGCCAGGCCTTTTAACAGTGTTGGCACCACTGTATTGAAACCAAAAGGAAGTGGGGACCAGCACAAAAGAAAGCTTTCAAGGATGTGAAAGCGCTGTTACAATCAGCTAATCTGCTGGTTCACTTTGATTAAGACAAATAACTTATTCTGTCATGCAATGCTTTGCCTCCGGTGTTAGGGCAGTACTCTCTCATCTGATGGAGGATGGGTCAGAAAAACCCATTGATATTGCATCAAGTATGCTGAAACAGCTGGGAAAGGATAGTCACAGTTAGACAAGGAAGGTCTAGTCATTATCTTTGCTTCGAAACAGTTTCATCAGTATCTTTATGGCCATTCATTCACCATATGTCCCCCAACCGCAAGCCATTGATGAGTCCTTTCAGAGAATATAAGTGCATTCGGCCTACCAGTAGAACATGTATAGGTCAGGGAAGGACAATATAAACACAGATATGTTGAATCATCTTCCCTTATCAGACATAACCACCAAGACATTTATTCCAAAGACAATTTTCTTGCTTGAAAGATCTTTACATTCTCCAAGGAATGCTAAACAGATTCAGTAGATGGTCCAGCACCCTGTGCTATCCCAGGTGAAGAGATTCCTTATGGAGGGATGGCCTACCACTTGTTTTAGGGGATGATGAATTGAGACCATATGCAAAGTGCAAAGATGAGCAGAGTGTGCAGGACACTTGTATACTTTGGGGGTCCAGAGTGGTTGTCCGACCCCCTGGTCATTCACAACTCTTGGATGAAGTTCATGCAGCTCACCCGAGTGCTTCCCGAATGAAACGTTTAGCCATTCATTTGGTGACCTAATATAGATCAGGATTTGGAGAACAAGGTGAAATCCTATTCTGCATCTCAACTCAAACAGAAGATGATGCAACCTGCACCACGACATCCATGGGAGGGGCCTGGGCTTCATGTGGACTTTGCAGAACCTTTTATGGGTCATATTTCCAGTCATCATCAATGCGCATTCAAATAGTTAAAAGTGCACATCATGAGCAACATCACAACTCCCATTACAATAGAGAAGCTATGCCAAGTTTTTGCAACTTGTGGTTTACCACATTTTCTTATTTCTGATAACGGCACATTTACAAGTGGTTTGTTCCAAGAGTTTATGCAAAGGAATGGAATACGCAATGTGCGTACCGTGTCTTTTCATTCAGCTTCAAATGGTTTAGCACAGCGAGCTGTTTAGACACTGAAGGAATGATCTGAGGAGTATGGCAGGTGATACTCTCATGGTTGTTCCAGTACAGTATTACACCACAAACAAAAGGACTCTCACCAACTGAATTACTAGGAAGCCAAAGTCTCACCTGGATCTCCAGACGTCAAAGCGAGTGGGAAGGAAACAGGAAAGTCAGGAGAGACATGACTCCCATGCTAAGGACTGACATTTCAACCCGAATGATTGTGACTACGTAAGGAATTTGGGAGGTAACCTTGGAGCTATTCTCAACTGAAGTGGTCCAGTATCTTTGGCAGAGGAACTGACCAATGGGAGAGTCGTTTGCAGGTACCAGATCACTTTTGTCTATTCCATAACTTGGAGACAGTAAAAGTTACAGATAACATGGGAGAAGTAAATGCTGCTGTGGACATTGAACAGGAAATGGTTCTGTTTAACAAGGATTTCCAGTGGACTCAACTCCAGGGACATTCATTCACAGATATTCAACCTACTCCTGTGCCCAAGTCCAGGTCCACTGAAACAAGCCTCACCAGTGTCTACTGAGTCACCAGTGGTACTGCGCAGGTCAGTGTCATTGCAAAGCTCCTGAAAGACCGATGTATAGTTAAGACACGAGTTTCACTATGTTTCTTTCCTTATGAAGAATTGAAATGAGGGAGGGAGGGGTGGTGGAGTGTAGTGTAGTGTTAAGAGTGTTATAGTAAGAATCTTCCCATTTGAATGTAGACACTGATTTGAGGGTATGGGCATGTGCGAGTATCATTGGTAGCACGGGTTTAGTCTTACCACAAGGGAACTGAGTAATTAGCTACCTCCAGTTCTGAGTCCATGCTGTACTGTATTTAAATATTTTTATAAGATTGAATATCACAATATATTCAACTATCCTTTTGTAGCCAAGTTACAACAGAGGGGAACTTGCAGATGATGGTATTCGCACGTGTCTGCTGCCCTTGTCCTTCTGGATGGTAGTGGTTGTAGGTTTGGAAGACGCTGTTTAAGGAGCCTTGGCAAGTTCCTGCAATGCATCTTGTAGATGGGACAAATTGCTGCCACTGTGCATCGGTGGTGGAGTCAGAGGTTTACAGCATGGAAACAGGCCCTTTAGCCCAACTTGTCCATGCTGCCCTTTTTTTTTAAAACCCCTAAACTAATCCCAATTGCCCACATTTGGCCCATATCCCTCTATATCCATCGTACCCATGTAACTATCTAAATGCTTTTTAAAAGACAAAATTGTACCCACCTCTACTACTACCACCTCTGGCAGCTTGTTCCAGACACTCACCATCCTCTGAAAAAATTGCCCCTCTGGACACTTTTGTATCTCTCCCCTCTCACCTTAAACCTATGCCCTCTAGTTTTAGACTCCCCTACCTTTGGGAAAAGATATTGACTATCTACCTTGTCTATGCCCCTCATTATTTTATAGACCTCTATAAGGTCACCCCTCAGCCTCCTACACTCGAGAAAAAAGTCCCAGTCTATCCAGCCTCTCCTTATAACTCAATCCATCAAGTCCCGGTAGCATCCTAGTAAATCTTTTCTGCATTCTTTCTAGTTTAATAATATCCTTTCTATAACAGGGTGACCAGAATGGCACACAGTATTCCAAGTGTGGCCTTACCAATGTCTTGTACAACTTCAACAAGATGTCCCAACTCCTGTAGTCAATGTTCTGACCGATGAAACCAAGCATGCCGAATGCCTTCTACACCACTCTGTCCACCTGTGACTCCACTTTCAAGGAGCTATGAACATGCACCCCCAGATCTCTGTTCTGTAACTCTCCCCAACGCCCCCCCATTAACTGAGTAAGTCCTGCCCTGGTTCAATCTACCAAAATGCAACGCCTCGCATTTATCTAAATTAAACTCCACCTGCCATTCGTCAGTGAGTGGATGTTTGTGTATGGGGTGCCAATCAGGTGGGCTGCTTTGTCCTGGATGGTGTCAAGCTTCTTGAGTGTTGGAGGTGCACACATCCAGCCAAGTGGAGAGTATTCCATCACACTCCTGAGTTACATCTTGTGGATGGTGAATAGGCTTTGGAAAGTCAGGTGGTGTTACTCGCCACAGAATTCCTATCCTCCTGACCATTTCTTGTAGCCACAACATTAACATGGCTAGTCCAGTTTAGTTTCTGGTCAATGGTAACTCCCACGATGTTGACAGTGGGGGATTCAGCGAGCATACCCACTTCTGGCAAAATCAGTCATTGATGATGCAGCTGAAGATAGTTGGGCCTGGGACACTACCCTGACGAATTCCTGCAGTGATGTCCTGGAACTGAGATGATTGGCCTCCAACAACCACAACTATCTTCCTTAATGTTAGGTACGACTCCAACCAGTAGAGTCTCTTCCCCCACCGCCTGCTCCCCCCCTGCCTCCATGTCAACTTTGACTCTTTTGCCAATGTCCTTAAATCTGTGTCCCCTGGTTTCTGACCTTGCCAACTAACAACAACTTCCCCTCATTTACTCAAAACCCTTCATGATTATTAACATCTCCATTAAATTTCCCTCTAATTTAGGGACCTAAATTTGGGATCCAGCTGGGAGCTAATCAGTGCTTTATAAATGTTTAGCATAACTGCCTTGCTTTGGTACTCAATTTGTCCATTTTTATAACCAATGATCCCCCAATGCCTTTTTAAACACACATTGGCGACAGTTATTAGACAAGTAATGTTGTTTGTGAGGAAGACCATAACATGACCAGATCTTTACTTATCCAAAGCACCTTCTGAAATGATCCAGTACCTAGGGTATACACGTTTTCAGATGAGAGATTTATTGTACTAATTAAGTAGCAGGCAAGGGCTAAAGCAGAGCACAAGTCCTTCAAGAAAATTGAAATCACAAAAACAAAATACAAAAAACCAGTATGACCTCTTACCTCAAAGGAGCTAGGCAAAGGGAAAGGTTTACTAAAGCTGTTTTCCTCTTCTTCCAAAATGCTGCATTCACTAGCATCACTGTGTATAGCTTCTTCATGACTCAGAGATCGTAAGGTGCACCACCTGTCTTCAAATTCTGTTGTGCTACTCTCACTTGTATCACTGCATACACTGTTCTCTCGACTCCTTGACTTCAGAATGGATTTACGAGGAATGTATTCTCCATTTACAACATCAACAAAAAGTCTACAACAAAAATATAGCAACTGAGCTACAATATAAAAATGGCATTACAAATTGAGAAAAATTAAGCTTTGAGAACTTGGCATTGAGAAATTTGGCATATGAGTACCTGTAAATATCTGCAGGAGTTTTGATATTTGGCAGCTCTGGAGTGGTGTTTCCATTGCCAGTGCTGTTTCTCCTTTTGCGTTTGGCTTCTTCCTTCTTTTCGCTGAATTTTAAGGTTGTGTTCTTGCCTGTGTTTATTCTGACCTAAAAATATACAAATTCAAAAACTTAGAAATCATAGTAAAAGATCTCACGACAAAACCAAATAACAGGGGGAGATTCCTCCAGCCCGCTGTGCTGCTTCTGTAGTGCAGCGGGCTGGGAGACTCAAGTGGAGGCCGTTTCGTGGGCTCCTTGCTGGGCACCACGGTCTCTGCTAGTCTCCCGCAGCCAGATTTCCAGCATCATCGGCTCAGCGCCAGAAACCAGTGCAGAGCTGCATTATTTATATGTTAATTTGAATCTATTTTAAATATTAGCAGGCCCGGGACTAAATTTACGAGCCCGCTAGCCTCTCCTCCCACCGCCAGGAGTGGTTCACTCCAGTGGGTTTACTATAGCTCCCCACTTGCAATGCCCCAGGGGCACCTTGGCACTGCCCACCTGGTAAGCTGCCAGCCTCTCCAGTGGGAATAGGGCCCACCCACTGATTTTTTGCAAGATTTACACTAGTGCACTCTGCAGTAAACAGTGTGGGGGAGATTCATTTTGAAAGTCCTGCTGGAAAAAAAGCAGGGATTTACTCCAATTTTTACGCGAATTCGACACTTACAATTTTTTTGGGGAGAATTGCTCCCAACGTCTCCACATGATTAATGTTTCTGTATTTCCATTTAACTTCCCAAATACTGATTCTATCTGCAAATATTATGGCGATAATTGTAAAGGTAATCTGTATATAATAGTTGTGTTTTAAAAATCCAATAAAAGTTACAACAATCCTCAAAGCATTAAATTTAAATAACTGCTATTTCATCTCAGGCCAAAACACACTTCTTACTGGCTTGACCAGTAAGAGTTTTAACAACACCAGGTTAAAGTCCAACAGGTTTGTAAGGACATACAGAGTATACTACAGAGTAATGACTCTATAGTAAAGACAATAAACACATGTGGACTATGTCATATTACTTTCAAGGCTTCTGCTCCCCCTTCCCTGGTCTAAAAGTTAAAATCACAGCAATAAATCACTGGACAGAAAGGAAGTAAAAATCTACAAATTATATGGAAGGTGGGTTAGCACTAGCACTGGCTAAATTAGCACAATTTGAACTTAAGATTGTGTACATACTTTTATAAAAAAAGAGCAAGGAAACAACACAGGATCCGGGTCTGAAGTTTTCAACTTTTAGCCAAAAGACCAGTGTTTTTGCATCTTTGGAGAAGGAACTGTCATAAAATCAAAACTAAAACAAACATATTCAAGAAAGAATTAAACGGCACGGTACCACAGTGGTTAGCACTGCTGCTTCACAGCTCCAGGGATCTGGGTTCGAATCCCGGCTCGGGTCACTGTCTGTGTGGAGTTTGCACATTCTCCTCGTGTCTGCGTGGGTTTCCTCCAGGTGCTCCGGTTTCCTCCCACAGTCCAAAGATGTGCGGGTTAGGTGGATTGGCTATGCTAAAATTGCCCCTTAGTGCCCTGAGATGTATAGGTTAGAGGGATTAGTGGGTAAAATATGTAGGGATATGGGGGTAGGGCCTGGGTAGGATTGTGGTCGGTGCAGACTCGATGGGCCGAATGGCCTCTTTCTGTGCTGTAGGGTTTCTATGATTCTATGAGGGAGGCACATTTAAGTTTTTCAGGCCATTGAAAACTGCTGGCTCAAGTTGGCCTGCCCATGAACTATGTGGAAATCTGTAACTGCAGCTCCATAGCTTAGAAAATTCCCAGATATTCCTGGGGAAGCATCAAAAGTAGTGAAGACCGATCAACTCAGGACTCTGTCCCTTATTTGAAAGGCTAAAAAATTATGAATACTAACCCTTTTTGGTTCCACTGTGTGTAAGAAGTGTATGGTTGGAACATTGTCATCATCTCCAGTAACTTCCTCTTCACCATAGTCATGACTATGCTTATGTTCCAAGCCATTAACATGGGTACTCAATGCAATCAACTCTGATGCCTCTTTATGCTCATTGTTTGCATGTTCAGCTGCGTCACAGACATGGTTCGCATGTTCAGCTGCGTCACAAACATGGTTCGCATGTTCAGCTGCGTCACAAACATGGTTCGCATGTTCAGCTGCGTCACAAACATGGTTCGCATGTTCAGCTGCGTCACAAACATGGTTCGCATGTTCAGCTGCGTCACAAACATGGTTCGCATGTTCAGCTGCGTCACAAACATGGTTCGCATGTTCAGCTGCGTCACAAACATGGTTCGCATGTTCAGCTGCGTCACAAACATGGTTCGCGTGTTCAGCTGCGTCACAAACATGGTTCGCGTGTTCAGCTGCGTCACAAACATGGTTCGCGTGTTCAGCTGCGTCACAGACATGGTTCGCGTGTTCAGCTGCGTCACAGACATGGTTCGCGTGTTCAGCTGCGTCACAGACATGGTTCGCATGTTCAGCTGCGTCACAGACATGGTTCGCATGTTCAGCTGCGTCACAGACATGGTTCGCATGTTCAGCTGCGTCACAGACATGGTTCGCATGTTCAGCTGCGTCACGAACATAGTTCACATGTTCAGCTGCGTCACAGACATGGTTCACATGTTCAGCTGCGTCACAGATATGGTTCACATGTTCAGCTGCGTCACAGACATGGTTCACATGTTCAGCTGCGTCACGGACATGGTTCGCATGTTCAGCTGCGTCACGGACATGGTTCGCATGTTCAGCTGCGTCACGGACATGGTTCGCATGTTCAGCTTCTTCATGGTCATGGTTCTCATGTTCAGCAAGAAGATTCTTCCAATCAGGCGCCTCATCTATGTTGGGCTTTACGTTTTTTTCTTTGTCTTCTTCAGAGGAGCTACTTTCTTCACTATTTCCATCAACTGTGTAAGACAATCTGAAATAAATAATCACAGATTTCAAGAGGGGGTTCTTCTATAGAGTTAATTTATTCAAAACTTTTGCCACAGTATTGTAATAGACAGTATAGTTGACAGTACTCTAGTTACTTACTATGTACAAAAATAATCTCAAATCAACTAGAGGAACATGTGCCTGGAGTGAGAATACAAAGACTGAAGAAAAAGTACTTTTTAAAAATTCATTCATGGGGCATGGGTGTCACTGGCTGGCCAGCTTTTATTGCCCATCCCGAGTTGCCGTTGAGACAGTGGTGGTGAGCTACCTCCTTGAATCATTGCAGTCCACATGCTGTGGGCTAGCCCACAATACTGTTAGGGAGGGAATTCCAGGATTTTGACCTAGCGACTGCGAAGAAACAGCAATATATTTCCAAGTCAGGATGGTGAATGGCTTGGTGGGGAACTTGCAGGTTATGGTGTTCCCATGTATCTGCTGCCCTTGTCCTTCTAGATGGAAATGGTCATGGCTATAGATAGGCCTAGAGGTGGGGATGTGATCGGCGCAACTTGTGGGCCGAAGGGCCTGTTTGTGCTGTGGCTTTCTATGTTCTATGTAAGGAAGGTGCTGTCTAAGGATCTTTGGTGAATGGCTGCAATGCATCTTGTAGATAGTACACATTGCTGCTACTGAACGTCAGTGGTGGAGGGAGTGGATGTGGTGCCAATCAAGCGGGCCGCTTTGTCCTGAATGGTGTCAAGCTTCTTGAATGTTGTTGGAGCTGCAGCTATCCAGCAAAGTAGGGAATATTCCATCACACTCCTGACTTGTGCCTTGTAGGTGTTGAAGTCAGGGGGAGTCAGGAGATGAGTTACTGCAAGCATTTGCAATTGCACCAATACTGTCAAAAATACTATAAATTCAATACTGACACATTAGTCTTCAAGCCCTAAGAAATTGGGCAGTGTTACATTAAATATTTGCACTTTATAACTGTGATTAGATCAATGAGTCATTTTAAAGCAGGGAGTGGTCAGAAAATAATTATCTCATACTTAAATCACTCAACTTTGCATAAGCTAAGACTCCCTTGAATCTAATGATGCGTTTCTTCCACATTTTACATCAACTTTGGAAACTTTGCTGATCCATATATTTATAAAATTGTGTTAACATTACAACTTTGTACCCTGGAAGTCTTATTGTAATGAAAAATCATTGTCCAATGAAGCGTGTGAAAACCATCGAGACTTAAACTCTTGTGTTCAACTAATGGCATTTTTCTGGACAAAGTCAAGAGATAAGAGGATAAGGTAGCAGAGTGGAATCAAGGTATCACATGAATGATGGTCTTACTGAAGCGCAGCAGATTCGAGGAGCTGCATAACTTATTCCTCATCCTACATCTTATGTTTTAGCATTTCAAGACCTTCAGCAGTTTCCGTGAAATAATTCTCTGTAATGTGATTTGGATTTATTATATCCTATACAATGTAGTATCTTGTTAATTTCGGTCCAGAACTTGATGAGAATTGTATGATAACCTTAGCTACGTTTACTATACGACTTTTCACAATTGCATTCAACTTTTACAAAATGCATATTGCTTCAAAACCAAAATAAAATAAACAAAATTACCTTATCTAATGACTGACCACTTAATATTGCTGCATTTTTCACTATTGCTCAAAAGGAACTAATACTTGCATTTGACCAATTAAACACCAGAGCAACTGAACAAAAAAAAAATCGTAATTCTTAATCATGGTTTCCCACCACTGTGGTTGACAGGGCTGAATTGTGCCCGAACCATCTCCCACACCACTGTTCTCACCGCTCTCCCCTCCCAGAACCAGGAAAGGGTCCTGAGTGACCGCTTTGCAGAACACCTTTGGTCCGTCTGCAAACAGGACTCAGGCCTTCCAATTGCTTCCCATTTCAGCACACCATCCTGCTCTCATCTCCACATGCCCATCCTTGGCCTGTTGCAACATTTCAGTGAAGCCCAACACAAACTGGAGGAACACCACCTCATTTTCCAATCAAGCACGTTACAGCTTTCCAGACTGAACATCGAGTTCAACAACTTTAGAGCATGAACTCTCTCCTCAACCTTCACCCTATTTCAATTCATCTTATTTATAGATTAAAAATAAGATTTTAATTTTCCATTGCTTCATTTTTCCACCTTTTAAAATTCTCACTTTCCATCTTTCCCCCCGACGAATCTCCGCTCCCCCCTCGATTAGGGCCATTTGTTACACGTCTTTGCTCTGCCATTTACACATACTGATCTCTTAATGGGCCTTCTTAGCCATGATCACCACAATTTATGCTTCCTTTGTCTTTTTGTCTATGACATCTTTGTCAAACCAACCCTGCCCCCCCAACAATATAAATACCACCCTATTTTCTATTGACTTCAGAGTCATCCAGACTTGAAACGTTAGTTCTATTCTCCAAGTAAAACTAATTTTACAAACCAGACGAAATCTGGGTACAGTAAACAGATGGAATATATGTTCCTCATATAAAAATGAAAAGCTGGTTTGTCTCATAATTGACTAATTCCTATCTATTAATTTAAATTTATGGCCATGCCAATTTTAGAATTAACAATTGAAGGCTGTCATTTCATCTACACATTTCAACAGCTTCATAAACCAAAAACAAGCTTCATAAAACATCAAAAATCAAAGGGTCTGTAAAATGAAATTTGACCAATTTTAAAGCTGTGAATTTCTCCATTTTCTTTTATGTAACGTGCAACCAAGTTTTGTTTTAAAAAAAATTTCTACACTGCTCTAAGCTAGCCAGCTGGGAAACAAAATTGGTAGAGGATTACAATTTTTTCTGGCCATATACATGCTCTTATGTATAATATCATATCAATGCACCAGTTTTCAACATCAATTTTATTTCTAATCTAGAAGGATATTCACTTGCAGTATTCATGTGGATAATGGGGTGTTAGACATCACAGTGGCAGGATGTGGGTTGGTAATTGAGACCCTCCATTCACACAGCCATCATTCAGCAAGATCAAGGAAATACTGACTATAAGATTGGCAGTTCCCCTGACTACAGGAAAGGGAACTTGATTCTAGGTTTTTCTCATGTACCTTCACATGGCTGGTTTCAAAGTGCTAGCCTGGCTGCAGGTGACACATTGCAGGTAAAGATATTTTTGGGTGAAGTAGTAATAGATGAAATTTTGCTGACAGTAATTTCAATTAGTAATATTGCATATTTTATCTCCTTTGAGGAGTTTAACTAAGCTATCACAGGCTAAATATTAGTCAATTGACACTATACTAGGCCTCAATTGCTTTGGAATGAACGGAAAGATAGTTGAATTACGCAAGGATTTTACACATTATTTAACTGCTGTGAACATTTGTCAACTATTCCTTATTTCAGAACATTTGTCTAAGAATTCCATGCTACAAAATATGAAGAAATACTGCAATTGTATATACTAGATGTAGCAAGATTTCAAGCTAATTTTTGTGCCTCTTTTATTGCAAGAGGTGTCGAAAACGAATTTGGGAGTTCGATATGCAGACACGCAAATGTATCACAACTAGACCTTTTGGAATGTGGTCTCAATTACAGTTAAATGGCACAAGTGAAAATGATCAAGGGCGGCTAGCACTGCTGTCTCAGCTCCAGGGACCTGGGTTCAATTCTGACCTTGGGTGACTGTGACATTTGCACATTCTCCCCATGTCTGCATTGAGTTTCCTCCCACAGACCAAAGATGGGCAGTTTAAGTAGATTGGTCGTGCTAAATTGCCCCCTAGTGTCCCAACACGTGTAGGTTAGATGGATTAGCCATGGTAAATGTGTGAGATTATACAAGATAGAGCAGGGGAAAGTGCCTGGGTAAGATAGTCTGTCAGAATCGGTGCAGATTCAATGGGCCGACTGGCCTCATCTGGACTGTAGGGATTCTATGATTCTATTTTTTTTCTCTCCATAGAGATGCTGCCAGTCCTGCTGAGATTTTCCAGCATTTTCTCTTTGGGTTTCAGATTCCAGCATCCGCAGTAATTTACTTTAATTCTATGATTTTAAGTTTCTTGATATGACAGCAGTGGCAAATCCATGCCTCAAATCCATTAGAATGCTGGGGACAACAAACCTTTGTGGGCAACTAATT
Source organism: Mustelus asterias (assembly GCF_964213995.1). Lineage (NCBI taxonomy): Eukaryota > Metazoa > Chordata > Chondrichthyes > Carcharhiniformes > Triakidae > Mustelus > Mustelus asterias. The sequence goes on from NC_135804.1 coordinate 33,643,894, forward strand.
TGTTTGCACCAGAGTTCCTGCAATGCCACAGTAACAACTTGTATTATATTGCATCTTTAATGCAATACAAAATATCAAGGCACTTCACAACAGCCTTGTAAATGAACCGCTTATGGCCCTAGTTAGGTTTTAAGGAGCAGCTTAAAAGAAAGGAAGGCAGAGAGATGGAGAAGTTTAGCTTAGATTCTAGCCAGTTGAAGACACAACCATTGGTGGCGCAACTAAAATCAGGGGTTGCTCAAGCCAGAATTGAGTGCAAATATTTCAAAGCTGTGGGGTTGGAGATTACAGGTATAGGGAGATGGGAGGCTATGGTGGGATTTGTAAACAACAATGAGAATTTTTAAACTCCAGTCACTGTTTGATTGGGAGCCAATGAAGATCAACGAGCAGAGGGGTGAATGGGACTTTTTGAGAATGACAGTACAGGCAGCAGAGTTTTGAATAGCTCCAAGTTAACAGAGGGTAGAATGTAGGAAGCCATCCAAAAGTTCACTGGAAGAGGCATGGGTGGTTGCAGCAGATGATTGGGGCAGTGGGAGGGTGATGTTACATTGGTGGAAATAGACAGTTTTAATAATGGTGGTGGTGGAAATAATCAGTCTTGGTGATAGTATAGGTATATAGTCAGAAGCTCATTTCATGATCAACTATGACACCAAGGTTGCTCCTGGTCTAGTTCAACTTCAGTTGAAGGAGTTTGGAGTGAGGACCAAAAATAATGCCGTCAATCTTCCCCATATTTAATTGGAGTAAATTTATGTTCATTCAGTACTGAATGTTGGGCCAGGCATCTAATCTAGAGACAGAGTTGAAGTTGAACAAGGTGATGGTGAGCTCGAGCTGGATGTTGTACACTTCAGTTCACATTTGAAAACAAATGCTGTGGTTTCAGATGAAGTTGTGGGGTGAGGAGTGTGGAGATGAGAAATAGGAAGGAGACCACAGATAGATCTTTGGGGGCACATCAGAAGGAATGGTGCAGGAGCAAGTAGTAAAGCCACTGCATGTGATACACTGGTTACATTGAGGTAAGAATGGAATCATGCAAGCTCAACAACAGTGGAGAGGCATGGAGGAGAATGCTGTGAACAACTATTGAAAAGAATGAGGAAGGATAGATTACTTTGAACATCATCGTATAGGATTTAATTAATGACTTTAACAAAAGCCATTTGGTACTTGCAGGGGTAGAAACTTGATGGGATGAATTCAAACTTGAAGTTGCCAGAAAGATGGGTATATATTTGAGACATGACAGGACCATTAGAAAGGCAGGCTGATGGAGTTTGCAAAGAAGCTGGAGTCAAGGGTTGTTTTTTGTGAAGGTATAATGATGATTTAATGTTCAAGTTAAAAGTTAAAGTTAATTCATTAGCCACAAGTAAGGCTTACATTAACACTGCAATGAAGTTACTGTGAAATCCCCTAGTCACCACACTCTGGCGCCTGTTCAGGTCAATGCATTTAATGCACAGGAAGAGAAAATCTGTCAGGAGTTGCTCCTCCAATCAAAGATTCTGCCTACCTAAAGTCGCTGCTCCAGCTCCTCCAAAGACACGGGCGGCACGTGGGCACAGTGGTTAGCACTGCTGCCTCACAGGTCCAGGGACCTAGGTTCGATTCTCGGCTTGGGTCACTGCCTGTGTGGAGTCTGAACGTTCTCCCCGTGTCTGCGTGGGTTTCCTCCCACAGTCCAAAGATAAGCAGGGTTAGGTGGATTGACTGTGCTAAAATGCACCTTAGTGTCTCAGGATGTGTAGGTGAGAGGGATTAGTGGAGTAAATGTGTGGGATTGGCAGGGATGGGGCCTGGGTGGAATTGTTGTCAGTGCAGACTCGTGGGACCGAATGGCCTCCTTCTGCACTGTAAGGTTTCTATGGTTTCACATCTTGTGGCTGTGACATTTGCATATCCATGGCATCACCCCTTATCCAAAGAGGATTGTTGCCATGCCTTGAAATTTGCAACAATAGGAAAGATCGGATAGACTAGGGTTGTTTTCCTTAGGAGGCCGAGTGATCCAATCGAGCTGTCCAAAATTATGAGCGGCCTAGATGAGACCGACAGGAAAGGCCTGTTTCCTCTAGCTGAGAGGTCAATTACCGGGAACATAGATTTGTGGAGTTTGGTAGAAGAATTAGAGGGGATGAGGAAAATTTTCTTTACCCAGGAGGGTGGTGGGCATCTGGGATTCACCGGTCCAATTGTGGTGCATTTTCAAGCATATTTTCAACATTTTCCTTTGTATCCTAGGCTTTATAAATGTTGGACGAAAAATTAGCTTCATATTGAAGCATAATTGTTAACAGCTACATAAATAAATGCAAAACGGTACTTGACCTGAAAATATTAGGAACACTCCCATAATACTATGCAGTAAACTTACACTATCAGTAACAGAGAACATATTAGACATTTCATGCAATAAACATGTCTGACAATGAGGTAATGGCACAGACAATCCACTAATAAAAAGGATAAAGTTTGGGAGTTAATGTACACTGGTTCACTATTTCATGAAATAAAAAGGTGGCATCCACAGTCTTTGTCCCTGTATAGCAGACACTATGAAGTTGAGCTACAGGTCACAATAGAATGATTTAACCTGCCATTCCAGGAGATCAGCAGCATTAACGGGACAGTATGAAATATTCAATAATGAAAACTGTGCTAATTATATGTGACAAAGAAATGACCATGACATTAATGCCCTCGTTTTAAGAAAAATCCAACTGCTTTAAAATGCGAGTCACCAAGCTCTGAGCAAATTACCTATCAATTTCATCCTGCATCTCCTCTTGTTGTTCCAGCTCATCCAACCTGGCCCACAATTCCTCTTCAGTTAGGATACTTGACCTGTGGTCACCAGCACCGTCACCATCCTCCAATTCTGCCACAAAAACCTCTTTGGGTTTTGAATTTTCTTTTGGCTTATGAGCTTGCCTGTGTTTCCCTGTAATTTTAAGGTTTTTTTAGAATACATTTACCAAAATTAGAGTCAAGCATCGACTTAAAAACACTAAATGCTTCTTCACTGCAATGCACTTCAAGCATCATAAAGGCTTCAGTGTTTTAAGGCTTGCACATAGACTTTGAAATCACAAAGTAACAACAAACATACAGGAATGAAAGGTCAGCCATTTTTAAAGTCAGTTCCATTTCAAAATAGCTTAAAGAGATGGTTATAATCAATGCATCAACAGACAAAAATAGATTGTTGAGCTATCCAAATACACAGGAAACTATTCCAATGATAATTCAGTGTGCAAAATTTTTATGCAGCACTGTACACATTAAAAATTAAAGGATGCCAGCTGTAATTTAATTTTAACCAGATATCCTTAATTGGAAGGTTGCTCTTCCCTCAATTCAGAAATCTGATACTTTCATTGTTTTCAAATAGGAAATTTATAAAGTAGAAAGCCATTATTGAAAGTTTTTGTGATACAAGAACTTAAGTATATAAACTTTGGGAAAAAAGTGTTAAAAAGCTAAAATCTCAAGAAAGAAAAGATGTTGCAGAGACAGTTTAAAAAACTAATTTAACTTTGTGAATTTGTCAATTGGTGCTTCAGATGCACTTCCTCTAATTGGTAGTGACACCATAAGAGTTGTCGCTCCAATACATTTTTAGATAACATTTGAGTTTTCGGGGTAGGGGTGATTAAGATTAGGAAAATCAAATTTGGCATTGCACCAATTAAAAAAACCTTCAACAGTTCATGTTGTCCAAGCATATGATTGTGACCATCGTCTAGTACAAAGTACAAAAATGAGGATAAAAGGCTTCTCCCTCGCCTCAAGAACATTTGGAGTCCTAGTTATTTATGAGCTTTAGTTTAGCATGAGAAAAGCCAGAAATAGTTAAGTACCTTCAGACTTTAAATCTTTAATTTCTAGGTCTTCATTCTGAAATTCCTCGTGTATTTCTACAATACTTTCCTTTCCCTAATTAGAAAAGAATGCAGTATGTAGTAAAAGTTTAATTTGATTGTGTTCATTTTAACTCTAAATATTTTAAAATAAATTATATTAAAGATTAATTGTAGCCCATTTATACATTCCCCTTCAGTGGTTCTAGCCACGACATGCTAGCAGCAACACAGTCACGACTGCGTCTCTCCACATATAGCAGCAATTTTATGTCGCAACCTTCCACCTCATGAGACAATGATTTGTTGCGTCTTGGTGGGCAACTCTGTAAACATTGCTTGATGGGGCACAGGAGCCCCATTCTGGTAAGGCAGCCCCCTCAAAAGGAAGAAAGTAGGCTGAGAAGGTGCACAATTTGCTGACCTGTTTATTCTGGACCCTCCTCTTGGCCAGCTAAGCTTATTGTCTCTACTCAAACTGCCTCAGTCAGCCTCCTGAGGCCACGGCCATCAATGGCTGGCGCCGAGTGTCAAGATCCACCATCTTCATGTCTCATTTTGCAGGCTTCCTTGCAGTGGAGGTATAGATATTCAGGAGGTCATGATCCAGTGACTAATTCAACAAACAGGCAGTCATGGGGTATACAGCTTTCCTTTCGATGAACATGGCTGAGCCAGCATTAACTTAGTTGGTTTAACGTGTGTGCAGATTGAACTAGCATGCTCCAGGACGTCAGAGTGCATAACCTTGCCAAGAGATGCCGAGGATATGTTTGAGACAGTGAAATTGGAAACTATTCAGCCTTTTCATGTCTTGCACATGTCTCCAATGTAGTGGAGTCAAAATTGCTTTTCCACACACTCTTCCTCAGCTTAGACGTAACAGCTGCAGCTTTTATGATGTGCTTGTTTATTTCAATATCAAGTGACAGATTGATAATCATGGAGCCTAGATTGGTGAAGCTATGAACAGCCTGAGGGTCAGTGTCAATGCTGATAGATGGTGGGATGGCAACACTAGTCCTTTGCCTTCCCAATGCGAATAAACAAATCAAACTTTTACAGGCACAAGAAAGTCTGCCAATTTGCATAGAGAACAACGCTGGGGAGGACCTGGTGGACTTTGATCTTGAAGCAAGGTGGAACAGTTTTTTGTCAGTTCTGGTGTCGAAGCAGACACTCCTCTCTAGATGACAAGAAGATACGAGAGCAGCAAAGAAAAGAATAGGCAAAAAAAAAGTGCACCAACACAGAACCATTTGACCCCACTGCAGGGCTGAAAGGGTTCTAATGTTGCCCCTTCATGACTGAACTTAGCAATGTCATGCAGCGAGGTGGTCAAATTGAGCAGCTTTGGAGGACAGACAATTTTCACAAGCAGCCTCTGTTCACATGGTTAAATGCTTGAGATCTAAGGCGGCAATATATACCAGCCTCCTTTGTTCACGACATTTCTGTTGCAGCTGCCAGACCAAGATTGCATCAATTGTAGGTCTTTCAGTTCTGAAACCACACTGGGATTTGGGATAGATGCGTTAAGCCAAAATCTGCAGCCTGACAAGGGCAACACAGGCAAATAACGTTCAGAGAGATGCCTCAATAGTTGCTGCAATCACTGTGGTTGCTGTTGTTCTTGCACAGGGTCAGGATCTTTGCATTATGCATTTCCTGTGGCACTGCCCTCTTCCACCAGAGAAAGGTGTGGGGCAAGGGAGTCAGTAACTTTGCTAAGCTCCTCTACTGTAGGCTTGATATCCAGCTTTGCCATTACAGGCAGGCTCTCTATGGTGTCTAGAGTTTCCTCAGTGACTGTGCTCTTCCTACAGTACAACTCAAGATAATGTTCCACCCAGCTCTGCAACTGTTTATTGCAATTGTTGATGACTTCTACAATTTGGTTTTCAGTTAAACCATTTTCTTTGCTAACTGAACTTTTGCTTTTTGATTCCTTCATAAATGCTGCTAACATCCCTTGTGTCGAAAGGACATCTGGATATTCTGGCCTTGTTGTAACCAATTGTCATTCATGCACCACATACCAGTCTGTTGGGAATTACTTCAAGCAGCTTAGTACATTTGAGATTACTCATTCGGATTTCTCTTGTAATTAATGAGAGCAGGCCGCAAGTTCAATCACAGTGATGTTAGCCACGCATATTTTCATTCTTGCTTCCCATATTTTGAGTGCAATATTGTAGACGGTGTGTCAAAGTATGTTCCATTTTGCTTCTAGATCCTGTGTGGGAATGCAGTAGTGTCTATTCAATTAAATCGCAGGACTGTGTTCAGTGTCATTTCTAGTAATGATCAGATCTAGCTGATGCCAATGCCCTGATCTCGGATATCTCCAAGAGGCCAAGATGTTGGTCTCACACACTTTTCAAGCCATGTCGTCAGAGGCAGGAGGGCCATGCCTTATGGTTAGTGCCCCCACTTGCATTGGAATCTCCCAGATAAAGATGTTCCGACTAAGCAAATCTGCTGATAGTGTCGTGCTCCTAACTGAACTGATATTTCTCTCTAGTGGAGATACACTGTTGGAGCATAGATACAAGATTAAGTGTCCCTGTTTGAGCTGGGGCTGATGGAGGGAACACATTCTGAACAATTTGCAGGTTTGGGAGTGAGCAGATGCTATCCAGAGTAGACATTTCCTTACAGTACAGCCAATACCTTGCTTATGGATTTCCTCTGAATTCTTCTCCTTCCAGATGAACACGCAACGTTTTCCTTTGTAATTTGCTCTCGACAAATTTGGTCTCTTGCGGGAAAGCTACGTCGATGTTCAGCTTACCGAGTTCTATGTTGATTATAGCTGCCTTGTGCACATTATCGATCAGCTGCCAACCGTGTGCCTATGATCCTGGCATTCCACCTTGCCAATTGAAGAGCTGCCATCTCCATTTTTTTGTTTATCTGATGTGATGGATTCTGCCCACTTGAGTAGGGATTCTAAACTCCAAGCACTTACCAAAGCAGGTGGACTGTGGTGGGTCAGCACCTTACTAGACAGAGGTTGCCCGACTCAAGGTGGGCCCTCCCACTGTTGGTGACAGCCTGTAGCACATGTTCTCTATGTGAACTGAGTTGGGCTTGTCTTGCATGTTGCGTTAGAACTCAGCAAGTGTGAAGCTGGAGCGTCCTCCCAGGATCTCCCTTCCAGCCTCCCTGGGTGAGGCCAGAGGGATGCAACTGGTTTAGTTGTAAGAGTTGCCAGATGACATATTTAAACACCAGTCTGTGTTTGAGATGCACTCCAGATTGGTCAATATATACTCCCTTAGCCTTCAACTCCTCAGGGAGCCAAAAATCCTCAGTTCCTCTGAAGCTTTAACCCAGATCCATGAAGGACCCAGTTTCCATTTGTCTCCACGAAGAGGCTCAGCTGAGGAATCATAGAACCATAGAATCCCTACACTGCAGAGGCCATTCAGCCCGTCGAGTCTGCTCCAACTTTCTAAAACAGCATCCCACCCAGAGGAAACCAAAGCACCCAGAGGAAATCCACACAGACATGGTGCGAATCTACAAACTCCACAGAGTCACCCAAGGCTGGAATTGAGCCGGGATCCCTGGCGCTGCGAGGCAGCAGTGCTAACCACTGCACCGCTCATAATTGGACTTGCCAATGGAGCAGCTTGTGTGCTGACAGGGAGAGACTTACACATTTGGTTCTCACTGCTACTAGCCAACTATATACATCAAAATGAGAATTAGTATCAATAGCAGAATAAACAGTTCATAAACTCATTTTACAAGCAAATGTGACTCAAATCTAAAATGAGGTACAGCAGTTATGCGGTATATAGAAAACATTGGCAGTACAGGTGCAAGCAAGTTGTATGCTTTTCTACAAGAACAACTTAATAATGTTGTGGACATCAGTGCACAGTTCTATCAAGAACAATATTTTCAACTATGAATCATCAGAGATTGCCAAAAGCAAAAAAGATTGCGTTTTTCTCATTTGTATCCATAGGATGAAGGCACAAGTTAATTACATTTTAGCATTCAGCAACACTTGCCCTGGAATAGGCATACTTAGGATTGTGACAGTAAGTTACAAGTGGTTACATAAATCACCTTAGTGGTCGAACTATTTCTGGAAATTGTTATATTTTTCAAAGCCTGAGCTCAGTGAAAATCTTGGATGACATGTTTGTGAAAAACACACGTTTAGATGCCGAGTTCTGAACCAAAGCCACACAAGGAAAAAAAAATGAAAGCCTTCTCCAAACATGTGTATAAGGAAAGTTTCACAACACATACTTCGTACAGTTCCTGGTGTAAAATACAGGAGGGGAAAATGCTATTTAAATATATGGTGCATGATTGCAACTTTAAAATCTACACAACTACAATGTATCAGCAGAAATGTAATATTTCTAATATTAGAATGGACAATATGCGTCTACAGTGTTCCAAGTGAATTTATCCGAAATTATAATCCCTTGTTTATTCCTGAAATGTTTTCCCACAAAGGACTTGGTAGAATATTTTTTAAAAATTGAGTCACAAGGTCAGTACACCCATCTTGCTAACCTCAATTTAGACAAGCAATTTCAGACCTCAACCTTAAATCTCAACCCCATACTCCTTTTTTGATTCAGGATCTATTAATTTTTTTTCAATATTCACATTCATCATGAAACTTCAAATTAGTTTCCTTTTTGGATTTGAGAGCTAATCATTACACATCATTATTGCTATGTTAGATGATGATTAATATTGTACTGAATATACTTTACCAGTTTAGGTGTACATGCACAGGTTCTCTCAGGCCAGGCCATCGGAGATTAATACATGAACACACTCAGTAACCTTGCTCTAAAACACCCACTGTAATTTACTTTCATTTTTCAGAGCTGGCCACAACACTATTTATAACATCTTACAATGCAGTATATATTGTAGACAGGATCAACAATATATTTGTGGTTAACTGGACTAACAAAAAAAAAGGCAAAAACATTGCATACCAGTTTCTCCATTTCAATGAACTCAACCTTGGATTCAAAACTGTTCATAACTTTGTGAAGATCATCCAGTGCCTTCTGTACATCTGAAAAGAAAGATGAATATGTTTTATTTAGTGATGAAAACAACCTATTGCAGTTTACAGAGTAGTTCATGAAAAAGATTAAAGAAATGCTGCTGAGACTTCAAGGTCAGCATGTTACAAAGTCAGTCGCTCCAAGGGTTGTCGGTACACCACTTGCCAATTACACAAAATTGTACAGAATGTACACAGGAAACAGGTCACTTGGCCCAACTGGTTCACTCCAGTCTTCAAGCTTCACACGAGCCTCCTCCCACCTCAGCTTAATCTTGATCTTTTATTTATTTCCCTCTTTTATTCATCTAGCTTCAATTTAAATGCATTTAAGTGATTTACGTCCAGGTTGTATTAGCAGGGACCACATTCTAATTACTGACTGAAAAAAAGCAGTTATCCGGATTTCTTTATTGGATTTAATGACTGTTAACAGTTATTCCTCCTTGTTTGGTCTCCCTCACAAATGGAAACATATAAATCCACCATTCCCTACCAAACCCCTTTTTAGAATTCTAAAAATCGCCATCAGATCACCCGAGTCCCAGCCTGTTCTATCTTTCCTGATAAGTATAACACCTCATATTTCTGCCTGTTGCTTCCATAAATCAATTATTTATGCTGATCATTTCAGGAACATTTTCTGAACAATGTAGGTTATTGAAAACCTCAAAGTAATTTGATGTTTATGTTTGAAAAGGATAAATTTTCACCTTTACCTCGGTTATATCAGCCTTGTGGATTTTTTGCACATTTTCTTTATAACATGGAGAATTGATCACAGCACTCTGTGCAATCTAAACAAGGTTCTATTCAAGTTCAACATAACTTCACTACTTTTCTATTTTATCCCTCTAAAGATTGTTTTAAAATAGCCTCATTTCATTGCTTACCAAATTCTAAGTCAGAGTACAGCATTTTCAACAACAGGAATATCTTCAGTGGTCTATCTTTTGAGGAATAAATCTGTTATTACTATCATTTTAATAGGGCATGGTGAGTAACAAGAACGAGTGGGCCAGTCTCTCAAGTCTCTTCTAATAGGCAATTAGATCTTGGCTGATATGTTTCTCAACTCAATTTACCCACCTTTCTTCCATGTCCCTTGAAACTCTTGACTAACAAAAATCTATCGATCTAAGTTTCAAATGACCAATATCTGCTGCCTTTTTTGAGAACAAGTTCGAGTTCCATTACCCTTTGTGAAAAAGTGCTTCCTGATTTAATTCCTACATGGCACACTAATATTTAAATTAGAGCCTCTTGTTCAGAATTCCAATAGATAGAAGAGTTTCAGTATCCAATCAAATCCCTTGATTTTAAATACCTCAATTAGATTACACAACCTTCTAAACACAAGCCAAGTTGATGCAATGCGTCCTCAATTTAACCATTTAAGTTCCTCATTCTGGTGAATCTGTGCGAGATTCTTGTTAAGTCCAATATCTCTTCCTTTTTTTTGTCTCAAGGTACAATCAGTACTGCTCAACTTTGAATTCCAATTCCAAATCCCCCTCCACCCACGAGAAAGGCCACATCCAACTAGTCATTTGATTTTTTTTTGCTGATGTGCATTTGCTTCCATTAAAAATCAGTTCCATGTCAACATCAAGCCAGCACTGCTCATTCGTAGTTGCCTTTGAGAGGTTGTGGTGATCTTTCTTAATGAAGCATTGTGGTCCATGTGGTGGAGGATCAGCCAAAGCAACAATGAAGAAATAATCAATAATATGCCCGTCAAGAATCATGTATGAGACAAGAAGCCATGTTGAGCTACTGCAGTGCATCTTGTAGATAATAAATGCTGCAATCCAGTGTGCAGATGGTAGATATTTAAGGTAGTGGATGGATACCAATGCGGTCAAGATTCTTCAATATTGTTGCAGTTGTACTAATTCAGCTACACAGAGAACATCCTACAGCACTCCTGACTCGCGCCTTGTATATGGTGAGATGAGTTTGTGGAGTCAGGTCATGACCACTTGCTTCAGAATACCCATCTTCTGATGTCATGGCATTTATGTGGTTAGTCCAGTTGAGCTTTGAGAGATTCAGCAATAATAATGACATTGAATGTCATGTGGAGGTGCTTAGATTCTCTCGGTATGAAATGTCATTACCTGACATTTGTGTGGTATGATCATGACTCATGACTGAAGTGAATTGAGTACATGAATACCTAAAGTTATCAACTGCTTTCCACAATCTACAGCCAGTCAAGTTATATTAAAAGTCTAAGCTTAAGCTATGTCCACTACTCTGCAGTGAGGGTCTGCTTCAGAAGTACACATAGCTCCATTATTTATTCAACAATGCCTCATGGGAGTGAATTTAACTCTACTAGATAAAACACCAATAGAGACAATCCCATATTAGATAGAAAGTCAAACTACTTAAATCTTCATTTCTACAGGTTGATATTAGAAATCGTACGTCTGGGTTAAACAGGTAATTAAGAGTCAAGAGTTGTACATAGTATAATGTACACATTGAAGTCAAGCTGAGTGGACTGTCAGAACCCAAAACTGAATGTCAGTAGGGACTCGAACAGGCGCCAGAATGTGGCCACTAGGGGAATTTCACAGTAACTTCATTGCAATGTTAATGTAAGCCTTACTTGTGACTATTAAACAAACATTAACTTTGCTTTAAAACCTCAGCTTCTCATTAGCCTTTGTTCAAACCTGGGCAAAAGAGCTGAATTCCAGAAATGAGGCAAGAGCGACTGCCCTTTACATCAAGGCAGCATTTAACAAGAGTGTGGCATGAAGGAGCAAAGCAGAAGTTAATGCTTGGTTCGCGTCATACCTAGCACAAAGGAAGATGGTTGTAATTGTTGGAGGACAAGCATCTCAGTCCCAGGACACTACTGCAGGAGTTCCCCAGGCTGACCTTCCATCATATGATCAGGCTTGCCAATGATTGCATACTATTCAGTGCATTCACATCTCCTCAGATACTGAAACAGTCCATATCAATATGCAGCGAGACTGGGATAGCATTCAGTTTTGAGCTGGTGCGTGGCACAAATGTTACTTGCCACATAAGTGCCAGGCAATGACCATCCCCAACCAAAGAGAATCTAACCATCTCTCCTTGACATTAGCACGCCGAATCTTCCACTAACAACATTCTATAGGTTACCGTTGACAAAGAATTGAATTGGACTAGCCACATAAATACTGTGGCCACAAGAGTAAGTCCAACATGGGAGACTTAAAAAGGCAAATGCACATGGGATACAGGGTGATCTGATCAGATGGATTCATAATTGGCTTAGTGGTAGGAGATAGAGGGTGATGACAGAGAGCTGCTTTAGTGACCAGTGGCGTACCACAGGGATCTGTGCTGGGCCCCCTATTCTTCGTCATTTATATAAATGACCTAGATGACTAAGTGGGGGTAGGATCAGTAAGTTTGCCGATGACAATAATTGGCTGGGTGGTTAACAGTGAGGCTGTGTGTCTTGGGTTACAGGAAGATACATATGGAACGGTCAAATGGGCAGATAAGTGGCAGATGGAATTTAACCCTGAAAAGTGAGAGGTGATACACTTTAAAAGGAGTAATTTGACAAAGAAGTATACAATGAAAGGTCTGACACTCAGAAGTTCCAAAGAACAAAGGGAACTTGGCGTGTTTGTCCATAGGTCTCTGAAAGCAAAAAGGCAGGTTAATAGGGTGGTGAAGAAAGCATATGGCACTCTCGCCTTTATCAGAGTATAGGTTACAAGAGCAGCGAGGCCATGATGGAGTTGTATATAACTTTGGTGAGGCTACAGCTGGAGTACCGTGTACAGTTCTGGTCGCCGCATTATAGGATGGATGCGAATGCACAGGAAGGGGTGCAGAGGAGATTCACCAGGATGTTGCCTGGGATGCAATATTTAAGTTATAAAGAGAGGTTGGATAGGCTTGGGTTGTTTTCTCTGGAGCAGAGAAGACAGGGGGGGGGGGGGGGGGGGGAGAACCTGATTAAGATGTTCAAGATTATGAGGGGCATGGACAGGACGGAGAGAAGGGTCAGTTACGGGGGGGATACAAGTTAAAAGGGAGGGATGGGAGGTTTATCATAGAAATCATAGAAACCCTACAGTACAGAAGGAGGCCATTCGGCCCATCGAGTCTGCACCGACCACAATCCCACCCAGGCCCTACCCCCACATATTTTACCCACTAATCCCTCTAACCTACGCATCCCAAGACTCTAAGGGGCAATTTTTTTAACCTGGCCAATCAACCTAACCCGCACATCTTTGGACTGGGACATCTTTAGGAGGGAGTTGAGGAAAAATGTTTTTACCCAGCGCATGGTGATTGTTTGGAATGCACTGCCTGGGAGGGTGGAGGAAGTGGGATGCCTGCCTCGCATCCTTTAAAAAGTAGCTGGATGAGTATTTGGCACACCATAACATTCAAGGCTATGGACCAAGTGCTGGAAAATGGGATTAGATGGACAGGTCAGAGCCATTCATGTGTCAGTGCAGACGCAATGGGCCGAAGGACCTCTTCTGCACTGTAGTATTCTGTGATTCTGCAAAGGTTGGAAATTCTGTGGCAAGTAACTCAACTCCTGACTCTCCCAAAATCCTGCCCACCATCTACAAGGCAAAAGTCAGGTGTGACAGAATACTCTCCATTTGCCTGGATGTGTGCAGCTCCACCAATACTCAAGCAGCTTGACACCATCCAGGATATAGCAGCCTGCTTGACTGACACGCCATCCACTAACTTAAACATTCAGTCCCTCCACCAATGCACAGAGGCTGCAGTGTTCACCATATAAAAGCAGCACTGTGGCAGCTCACCAAGGCTCCTTTGGCAGCATCTTCCAAGTCTGTGATCTCCAACACCTCAAAGGCAAGCACAGCAGATGCTTGTGAACACCAACACCAGCAAGTTCCCCGTCAAGCCACACACCATCCTGATTTGGAACTATACAGCCATTCTTTCATGGTCACTGGATTAAAATTCTGCTCTGGGGTACCGCAAGAATCGGTACTTGGGCCTTTTACAGTAACTTCATTGCAGCGTTAATGTAAGCCTTACTTGTGACTAATAAATAAATTTTTAAAACTTTAAACTATTCACAATCTATATCAATGAGTTGGATATGGGGACCAAATGCAATACTCCCAAGTCTGACGGTGACACAAAGCTAGGTGGGACTGTGTTTTACAGATGATGGTAAGCTTCAAGGGGACTTGGACCAGTTTAGTTAGCGTGCAAGAACATGGCGGATGGAATGAAGGAAAATGTGAATCAAAATCCTGACAGTACTGAAAGAGCCCATTCGGCCCATCAAGTCTGCACTGACTCTCCGAAAGAGCATCCAACACAAGGCCATCTCCAAGGCTCTAACCTATAACCATATGCATTTACCATGGCTAGTCCATGGCACTGTGATGCAGCAGTGCCACCATGCCACCCATGAAGTTGTCCACTTTTGTAGGAAAAACAGAAATGCAGAGTATTTCCTAAATGGTGAAAGACTGGGAACTGTTGACACCCAAAAGAGATCTACATTTCTTTATTCATAAGTCACTGAATGCTAGCACGCAGGATGCAGCAAGCAATTAGGAAGGCAAATGGCATTTTGAGCTTAAGTCCAGGAGTAAAGAAGTCTCACTACAATTGTATAGAGTTTGGTGAGCGTGCACCTGGAGTGGTGTGTATATTTTTGGTCTCCTTACCTAACAAATGGCATACTTTCCATGCAGGGAGTGCAAAGGTTCAACAAACTGAAGAGACAGCACCTTGTCTATGAAGAGACAGCACCTGTATTCTCTATCATTTAAGAGGATGAAAGTTGATCTCATTGAAGCATACAAAATTCTTAGGGCTCAACAGGGCAGATGCAGAAATAATATTTCCCGTGACTCAGGAGTCATGGCCAGGGACACAGAATAAAAAGGTAGGCCATTTAGAACGGAGATGAGTAGGAATTCTATGCGATAAATTACTTTGATGCCAAAGTGCACAATTTTCGTCTGTCTTTAAAGCAGAAGGTACAACTGTAGTACCTTGGAAAACCTAATATGTAAACCCCAAAATTAGTAAGCATTTATTGTTGCTGAGTTTTCCATGCATTGAATAACTGACTTGCTCCTTAAATTTGCATACATACCATGACTAACAGTTCGTCTCAAAACCATACAAAGAAAGCGCAAAGGCTCTCCCCTAGCAAGGAGCACAGATGAGTCAGGTATTATGGTCCAGTTAACATTTAAAAAGATATCCCAAACCCAGTAATCAAACAACAGGACTATGCCATACGAGTTCACATTTTTAAAATAAAATAACAAACTTTATTGTATTGAATTTTAAAGGATAGCACCATGGGGTATAATTACTTGTACTATGAATTCAGTTTTACTTTTTACTTCCCTCCCAAGAATTCCCTCTGATAATCTTGAAAGTTCATTCACTTCTTTTGGTATTAACTGAAAGATATGCCACAGCCCTCCCAAATTCACTTCAATTCTCTTCAGTGAGAATTGAACTGAATTTGGGAGGGCCGTGGCATATTCTATGGTAATATTTTATGGAGATCCTTCCATTAGCTTTTTGGATAAGCAAATTCCAACTTTTGTTTAATACCTCATAACTGTGGATGCCCCCCCCACCACCACCACATGAATTCTAAACTGAGCTCCAAGCTCCCCACACCCCCTCCAAACATTCCATGTAATGAACTATAAGGCTAGTACTTTATCTGCGCAAGTGCAGGTCTGACTAACCTTCATTTCCTTTGGCTCTCCCTCTTTTAGAGCAAAAACAAACAAACTAACTCAAATGAACTCCGGGACAAAGTAAAAGGGGCAGCTCCCCAAAAGGAGGGGGAACAGCCTGAACAGAACCAAAGTACAAAGGAAACTTAAAACATTAAATCATAATGTGGTTATCGGGGTCTATAATGCACCCCAGCCCCTGCGGTGCCCAATGGGCGTGGAAGGCGTCAACTGCGCCCGTGGACACCGCATGCTCCCTCTCCAGGGACACCTGACTGCGAACGTAGCCGTAGTAGAGGGGCAGACAGTCAGGACGGATGTCCTGCCTGGACCTGTTAATGGCACGTCTCGCCAGACCCAGGAGCAGGTTCACGAGGAGGTCGCCATCTCGACCCGCCCCTCTCCGCATCAGGTGTCCATAGATCAGGAGTGTGGGACTGAAGTGCAAACAAAACATCAATAAAAGGTTTTTCAGTAAAACAAAAACCTAAGACACAAAAAGTAGACATGGTCCACGGACTCCACAAGGCCACAGAAGGGGCAAGCTTGGGAGCCCGTGAGCCTATATAACTTACGGTTGTGCGGAACCGCTGCGTGCGACACCCTCCACCCCAGGTCCCCAAGATAATTGGGGGAGATCCCTCCATAGAGGGACCTCCGCCGCCCAGCGGCAACAAGGCCCGCTCCTTTGGCTCTCCCCGCTGAGTGACAGCCTATGCAAGACCAATTGCCTCTGTCTGCTCTCAAATTGAACTGGTTGTCAGGAAACATACTCATACCTTAAAGAACCTTCCAACAGGCCATCTCTATGACAACTTGGCATGATTCAGTAAGCAAGGTACTGTGGGTATTGAAATCTGATACAAAAAGAGTGCTGGAAAATCTCAGCAAGTCTGGCAGCATCGTAGGGAGATAGAACAGCTAATGCTTTAAGTCAGTTTGGCTCATCAGAACTAAGAGGGGGGGAAAACTTGCTAGATATTTTACTGTGGCTGGAAGAGACTGCAACAGAAGTGTAATAAGAACAAGAGATCGATGACCATAGGGGCATGGTGGCACAGCGGTTAGAACTGCTGCCTCAGAGCCAGAGACCCAGGTTCAATTCCAGCCTTGGGTCTCTGTGGAGTTTGCACGTTCTCCCCATGTCCCCTGAGTTTCCTCCAGGTGCTCCAGTTTCCTCCCACAGTCCAAAAGATGTGCAGGTTAGATTGATTGGCCATGCTAAATTGCTCCTTTATGTCAGAGGAAATACATGGGGATAGGGCCTGGGTGGGATTGTTGTTGGTATAGGCTCAATGGGCCGAATGGCCTCTTTCTGCACTGTAGGATTCTATGATTTTATGACCAGGTGTTGGGTGCAGGGAACAAGTGTTTTTGCATGGAGACATGTATGGAATATAAAAGGGGTTAAGATAGAGTTGAACTGTCTAAAGTTGCTGAACTCAATGTTGCATCCAGAGGGCTGTAATGTGCTTAACTGGAAGATGAGATGCTACTCCTCCAGCTTGTGCTGGACTCTACTGGAGGATTGCAACAGACGAAGGATGGACATGTGGGCATCAGAGCAGGGTGCAGAGTTAAAACGGCAAGCAACAGGACGGCTGCGTCATGCTTGCAGACTGAGCAAAGATGCTCCATAAAGCAGTCACCAAGTAGGTGGGAGTAGTGAATACAATAAACCAAATTTGAAGGAAGTGCAAGTGAAAACTGCTTAACTGAAACGAGTATTTGGGGCATTGGATGCTCCTTGCAACATTACACTGGTAGATCTCAAATAAAATGATTGATTGGATTGCTCAGTTTTGTCCTGATTAATAATTTCTCATTGGTACATTTGATCCAAAATTTAACCAACAAGTTCTAATATCAGCTCTGGAACCTGAACATATGTTACACAGAGACATAAAAATGGAACTGCTAAATAGCTAACATTTCTGTCTAAAGTAGTCATGGCCTTGTTCAAACAAAACAAAGGGTGTAAAAATCCTATTTCTAGCAATTAAAGCAACTCAAGAAAACAAAAATTCATTTCAAATCACAAAATTGAAAATGCAGCATTTTATGACTGCATTCACAAGGAAAGACAGGGCAAACATTTCATAAAATCATACAGCCTTGAAGTTTGCTCTAGATCATTAGATTTCTGCAACCATTAGGCCTTTTTACACAGCAGCAAATTGGTATGGTTACCAAGCCTGAACCTTGAAGCCATAGATCTTAGATTTTGGAAAGGTCAGACATAGACAGTCTAATAACTCAAGAGCTGTTTGACAGATTTCAACCAAGCATGGTCAAATAATAACATAAAACCATGTCTGTGGTTGTTAAACGCCAGAGGTGAGAGAAAAGGTTATGGTTCTGGAATATTTTTGCTTAACTCAAAAGATAATATGAATTACTACATCTGGATCTAAAGGAAAGCTTTAGGTGGGAGGTTGAAGTTATTGGAAAATACTATGCCTTTAATAAATAATAAACAGTCAGGCAGCCAAATCACTGACAATAGTGTTCTTTTAAGGCAAATCTGAACATGAAAAAAAATAAAATTGACTGGACATTTGATTAAAATATAAACTAGAAAAATGCTGAAATTTTAGATGAACTAACAATTGTCTTATGGCAAAAGACGCCTATGGTACTTGCGCATTACGACTAATTATGCCACACAAGTTATTTCTAAAAGCACTTCATTTTTCAGAAATTGGGGACAGTTGTTTAAGAAAGCTCTATATTTCTGAATGTTGCAATATATATGGAAGACCATAAATAGTATGCCCTTGTACACAATAGAACATCTGCACACAGGGACGGCCATAAGTGATCCAGGTGCAAAATTTATCTGATTTCAATATGGATGGTTAATCTTTATCCCAACTCAGCTTACCCACATTTTCTCCATTTTCCCGTTACGCATACTTACCCAAATCTACTGACCTCAGACATGAGCATTTCAATTAGCCAAGAATCCACTGGCTTTCTGGGCATGAAATTCCTGATTCCATTACTGTATTCGTGGAAAGATGCTTCCTGATTTCACTCCGAACTGGTTCAGTTTCACATTGAAAGTATGCCCCTTATTCTAGATTTTCCCAAACAGTTTTTACCTACCCTATTAACATTTATCATTTTAAACATCTTGATTAGATCCATATCTCAACCTTCTAAACTCAAATGAATACAAGCCAGGTTTATGCCACCTGTCCTCATAATTTAACCTTTTAAACCGAAGTGTGAATCTTGTGAATCTGGCTGCATCTTCAGGGGAAGGAGACAGCAAAGACAATTTCGGGAATAAGGAAGTGTGAAAGGTGGTCATTCTGATTTTAATTCAATTTTTTGCTTTAATTTCAATGGTTCAGTTCCCAAAAATGAATACAGTAATCCAGATATGGTCTGATCAAGACTCTGTACAACTGAAGCTTTTTTTTTCTGCGCACCTCCATGCTTGAATTACAATTATTCAAGATGCAAGCTATTTTTGAATAATCTTTCCACTTGTGCATGAGTTTTTAGCAATTTGCATTTGTGAACATCTAAGTCCGTTACCATTGAGAATATTCTGATTTGTCTCTCAGAACCCAAGTGTATAACCTCAAACCTCCCCCACCATAAGCAGTCTCAAATTTGCCCATTCATTTAGTTTATACTCTTTCCTAACTTCTTGCTTCCATCTGCACAACTTACTACCTAACTCGTGTCCTCTGCAAACTTTTATGCTGAACACAATGCTCAATCCAAAAATTCATCAAAGCTATTAATAAGTGGATCTTGAAATTTGAGGCCCTGGTTTAGATCCATGGGAATCACATCCCGCCAGAACATTCTATTTGTACTGTTTCCTGCCTCCCAACCAATTGCCAACCCATGTCACAATTGTAATGTCCTAATCATGTTAGGGGTTGTGGGTTTTGAAAAGGAAAAAGGAGGTGCGATTTGCACGTGGATTCAAACTAACAACAGATATATTCTCGGACTTCTTGCCAGAACAGTACAAACTGAAACAAAAACTAGGAGTCTCTGAAACACCTCAATGACATCACCATCAAATCATGTGATCAGCTCTTAAAGCAATCATGCAACTACTTAACTATAACATCCTTCCCACTTTGCTTGTGGTGATGCCAACAAATTACTCCAATGTTATACATAGGGTCAATAATACTCTAGACAGTACTATGCACCATTAGTCATTTACACAGTCAATAAGAATGTTGATCAGAAGGATGTTTATTCCTCTTTGGCGATATATGATGTTCTGGAATTTGGCTGTCCTTGGGCCCTGAAGTAGGATTTGAAAATGCAGTTCACACTCCTTGGAACTAATTCTGTATCATTCTAAATCGATATAGTAACATTGACACATCTGGCAACTAGTATTCACAACATTAGGGACTAAAGAAGTTGGTACTTCTGGAGATTGAGAAATCATTTTGAGATCACAATAATTGGTTAACATGGCCAATTTCTCACTCAGCACCCATTTCCCACTCATGGCATAATTATGGGCTACAATCGATCGCCAGAGTGAAAATAGTATGGCTTTGCCCTCCCTTCTTGTCAAGCAACTTGAAATTGTTGACAGTCCACTATCTCTGAAGTTTCTAGAAGTAACAAATCAAATGTAGTTCTCAACTTTCTCTTCAAGAGGAGTAATGCAGGTGGATTGTGTAGTTGCATGTGTCGTGTTTCTATAAGGTGCCAAAAATATTCACACGACAGGATAATGAACCTTGCTCTTTTGAAGCTTTTAAAGAATATTTCTAAGATTGTATGAACTTTCAGCTAATCCTATTGGTTGATGGATGATAAGGTGTGGATTCATGTGCTGAATACGATTTACTTCCAGATAATCCTCAAACTCGTGAAGTAAACTGCGAACCATTATCACTAACAATCTGTTCTAGTTCACCAAATCTTTACAATTTTTTCCAATGGTTTGTTCAGACGTACTAGATCTCAACTTCTGGTCAGTGTGCATCAATTATGGCCAACATGTAACCCTCAAACAAACCAGCAAAATCTACATGCAATTGTTGCCATAACATTTTAAGCCACTCCCAAGAGTGTAAAGGAGACGACGGAGGTGTATTTCTTATTCACACACAAGATTGACACTGTCCAATGTTTTTTCAACCCGAGTATCCAGACCCAGCCACCAAAATAACTACATGCCAATTCCTTCACCCACATGTCCTTCATGTAGTTGCTCAAGAACTCTTCCATGCAGGCAAGGAGGAATGATCTCTCAGATTCCCCACAATTGACACCCACTTTGGACAGTCAACTCAAGTCCAAAGATATGCAGATTGGGTGGATTAGGTGAAATGCATGGAGCTGGGGATTGGGCGGACGGAAGGGCCCAAGTGGGACACTCTTTTGGAGAACTGGTGCAGACTCCATAGACCAAATGGCCTCTTTCTGCACTCTTAGGAATTCTATGGTTCTAAGGTTCTTGACACACATGGTTTCAGATCAGGATGCATTTGATGCTTCCCAGCTACCGTTCCTTTCAATACCGCATCCATTACCTTCCCCAAAACAGGATCATTTCTGGTATGATGGCAACTAGGGAATTTTCACAGTAACTTCATTGCAGAGTTAATGTAAGCCGACTTGTGACACTCGTAAATAAACTTAAACATGTCTCCGAACGTCAAACTGTCACAGGAAATGATCTACTAGCAAAAAATAAAGAATATTAGCAACGCTAGCTGATGGCATCTGCTCAATAGGTAAAGGTAAGTGAGACAATGCGTCTGCATTAGCATGGCACTCCTAGTGATTATATATTATAGGAACGTGCAAGTAGGATCAGTGGCCATCTTTGCAATCAGCTAGCAGCTAACGATGATATGCCTTGATACAGCCCAAAAATAGTTAAGGGGCGATGATCAATGATGGAAATGACAACTGTATAAATGATGAAACTTCTGTATGCCAAAAATGATACTCAATGCTTCCTTTTCTAGCTGAGCACTGTTTATTCCAAGCTCTTGGTTGTTCTTCTTCTAAAGGCATAGTATGTGAAACTATTGTCCTATTCCATAAGGTGAAGCATCACAAGCAAGCAATAAAGGTACATTCGGATTAAAATGAAATAATTGTTTAGACTTCTGTAAAGTATCTTGTGACATCTTCGTATGCTCTCATTTTGGCCAGTCCCATGGCTGTTACACACCCAGTAAATTATACAATGGCTTCAATAGTTAGCAGAACACATTTGCCATAATTGATTAATCCTAGAAAGGACTGCTTCACATTCGGACAATGTACTTCTAAGTAGGGTCCATCTTTTTAGATGTTTTAAGTTGTCCTTTACTGTCAATAATACTCAAATACTGGACTGGCCTCTGGAAAAGTCACTTTTCTTTCTTAACAAATAGACCATGTGCTTGATGTTCTAATGTTGCTTCTAAATTATTCTCTTGTTCACTGGACTCTGTAAACATCAATCAGGTAACATTGTACACCAGAGAGACCACTTAAAATCTGATCCATTGATCTTTGATATAGAACTGACGTGCATGTTATTCCAAAAGGCAATCTGATCACAAAAAAGATCTTTGAGTAACAATGGTAAGCAACGGTTGCAATCCAGCAGTTACATTAATCTGTAAATATGGTTAAAGATCAATCTTGCCGAGTTTCTGCTCATTTTATATCCCAGCAAACAAATCTTCAATTAAAGGAAGTGGATATCGGCACAACACTGGATTTATGGTTGTTTTACAATCAACAAATAAGAACTGAACCATCTGGTTCCATAACACATACAAAAGGGGGTAAAGCTCAGTCACTCACTGTAACCAGCGTTAACAAATTCTACTAATTTTCCTTCGACCTTGGAATGAATTGCATTTGGCACCACTCCTGCTTTGAGACTTTTGGTTCACTCTTCAGCTTTATTTTGAGTTTCACCGGAACTGCCTTCATTCAGCCAAGTGTCTCTTCGAATATACTAATTTATTAAGAAGCTGTAGGTCCGTTTTGGCATTGAACAATCTGTTGACAGCACTCCAGTTAAGCTTTATATTCTCCAACCATGATCTCTCACAGAGCGGGAAAATTACCATGGACCACATGCAGAGGCAATGCTTGTTTGTCCATTCAACTCTGTGCTGACCATGATGTAACCTCTCAATAGCACAGCCTCTTCCACGCATCTTTTTAAAATCACATCAGCTGGTTTTAAAGGAAAATATTTCAGCTTTTGTTGTAGTTTCAGGAATTAAAAATACAGCAGCACCAGTATCAACCCCCCCCCCCCATCTGAATAGGTTATCTACATAGATTCTGGGTGATTCTGAAGTTACATGATTCAGCCTGTCTAGATAAGACATCCAGTTGGAGTTCATCATCATATTTCTGGACCTTCTCTTCAGTCATAATTCTTTTCTTTCATGTTCCAAATTATTTTTGAAGAATACAACTTATGCTTCTTCTTTAAGGTACCCACATTCTTCTGAATATTCTTCTTAGGGAAGCTAGTCCAGCCCAACAAACATTTGTAATCTGACCCATTTTGCCATAATTCTTGCATTGACTATCCCTGCTCCTGCATTCACTTGTTGAATGGCCCATTTTGGCACATCTGCGGCATGCTTTTGCCTTCTTATGGGCAGTTGCTAACTTGTAGATCTTCATTTCTGCACTAAATTGAGAAGCCTCTTCAGTGGCCAGTTCTGTCGACACTGCAATTTCTACTGCTGTCTTCAAAATCAAAGCATACTCAGTGAGCAATCTTCTTTGGATAGGCTCAATTTGGAGACCACAAACTAGACAATCTCGAAGAGTATCTTCTGATGATGCACTAAATTCTCAACGTTGTGCCAGCCTTTTTAAAGTTGCCACAAACTTTCACCATCCATTTGAGTTCTTCAGTGGAACTTGAACTGTTCCACGATGACCAATGGCTTTGCAGGGTGATGCTCATCAAGGACCTTTGTCAAGTCATCGTAAGTTTTGGTTCCTTGTTTTGCTGGATAAACCACTTTTTGGAACAAATTAATTGTACTAAGCTGGATGAGCAACACATTTGCAATTTTATTCAATGCACAAAGTACTAAAATGCCCTGCTTAGGAACTCCATGATTCATTTTCTTCATTGAAAGGACTCATGGATGCCAGTTGACCCGCCATTCCTCTAGCAAACCCAAGACTGCTCAGTATAATTTGTATTAGCTTCCCAGTACTCCCCTTAGCCCTGGAGACACTTAACTTGATGTTTCTTTGTCCAAATGGCCCCGGCCACACAGCAAAATATTCCTTTATTTTTAAATATGCCAGATGCTGCTTGAAATCTTCCCTGCCCTGGCATTTCAATTTTTAATCCTGTTGTTGCTTTGCCTTGCCTTCAAAATATTCAAAGTGAGAACACAATGTTTTTCTTCTACTTATGATCTTTCTCTATGTTCTCAATGAAACAAAATCATAATTCCACCAATTTTCTTTTTGTAGTATCCTGCCAGGGGTTGTGGATTTTTTTTTTTAAAAAAGTGCTTTGCAAAGATTCAAACCAACAATAGATTTATTCTAGGACCTCTTGCCTGCAAGTACTGAAACTCAAAGGAACTGAATATCACCATTAAATCATATGACTAGTTCTTAAAGCAATCATGCAACTACTTAACTATATGAATATTAACTACTTAAATATATGCACTTTTACTAATAATTTTATGTGCAACCTTAACAAATGTTTTCACAAGTCCATAAAACATCCACAAGCATCATGCTGGTGACCCCCTCAAGAAAGTCAACTAGATTAGTCAGATATGACGTATTTTCAACACATTTATGCTAACTCTGACCAGCTCATACTTGCGCAAGGATTCAGTCACTCTGTCCCTAATGAAAGTTTCCAGTAATTCCGCAACTGATGCCTGACAATTTTAGTTGCCTGGTTTTGTTCTCACTTTTAGAAAAGTACTAATAGAATCCCTACAGTGCAGAACGAGACCAACCAACCCATCAGGTCAGCACAAACTCACCTAAAGAGCATCCCACCCCTGCAAACCCACACACTTACCAATGGCTAATCCACCTAACCTACAATCCTTGGACACCAAGGGACTTTCAACATGGCCAATCTAGCTAACCTGCACAGCTTTGGACTGTGGGAGAAAACCAGAGCACACGGAGGAAACCCACAGACACAGAGAATGTGCAAACTCCACACTGATAGTCACCCATGGCCAGAGTTGAACCCAGGTCCCTGTTGCTGTGTGGCAGCAATGCTAACTGCTGTGCCATCCTGCCACCCATTTTCTTGAATAACGGATTGTATTTTTAATTCTAAATTTTCAATTTAATTAGAACTAAAATGTAATTAGAAAATAATGTATAATCAATTAAATTCCATTTCCCTCAGAATTAGCTCAACTTATTCATCCCTTCAACCAGATATTAAAAAATATGTCCATGGTTTGCAAATTCTTCACTGGCATGACCATTTCATTGTCCTATAACTAAACTCTGACTTCATCCTCCTTCGTCAAAGTCCCCTGCAAATGATCTGAGCGAATTGTGCAATGTACAACTGAGTGAACCAAGTGCATTGTGGATGCACGGGGATAAAGATCCAGGTGCAGTGCTTCAATGTTTTGCACAGAATGTTTTTTGCTTCACATCTGTGTCCCTGTTACTTCAAAACAATATACTCTGGCGGAACATCCAAGCATGTTCAGCAGATAGTTCCTCTTTCAGAAGAAAAATGATTTGAGCAAAACCTCGGTCAGGTCCCAGGGAATGGTGGAACTATCCTGTGTAGCAATGTACGTGGATTGTTTATTTGGGATGAGGTACCGGTTATAGTTGAGATTCCGTTGTTTTAAAACAAAGCTCACCAATCGGTGCAGACTCGATGGGCCAAATGGCCTCCTTCTGCACTGCAGGGATTCAATGACTGTATGAATCACAGTGTGAAAAACATGGTCTGAATTATATTTTTTCACAACTTGTATTTGGACACTTTATAGGGGTGTTATCAAACAAAACCTGAAAACAAGCATTATAGGATGAGGCCAAAGCTTGGTCAGAGGTTTTTTTAAAGGAGCATCTTGGAGGGGGAGAGAGGGAGGAAGAGATTTAGAGGGGAAATTTCAGAGTTTAAAGACATGGACAACTGAAGGCACAGGCACCAATGCTAGAGCAATTAAAATTGGGAATGTTCCAGAAGCCAGAATTGGTGAAGCAATGTGATCCAAGGGAATGTAGGGGAGGGTTTCTTGGGCTGGAGGAGATTAGAGATAGGGAACATCAGACCTTGGATGGAGTTAATATACGTCAATTAGCCTAAGTAAGATGGTGAGCGAGACAATGCAAGTTAGGTCATGGCAGTAGAGTTGCCTCAAGTTTGAGGCAACTCTACATGGCAATGAATTGCCTCAAGTTTGCGGTGGGTAAACCTGTGATGGCTGTCCAGGAACTGTAGGAATAATTAAATCAAGAGGCAAAGGCATGGTTTCAGCAGCAAGGGCAAGGTCCAGTGATATCACTGAGGTGGCAATAGGCGGTCTTTGCAATGGCATCAATATGTGGTAGGATCCTCATTTCAGGGTCAAATAAAAGGGCCAAAAACCTTGTGGTTCAGCCTCAGACAACTGCCAGCGAGAGGAATGGAGTCACTGGCAAAGAAACAGTTTGTGACGGGGTCCAAAGACGATAGCTTCTGTCTTCCCAATATTTAGTTGGGGAATGTTTCTGCTAATTCAGAAAAATGTCTGACACTTTCGAGGCAGTGAAGTGAATTAACAGAGTTGGGGGAAAGCCTAGTATTAAATTTCAACTCCTTGTCTACAGAATATAGTCAAGCTTTAAATTTTAAAGTAACTCACGTGTTTTCCTGTGTTCCACCAGGCCAATAGCTTGCTTTGCAGAGCACTTTGCAAACCAGTTGTCACCTAGTAAAACGGTGACTTCATTTGTGTGGATTAGCTGTCCTGGCATAAATGCAAGTGAGCCAAATGGCACCTGTTAATTATGAAATGAAAAAAATCAAGTCCATATTGAGTTGAATGCTCTCTATTTCAACTTGCTAAAAAAGTAAAACAAAACTGCAATTTAAATACTTAATTACAATGACCACTTAAAAAACCTTTACCTACCAGAATTTTCTGGAAAAAAATCTAATTTTAGAAGGATTGGTAACTTGACAAGGACGCAGCCATTTGAATATTTAATTGCCTTTACTTGCAGAAATACAAAACAGTACACCATGCATATAGCCTAGCAGCAGCGATGAACAGGTCACTCTGAGCACGAATCCATGCAAGCCCATACCACCGATGACGTCACCTGCACATACACTGATGGCGTCAGTATTTATATTCAGTAGGAAATTGCTTAGTGTACATTTTATAATATTTCTCCTCCCTTAATTTGAATCCCCCTTAAAGAAAGTAATGGTTAAGTAATAACACACATGATACTGAAGGCCTGTGGAAACAACATTTTTTAACCCCTTTTAGGCTGTCATTCAAACTCTAACACAATGACATTCGTGTCTCAACTGTACTTCAGTCTTTCAGGAGTTTGGCGACTACTCTGTGACCTGAACAATGCACCTCATGTCTCAGGAGACACTGATGAGGCTGACCCCAGTTGAACTGGGCTTGTAGACGCAAGAATGGGGTGGGTGATTGTAAATGAATGTCCCTTATCCTCTCCTGGAGCAGAAACCATTGGATGCCCCTGTACATCAGGAACCATTTCCTGCTGGGTTTCCACTCACATTTCCTTCTGCCGTGTGGTCCGGAAATGTTATCGTTTCAGAGTCTTGGCACAGACAAAAGTGATCCTTGTGTCTGCGGATGACTCTTCCATTAGTTAGTTTCACCACTAAAGATAATGGAAGCCAGTACTGGTTACCGCCAAATTTTCTCAGCCACAGCCATTTGGATTGAAATGCTTCTCTCTAGTATGGTGGTCGCGTCTCTCCTTCTGTTTTTCCTATCTCCTTCCCACTCTCACTTGGATATCTGGATGCAGCAGATCCAAGTGAGATTTTGGCTTCTTGCCCATCAGCATTTCAGCTGCTGAGTGTCCCATCATTGCTTGTGGCATGATGCGGTACTGAAACAAGAACCAAGAGAGCTTAGTTCTCAAGGGTTCCATGTCATTCATTTGTGCCTGCACAGCTCAGGCCGCTAAACCGTTTGAGGCAGGATGAAAAAGAGCAGTACATGGTGTATTCAATTTCTCTGCATGAACGTCTGGAAGAACTAGTAAATAAAAAGTTGATCAGAGATGAGAAAATCCAGTGAGCCACGAGTAGCAAAAACTTGGCACAGCTTTTCTATCACAATGGGAGCTGTGATGTTGCGCGCTTCCAGCCAGTTAGAGTGCATGCTCACATTGACTAGAAAACGCAAAGCCCACAAATAGCATAGACCAGAGACAAGCAGACCACTCCCACGGTGATGCTGGTGTTGCCATCTTTTGGTTGACCTAACACTCCAAAAAGGATTTCACCTTGTTCTCCAAGTCCTGATCCAGATGCACGACATTGTTAAACATTTCATTCAGGAGACATCCCAGGGAGCCTCATGGACTTCATTCAGAGTCGTACAGCACACAAAAGGCCATTTGGCCCACTTGAGTGCCCACCGACATTACCACTAAAATCACACTAATCCCATTTTTCAGCACTTGGCCCAAATCCCTGAATGTTATGATATTTCAAGTACTCATCCAAATACTTGAAGGTTTACAACTTCCACTATCTCTCCAGGCTGTGCATTCCAGATTCTTATCATCCTGCGAAAATTATTTTTCTCAAGTGCGTCTTCTGGTTGACCCCTAAACCAAGGGGAACAGCTACTTCCTATTCAGCCTATCCATACCCCTCAATCTTATACACTTCAGTCATTTGTCTTCGCTAACCCCCCCCACCAGCCTTCACTATTCTAAAGAAAATAATCCAAGCCAATCCTCTCCTTTATCTTCCATCGACCTCCACTGTGGCACAGACTAGCTCCGCACACATCTCACTCACATTGAATCATAGATTTCCCAGAGTGCAGGAGGCCGCCATTTGGCCCATCGAGCCTGCACCGACTACAATCCCACGCAGGCCCTAATCGGTTGGAGCACTCCTCTTCCTGTTCTGTGCTTTCCAGGTGTTGCGCAGCTGACTCAAGCTTCTTTGAACTTGAATTTCCTTGCCCAGCTTTGATTTGCTCTTAGGACCCCTGCAACTTTTAGCCAGTTGCCCCTTCTTGTTGCAATTGTGACAAGTGTCCATAAATTTGTAATTATTTGCAGTATGCATCGCCCCACACCTAAAATATCCCACTGCTTTTGCCTTTTTGCTGACTGCCTCTCTTCTCACTTGATACACCGCACTCATCTGTGCGCCACAATGGCCTTTTGAATGTATTTTGCATTGTTGTTGCCATTTCCATTCCTTGAGAAATTTCTAGTGCTTCCTTGAAAGTGTGGCTTCTCCCAGCAGGTGGCACTGTATGCTGTCCTCATTAATTCCACAGAATAACCTGCCCCAAACACTCAATGTTCAGAGTTGACATAAGACAGCAAAGTTAGCTAAAGACTGCCCCACCTTACAAAAATGACTAAGGAATGTAAACCACTGGGCATCTCTCAGGGCCTAGGCTTGTAGTGACTCTGAATGAGTGCAACTAAATTCACAAGTAAAACGTCCCCCTTTTTCCATGGTGTTGCTAAATTTCTCATTAGCCCCCCACACTCAGGAACATTGAGCACTTTTTAGCCTCATATGCAATTCCATTTGCCAAGAAAAAGTGTTTCAACCTTTCCACACATTCAGTGCAGTTCCTGCTCTCCTCCACAAACTCAATGATAGTCCCGAGCCCGCTGGTTTGTACGCTGCCGGCATACTCTCGGAGCTGTCAGTCGGAGCCTTCGACCCTTCACTGATAACCACCAAGCACTCTAGCTACTCACTGTTCCAGTTAGTTGAGTAGCAAAACTGTGCGTCGTCAAGCTGAAGCTTGAATATTACCTCGTTGTCAAAAGGATGTGGTAACTTAATTGTGATGCGTGCATTTGAATCTTTACTTGCAGAAATACAAGATAAAATGGTACAGCATGCACATAGCCTGGTGGCAACAATGAACAGGTCCCTCGTAGCAACAATAACAATGCACGCAAGCCCCTGCTTCTGATGCCATCACCTGCTCATGCTCACACTTATTGATATTCAATAGGATTTTGCTTACTGCACATTCTATAATAACCTATACACTATATGCAAGTCTTGAGTGCATCCATGACAATTCAAAGTGTAAGTATTACAGATAGTGTTTTTTTTCTAACTTGGAGTTGAAACTTCAGGACATTTCTGATGCTTGTAATGACCTGTCCCTCCCGTCAGATTTAAGTTACTGAAACTAAGCAACCAAAACTAACACTAACAATCCAGCGGCCACACACATATAGAGCAAAGGACATAGACAGCATTGTGTTGAACTGTGACATATTCTATAGTTGAATAGCTTGAGGTAACTCACCATCCATGCTCATGCATTAATAATTTCCACCTAGATGAAGCACATGATAAAACCATAACTCAGCAAGGAGCTTCCATCTAAAGCGGGGCAAATAAAATTTGCCATTGAAGTGGAAGGAACAATGCAGCCAGCTCGTACCCAAAACTTTACTGTGCCAAAATACTACAAATGATGTCAACATAAAGCTATGGCTCAAGTCTGCTTAAAAGTAGGAGGGGGAGGAAAGAAAATCAGAAGGATAGAAAGTCGATTCTGCAATGTGACGTTAAATATTTTATAGCAACCAAAAAATTGCTTTATCTGTGGCTGGAAGTCTCCAAATGGAAATGTCTTTTTCGCTGGTGATGTTCGCCCTCTGTACCCAAAGAGATCCTCCACCCTGCTGCTGCCCACACTGCCCACCACCACACCCTCCTCCTCCCATAATAACATTTTAATCACTGGCAAAATCAACAATGGTTTGTTAGCTCTAACTTGAAAAGATTAGCGTGTCAAAGAGGAGCTCTCAAAGAAACAGGTGTTTCAATTGTTGAGAAGGAAATAAAAGGCACACTTACATAATTTTGCAAATGAAAGAAAATAAAACTTTTACAGGAAGATTTCATACTCACCATAACATCGTAAGACACTTTGTCAGGCAAAGTTTTAAGCCTGCTTTGAAGTGCTTCATAGTCATTTTGCACTTTAACCCTAAAAGTTAACATTTAAATTTTCAAATTACTCAAACGATTTATGCATGTACAAATATAAATTGTATCCCATAAAATGCTATTTGCTTTCAAGATGTGTGCCATTCTTGACTTTCAATATTACACCAATTTAGAGATCCCTAACAGAGCTTGTGCAATGTGTCTTCATGAAGTATATTGAGTAAACTGTAACCGTGCTTCAATGGCAATAATTATTTGAAACAGCTAATAACAGCATTTACACAATTCTCAAGTTCCTACATAAAGTTGGTTAACAATGTGCACAAAAAGCACTATTCCAATTATATAAAATCATATGACAACAAATTTCCAATCTGTCAAAACATGATCACACACACCTCATATAACTTAGATCAGTTAGCAACTTGGGACAACACAAAATATAATTATCTGGTCTGCAAAAGGAGACAATGTAATCCCTAGTTTCCAATGGATCAGTGGGTAAGCAAATTGCACATCAGGTGAGAAATCAGGTTTAATTGCTGTTGTGTCAAGGTGGCCAATCGCAATTAGGTTGGTGAAGGCACAAATAAGCTCAGTCCTCTTGCTCTACACAAGGGCTGGAGAATAATCAAGTAATAAATCAGGGCAAGTGCAGAGAAATCAACAGCAGAATCTTGACCACTTCCCATCCCAATCCTAAAAGTGTGAAGGCTAATTATAGCTTTGGGTGGGAGCAGTTAACCAAGTACTTGGAATATTTCTGGCCAATGATGCATTACTCTGCATTTAAAAGGAAGGAGGAATTTGCAATTAAACAGTGCTGTTTATATCCACAAATGCCCTAAAGTGCTTCACAGGCAATGGATTACTTTTATAGCACTATAACTGTTGAAATGCAGGCAAATGTGTCAGTCAATTTGCAAACTGCAAGGAACAACAATCAGCACCGGAATAAATGATCAGACAAACTGTTTCAATGATGTTGGTTGAAGCATGAGTTGACCAGGGAATGATTCTGCTCTTCAAATGTGACAATGGAGTTGAAATTGGTCAATGCCAGTAATACAAAATGGCCCATTAGTGCACTGCAGCCTATTGGGCACAGTGTAAAACAAGCTGATTTGCTTTCAACCCATCTTGCATCGTTATCACAGACTAATTTCTTTCAGTTTCCATTAGGGAGACGCACTGTGATTTAATGTCTCATCTGAAAAATGTTCCTAAAGTGCAGTACTCCTCTAGTAGCAGTCAAACTTCAGCCTAAATAATTTGTTCAAGTCTGCATTGGAGCTTGAATACATGACTTGTGAAAGTAAAGGTGAGAATTCTACCAGAGCCACCTGGGAGGTGATAAATTCAACAATATCTCAAGTTTTTCCTTCATCGTGAGAAAACTAGCCTTTTCATAAATTTTGGGGGGTCAAAAAACTTTGACAAGACCAAGTATACTTATGGCATTATCACCAATAGAATAACTCATCTTCCCCACATATAACTATTCAATATATTAGAGAGTAATACTAACCTCACTGGTATGATGAGCACATGACACTGTTAAGCTGGCCATTTTTTTGCAGTATGGTTATGCATCCTTTCTAGAATACTTGGATCATTTTTCCCAGTAAATCTTGTCAGAGTGAAGTTAATGGTTTTCTTAAAGCTAACTCGTGCCTGTACAAGTATCTGCTAGTAACTTAATGTTCTGACTCTTAGGAGTGTAGAAAGGGCTTGTATAAACAGATAAACCTTGTACACATAGATAGACAGGGAATAGTCACCAGTATGATAACCAAGTGAGACTCTGTGGTGCTGATTAGGCCAGGCCACCAATGTAATGCGAAGATGGACAGAACAAACCTAAAAAGCACAACATCTGTTCTCCAGGTCAAGGTTAATATTCCTTGGTCTACAAATAAATATTTTTGAACTTAACCTGAGTGGATTTATTTCTGGAGTCTAAAGTGCAAAACTCCTCATCTGTATGAAGTCTTTGAAATTGACAAAGCATAGGACATTAGACCAAGTTGTGGTAATTAAAAAAGTTATATATTCTATATTGACATCACTTGTTTACCGCAAACTACAGCAAAGTAAACAAATTACTTTAACCAGTGCAAAGCTGGCACAAAATGTACAATTAAAAAAATATCTATGTATTGTTTCATCATATTTTACAATTTCTATTGACAAGATATAATTTTTAACAATTGACAAGCAAAGTTAGAGATCTTAATAGAGCAAGTGTGTCCCAGAGAAATGTTTGGACTTACCAGTGCTGGATTTTTTCCTTGCAGCTTGCGACCACCTGTTATTAAAATAGACAACTGCTCATGAAAAGCAATGTCAAGAATTCCAAGACTGTTCATACTGTAAACAAAAATACAGCAAACAACTGCAACTTAATTGACCAAAAAATAAGAGGTACCTGAAATAAATCCACCTTGCTACGAGACTTCATTGTTTGATGACAAACACTATTACGTCTCAAGGTAATACAAATGGATTGTTTTTCTTGCTGTTTTTACAAACATTCACTATGAACTTTAGTATATCTTCTGAATTACTTTAAAAAATTTTTGCTTGCCTCAGGTCGAATATACAAATCGACCCTTAATTGCATATATTTAGCATGCATGACCAAATCAAAAACCTATATTAAAAAATACTGTATGCTAGGAATCTGAAAAAAGAGATGAAAAAATACTCAGTAGATCAACCAGCATCTATGGAGAGAAACAAAATTGATGTTTCAGGCCGAGATGACCTTTGATCAAAGCTGAAGAAAGTTTGAAATGCAAGAGTTTTTAGGTCAAACTATAATTCTTTACTATACCCATTAACAATCTTTGGCACCTTGAAATCTTGTTATTTAATCTCCCCGCCCTCCACCCAATTACAGACCTTCACTTTTGTTCATCCACCCGCTCTCCCCATTCATTGGTTTAAAACCTCTTACATTTCCAAGTTAACAAATTAAATGCCTGCCCATTTTCCTCAGGCACTGAAAATTACTTGAATCCAGAACCGATTTCTCCTTTCTCTTCATTACACATGAAAGCTATTAACACCACTTTAAGTACAATTTAAAGCAAACAATTTAGGTCATTAGTTACAGTAAACAAACAACCTTTAGTGATAAACACAATCACATTAACACATACAATAATTTGTAATGCAATTTCCCCCTCCCCAATAAAAAATATTTCCATTTAATGTACTTTATAGACAACCCCAAGAGGAAAAGAATCATTGAAAAGGTGACTGCCGAAGCAAATGAATTCTTTATAAGTTGCAGCAAATCTGAAAAAGTAGAACAGAGAAGAAATATGCTGCTCCGTAAATAATGTGAAAACATACACCACATACGTGCTCTGTTAAAAAAAAGAACGACATACTGTCTTAGTCAGTCATTGGTCTGTTGAGCGTTAACTGACTCAGCTAAAACAATAGAGTTATAATTGGCCTCAACACCCTTGGAGGGGGAAAAGAAAAATTAAGCCCAGTTCTGATCACTATACAATAAAACCTATAAACATTACGCAATTAGAAATATCAGGTTCAACAATTTCTATGGCTGAATAGCACACTTCGCTGAATACATTTGTGTATGAAGATTGGCTACTTGGGCAAGGACCTGGTAATCATCTCCAACAAGCAATTTCTTGGAGATAGTAAGACAATGGAATCATAGAACCTTATGGTAGCAAGGCGGATAGCACTGCTGCCTCAGTGCCAGAGACCCGAGTTTGATGCCCAGCTTGGATGACTGTGCAGAGTCTGCACGAGTTTCCTCCAGGTGCTCAGGTTGCCTCCCACAGTCCGAAAGACATGCTGGTAAGGTGCATTGGCCATGCTAAATTCTCCCTCGGTGTACCCGAACAGGTGCTGGAATGTAACTACTAGGGGATTTTCACTAACTTCATTGCAGTGTTAATGTAAGCCTACTTGTGACACACAAACTTTACAGTGCAGGTGGTGATTCGATCTATCGAGCCTGCACTGGCAACAATCCCACCGAGGCCCTATTCCCATAACCCCACGTTTTTACGCTGCTAACCCACCTGACACCAAGGGTAATTTACCATGGCCAATCCACCTAACCTACACATATTTGGACTGTGGGAGGAAACCCACACAGACACGGGCAGAATGTGCAAACACCACAGTCACCCAAGGTCAGAACTGAACCCAGGTCCCTGGCGCTGAGACAGCGGTGCTAGCCACTGTGCCACCATGCTGCCCTAAGAATGCCAGTAATTTCAATACTGATTATACTTGGAATTTCACAAAGATAAATATCCTCAAAGTTCTCCACTCCCCACTCTTAAAAGCTGTTTTAAAGAAACGTACTTCCATGCACCTCCCCAACCCCTCCCCTCAGTCCACTTTGCTAATATTCTCCCTTCTCTCTTGAAGAGTAGACCAGTGGCCTGCATTCACTTGGAGTATGTTGGCTACCACAGTGGAATGCAGAATCCCTCGCTTTCCCAATTAGCCATGCATAGGTCTCTACCCCAAATCAAATATGAAATAAAGACAACAATCCAGTAAAACAAGTATCAAAATTCAGTCATGGCATTTCACTTCAAAATGTACTTCTTCGATTGTGGAGTTCTTTGGTACGGTTTGGTGGTTGTGAAAGTTACTATACCAATGCATTTTTTAAAAAATTCATTTGTGGGACATGGGTGTCACTGGTTGGCCAGCATTTATTGCCCATCCCTAGTTGCCTGAGGGCAGTTGAGAGTCAACCACATTGCTGTGGCTCTGGAATCACATGTAGGCCAGATCAGGCAAGGACAGCAGATTTCCTTCCCTTAAGGACATTAGTAAACCAGACAGATTTTTCCAACAATCGACAATGGTTTCATGGTCATCGGTAGATTCTTAATTCCAGATATTGTTTATTGAATTCAAATTCCACCACCTGCCATGGCAGGGTTAGAACCCGGGTCCTCAGAACATTTGCTGAGTTTCTGGATTAACAATCTAGCGATAATACCACTAAGCCATCACCTCCCCTATTATAATTGAATCGGAAAAGAAGCATTATTAACACAAGTTGCCATAAGAATGGAGGGCGATAGGGAATGGGCAAAGTTTATCAAAACTTACAATAAACAGGGATGGTTTATTGCAACTTTCACAAACCTGATTCCTGCTGTGGCATATATAACCATCTTACTGCAATGTCGTATTATTTGTAGTTTCAATTTACTATTTTCTATGCCACTTTTTAAAAATTCTAACACTTTCCTCTGAGGTGCACCAATGGACAAAGTTTTGAGGCATTATTTCGCAATGTTTTCTTGTTATTTGCAAATTCCAATTCAGTAATAACTTTATATAAAGACAATATGAAGTCCACAGTATCAGTGAAAACCAGGACTCTTTCTGCATTAACACAAGTAAATAAAGTTGCATTTACATTATAAACAGTGCCACTTTTGATCATGAATTTAAGAGTTAAATTCCTGAGGATACTGTTGGTCTCACAAATGTATTCTAATAAACAGTCTTTCATTCTGGTTCATTTGACACGTTTTTGAAACTTACACCATGGAAGTCTATTAACATCTGCCAGCCAGTACTGCTATTTCAAGGAGCAACCATCTATGTTGCAGATATGGACATGGCTTTGCTACTGCAAAGCTTGTGGAAGTACTGAAGTGTTTTTGGGGATGTTGCAATGAGTTGATGGATTTGGTCAGGAGTGTTACTGCATTTTCACAGGTAAGACAGAGGATTTGATGACCTGTTTACACAAAGGCTGCAACAGATATGGGGGCTGTAACATCTCTGGATCTGCAGCAGGACAGACAAGTGGAGCAGAGGTTGCAGAAACAGGTGCTCTGTGCTGAAGGGGAGCAGGGCAGCGAGCACAGACAGTCCTACCCACCACAGGGTTTTGGAGAGCACCCCTCTCAGACTCACTTCAGCCAGAAACAATGTAGCTTGTGATTCTTTAAGGTGGCCATCACAGAACAAGTATGAGGATTTTAGAATTCAAAAGAACTAAAAATTTGAGAGAAAGGAGAATGAGTAGACTGGCAAAAGACAAAAACAGATTTCAATATATAGTCAACCTTGTTATCCAGCACTGCACTAACCAGAATTTTCGACGAACTGGAATTTCTGACAGGCTAATTCTTTTTTTTTTAAAAGCCAGAAATTACCAGTGTTTTAAATAAACTACTAATAATTTGTTCTTGGGGGTGAAAACCAGAGCAATAGATCAACAAGTGAAATGACTGAGTTGAGAGACTAAGGCCAGTAAGGTTAAGTGGAAGAACAGGTGGAGACAGGCGGGACTGAAATGTATTTGTTTTAATGTGAGGAATATGTCAGATAAGACAGATGAACTTAAGCATGGATTAGCACACATAGCTATGTTTCAGCTATTATAGAGATTCAATAAGGACAAGACTGGCAGCTTAAGGTTCCGGGATTTAAACGTTTCAGGCATGACAGAGAAGGATGTAAAAGAGATGAGGGAGTTGCATCACTGATTGGGGAAAATATCACAGCTGTACAGAGGGAGGGCACCTTGGAGCCAAAGCTCAGGAATAGGGAGAGTGAAATCACTTTGATGGTATAGTACTCTAGGCCTCCCAGTGGATGGTGAGAAGATCGCCAGAGGATACAGCAGGGTATAGATAGGCTGGAGAATTGGGCAGAGAAATGGCAAATGGAGTTTAATCCAGACAAATGCAAGGTGGCGCCTTTTGGAAAGTCTAATGCAGAAGGGAAGTATGCAGTAAATGGCAGAATCCTCAGAAGTATTAACACAGTGGGATCTAGGAGTACAGGTCCACAGTTCCCTGAAAGTGGCAACATAAGTGGATAAGGTGGTCAAGGTGGCGTATGGCGTGCTTGCCTTCATCGGTCAGGGCATCAAGTATAAATACTGACAAGTCATGTTGGCAGCTGTATAGAACTTTGGTTAGGGTACATTTGGAACAGTACGTACAGTTCTGGTCACCACACTACCAGAAGGATGTGGAGGTTTTCAAGCAGAGACAGAAAAGGTTTACCAGTATGCTACCTGCTTTGAAGGGTATTAGCTACGAGGAGAGATTGGACTTGGATTATACTTGAATGTCAGAGGCTGAGGGGCGACCTGATAGAGGTTTACAAAATTATGAGGAATGGATAGAATGGATAGTCAAGAGTCTTTTTCCCAGGGTAGAAATATCAATTACTTACAATAGGTTTAAGGTAAAGGGGGGAAGTTTAAATGAGATATGAGAAGTGTTTTTTTTTTAAAAAAGCGGGTGGGTGGTGAGTGCTTGAAATGCACTACCAGAGGAGGAGGTAAAAATGGTATCTATAGCAACTTAAGAGGTATCTTGACAGATACATGAATTGGCAGGGAACAGAGGGATATAGATAGCATAGAGGCAAAACGTCCATAGTTTAGAAAGGGGTAGTGAGTCAGTGCAGACTTGGTGAGCCGAAGGGCCTGTTCCTGTACTTTGTTTAAACCTCATTCCCGTAACCGCTAACAATTGTCAAACACGTGGGTCGCTGTTACCTGCAGCCTGCCCTCGCTCAGGTTTCAACCTCCCACTGTTCTGCACACAAATCCCCTCAGTGTTACTGATTAAATATGTGCACTCCCATGCCTCTCACGAGGCTCCAACGCCCACAGCACCACAAAATCACCCAGGGTTGGCTGAAAACGTGGAACTCAAGCAACCAGCATTTTTGATTAACTGGTACCAACTATTCTCCACGCATGCTGGATAATAAAGGTTCGTCTCTGTACATAAATAGGAAGAGATTAGTCAAAGTAAACATGAGCACATTGGAGACAGAAACTATAACAGGAAATAAGGAAATGGCAGAGAAGTAAATAAATACATGCATCAGCTTTCATGGTTGAAGATACAAAAACATTCCGTGTATAATGGGGAATAAAGGGTCCAGCCAGAAAGAACTTAGAGAA
Source organism: Mustelus asterias (assembly GCF_964213995.1). Lineage (NCBI taxonomy): Eukaryota > Metazoa > Chordata > Chondrichthyes > Carcharhiniformes > Triakidae > Mustelus > Mustelus asterias. The sequence continues at coordinate 33,682,643 of NC_135804.1, forward strand.
ATCAACATAAGCAAAGAAATATTACAGCAGAAATTAACAAGGACTAAGTGGCGACAAATGCTCTGACCTTGACTTGCATTCTAGGGTTTGAAAAGAAGCAGCTGCAGAGCTGGTACAGTAATTGATTTTGATCTTCCAGAATTCCTTAGATTCCAGAACAGTTCCCAAGGATGAGGATGCAAGGGGCGGCACGGTAGCACAGTGGTTAGCACTGCTGCTTCACAGCTCCAGGGTCCCAGGTTCGATTCCTGGCTTGGGTCACTGTCTGTGTGGAGTTTGCACATTCTCCTCGTGTCTGCATGGGTTTCCTCCGGGTGCTCCGGTTTCCTCCCACAGTCCAAAGATGTGCGGGTTAGGTTGATTGGCCAGGTTAAAAATTGCCCCTTGGAGTCCTGAGGTGTGTAGGTTAGAGGGATTAGCGGGTAAAATATGTGTGGGGGTAGGGCCTGGGTGGGATTGTGGTCGGTGCAGACTCGATGGGCCGAATGGCCTCCTTCTGCACTGTAGGGTTTCTATGATTCTATGACTGGAAGGTAGCAAACAGAACCTCAATACTTAATGAAAAAAATGGAGAGAAAACACGAACTGGAGGCCAGTTAGTCTATTGATAGTAGGCAAAATAATAGAATTGATTATTAAGGACAATGTAACAAAGTACTTTGAAAATCATATGTCTAAGGGATAGCCAGAGGGTAGAGTGCACTCGGGTTTTCAAAACACATTTGATAACATGCCAAGAGTTTATTATACAAAATTAGAACTTGTGGGATTGGCATAACATGTGGCATGGATTGGGGATTGATAATTGGCCTGAAGGAAGTAGGAACAGATCAGACATTTTTGAGTTAGCAGGATATAACTAGTGAAGTACAATAAAGAAGTACCTGACCCTCAACATAAATCAGTACCTGACTCTCAGCTAGTTAAAATATATACTTAGGTCAGTGAATGATGGTAATGTATCCAAGTTTGCCGAGGATGCAAAGTTAGATGGCAAGATAAGCTGTAACAAACATAAAGAAACTGCAGAGGGATATTGACAGATTGCAGAAGTAGGTAAGAATGTGGCAGATGGAATAAAATGTGCCAAAATGTAAAATTAACTGCAGTCGGTAAAATAAAAATGCAGAATTTTTTTGAAAGGCGAGATACTGGGAAGCGTTTGCAGTAAAGCATGATCTTACAAAATATCAACTGGTCATTCATTTCCACGTTTTGAATCTACTGCTTTAGTGAACTCCTACCATATAATTTTGACGCGGCTACATTCGCGGCCAGGTGTCTCTGGAGAGGGAGCATGCGGTGTCCACGGGCGCGGTTGACGCCTTCCGCGACCGCTGGGCGCCGCAGGGGCTGGGGTGTATTATCGACCCCGATAATCACCTTTTGGTTTGACGTTTTAAGTTTCCTTTCGACTTTGATTTTGGTTCGGGCTGTTCCCCCCTTCCTTTTGGGGAGCCGCCCCTTTTACTTTGTCCCTAAGTTAATTTGAGTTCGTTTACTTGATTGGTATCGAAAGAAATACCATATAATTTTGATAGCAAATCAGCCAAATAAGAATTACTAGACACATTAGTTGAAGAATTAAAGTCTCCCCCGTGTTTGAGAGTTTATCCAGTCATTAGTTTAATCGTTCAAATTAGGACATACCCAGGTTTGGGTACACAGTTAACTAAGCTCAATGGGACAGTGGAAGCTATGAAGTGTAAAATCTACTGATACACAGCTCCTGGTTGCTAGCCAGCATTCCCTACTGAACATAAGCGCATCAGGAGAAAAACAGTGGTGGTTCCTCCAACTGAACAGTGTGTGAACAGTCAGGCTTATAGATATTTTACCAAGGATAACTGCAACCTGAAGCACAATATTATAGGAGTCAGATTTTGTTATGAACCCATATTGACGCTTCAGATGATCACAGATGCAGTTAACTGTGGAAACATAGAAGCTGCTGTCCAAGAGGAGACATTCCTCAATAAGCTCTCTGAAAATGGCATTGCACCATTTGGATCAACGCTTAAATGTATTGAACAGAGCCACAATCCAGTATTTACCTCACGGCCAAGGACAAAACATTAAAAAAGTTTGGGATTGCCTATTCCAGCCCAAGTATAAATTTAACCACATGGTCAGGCTTAATTACTGTCAAACAACCTCTGGAATTGAAAATTAACTTGTGTGTCTTGTTGTTGCAGTTCTTTTTGGTGGAGATTAAATACCTTTTCTACTTTGTAATCCCTTTAATTTACTTGCTGTACCTGATTTAACATAGAATTAAATAACCTAATGTTTTCCGCTTCCAAATCTGCACTTCTGCAATTGATAGGTTAAACAAACAGTGATTTGTCCTGTTTATATGGGTTCCAGATTCCCTGCACAGAGCTGGCATTTTGCTGTATGAAACGCCACAGCAAGTATAAGTTGAACAAATGAAATTCACAGTAAAATCCAGCACAACAAATCTGGAAAGTTAAAACGAGCAAGGGAATTGGAGGGAACAAATATGAACTTTTGCAGGAAAAAAAAATCACATGATAGTCAACAGCGCCTCAAGTTTAACATTTAACAGAAAAACATAAATAATAGAATACAGGGCCCCTTGAGCCTTCTCCTCCATTCAATAAGGTTGTGGCTCGTCTTTGACCTCAACTCCACCTTCCCACCCGATTTCCATATCGGTCGATTTCCCTACAATCTTTTTTCACATTTGTTCTTTGTGTATTTGTAATTGTTTTGTATTAACGTATTTGTAATAAACAAAAAGAAACCAAAAATCTATTTTAGCCTTCAACATGCTCATCAACTGTGCATGCCCTGGCGCCGAGGATACAGAATTCCAAACACTTGTAATTCACAGAGAGGAAGTTCCTCAAAACAATTTGAAACGATTGATTCATTAACCTGAGACCGTACTGCCCAGTTGTAGCCTCTTCAACACTAACAAATACCCTCAAGATCTTAAGTTTTAATGATACATAAACTTAGATCTAATATTTAAACTTCCTGAAGCAAATTGTGCAATACAACTTTTTGGATAGAGAGCGATTCGATCATTGCAACATACAACTGTTTTGATTAGCCAGGAAAGTGTTTAGGTTATTTTTGGAAAATTAAGTAACATGTTGTTCATCTCACTTGATGGGGGAGGCCGAATTCGAGAAAGCCCTAGAAGGATTTAAGCAGCGTGACGTCAGATGTAAAGGTGCAACCGAATACAAGTGTTTATTTTCTGTTTCGATTGCATTTAATTCGAAACTCTCAGTTGCACCTTCACTGTTACGCACGCTGCTTTTAAAGTGCCCTGGTTGATTTTACTCTCTTGGAAAATGTGCTCGCCACGCTGCAGGGAGATTTCTAACCGAGAGACCGAAGTCCCTCCATCCAGAGGCAGAACTAAGGGTCAAAGTCCAGCAGCAAAGTCCCCGCTGTATCTGGGGGTAGTCTGCTGCTGGCTGATCCGCCGGGAAGCAGGTTTTACACCGGGCTGGGGCTCGATGTTGAGGGGGGGACCCGATACATTTAAATCGTCGCTTTAAAGAGAAACCCTGGGCTCAGGGGGAGGGCAGGAGGCCGAGAAAAGCCCGATTCCAGCCGCGGCTCCGTCTCCTCGTTCTTCAAACTCTCCGCCTGATTTTAACACAACGGCCGCCGCCGCCGCCCGCCCGCTTATTCACGGCCTTTACCTTTCCGTGCTCTTCCCGGAGCCGTGAGAGCGGCTGCGAGCGGGCCGCTTTGCCGGCGGAGCAGGGCCGATGCTGCGAGTCTGCCATTTCCTTCAGAGCGGAGGCCCGAGCGTCAGTTTGACAAACACTCAGGAACTGGGAGTCCTAAAGAAATGTTTATGTGGGTGATAACTGCAGCCGCACAGCTCCTCACTCCTCGTCCGCATAGAGGGAGCAGGCCTTGTCATCCACAGCGTCGGCGCGGCAAACATTTCACACTCGCATTATCGGCCCAAACAGCGCTTCAAGGCCGGCTTCTCCTTCCCCCCCAGCACCACCACCGGAGCCGCTCCGCTCTCAGCAACGCCCGCTGCCCCGCGCCATCTTCCTCAGCCCGGAGCGCAGCACACTGGGGCGGGGCCACGGAGGGAGCATGTGACACACTGGGGGCGGGGCTGCGGAGGGAGCACGTGACACAATAGGGCTGCGGCCGCCCAGGGAGCACGTGACACTGGGTCCATTGCCGTGTCGGGAGCGTGGGGGTGGGGGAGACCAGTTGGTTGGAGTACGTGATGCATTGGGAGCACGTGACAAAGGTGTCGGACCATGTCAGGAGCACGAGGCACTGGGTGGACGGGCGGGCGTGGCTATTGAGTGGAGCACGTGATGCCTGGACTAGCCGAGCTCTATAGAGTTATTGACAGGACTGGGGAAGGCAGTTAACACCTGAATGCTTGCATTGGCGTAAACCATAGAAAACATTCTTTCTGGTTGTATCACAGCTTGGAATGGCTCCTGCTCTGCCCAAGACAGCAAAAGGTTGTGAATGTAGCCCAGTCCACCACGCAAACCAGCCTCCCATCCATTAACTCTGTCTACACTTCCCACTGCCTTGGCAAAGCAGCCAGTATAATTAAGGACTCCACAGACCCCAGACATTTTCTCTTCCACCTTCTTCCGTTGGGAAAAAGATACAAAAGTCTGAGGTCACATACCAACCGACTCAAGAACAGCTTCTTCCCAGCTGCTGTCAGACTTTTGAATAGACCTACCTTGCATTAAGTTGATCTTTCTCTACACCCTAGCTATGACTGTAACACTACATTCTGCACTCTCGTTTCCTTCTCTATAAACAGGATGCTTTGTCTGTATAGCACACAAGGAACAATTCTTTTCACTGTATTCTAATACATGTGACAATAATAAATCAAATCAAACTGTTCACCAATTGTCACACCCCCGCCATCTCCCCACATACCTTGCATGTTCTTCCTTTTTTACTTGATTTATTATTGTCACATGCATTGGGATACAGTGAAAAGTATTGTTGCTTGTGCACGATGCAGTCAAAACATACACTTCATAGAGTACCTGGGGAGAAGGAAAGAAGTGGGTGCAGAATATAGTGTTAAAGTCATAGCTAGGGTGTAGAAAAAGATCAACTTAATATATGATAGGTCCATTCAAAAGTCTGATGGCAGCAGGGAAGAAACTGTGCATGAGTCGGTTGGTACATAATCTCAGACTTTTGTATCTTTTTCCTGACAGAAGAAGGTGGAAGGAAGTAATTCCCTTCTGAATGCCTCAATAGAGTCTGCCTTCACCACTCTCTCAGGCAGTGCATTACACACCTTAACCACTTGCTGCATGGCAACGTTTTTCCTCATGGCATACTTCTTTGTCAATTACTTTGAATCTGTAACCTCTCATTCTTGATCATTTCACAAGTGGGAAAAGCTTTTCCTTGTCTACTCTGTGCAGACCCCAGCCCCCTGTGACTTTGAATTCCTCTATCTAAGCCATTTCCTCCAAGGAAATCAGTCCCAACTTCTCCAATCCAACTTCGTAACTGAAGTTCCTCATCTCTGGAACCATTCTTGTCAATCTCTTCTGCACTCTCTCCAATGCCTTCACATCTTTTTGAAAGTGCGGCATCCAGAACTGGATCCAATATTCCAGCTGAGGCTGAACTAGTGTCTCAAACAATTCAACATAACCTTCTTGCGCTTGTAATCTCTGTCCTTATTAATATAAATATTTTTCTCCCCTGATATATTAGGTTAAAACTATTTTAAAGTGCCACTGTTTCACATTGCACATTATTTTCCTTGTTATAACTTGACATCTGCTGCATAAGTTTGGCATAGTACCAGAGAAGCGTTGCACAAATGCAAGTTGAATGATTAAGTCTTGCGAGAGGACTGTCTGCTACACTGGAGTGTGACTTCAATAAGAACATAAGAAACAGGAGCAGGAGTAGGCCATCTAGCCCCTCAAGCCTGCTCCGCCATTCAATAAGATCATGGCTGATCTGATAGTGGGTTCAGTTCCACTTACCCGCCCGTTCCCCATAACCCTTAATTCCCTTAATGGTTAAAAATCTATCTATCTGTGACTTAAACACATTTAACGAGGTAGCCTCTACTGCTTCATTGGGCAGAGAATTCTAAAGATTCACTACCCTCTGGGAGAAGAAGTTCCTCCTCAACTCTGTTCTAAATTGACTCCCCCTAAGTGTGTTGAGCTGAGGGAAACTTAAATAGTTTCCTAAATCTCTAATATTGTTTGTATTTAACACTTAATTGCAAGTACTGCTTAAATTCTAAATTCCATCCTGGGGCCGAAGGAGCACTGGCAGCAGTTGAAATAGTTAATTAAGAAATAGGCTTGAACTGGTCTTTGCTGTACGTGGGCTCAGCTAGTCCCTTTGTTCAGAACTTATATATTCAGTTAGCGCGGCATGGTGGCACATTGGTTAGCACAGTTGCCTCACAGTGCCAGGAACCCGTGTTTGATTCCTGGCTTGGGTCACTGTCTGTGCGGAGTCTGCACATTCTCCTACTCAGCAGGTTGGGCAGCATCTGTGGAGAGAAACAGAGTTATAAATTTTAGGGAAGATCGGGGATCATCATCAACCTGAAAGTTAACTGTTTCTCTCCACAAGTGCTACCTGATCTGCTTTTTTTTCAAGCTTTTCTATTTTTTTATTTCAGATTTCCAACATCTGCTGTATCTTGCTTTTGCAATAGCAATCAATTTGTTTTACACCCACCCAAGAAACCATGCTGCTGGCAATTAGTACTAATCATGATCTTGACTAAGAAGTTGGGAATGTAGAATTGTTTTGTTGGGTGTTCTTGAAAGTATTGTTTTGAAACTTTGATGAAAAAAAATGTCAAATCTACTAAATTCAAAGAGCTGCTTCAAATAATAACAATGATATATACCCTAATCACCCTTACAATGCAGAAAGAGGCCATTCGGCCAATCGAGTCTGCACCGACCACAATCCCACCCAGGCCCTATCCCAACAACCCTACTAACCCCCTGACATTAAGGGGCAATTGATCATGGCCAATCAACCTAACCCACACATCTTTGGAGTGTGGGAGGAAACCGGAGCACCTGGAGGAAACACAGGCAGACACAGGGAGAATGTGCAAACTCCATACAGACAGTGACCCAAGCTGGGAATCAAACCTGGGTCCCTGGCGCTGTGAGGCAGCAGTGCTAACCACTGTGCCACTGTGCTGCCCTGATGTAATGATGTAACACTACATTTCAACATGCTAGATGTCAGCATGCTGCCTGCCTGACCAAATCAGGAGGATGCATGTTAAGTTAATCACAAACTTATAAAAACTTTACATCAACAAGTCGCATTTTATAGTGCCTTTAATGTAGCTAAATGTCCTAGGGCACTTAACCAGCATGATATCAAGATGTTTGACACTTAGCTACGGGAAGAGACATCAGGACGTTACGAAAGATTTAGGTTTTAAGGAACAAATTCAAGGAGGAAAGAGAGAGAGACAGAAAAATTTAGAGAGGGAATTCCAGAGCTTAGACAGCTCAAAACACATAGAACATAGAACGTTACAGCGCAGTACAGGCCCTTCGGCCCTCGATGGTGCGCCGACCTGTGAAACCAATCTAAAGCCCATCTAACCTACACTATTCCAATATCATCCATATGTTTATCCAATAACCATTTAAATGCCCTTAATGTTGGCTATCAGCCAACACAGCCATCAGTGGTAGAGTAAATGAAATCGCGAATGCTCAACAGGCTAGAATTGGAGAAGCACAACTATCTTGAAGACTTGAAGAGCTGGAGGGATTTTAAATAAGAATGGGGATTGAGGTGTTATCAGACCTGGAGCCTGTAGAGGTCCACAAATACAGGGGTGTTAGTTGAACAAGACTTGGTCTCAATTATGATACAGATAGCAGAGTCTTGGAATGAGAAGTTTATGGAAAATGAAAAAGGGGGTGGCACAGTGGTTAGCATTGCTGTCTCACAGCGCCAGGGACCTGAGTTCAATTCCAGCCTGGGATGACCGTCTGCGTGGGTTTCCTTTGGGTGCTCCGGTTTCCTCCCACAGTCCAAGATGTGCAGGTTAGGTGGATTGGCCATGGTAAATTGCTCCTTAGTGTCAGGGGGATTAACAGGGTAAATACATGGGGTTAAGGGGATAGGGCCTGGGAGGATTGTTGTTGGTGCAGGCTCAATGGGCAGAATGGCCTCCTTCTGCATTACAGGAATTCAATGATTCTAAAAATGGAATATTACTGAAGAGCACTGAAATAGTCGCATTGAGAGGCAACAAAGTCATCGACAAGTGTTTCAGCATCAGATGAACTGAGGCAGGGTTAGAATCAGGTGATGTTACAGAGGTGCAAGTAGATCGTCATGGTAATGGATATGTGTGATCAAAACTCACCTTGGGGTCTAAAACAACACTATTTTATGAACAGTTTTGCACAGATTCAGATAGTCGCCAGTGATGGAAATAGTAGCCGGGGACAGAAAAGGCCATACACTGTTTCAAACTTTGTCCCCTCACAGATTTCGTCTAGATGAAGAGTTCCTGCAGTTGAGTTGCAGCCTGGTTCTAGGCCAGGCCATCATTAAGTGCTACTTTTTGGCAGCTGCTAGGAGGAACAGTAGAGCAATGTGCTGAGTCACTCCATACAAATTTTCATTGACCTCTGTTCAGCATTTCTTTTGGTGGCGCTGACATTGTTTCATTCTGTGGCACTGTGCTGTGTTTACCCATAACTAAAATAAAGGTGTAACATCCATCTACAATGCTGGTGATCTTATGATTCTCCATTTCTAAAATAGCTTTAGTCAGGGAACCTAGGCAGCATTTGTGTACCTCCTGATGGCGGCACGGTAGCACAGTGGTTAGCACTGCTGCTTCACAGCTCCAGGGTCCTGGGTTCGATTCCCGGCTTGGGTCACTGTCTGTGTGGAGTTTGCACATTCTCCTCGTGTCTGCGTGGGTTTCCTCCGGGTGCTCCGGTTTCCTCCCACAGTCCAAAGATGTGCGGGTTAGGTTGATTGGCCAGGTTAAAAATTGCCCCTTAGAGTCCTGGGATGTGTAGGTTAGAGGGATTAGCGGGTAAATATGTGGGGGTAGGGCCTGGATGGGATTGTGGTCGGTGCAGACTCGATGGGCCGAATGGCCTCCTTCTGCACTGTAGGGTTTCTATGATTTCTATGAATGCACCTGAAATCCATGTTTCAGAGCATTGTCACAAATCTGTGTGTCCTAGCACTTAAAAGAACACATTTTGCAATCAATTCCAGTTTAGAAAGTGCACATTCTATTGGCTCTATAGTAGAAGAATAAATTGCATAAAAATCCCAAGTTGTAAGTACAACCTCATTCCTTGACTCCACTTTCTCTGAGTGCTGGACAGACCTATTGTGTCCTCATCACCATTACAATCCAAATGTGAACCTGATCCAACTTTTATTATGTCAAGCTGCTAATCACAGTTTTTAAAAAAGAAACACTCTTGAAGTAAGTCATGGGAATATTAAATATCTGCATTAAGCATTTATTGCTGGATATGCAGTCTATGTTTAATTGCTAGGAACAGTATTTACTCAGGCAAAAGGTTATCCATAGGGCCTGACTTGTATCGGATTATTGTGATTAAGAGGATATGTTGTAAAGATATCAACCTACGCAGTCCAAAGTACTATCAATCCCCTTTTGTAAATTTACTGGGTCATTTTCCGAAGGTTGACTTGAGGTTGTTTGCCCATGCTATACCACACTATATGTTTGGGAGGGTGAAGAAGAGTCTATTAAATTAAAATATACTGACTGGAGAATGTTATCAAAATTATGTTATTACAGTACATTCGTTCACTCTATAGAAATAACAATTAAAATATTCAAAAGTACTGATGGGCTGAACGAAGTTTTCATTTCCATATTTTAATGTGTTGATCTGTACTTCTGGAGGGATAGTTTCATAACCTGGAAAAATAGGATAGTATGTTTGTTGATTTGATTGTGAACAGGGACGAAGAGGCACAAAAACAAACTCTGGGGTAATAGCAGACATGATTCAGCAGAGTAAAAAACAACTTTCAAACCAAAACAGAAACTCAAAGCTTCTGTAACTCAAATCTATTTTTAAACTACCACTTTACTACAATAAAATATTCCAGTGGAAAGCTGACGATCTGATATTCCACAATAAAGAATAAGTTTAATTAATTTGGGAAGCACAGTGGTTAGCACTGCTGCCTCACAGCGCCAAGGACCCAGGTTCGATTGTGAGCTTGAGTGACTTTCAGTATGGAGTTTGCACGTTCTCTGTGTGGGTTTCCTCTGGATGCTCCAATTTCCTCCTACAATCCAAAGTTATGCAGGTTAGATGGATTGGGCATGGTAACTGTGTGGGGTTATGGGGATAGGGTGGAGGAGAGGGCCTGAGTGGGGTGCTATTTTAAAGAGTTGATGCAGACTCGATGGGGCTGGATAGCCTCTTTCTGCATAGTACGGATCTTCTACAGATTCTATGGTTCCAATTAATTTATTGCATTTTGCATAGATCTTTTGTTTTAAATGCGTTAAATAATCATTAAATCCAAGCTATTACCATTTCATAACTTAACACGTGGTCAATCTCTTGCTCAGTCACTTGTCTTCTTTATGTGATCTGTACAGAAATTGTAACTGAGTAATACATTTTCCTTTGCAGAAAGTAAAAACATTTTGACCAAAGCTGAGATATCTTATCTATTACCTACTGCAAGTACGTATTTCATACCCTGTAGTTCTTGTGATTGTGTTTATGTCTGCCCCTTTTTGTTGCCCACATTATCATTTCTGCATGTCAGTCTGGTGCCACCGAAGTGTATGCACCTGCAATTGATGTAAATTTATTCCCTACATATTCAACGAATATTGAACATGTACCAAGTAACGCACATTGCAAAATTAATCTCTGCTGTCATTTTAAAATTCATTAAAGCAAACCATACTCCCATTTTCATTGTGCACGGAACACAGAAAATCTGAGAATAAAATTAAAAATATATAACATTGACATTTATAGTTTTCAGAGGGAATTTGAATTTATCCATCACTTGGGGTGAGGAAAGCAAATTTAAAAACTGCTTTGTATGCCATGGCCCAATTTTGTAATTGTGCTTTGCTAAAAATACAGAAAATCTCAAGAGCTATCTAGTCCTCTCTACCTGTTGTAGCATCCTTTAACTGTTCAAAATGTTACTATACCCTGTCATGCGTGTCTTGGAGAGTTTGCTTTTTTTATTGCGATTATTACACCAAAATTCTCATTTGGCATTTTTGATGATATCCACATCCTTAATAAACACCTTGACACCTACATGCTTTCATGTCCTATACTCCTGTGTCCTACTTCCTCTGTTCCTCCTTTTGTCATATTTTAATTTCCTTGATCATTCTAATTTTGTGTACTTGCAATGCTATTGTACGGGCATAAGGATTAGTAGAAGGAAAAACTCTGCCAAGTTTTACATATTCTTGATTGCATCCATTTCCTTAACATCATCTGTAGCACACAGCTTAAAACCATTTCACTTAAGTGAATTAAAATCATTCAACTTGCATTTATGCAGTCTTTCTCTGGTTATACATCAAACTTAGCAGATATTTACAGGTGAATATGTGCAGTCATCACAAGGACAATGATGTGCAATTTGAAACATTGGCACTTATAATAGTTGTAAATCAGTACATGAGAAACAAATGTTTATATTGCACCACCATTCTCCATGTGCTGGTGGTGTTGCTTTCAGAAGGGAGACACATTCCCCCAGGAGCAGATGCTGGTGCCTGCACATTGCCTCTAACTCTCTGTGGGTGCACATTCTCTTTCTGACTGGGTGTGCTTGCCCTCACACTCTGGTGGTATGGAGGCTCATTTTTGTGTGTGGGACTGTGCACACTCAGTCGGTGTGCATGCTCTCTCACTTTCTCTAGCTGGGTGTTCATTCTCTCGTTATGAAGATAGATTGGTGAAGTTGGGACTGTTTTCCTTGGAGAAAAGAAGGCCGAGAGAAGATGTGATAGAGCTATTCAAAATCATGAGGGGTCCATTTTGGGGAGAATGTTATCAAAATTATGTTATCACAGTACATTTGTTCACTCTATAGAAATAACAATTAAAATATTCAAAAGTACTGATGGGCTGAACGAAGTTTTCATTTCCATATTGTAATGTGTTAATCTGTACTTCTGGAGGGATAGTTTCATAACCTGGAAAAATAGGATAGTATGTTTGTTGATTTGATTGTGAACAGGGACGAAGAGGCACAAAAACAACTCTGGGGTAATAGCAGACATGATTCAGCAGAGTAAAAAACAACTTTCAAACCAAAACAGAAACTCAAAGCTTCTGTAACTCAAATCTATTTTTAAACGACCACTTTACTACAATCAAATAATCCAAGTTTGCCGACAACACGAAGGTTGGTGGGGTTGTGGATAGTCTGGAGGGATGTCAGAAGTTACAGAGGGACATAGATAGGATGCAAGGCTGGGCGGAGAAGTGGCAGATGGACTTCAACCCAGATAAATGCGTAGTGGTCCATTTTGGCAGGTCAAATGGGATGAAGGAGTACAATATAAAGGGAAAGACTCTTAGTACTGTAGAGGATCAGAAGGACCTTGGGATCCGGGTCCATAGGACTCTAAAATCGGCCCCGCAGGTGGAGGAGGTGGTTAAGAAGGCGTATGGTGTGCTGGCCTTTATCAATCGAGGGATTGAGTTTAGGAGTCCGGGGATAATGATGCAGCCATATAAGACCCTCGTCAGACTCCACTTGGAGTACTGTGCTCAGTTCTGGTCGCCTCATTACAGGATGTGGAAAAGATTGAAAGGGTGCAGAGGAGATTTACAAGGTGTTGCCTGGATTGAGTGGCATGCCTTATGAGGATAGGCTGAGGGAGCTCGGTCTTCTCTCCTTGGAGAGACGTAGGATGAGAGGAGACCTAATAGAGGTATACAAGATGTTGAGAGGCATAGATCGGGTGACAAAATTCATAATGCTAAAGTGCAAAGGGACTTGGGAGTCCTAGTCCAGGATTCTCTAAAGGTAAACTTGCAGGTTGAGTCCGTAATTAAGAAAGCAAATGTAATGTTGTCATTTATCTCAAGAGGCTTGGAATACAAAAGCAGGGATGTACTTCTGAGGCTTTATAAAGCACTGGTTAGGCCCCATTTGGAGTACTGTGAGCAATTTTGGGCCCCACACCTCAGGAAGGACATACTGGCACTGGAGCGGGTCCAGCGGAGATTCACACGGATGATCCCAGGAATGGTAGGCCTGACATACGATGAACGTCTGAGGATCGTGGGATTATATTCATTGGAGTTTAGGAGGTTGAGGGGAGATCTGATAGAAACTTACAAGATAATGAACGGCTTAGATAGGATGGACGTAGGGAAGTTGTTTCCATTAACAGGGGAGACTAGGACGCGGGGGCACAGCCTTAGAATAAAAGGGAGTCACTTTAGAACAGAGATGAGGAGAAATTTCTTCAGCCAGAGAGTGGTGGGTCTGTGGAATTCATTGCCACAGAGGGCTGTGGAGGCCGAGACGTTGAGCGTCTTCAAGACAGAAATTGATAAATTCTTGATTTCTCGAGGAATTAAGGGCTATGGGGAGAGAGCGGGTAAATGGAGTTGAAATCAACCATGATTGAATGGTGGAGTGGACTCGATGGGCCGAATGGCCTTACTTCCGCTCCTATGTCTTATGGTCTTATGGTCTTATGGGTGGACTCTCAGAGGCTTTTTCCCAGGGTGGAAATGGCTGCTACGAGAGGACACAGGTTTAAGGTGCTGGGGGCTAGGTACAGGGGAAATGTTAGGGGGAAGTTTTTCACACAGAGGGTGGTGGGCGAGTGGAATCGGCTGCCATCAGTGGTGGTGGAGGCAAACTCAATAGGGTCTTTTAAGAGACTCCTGGATGAGTACATGGGACTTAATAGGATGGAGGGTTATAAGTAGGCCTAAAAGGTAGGGATATGTTTGGCACAACTTGTGGGGCCGGAGGGCCTGTTTTGTGCTGTAGTTTTTCTATGTTTCTATGTCCAGACAAAGTACTGAGAAAGAAACTGCGCCTCCTCATAATAGGATTGAGAACGTTGGGCGGGGGGGGGGGGGGGGGGGGGGTGGGGGGGAGGGTGCTCTATTTCTATCGTGTAATAATTATCACATTCATCTAACACACATAAGGTCTCCAGTTCAAAACCTGACAGAAACATTATCCAAAATGTAATCTAACATTATCCAAATGGGGCAGCACAGTGACACAATAGTTGGCATTGCTGCCTCACAGCGCCAGGAATCCGGTTCAACTCCTGCCTTGGGTCATTGTCAGTGTGGAGTCGGCATGTTCTCCCCGTGTCTGCAGGGGTTTCCTTCAGGTGCTCCAGTTTCCGCCCACAGTCCGAAAGGCGTGCTGGTTAGGTGCATTGGCCAGGCTAAATTCTCCCTCAGTCAACCCGAAGAGGTGCCGGAGTGTGACGACCAGGGGATTTTCACAATAACTTCATTGCAGTGTTAATGTAAGCCTAGTTGTGACACTAAATAAATAAATGGAGCGAGAAGGCACAGATTTCATGTAATTGGCAAAAGAAGCAAGGACGATAGAATATGCAGTAAGTGGTTGACAGAATATGCAGTAAGTGGTTGACAGAATATGCAGTAAGTGGTTGACGTGTGAAACACACTTCCCCAGACTGTGGTGGAGGCAGGTTCAATTGAGACAGCCAGAAGGGAATTATAGTGTTATCTGAAAGAGGAAGAATGCGCGGGGTTATTGGGGGGCAAGGTGGGGGGAATGACACTGGGTGAATTGCGCATTGGGAGAACCAGTGGACGCACCATGGGCCAAAGGGCCTCCTGCTGTGCTGTAACATTCTGTGCGGCTCTGGGGTCTGCCAGTTGCCCTCCTTGCTCCCCAGTGTCACCTGCTCCAACCACAGGGCCCCATAACGTCGGCTGCTCTACGGCGGCGCCCACCACCAGCACCACCTTGCCACTCCCAGGGTCACGTGCTGGCGCACGCGTCCCGCCCTATCACGTGCTCCACCCACTACGCCAGGCACGGAGATACGTGCTCCCTCCGGGGCCCCGCCCCCAACGTGATCCACAGTCCCGCCCCATGTATGTCACGTGCTCCCTCCCGTGGCCCCGCCCCAGTGTGTCACGTGCTCCCTCCCGTGGCCCCGCCCCAGTGTGTCACGTGCTGCGCTCCGGGCTGAGGAAGATGGCGCGGGGCTCCGGTGGTGGTGCTGGGGGGGAAGGAGAAGCCGGCCTTGAAGCGCTGTTTGGGCCGATAATGCGAGTGTGAAATGTTTGCCGCGCCGACGCTGTGGATGACAAGGCCTGCTCCCTCTATGCGGACGAGGAGTGAGGAGCTGTGCGGCTGCAGTTATCACCCACATAAACATTTCTTTAGGACTCCCAGTTCCTGAGTGTTTGTCAAACTGACGCTCGGGCCTCCGCTCTGAAGGAAATGGCAGACTCGCAGCATCGGCCCTGCTCCGCCGGCAAAGCGGCCCGCTCGCAGCCGCTCTCACGGCTCCGGGAAGAGCACGGAAAGGTAAAGGCCGTGAATAAGCGGGCGGGCGGCGGCGGCGGCCGTTGTGTTAAAATCAGGCGGAGAGTTTGAAGAATGAGGAGACGGAGCCGCGGCCTCGGCTGGAATCGGGCTTTTCTCGGCCTCCTGCCCTCCCCCTGAGCCCAGCGTTTCTCTTTAAAGCGACGATTTAAATGTATCGGGTCCCCCCCCTCAACATCGACCCCCAGCCCGGTGTAAAACCTGCTTCCCGGCGCATCAGCCACACCAACAAAAGTTGGACACCTGCAAAGAGGCCTGCGTTCCTGAGAAAGAGAGAGTGAGTGGAAACGGGAAATGATCAAGAAAAAACATCAATTTGTGAGTTTGAGGTGGCACTACTGCCTCTTAGCGCCCGGGACCTGGGTTCAAATACTGGCTTGGGTCACTCTGCGGAGTCTGCACCTGTGTCTGCGTGGGTTTCCTCTGGGTGTTCCGTGTTAAATTCTCCCTCAGTGTACTTGAATGAATGATAATGATTTGGATGAGAATTTAGGAGGCATGGTTAGTAAGTTTGCAAATGACACCAAGATTGATGGCATTTTTAAAAAGTTTTATTAGTCACTAGTAAGGCTGCAATGAAGTTACTGTGAAATTCACTTGGTTCTCACAGTCCCCCGGCACCTGTTTGGGTCAATGTAACTAACCAGCGCATCTTTCAGAATGTGGGAGGCACCCGGAGGAAACCCACGCAGAACGTACAAATTCCACACATAGTGACCCAAGCCGGGAATCGAACCCGGGTCCCTGGTACTGTGAAGCAATGGAGCTAACCGCTGTGAAGAAAGTTATCGAGGATTGCAGCGGGTTCTTGATCAATTGGGCCAGTGAGATGACGGATGGCAAACGGAATTTAATTTAGATAAATGCGAAATGATGCATTTTGGAGATCAAATCAGGGCTGCACTTAGTTAATGGTAGGGTGTTGGGGAAAGTTATAGAACAAAGAGATCTAGGGGTACAGGTTCATAGTTCTTTGAAAATGGAGTCACAGGTGGACAGAGTGGTGAAGAAGGCATTCAGCATGCTTGGCTTCATTGGTCAGAACATTGACTACAGGAGTTGAGACCTCTTGTTGAAGTTGTACAAAAGATTGATAAGGCCACACTTGGAGTACTGTGCACAGTTCTGGTCACCCTATTATAGAAAGGATATTGTTAAACTAGAAAGAGTGCAGAAAAGATTTACCGGGATGCTGCCGGGACTTGGTTTGAGTTGTAAGGAGAGGCTGGATAGACTGAGACTTTTTTCTCTGGAGCGTAGGAGGCTGAGGAGTGATCTTAGAGATCTATAAAATCAGCTAGATACTGAATATCTTTTCCCAAAGGTAGGGGAGTCTAAAACTAGAGGGCATCGGTTTAAGGGGAGAGACACAAAAGGGTCCAGAGGGGCAATTTTTTGACAGAGGATAGTGAGTGTCTGGAACAAGCTGCTAGAGGTAGTAGTAGAGATGGGTACAATTAATTTTGTCTTTATAAAAATCGTTTAAACAGTTACATGGGTAAGATGGCTATAGAGGCACATGGGCCAAACGCGGGCAATTGGGACTAGCTTAGTGTTTTTTTTAAAAAAGTGGCGACATGGACAAGTTGGGCTGAAGGGCTTGTTTTCATGCTGTAAACTGTGAACAGGCACCGGCTGGAGTGTGGCGACGAGGGGATTTTCACAGTAACTTCATTAACTTGTTAATGTAAGCCTAATTGTGACATTAATAAATAAACATTTTTTTAAACTTTGTACGGCATTCCCAGTCAGTCAGTTTAGAGTCAGAATTCGAACAATCCTCTTGGAATCATAAAATAGAATCATAGAATCCCTACGGTGTAGGAGGAGGCCATTCAGCTCATCAAGTCTGCACCAACCACTATCCCACTAGGGCCTTATCCCTGTAATCCCATGTATTTACCCTGATAATCCTCCTAACACTGACAGGGAATTTCACATGGCAAATCAACCTAACTGCACATCTTTGAATTGTAGGAGGAAACACAAGCAAACAATGGGGGAATGTGCAAACTCCACACAGACTCCAGGGCCAGAATTGAACCTGGGTCCCTAGCGCTGTGAGGCAGCATTGCTCGCTACTGTGCCGTCGGGAACCAAGCTTAAAGATCCAAAGTCTGCACAGACCTTTTACAACATTAATTATACCATGTGACATGTGTATAAGAGGGAGAGAATGAGTTTCAACACAAGGCAACGGGGACAACATTTTGTTGTCACAGAGGATCAGGTAGGATGTTGTAATCAGCAGCAAGGTGATGGTAGTCACTTGCTAACCTTAAAGAAAGCTGTCTACAAAAATCTAGAGTTCTTTGTGGCATGGGCTTCCCCTTTCCTGATGCCAGTTTGGGGATAGAACCTGACATGCCCCAAGCAATCAGTTCCACTGAAGTAATCTCCCAAGCAGCAAATATAGTTAAAGGCAAAATGCTGCAGATGTTGGAATCTGAAACAAAAGCAAATACTGGAGAAACTTAGCAGGTCTGACAGTATCTAATTCGAGCTGATGAAGGGTCATCCAGACTCAAAACATTGGCTCCATTCTTTCTCATATGCAGGAAGTATAAATGACTGAATCGCTTCACTTTTAACCTTTAAATTTTATAGTCACAATGTTAGAATGCAGCCATGGGACTTAGCTGGCCACTGAAATATTGTAAACTTGAAAAAACCTTTAGGATGTAAGTTGCCTTTTCAGAAGGGGGAAATTTGACATTCAAAGTGAAATTATGCTAGGGGTTGTGAATTGTTTAACAGTAATTATGAATGTGCCACACCATATTTTAAAAAAAACCCAGTTTCACCTCGTTTTTCAAGGCTTTTAACTGGGAGACAAAGTTTTCATCAATTAAATGATTTCTAATTGCATTCTAAGGGGCACTTCTAAAGCAATATCGAATCTCCAACAGCAAACTATGCAGGTGAAGTTCAGAGGAGTAATGTCTGAATATTGACGCCTTTAGTGTTATTGTTACTACAAAATTGAGGCTGGTGAAACCCCAATCTGAATGAAGCTATTTATTACATTGTCACTGTTTGGTACCCAATGCCTCCCATTGTAGTTTCTCGGCTTTTTGGCTACGAATCAAGTGTAGTATCGACAATGCTGTACTTGGTTGAAGTCATTAGGTTATATCTTAGCTTCATTTGAAGCAATTTTTAAAAGCGGCATCTCGGCCTTTTGGCTAAGATGCAAATGAGATAAACCTTGGAGGAGGTGCAATGCCTCAGCTTGGATCATGTAGATCAAGCCCAAGACAGGAGGGGAGAGCCCTGTCTTGTCAGCTTGGATCAGGAATGTCTCACTCGTTGAGACTCTGAATTGGACTTGATTGGATTGAATTTTTTTTTTAAATGATATTACCTCAGCGTAAAATGATGTTTTAACTCAAATGCTTGTGTTACGGAAAATGTTGTTAAATATTCCTCTTTGTGTGTTCCAAAGGAGCGAGACCGATAAATTGTTATAGTGCTGACTAGCCATTCCTATATGATTGGTAATAATAGCAGTCTTCCATTTGCACTTGACTAGGTTTCGGAGGAAGCAGTTCTTACGATCCCAGGTAATGTTACTTACTGGACACTCGGGTCGCAGGATGGATCTCTGGCTTGATAGATCGCAACTCTTGTTTTAAAGATGTAGGTGAACGGAGTCACAGGATTGCTGATTAACTTTTAATAAAATATTTTCTTGTTTAAAGGTTTTAACTACAATACACTACTCCACCCCACAAAAATTACAAAATAGATTTTATCCTCGTGTTCTTAGTAAATAAAGGTAAGGTAAAGTCGCCATAGTCCCAGTTGACTATAGGTTGCTCTCCCCATTGAGTGGGGAGCTAACTGGTAGCGATTTAACTTGAGGATCACCACACCGCAGGCGAGGGGCAAAGTTGAGAAGGCAGGCTTTCATGAATAACCTCAGCCAATACGGGAATTGAACACATGTTGTTAGCGTCATTCTGAACTGACTTCCTGACGAATACTGTAGTCCTAACTCCCTGGTTTCTTGGACAACTTTTCTTCCTTTGGGATGTCTGCTTTCTGCAGCTCCTTGGTCCGGTCCAGCTTAAAATTAATTCAAAAGTTTTTTCTATGCAAGGGTGGCCCCTGGTTGCTAAGCAATAGCCTGTTTTTTCCCTTAAGCCCTTTAGAATGCAGACATAGTTCAAAGGCACCCTTGTTTAACATTAGGCTAATTAGGTTTTTAACCCTTTCATACAAAAACAAAAAAATAAACTTAAAGTTATACTCTATATAATTCCCACAAATATAAATTATTTAAAGCTACTTTTATTTCCCCTCGGTCCACATCCATGTCACAATTTTGTTCCTAACTTGCCTTGGGAAGTATTCCATACTTATATTTTTTACAGAACCTGATTAGCCATGAGTAAGACCTTCAATAATTATTGGAAAATAATAATTTTAAATGAGTCGTCACAAAGATGGGTTGTATTATCAGCTGGTCAATAGGGGCAGCACAGTTGTTAGCACTGCTGTCTCTCAGCGCCAGGGACCCAGGTTCAATCCCCAGCTTGGATCACTGTCTGTACGGAGTTTGTACGTTCTCCCCGGGTCTGCATGGTTTCCTCCAGGTGCTCTGGTTTCCTCCCACAATCTGAAAGACGTGCTGGTTAGTTGTATTGGCCATGCAAAATTCTCCCTCAGTGTACCCGAACAAGCGCTGGAGTGTGGCGACTAGGGGATTTTCACAGTAACTTCATCGCAGTGTTAATATAAGCCTACTTGTGACACTAATAAATAAACTAAAAAAAAGTCATTATTCCTAAAAGAAATACTGTTCAGTATGAGTTTGAATATGTTTATTGACCTTATTTCAATGTTATGTTGCTGCTATTCATGTTTTTGAGTCTACAGCTATTTAATGCACAATTTTTTTTTGCAGCTCTGCACATTCATTAACAACATGGTTTGTATTATACAGTGGACAACTGGAAAGCATGAAACTACTGGTGAGTTACTAGCAACATCGTATAGCTACTGATCTTGTGTGAGTAAAGTCTCTGAATTTTGCAAGTCCTTTGTCTTTTATGATGGAGCACAGTTTTATGAACTTTATGGGATTGAGGGTAATGCAGATAGGATAGAAATCAATGTATTAGGAAATATGGTTAAATATTTCGTAATAAATATGGTTAATGAACAGAAAATAAAAAGGATTAACGGGGCATTTTCAAGTCTGAGTTGTAAATGGTGGGGTGCCGCAAGGATCAGTGCAGAGCCCATGGCTATTGGGTTTAGACAGAGGAACCAAAAGTAATATATTCAAATTTGCTGCTGATGTGAAGCTAGGAGGGGGCAGTAGGGTGTGAAAAGGGATATGGACAGGATCAGTGAGTGGATGGTGAGGTGCCAGGATAGGGTATAATGTGGGGAAATATGAGGTTATCACGTTGGCAAGAACAGAAATGCAGAATATTTTTTAATGGTGAGAAACTTTTAAATGTTCAGCGATTTGACCTTATTCAATGCAGCATGCAGAAGGGTGTTCCAGGTGCAATGCTAGGTAAATAATATAAAAAGTTAATGAAGCTGTTCTGGCGTTGGCATGTTAAATAACAAACCAAGATTCTGAACCAACAACCAACAAATGAGACTACTGCTTTGCGACAAGAGGTACTGGACAATCAGGAAACTAATAGGAGAGGAAGGTTCCTTAAATACCTACATCCTCAAATGTAATGGCGACTAAGCTGAAGTGTTAAGTCAAAAATAGGATGAGACTCCAACATTATCAATACCAGTGTTCATCAAATTTGGTTCACTGTAAAGCACTAAAATGGCTGAATGCATTGAACACAGAAAAGGATTTGATACTTGATAACATCTTAGAAGTAGTGCTGACATTCTTCCATCTCAGCCAAGCTATTTCAGTACATATAAGGCACTGTTTTTGTGCTGAATATACATATACAGTAACCCAACATTGTGGAAGATTATGGAATGTCCACACAAAAACAGCACAAGTCTAATTTCTATCCTATTACCACTTTCCCAATGATCAAGTGATGAAGGGAGTAAGCAATATGTCATCAAGTAGCCCACACTAAGCAATAACATGCTCTTTCGCCCTCTTTGCAAGTTCTGCCAAAACCTTTGGCTCAGCAGCTCACTGCAATCTTGATTCAGACATGTATGCCAGACAGACATGTCGAGAAGTGAAAGTAACTCCTCAATGGCAAGTTGCTCTTGAATTGTTAGAATCCATGTGATGAAGGTACTCCTACCATGATATCGGGTAGGGAATTGAAGGATTTTGATGTGTATGCACATCAGGATGGTATGTTACTTGGAAGGGAATATGATGGTGTTCTCATGCATGTTGCCTTTGCCCTTCTAGGTGATGGAAACTTGAGGGTTTGGAAGGTCCTATTGAAATTAAGCCTCTGCTTCATCTGTGATTGCTGATGAGCTGAAGCCACAGTAAGATTGTTGCACTTTGTCTTCGTTATTTCTGGGAGAAGGAAAATATCCTGCCGATACTGACTGTCCACCTTGGTAATTATGGGATGAGCTACGGGACAGCTTGAGCATAAATCAATCTCAATGAGTCTTGGGGCAGGGTAGAGAGAGAGAGAAGAAAATATGGTTTCAAAATGGCTGCTTTAGTTCATTCCAGTATGGCTGTCCTGCATATTTACTTCCCCACATTTCATTTAAATGAATAAATTTATATTTAATTTATTTTAGAATTAATTTCTTTAAATAACTGAATTACTGAACTTGAACAAAATTAATTCAACTTTTTATCGTGTGATTCATCTAAATTGATGAATTCAAAAATCACAATGAAAAGTAGTGTATATTTCTCATCATTGCCATTTTTGGTTAGCCAAATTGATGATTTTGAGAGCTGGAATACCATTGCACTGTCTGGGATGCATATTTGTGTGTCTTCCCACTCGGACTGAATTCCCATTCTATTTTGGTGCTTGGGGTTGTACTGGACAAAACTGTTGCCACAGAGATGGAGGGAACAAACTAAAGGAAACTTGTTCTCCTGGGAAAACTGAAATGAATTGAAGAGAACTGAGAAAGAGGACACATTAACCTCCAATCCTCTAATTTAAAACAATTTCTAATGTTCATGTCTAATCATTGAGTGCATATGTCTTCTAAGTTTAAAATAATAAATGCTGTAGTAATTTAACAAAGCTTAACTGGTAAACTTGCTTATTCTGAAGATTACTTAAATCAGTATTTATTTTTTAAATTATTGTACCATGTCAATTACTTCAGATGTCAAAACCAGCAGATAATATTGCATTAAAGATCTGACCTAAAGTTGAAATTACCTCTGTTCCTCTTACATTTTAATAAAGATGGATCTTCCATTCAGGGGAAGAAAGAGTAATGTAAAGATAGAATGTTTTACAACCAGTTAAGTGCTTCTGAAACCTAATTACTGCAGTAATGTAGGAAAAACAGCAATCAAATTGTGCATTGCAAAGTCCTGCAAACAGCAATGAAATAAATGATCAGATTCTGTTCTGGGTATTGGTTGAGGGATACTTGCTAGCTACAAAATCACTGTTCAAATCTTTTTTCCTGGCAACACCCACCTTGTCTTTCAATGTATTTTTGCAGTTAGGTCATATAAATTCATTAAATACCACAGTTTAAAGATCAATAGACAAGTGCAAATAAGTAAATTATGAATGTCATATTTATATGTTCTACTTTTGTTTTCTTCAGCTCATTCTTTTAATTCCTAAATAAAATTATTTTAAAATCCAATGTACAATTTCATATTTTTCAATCAACAAGGAAAACCCACAATTCAAACCTGAAAAAGGCCATTTGACATATTCAACCTTTTGACATCTTCTATCCCTCAAAATGGGAAGTGGTATTGGTTACCAACTTGACTGCATTTAAACTGTGGTTTAGATTCATTGCACGAGCAGCAACCCAGTATAAACCAGACATCCTTGAATATTTGTCAATTCACACTCTTTTTGCCTGCAGGCCTTTTCATATCAAGGGAAATCAATGTGAGACTGAAATACCTGGCATTGAGTGGAAGGCTTGGGCACCTAAAGAGCAGTCCTGCTATTTAGAGCCCATTCATGTTTCTTGCTATTGGCACTTTGTCTCCATAGGCAGAAGCAAAACTAGCAAGGCCAAAATACTACAGATTCTGAAATGTTGGAAAAGCTAAGTGGGTCAGGTAGCATCTGTGGAGAGAACAGTTAAAGTTTTAGGTTGATATTTAATCAGAACTGAAGGATAGAGACTTGAGAATTTAAGTGGAAGGAGGAGGGGCAGGAAGAACAAAGTGTAATAAAGTGAAGGCCAGAGATTAAAAGATTTCATGATGCAACAACCAAAAAGTGATAATGGATTTTGTTTAAAAAACAAAAGTATACATATGGGGCATGAATGGCTACATAAAAATCAATGCAATATGAAGAGAAACAAGACCAGACTAACCTAGCGTAGCAGAAAAAAAAAGGAGGCAGAAGTTGGTTACTAAAATTGTTGAGCCCAGAAGGCTGGAGAATGCTGAGTCAAGATATGGTGAACAGCATCCATGTAAAAATTAATAGAACAAAGCACATTGAAAGACAACAGCAACCATACCATTTCTAAATTTTAGGGTTTGAGTGCAAAGGTTTCTCCAAGAATTAGAATGATTCAAGTGACATATGCCTTATGTTGTAAAAACAAATAGAGAAGCTGATATTGCCATTGTTTATATTACCAAAAATCCTCAATTGTTTCATTTAGAATTTTCCAAGTACAAAATCAGTAGCTGCTTCACTTGTAACATTCTGAACTGTTCCCATGCCATATGCAGCGAAATCTGATGGCAGTGACGTCAGGATATTATTTTCTATTAAGAATAAGATGGACCTTTCAAAGATTGAATTTTTTTTGTTGAAAATAGCTTATAGCTTTGACTGATTCAAAGTATGTACCGTTTTATGGTTGACCATATATTGAGCTGCTTTGCTCTACTGATAATTGCAGAGGACATCTAACTTTTCCCGCTACTTATAATACAAGTTTCCTTGGCTTGTAAATGGGAATAATAACCGTTATTGGATACTGCACTTTTGTAAGCATTTCAAATTAAGTGGTTATGGTAATGAGTTATATTTCATATTTCACGTTTATCATTTAAACATATTGCAAAGGTTGACTTAATGTATTGTGGCAGTGGGATTGGATGGTCGTCAGGTTGTGTTTTTGGATCTATAATAAAATATAGATTGCTGGTAGGTATGTTCAGTTTACCTGCTAGTGCTATATACTGTACCTCCTGCACAAACCAGCTGAGATTATGTATGTTTCAGCTCATGAAAAGCTTCAATTTTCTTCCAGTCTACATTTAACAGATAAATTTGAGGGGGAAATAACGGGTGGTGAAAATACAGAGTATAAAAGCAAATTATAATTGTGTAGACTCTTAACTCCCCTTAGCCTTCTCGACCGACCCCACCACCGCGTTCACATCTTTACAGGATCACAGAATTATGTTTGTGTGTATCCATAAGTACCATGTTCAGTGTTTGTTTTTCAACCTCCAAGTATTGCAACTCAAATGGGGGTCAGTTAGCTGGATGGCTGGTTCATGATACGGAGCAATTCTAACAGCGTGGGTTCAATTACTGGTATTCATGAAGACCAGCCATCTCAATCTAGCCCCTCGCCTGAGTTATGGTGACCCTCAGGTTAAATCACCACCAGTCAGCGCTGTCTCAAAGGGGAGAGCAGTCTATGATCCTCAGACTATGGTGACATTTAGATTTGATCTGAATTCCACCCGATTCCCTGAAATATTTTCATATCACAACTACTAGATGCAGCAACTAACAAGTGAAAATATAACCTACTTATCAAAAATAGACAACACGGAGAAATGTGAAAACCCAAAGATGGAACATAAGCCACCGCTGGAGACTTGACATCTTTCAACTTTTTCAAAAGCTACAAAGGAAAGGTGGAATCTGACGAGCTGTATTCAGAATTGCAGGGCAAGGGATAAGTATTTAGTAGTTTAGAGTGTGATGAAACCCTTAAAAAAAGTCCAGTTCAGTTATAAATTCTATTGTACAGGAGGGTAATCTATCCTCAGTATTTTTATTTAAAATAAACAGGTTTAAATAAACAATTCCATAAATCAATACTTTGACCTTACTGTTCACTTTTCCAAGAGTCACCCTCCTTAGCAGCATTTAGGATTACTTGGAAAGCACCCCTTATTTGGTTGGAGTTCTTGGCAAAAGTCCACCAGTTTTAAAAGGGTCAATATTAAAAACAAGGTTATACAGGAGAAAGTTCTGACATCCAGAATTAAGTGACACTGGCACTTTTGGAATGCAATTACAATAGTCTGTATTCAAGGGTAGGTCATGTGAATCAAATCCAACTTCTGTTCATTTAAGACAGTCACATTCAGACTTTGAGAGAAATTCACCCATAATCCCATCCAAGTTTCAGGCTTGCAGGTGCTGTTCATAAGGACCCACACCAGAATTGTGTTTCTTACTGCTTTGTGGTGGGGTTAAAATTCCAGAAGGTACAGGTGAACATCTATTTTGTTCCAATAGTGCTTGCTTCATGTGAGCTTTATCCTGTAATGGATTAAAAATGAAACAAAACTAGTCCATTCATGTAACCAAAGCAAGTAAACAATGAATTCAAGCCTAGAGTATTTCCTGTTGATGAGGAAGACATCCTTCCTTTGTGGATCTACTCTCCATGTTGAAATGTTAGAGGAGAATAACTTTCATGTCTGCATGAACAGCATTTGTCATGAAAGTTAACTGCTTGAAAATCATACAGCACAAAACACTTATCCCTACAATGGTGACTATATACTTTGGTCCTAAAGACAATTTGCTCATGGTCTCAAACAACAACCAGCCAAATCAGTTAATGGTATCGATCTAGCCAGGATACAAGAATCCCCTTCTGTTCACAGGGGGGGGGGGGGGGGGGGGTGACCTTAAGCCACTGATCCCATATTCGTCACCTCTGACAGTGCAGCACCCAGTACTGCAACTAGGGTCAGTAAAACTAGAAACCAGAATCTTCTGACTCAGACATGAGGATGCCACCAGAATCAAAGTTAAGACTAGGAGTCTTGGGTGGCCCAGTTACAACTTTTTGGTTGAGAATTAAATTGAAATGCTTAATCTGCCATGACCAGAATATAAAGATTGACAGTGAGAAGCAATACTATCAGCTTAATGCATGAAAGAGGAATTCAATTGCAGCAATATCTACTAAAGAAAATAGGTGACAACTAGTTTAACCATCTGTATCCACAGAAAATGAATCTTACCAGTAATGATAAGCTGTTAGAGTGCATCTGTATATTGTGCAAGTCCTCTGGACAGACACCTTTCAAATGCTTGGGTTTTATACTTCCCGCTTCTTTCAAGGTCATAGCAAATGGAACCATCCATTTCACACATCCTTCTAATTCACTCCATTCAAATCCTATGCATTAAACAAGGTTGTTAATTTCAGTAATAGTTTTATTAAATGAGCATTTTATTTAAAAATTACTCTACCTGAGACTTTGTGAACTAATTCAGAAGAAGAAAAGTGATACAAAGCTGAAGCTGCTGTAACTCCATACGTGAACTCCAAACACTTGAGATCCAAGATACAGAGATCCAATAGCTGTAGATAGGAATAGTTTACCATTAACATTAGCTTATAATTCAACTTAAAGCAGAATAGGTTGGTTGTTGTAAAGTGAATCAAATATATAGTCTGCAGAACAGTATAAACTATCCTGTGCTCAGGCTTGCTGAAGTTGCATTGGATTGGGCTGGACAATGTACAAAAGGCTAGGGAAAGAAAAATTGCACTTTAACGAAGGGTCATCCAGACTCAATGTTAGCTCTGTTCTCTCGCCACAGATGCCATCACCTGCTGAGACTTTCCAGCATGTTTTGTTTTTGTGAAATAAATTAGGCATGGACTTATGGGCATTGAGCCCAGCATTTCCTACAGAGCCTGCAATAGTGTGGAGTGGGGGGTTACTTTAAGCACTGAGCCAAGGGTTTTTTAAATATCAATGACTAGGTATTAAGTATTTTTCCTTTCTCCAGTACTGGTGCACGCCATACCATTTCTTGACTAACCTTTCCCACCACCGATTTCAACAATACACTAACAGACTCCTCTTTCTCCTTGAAAAAATGCCTGATTTGACTCTGGTTTGAACAGTACAGCAACAGGAGAATTGGGAATTTCATGCAATTGTGGAGATGTTGATTTTTGCATTTAGCACTGTGTTCATGCAAGCTTGAAGCAGCAAGTTCACAAAAATTCCATCTTGGTTTTTTGTTACAAATTAGTATATAGAAGAATGAATATACAAAAATCCAGAGTAAGGTACAGGGAAAAGCTTGTTTCTGCCCTGCAGTACAGTAAGTGGGAGTTAATGGACACAGACTGCCTCGAGCAGATGAAAAGGTCACCAACCCAAAATGTCAGACCTGCTGAATTTTTCCAGCTTTTGTTCATCTTCAGTAGATCAGTTTTGAATTTCTGGCTCAGCCACCGAGCTGAAGTGCAAATTGGAGATGTTCTGACAGGAAGGGGACTAGTCTGGATCATATTTCAGAAGGATGTAAGTTTCTAACAAATAGTGTGGCAGAGGGAGAGAGCACATGGATCTTCAAATTGATAATGTGCTTGTTGTCTGCAAGGCTTAAACTGGAGACAGCCAGAATGCAGACCTTGACACTTGTCTGGTGAAGAGGTTGGAAGAAGCATAATCTGGAGTTGCAGGGGATTCAATAATTAGGGGACCAATAGTATCCTTTACAAGCAGGATCTAGAGTTCCGTGTATTGCCGACTTGGTGCCAGGGAAATGGATACCTTGAACTAGCTTATGTCATAGTGGGAAGAGACAAAAGGTCTTGTTTGGAGTGTAGTTAATAGAACCTGGAGGGTTATAATCTCTGGATTGCCAATTTGTATTGGTATAGGCATAAGAAAATTAGGGAGAAGATAGTTTGTATTCCGTGGAAGGAACAGGGATGTTATGAAGACTAAATTAGTAAATGGTGGTAGGAGACTCAGGTGGAAGAGAGGTATATTCTCTTCCCTTTAGTATACGTTTTGCTTTGAGGTGAAGGAAAATCTAAAGATATAGTAAAATTAAACTAGGAGAAAAATGTAACCAAAGGATCGGAACAGAAGAGCAGGTTATGGTGTGTACTCCAACTAACTGAGTACAAGAACAAATTGAATTGCTGTTTCAAATTTGGCTTGGAGGGCATGACATGGTAGCAAGATAGCCAGGACACAAGTTGACAGGGAAATATGCAAAATGACATGGAGGTGAAGTATGAGGTGATTAATGCCGAAATTGCTTCAAACCAAATTGTAAACACACACTGAAGGCTGGTATAACAATTTAAAGAATAGTTGTAGACCTAGAAATAAGAGTAGGCCCTTCAAGCCTGCTCTGCCATTCATTTTGATCATGGCTAGTCATCAAATTCAATATCTGGATGCTCCACTGATCCCTTTAGCCCCAAGAGCTATATGTGGTAGTGAATTCCACAGATTTATCATTCCCTGGGTGAAGAAATTTCTTCTCACCCCAGTCCTAAAAGTTTTATCCATTACCATCAAACTATGATCCCTAGTTCTGGAGTCCCCCACCATCAGGAACATTCTTTCTGAATCTATCCTGTTAGAATTTTAAGCTTCTATTAGATTCTCAAGTCAATCCTAACCAACTTAGTCTCCCCTCATAACAGGCCTGCCATCACAGTACTCCTCTATAGCAAGGACATCCTTCCTTAGATAAGGACATCAAAACTGCAAACAATACTCCAGCTGTGGCCTCACCAACACCCTACTTGCAGTAAAACATCTCTATGCTTATACTCAAATCCCCTCTATGAAGGCCAACGTACCATTTGTCTTTAGTGTCTGTTGTACCTGCACGCTTGCTTTAACCAATGGCTGAGGATACCAAGGTCTGAGTATCCACCCGTTTACATCCATTCAAGTAGTAATCTATCTTCCTATTATTGCTAGCAAAGTGGATAACCTCACATTTAGCCTCCGCCATGCATATGCCCACTCACTCAACCTGTCCAAATCTCACAAACATCTGTATCCTCCTCACCCTCCCACCCCTGCACCATCTGCAAATTGAGACAATACATTTAGTTCCCTCTTCCAAATCATTAATCATGAGATCCCTGTGGTATCCCACCAGTCATTGCTTGTCAATGTGACAAGACAATATTCACAACTAATATCTGTTGCAGGTGAACAGGCACGATCACTGGGAGGTGGTCAAATAATTTAATGTGATATAGAACCAGTTTATACCCAAAGGGGGCAAGGACTCTCCTTGCCAAAACAGCCACAATCAAGGAGGCAAGGCTGAAGGGTTCTAAATGACATTCCTATCCTAAAAAACCCACGACACTGGGGTATGGTGACTTGTGCGCTGTCCCCAGCATACCCTCTCATCTTCTACTCTTGTTCTACATTCTGCACCCTCTTCATTCCTTCTTCCCTACGTACTGAGTGATATACTTTGTCTGCATAGTGTGTAACAGTAATTTTCACTATGCCAATACATGTGACAGTAATAAATCAATTGTTTGACAGCACAGCAAAAACCCAAATTTCTTGTAATTACCTGCTACATCACAAGCTCATAAGGAAATAAAGTTTAAAATTCTACTATGATCTTGGTAAGTACCACCAAGGACCAAAACCAAATTGAGAAATGTACATTGTCAAGTAGCCAAATCAATAATAAAATATCTGAAATTTACCTCCATTACTTGAACAAACATTTCTTGAGGATACTGTGGTATCAATATTTCATAGTTTTCCTGCAAATATGCAACTTGCATGTAGATGTTAAGCCAAGACACAACGGTTATTGGGCACAAACTCCATTTCAGAGCCTAGAACAATTTGAACACAACAGATCAACTATCTTGATAAGAGACCCCCAATTAATCTGCATTGTCTGCAAAATATTTTAATACCAATCAGATGAGGTCACTTGATCTGCTTTGTACTTAAGACCTTTGAATGGAAGCCTCATTCTGCTTCATTTTAATTCAATCTATAAAGAATTCAAAGTAAAAGCGGTCAGAACTTACAACATGGCCCATTATGAAATACCTTCAGGACAACGAGTTCCATGTTCAGGATTTCTTCTTCTGTGCAAGCTCCATCAGTCACATAAGCAAACTGGTGCAGCTTTGGTGGGTAGATTTCCTGCAAAAAAGCCATTATTAATTGTGCTGCAACTGCATGGAAGAGAATTCAGGCACCTAGAATATAATTGTCCACCTACCTCTAGTTTTGCAGCAATAAATAAAGCTGAAATACCAATAAGCTGCAATCGTGTCTTCACAACATTTTGCTGTGTTGCCATAAACCTATCAAAGTAGTCCTGGGCTAAATAAAATGTTTCTCTGTGTAGCTTGTAGACCTCGCAAACCTTTAATAGGAAAATAGTTAATTTCAGTAGGTGACAGAACATTCAGTTTGGCTAAAATAATGTGTCCTTTAACCTTTTGAATTTATAGAAGCATTCTGACAGAACTAAACCAGAATTGATATTTCTAAAGCCACAATAATACAATGCTTGACAGGTATAGTCTTAACTAGAGCCCTCCACAAAATCTATTGTTCCCATTATGAAGCAGCATTCAATAGAACTGCAAGAAAGATAGAGGCTCTCTTGATTCAAACACCCAAAGTACTGCACTATAACAAGCATTACAGCGCTAGATAATAAAGGTTTTCACCAGTTACATATCTACACTTTAAAGAGGCAAAAGTAATATGAAAGGGGATAAGAACAGGATCACACCACTCACTATCTGGCTGTTTTGGGATATCCTATAAGTACTTGAGGTGCAGTCAGCCAATGTTGTAAGATAGGGAATGTGGTGACCAGGTAATCTGTTTTATATCTGGTTGATACAAAGATGGATCACAAAACCATTCCTGTGAACAGTTCCATGGCATCATTCCCACCCAACGTACTGCACCGAAGAGTCATCGTAGATTACACACTCACATCCTGAGTGGACTTGAACCCACAACTTTACTCAGGAAAATTTCTCTACCCCTTATTTAATGGTAGCAAAGTAGTTAATAGCCTATTAATGTTCCTATTGTCCAGCAGCTATTCTTGGATTATTTGCTTGCACCACCGTCCTGAAAAATATTCTTTCACTGGATCAAAATGTTAACTGATGCCATCACAAGCAATTCAGGCTGGTGATCCAGCTAATTTCAGGGCAACTAGAGAACAATAAATGACTTGTTCATGACCCTTGCTGTTTGTCATTTTCATAAATGACCTGGATGAGGAAGTGGAGGGATGGGTTGGTAAGTTTGCTGACGACACCAAGGTAGGTGGTGTTGTGGATAGTTTGGAGGGATGTCAGAAGTTGCAGCGAGACATAGATAGAATGCAAGACTGGGCGGAGAAGTGGCAGATGGACTTCAACCCGGATAAGTGTGTGGTGATCCATTTTGGCAGATCCAATGGGATGAAGCAGCAGTATAATATGAAGGGTACCATTCTTAGCAGTGTAGAGGATCAGAAGGACCTTGGGGTCCGGGTCCATAGGACTCTTAAATCGGCCTTGCAGGTGGAGGATGCGGTCAAGAAGGCGTACGGCGTACAGGCCTTCATTAATCGAGGGATTGAGTTTAGGAGTCGGGAGATAATGCTGCAGCTTTATAGGACCCTGGTTAGACCCCACTTGGAGTACTGCGCGCTGTTCTGGTCACCTCATTACAGGAAAGATGTTGAAGCCATTGAAAGGGTGCAGAGGAGATTTACAAGGATGTTGCCTGGATTGGGGGGCATGCCTTATGAGGATAGGTTGAGGGAGCTTGGTCTCTTCTCCCTGGAGAGACGAAGGATGAGAGGTGACCTGATAGAGGTTTACAAGATGTTGAGAGGTCTGGATAGGGTAGACTCTCAGAGGCTATTTCCAAGGGCTGAAATGGTTGCTACGAGAGGACACAGGTTTAAGGTGCTGGGGGGTAGGTACAGAGGAGATGTCAGGGGTAAGTTTTTCACTCAGAGGGTGGTGGGTGAGTGGAATCGGCTGACGTCGGTGGTGGTGGAGGCAAACTCGTTGGGGTCTTTTAAGAGACTTCTGGATGAGTACATGGGATTTAATGGGATTGAGGGCTATAGATAGGCCTAGAGGTGGGGATGTGATCGGCGCAACTTGTGGGCCGAAGGGCCTGTTTGTGCTGTGGCTTTCTATGTTCTATGTTCTATATCCCAATAAATCACATTTGAATTGGAGTACCTTTCAGGCAAAATGTATTTCAAATATTAATTTAATAAAAAAAGCCACAGAGTAAAGATTGAATTAATGAATGAGTCCTTACCTCCATTAACCAGTCTAGAAGAATAGTCCTCATCTTGGGATGCAAGAGTGGATGTTTTTGCAAAACATCTTTGTCCTTTAAATACAACTGTTCCTTCTTCAGAAGTATATTCCATACATCATCACTATTTCCCCAGCTGTTAGTATTTAAGAAAGAAATCACCACGATTGACCAATACAAAGCTTCCATTTTACTTAACAGCTGCATACACATATTTGATAAACACCCAAGACAGTAAAGTATAGTGTGGGTAAATGCACTTACCAGAGTACTGGCAATGGTGAAGCTCTAGTTGGAGTGACCAAGACAATTTTGAACATGTGCTGCACATAACTAGAATATGTTGTACCTATATCATCTGGATTTTTGTGCAATGTTGTATTGTGTCTGTATGAACTTGTACAGTTGGTTACAGTATTCCAGCAAGCCTGCAATTAGTCAATGGTGCACAAATTAGAAAAAAGAACCACAACATTTTCAATTCTCAGACTAGGTTTGAATTCCACTTAAATGTTGGCACAATCAGATCCGTCCCAATTATAAAGTTTCAGTTGAATTGGCCAATCATAGAAAAGAAGCCACTTGGCCCATTGTGTCCCCGCCAGCCAAAAAAGCAAGCCAGTCAGCCTAATCCCATTTTTCAGCATCTGATCCATAGCCCTCCCAGCTCCACCAATGGAGATGCATATCCAAATGCCTTTTAAACTAGATGAGAGTTTTTGCCTCTACTATGCAAGGAAGGTTATTGATGGCTTAACCCTAACCTAAATCAAAACAGGACCTTGTATTAGCAGATACATTGAACATCTAAATCATATACACATTTCCTCAACAGGACCTTTGTATCTATAATCAGAACAACACCTCAAAAGACAATGCAGAATTTTAGAATACTTTAGAAGCATCATGGCCAGTCTCATGCCATTAATTAGATGTATACAGGATTAATGGCATGACGTATAGGGGACTCTGGATTAACTGCAGTAACAGAACTAGTATAGCAGTTTCACTGCCAGCCATTAGTATAGTCCCAGTAATAGCAGCTTGAATCTGACATTCAATTGCTTTTAAAGCCTTCAGGACCAGAAAAGTCCCAAAACTGATGCCAGGTTTCTGATTGTGACTTCACATTCAGAATATGTTGACAGGATCAGATTTGGATGTAATGCCCCTGCAGTCAAATAACAGTTCTCAACTCTGGCATTTGGGTGAGTTACTTTTCATAGTATTGCAGACAATGTTTCAAGATTAACATTCCATGCCACCATCCCATCGTTGATGCCTTTTACCTAGGTTCATAACATGAAGAATCACTACTCAAGGATGGCAGGCAATGTTGGAACATGCCTTTAGTTAGAAGATAAAATTGGGGATGGAGATCAGGCTAAAGTGAAAACAATGGTTAAAAAGAAACAGCAAGAAGTCTGCAAAGTTACTCTGCTCAACTAGATAAAATGCTACTTGAAGGGTACTAGTAGAGAACAACAGCAACTCAGTCAAATGGTTAGCTATTCTGGTCACTTTAGCATGATACCAGTGACAGTTCATTGGATGACAGTATGAGTTGAAGGACAAGTTAAAATTTGCCAGATACAAAATGCACAGAACATGAGGGAAAGTAAAATTAAAACTAATTTATACCTTGATTGCCTGTGTTTGGTGTGAACAATATAGTTACACATGGTAAATTAAGCCAGTATGCACTTTGCTGCCATGTTGCCCGAAGTGCAAAGTCTTGGTGAAAGTTCCATTTGCCAGGCTCCACAATAGACATTTGGACCCATGGTGGGCAACTAAGTGATCCACAAAAACCAATACCACATTCTCCAGGATCAAGGCCCAGATGTACGCAGGAATAAGTAAATTGTGTTCAGAACTGAAATCCAGTTAATGGCAGCAGCAGCATGGCAAATCATAACCAACTCAAAAACGTTGATTTGATAGCAAACTGTTCTATACATTGTGAAAAACATGTGTTAAATCACAAATCGTGTAATTACCTCCTTTTCGTATGGTTTCGATGTCTGTATTTCTGTAACTTCATCCAAGTCTTGCAAACACTACGATCAGAAGAGACTGATTACCACATTTAGAGATTTGGGAAACTTGCTAATGCAAATGACACATTTGATGGGCGGGACACACTTACAATGGCAACATTGGCCTTTCGCTTTCTGGGACGCAGCACAATCTCCTTGGTTTCTTCGGTCTTGGTCGACGGGTTTATTATTTCACTAGAAGAAAACTAAACAGCTTAAAGAAATACACATGGGTTCATAATGGCGAAATACTTTTTTCGGATTAGGCCTCGAAAAAAAGGGGGGGGGGCGGGGGAGAAAAGAGGCGAAAGAGAAATAGCCGCCAGGATAACTTTGAGGACAACTCAAAGTTAAAAACCTACCTTTTCCTGGGCATCTTCGGAGTGGGTTAAAAAGTTCCTGTGATTCGGAAGGGACAGGGTGCAGTTACTGTGCTTTCCTAGGGCTGCTGATCACAGGAGCTGCCCTCAGCTTTGGGCGCGGGATGGGGGAGGCTGCTCTGGGCCACTCTCACATCACTGCTGGAGGGGACAACACTGGGTCCCAGGCCGGCCGCTCTCTCTGTCGGTGCACAGCCGAAGATGGCCGAAGCCGGGAGCCGCGCTGCCGCCCTCAGCGTCCGTCCACCCGCTGCCGGCTCTTCAACCGGGAGAGTAGGCACGGCACACACTCAGCTGGTGCTGAGCACCCGGTATCTATATCTCTCTCCCTGTCCGCTTCTATGGTGTCTGTCTGTCACTTTGGCTCTGTGGCCCCTGCTAGTACCCGCTCAGCCGCCACTCCTCACGGAGCCGGCTCCCGCTCTCAGCCGGTGCCGACTCCTACACAGAGCTGGGCAGCCGCGCCTCACTGCGCTTGCGCTGTTCCCTTTAAATCGCTGGCGGGAGTCGAGCGCGCGTTCTCGGCTTGCAGGAAGTGATCCAGTGATCCCCGCCCCCTTCCGACTGACCCCGCCCTCATCCCACCGGAGACCGCCCCCTACAGCCAGACCCCGCCTCTCGCTATGCCCCGCCCCCTCTCGCCAACCCACGCTCCGCTCTAAGCCTCATGCAATCACCACCAGCCTTTGCCCCACTACAAACCCCGCCCCGTCCCTTCAGGGCCCCGCCCCTTCCGCCAGTCCCCGCCCCTCTCCACTGGCTACGCCCCACACTCTGAACCTGGGTCGCACTCGCCAGACGCAGGCCCCGCGCCCCTACCATTAGGCCCCGCCCATTCCTCACACAGCTCCTTCCCGTCAGACCCCGCCCTCTCCTGCCACGCCGCACCCACCCCACTCCAAGCTCCGCCCCTCTTGCAGGCCCCGCCTCCCTAACGTGCTGTGGGCGGAGTCGGCCACCGAGCGTGCGGCCCAATGTAAACAAGGCCTCGGCCCCGCTGCTACCTGAGCGGATTGTCCGCTCGAACCGCACGCGGCCGCCATGAGACTGCAGCAGGTGTGGGGCCGGCTTCGCTGTGTTGTGCTGGGGATGGTGCACCTGAGGTCGCTGCCAGGTGAGACCGACCCCGATCCGGAGCAAGCGCCGAGCGGGCGGGCGGCTGGCCCTCTTCAATGCCACTCTCACTCTGTGCCTTCTCTCATTCAGGGGCTCCTCTGCACGGCTTGTCGGTGTCTCAGATAAGCAAGAAGGCCTGTGAGGAAGCGGAGGTGTACATCAATGCCGGGGTCGTATGTATCTCCACACTTTCGATGGTAGCCATGATGTGGAGATGCCGGCGTTGGACTGGGGTGAACACAGTAAGAGTTTTAACAACAACAGGTTAAAGTCCAACAGGTTTATTTGGTAGCAAATACCATTAGCTCCCTCCACTCACATTGTCTGTATCTTTAAGACCTGGTAGGCTGTTGATATTCGCATTCTAATCAGTATTCTGTAACTTGATTTTGTGTCTCTGTGCCCTGTTTGAGAGCAGATTTCCACTCCATCTGACGAAGGAGCAGCGCTCCGAAAGCTAATGGTATTTGCTACCAAATAAACCTGTTGGACTTTAACCTGGTGTTGTTAAAACTCTTACTCTCTTCGCACTTTCACCAGGGGCTGATGCAGTGTTTGAACATATCAAATAGGAGGAGCACCCTCGAGCCCGCTCCGCCATTGAATTTGGGCACAGTAAGCAGTCTCGCAACACAGGTTTATTTGGTTGCAGGAGTTTTTGGAGCACTGCACTCACCTGATGAAGGGGCAGTGCTCCGAAAGCTTGTGCTACCAAATAAACCTGTTGGACTTCAACCTTGTGTTGTGAGACTTCTTACTGTGCCTACCCCAGTCCAACGTTGGCATCTCCACATTATGGTCGTTGAATTTGGTCATGGCTGACCTATGACCTCACTTCCACTTTCCTGCCACACCCCATCCTCCACGTCATTTCCAACTCCCGTGTTACACTATGCATCTCTCTCGGCCTTAAACATTCAGTGCCTCTGCTGTTCTCCAGGCAAGAGAGTTGCATAGACTCACCACCCTCCAAAAAAAATCATAAAATCCCCACAGTGCAGAAGAGGCGATTCGGCCCATTGAATCTGTGCTGACTCTCTGAATCTTACCCAGACCCTCTCCCCACCATGTCCCTGTAACCCCACACACTTACAATCGCCAATCCCCCTAACCTACACATCTTGTGACACTAACGGGCAATTTAATGTGGCCTGCACAATTTGTAGTGTGGGAGGAAACCCACAGAGACACAGGGAGATGTGCAAACTCAGCACAGTCATCCAAGGCTGGAATTGAATCTGGGTCCCTGTGCTATGTGGCAGCAACACTAACCACTATGCTACCGTGCCACCCTCTATAATTTCTTTTCACCTCTTTCTTAAATGGGAGACCCTTATTTTTAAAACGTGCCTCCTAGTTCTTGATTCCTGCACAAGGGGAAACATCCTTTCAGGATTAACCCTAAGTCCTCTCAGTATCGTAAGTGTTTCACCAAGATCACCCCTCATTCTTGTAAATTCCAGTGGATACAGTTCCAACTTATCAAACCTTCCCTCAAAAGATAACTCATCCCTGGAATCAGTTGAATTTGTTATCGATTTTACTTTTTTCATTGCATTATATCAACACATGAAAACACATTGGAGGAGGAAAGAATCCTTCCCCACAATAGATGTTAAATTATTAAACAATAGATTGCTAATAAAACTATTTCGCCATGTTGCAAATACTTCACATTTTTGTTTCCCATCCATGTCCTCTTTGACTATTGTTCACTCTTTAATAGACTTTATAGTTGGAATTAAGGAACAAGAAAATACTTAAAACTATGATAAGAGTAACAGTAAAGTGGCATTAGGAAGTGTAGTGGGGATTTTCTTTTGGAAAGGTGGCCGATTTCTAAAAAGTCCAAGTCATAATGTTGGGTGGCACAGTGGTTAGCACTGCTGCCTCACTGCGCCAGGGATCCGGGTTCGATTTCTGGCTTGGGTCATTCTCTGTGCGGAGTCTGCACATTCTCCATGTGTCTGCATGGGTTTCCTCCACATGCTCCGGTTTCCTCCCGAAAGATTAATTAGGTGCATTGGCCATGCCAAATTCTCTGTCGGTGTACCCGAACAGGTGTCAGAGTGTGGCGACTAAGGGATTTTCACAGTAACTTCATTGCAATCTTAATGTAAGCCATTGTGACACCAATAAATAAACTTTAAACAGCTTTGAAAGTATATATTGGAAGGAGTGCAGTGCAGTGCAGTTTCACCAGAATTTTAGCAGGGATTCAAGGGTAAAATTGAGTGGAGATTACATAAATTAGGTTTGTATTCCCTGGATTATAGATAAGTAATTCGAATGTGTTTTTTTAGGATTTTGAAAGGAATTGATAGGGTAGATAAAAACTTCTTCCACTACTGAGTCAAGTGATCGTAATGTTAAAATGAGAGCCTGCGCATTCAGGAGAGAAGTTAGGAAACATGGCCAGAATTTTCCAGCCCCTCCTACCAGTGAGATTTTCCAGTCACACAGATCTCAATGAATATTTGAACAGTTGCTGCTTCTGCTGCCAGGCATGCCTTAATGCAAAACGTGGAAGAAATGTGTAATTTTTCCACAAAAAGCAGTAGGTGCTAGCTCATAAATCTAAGGTGTTTTTCGCCAAGAGTGTTAAGTGAGTGGATGAAGTTAAGACACGGATTAGCCAGGATCTCGCTAAACAATAAAACAGGCTAGAGGGGCTGAATGGCCAACTCCTGTCACAATATTTTTTAGGCTCATATTATGAATAGGTGCAGCTCTATTGCATACTTAACATCGGTGTAAACCACTTCACGGTGACCCCAGTTTGCACCTTAAACAGCACAACTGATGTATCAATTGGGTAAGATGTTAAACCCCCTTTACAAAGTGTTTAGGGTTTTACCAGTCCGGACAGCAGATCTTGCACTGTAAACACTCCTGAAAGCTGCTTGCTCTGCTTTTCCTGTGCTGAGTGGTGCATGTATTTCTAGATGAGATTGGGGGCAAACGCAACAATTTCATTTATCTTAGCACCTTTAACCTGGAGAAACATTACGAGGTGCTTCACAAAGGCATAATCAGACCAAAGCAAACTTCAAGCCAAAGAAGGAGATATTAGATGGGGTGACTAAAAACAGGTAATTGAAGTGGATTTTAAGGCATTCTGGGACATGCATTATCTTTACAGCGATATGAATATTTATTTGACTTCTGAAAATTGAAATTGGCTTGCAATTTCAAAATCTGCTACTCAACGATCTGATGACTGAGTTGAAGACTGAAACGGAATAGACAGTCTCATAAATGCAAATCTTTATATTTCAATTTAACTTTTCAGACTAGACAATAGGACAAAGATATTGTAAAAGTGAACAGATAAAGGAATTAGAAATTATTTGAGCAATAACTGTAATGAAATTCTTCAGGAGTATTCCCACTGGTTTAAATCAAACTGGCTCAGATTAATTAATATTTCAAAAAATTGATAATTTCATTTTGAAAAGTACTTCGACTTTGAAAGAACTTTCACTGAATGAGTACAAATTATGACACTAGTTGATATGAAGTCAAGATCATTACAGTAAGATGAAGTGTATTAATTCACCTAATCCTTCTGGATTTATTTGACTCTCCAAAGGATGGACTGATTGTGGAAAATATGCATGATATTCCTTACAGCATGACTGTTGGTCCAGAAGTGACTGCTACTATGGCGACTATTTGTGCTGCTGTGAGATATTCCTACCCCAACATTCCTCTGGGTGTGCAGATCCTTTCTGCAGCCAATCAACAAGCATTGGCTGTTGCACTTGCTGCAGGTCTGTATGTCAGCAAAATATTGCCATGCGTTCGTAATTCGAATATCAGAACAGAATGCTTGCATTCAGAACTTGATGCATAATCAGAAGAGGCAGTAAAAATCTTCAGTAAAAGCAAAATACCGCAAATGCTGTAGATCTGAAATGAAAACAAAATGTGCTGGAAAAACTCAGCAAATCTGTGGAGAGAGAAACAGAGTTAACACTGAATCCAATATGACTTCTATGGAACAGTGATAATCTTCAATTTTTCTTCTACTTTCGCAATAATTAACTATGGTACTTTGATATACTTGTGAATCCTGAAATTCTGTTTATGATAAACAACATTTCAACTGATTAATACTCAACTTCTAGGTGTATTGTACCCAGGTGGTTGAGATTTAACTAATCTTCAAGTTAGAGGTTGAGAGATCAGTATAGGGATGAGTAGTTCTATTTTTCTCAAGTTTAACATTTTTTATAGCTGTGTTCATCCCTGGCTGGGATCCAAGCGAGTCACTGTGTTTCACAAATCTGATAAAGCAATCTAGATTGGAACTATTTTTTGGATATAAACGTCATGAAATCCTCCTCTTGAGATTCCAGCTAAATCTTAGGAAAAAGTTGATGAGAACCAGCCCCAAAATAATATAAGCAAAATTACTTGATGATTGGGGGAAATTTGCAGTCTGTTCCTAGCCAACAAATAAATGATTATGTCCCATTCTATTAGGAAAGAAGCTATAAACAAGCACTTCCACAACCAACACAAGCCAGATCTAACCTAAATATGTCAGAAGAAAATGTAATTAAAATAAAATGTGAAAGGTAATATTGTTGCACATATCAAGATCAGATATTGAGACCTATACTTTGAAGCTACTACTGGTGTAATCATAGAATCCTTACAGTGCAGAAGGAGGCCATTTGGACCATCAAGTCTGCACCGACTCTCCAACAGAGCATTTCACCCAGGCCCCATCCCCATGACCCCACGTATTTACCCCACTAATCCCCCTAGTCTACCCATCCTGGGACACAAAAGGGCAATTTAGGCAATCTAAACAGTACATCTTTAGATTATGGGAGGAAACTGGAGCACCCGGAGGAAATCCAGACGGGGGAGAACATGCAACCTCCACACAGACAGTCGCCCAAGGCCGGAATTGAACCCAGGTCCTTGGCACTGTGAGGCAGCAGTGCTAACCTAGGTGCCATCATGCTGTAAAGTGTATCAATATCTTGTAAACACAGTTGCATTCTGTAATCTAGCCATAAAGCTACTCCTCTGTTCTCCAGCCACCACAGATTTCTCTGACATACGAGTAATCTGGCTTTAAAAGAACATAAGGTCAAAACGAGAACGCCAGCCAGCCCATCTAGCGCCATGCATCATTAAATGGGCAAAAACGTGATATCAGTAAACATGTGAATGAAGATGATTGCTGTATCCAAGTTTCCTTTCCTAATATTTTATTGATGGTTTAGAATATGTCAATACTCACAGTAAACTTTGTGATTTCAATGCCATATTGTTTTTTCTCAGATGCTGATTTTATTCGAGCTGAAGGTTTCGTGTTCTCACAGATTTCAGATGAAGGTTTTCTAGATGCATGTGCTGGTGACCTTCTGAGATACCGCAAGCAAATAGGAGCTGAGCACATTCAAATCTTTACTGACATTAAGAAAAAGCACAGGTATTGCAGAAAACACTAACTGTTAAAGCCCATGGTTAACCTGTTGATATCAAACATACAGCACGCTATAAGGCACGTGGGATACTTTCCTCTTTGAACCGAGGCAAGAGCAGGGAGGTTATGCTAGAACCATATAAAATACTAATTAGGCCACACCTGGATTACTGTAATTGATGGAGTAGAGGAGAATTGTTTCATCCAGAGACTGATGGAGGTTGGAAGGGTAGAAAAAGCAGAAATTCTCATCACTTTTTTAAAAAAAATACTTGGTTGCGCACTTGAAGAAGAGCTTGAAATTGGGATTAGGCTAGTTAGGTCTTTTTCGGCTGGCAGAGTCATGATGGGCTGAGTAGCCACCTCTGTGCTTTATATATGATTTCAAGAAGAAATTCGATATAGCTCTTGGAGCTAAAGGGATCAAAGGATATGGGGAGAAGGGGGGAAATCAGGATATTGAATTTGACAATCAGCCATGATCAAAATGAATGGCGGAGCGGGCTCGAAGGACCGATTGGCCTACTCCTGCTTCTAGTTTCTATGTTTATATTCTATTTGATGGATCCATTTGCATCTGATGTAAAATGGATTGAATCTCCTGATATTAGTAATATTTTCTTTATGTCTCAAATAATTGCGACTACATTCTCAAAATCCAATTTTGATTTGTTATGTTAATATTTGAGCTTTGCTAGCCATGAAGAGAAGGTATTATTAGAAAGGCTGCTGAGCTTACAGTTAATAAGTCACCAGGACCATACAAAATGCATCTGAGGATGCTGAGAGGAGTAAAGGAGGAAATTGCGCAGGTACTGGTTATAATCTTCCAGTCCCTTCTTGAATGTGGATCTATACTGCAAGACTGAAGAATTCACCCATGTTCCAATAGGGAAAGGCTAAACCGTACAACTGCAGGCCTATCAGTTTAAGCTAGTTGGGGGGAAAACATTTAGGGACAATAATCTGGGACAAAATTAACAGTCACTTAGACACATGTGAATTAATTAGAGAAAGCCAGCAGAAATTTGGCAAATCATGTTTAATTATTGATGAGGTCATCAAGCAGGGTGATGAGGGTATGCAATTGATATGGTGTACAAGGACCTCCAAAAGGTGTTTCATAAAGTACTTTATAACAGGGTTGTCAGCAAAGTTGAAGCCTGTGGAATAAAAGGGACAATGGCAGCATGGATACAAAGCTGGCTCTGTGACAGGAAACAGAGAGCAGTGGTGAACAGTTAGTTTTCAGATTGGAAGAATGTGCAAAGTGGGATTTCCTGGGGCATTACAGGGACCAATGTTTTTCTTTAGACTTTGGTGTCCAGGGGAACAGATTCAAAATTCACAGGTGGCACAAAACTTGGAAGCATTGTGAATCGATAGTGATAGATGTCAAGAGGACATAGACAGATTGATGGAATGGGTAGACATATGGCAGACAAAATTCAACTTGTCCGGATTAAATTCCATCTGCCATTTTTTTGGTCCAAGTGTCCAGCCTGTCTATATCCTGCAGTATCCACTGGCAATCCTCCTTACTATCCGCAGCTCCCCAGTCTTTGTGTCATCCGCAGACTTACTAACCCGACCACCTACATTCTCCTCTAAATCATTTATATATAATGAACTTTTATAAAACTCTGGTTCAGTCTCAAATGGAGCAGCGTCCAATTCTGCACACACCAATACGTGAAGGGATGAGGAACTTCAGTTACATGGGTGGAAACTGGGTTTGACTTCCTGATGAGAGGAGATTTGATAGAAATGTTCAAAGGGGATTTTCATGGTCGCCTTATTGCGGTGTTAATGTAAGTCTACTTGTGACATTAATAGATAAACTTTAAATAAATTGAGTGGTAGAGATGCAGATGAAAAGAACCTCCTTGCTGGTGGAATAATCGGGAACCAACGCTCACTGATTTTAAGCTGATTGATAAGAGAACCAACCGCTACATAAGGAAGATCTATTTTACACAGTGAGTGGTTAGGATCTGGTTTGCACTGGCTGACAGTGGTGGAGGCAGATTCAAGCATTGCCTTCAATAAGGAATTGGATTAGCACCTATAGGAAAAATATTTGCAAAGACTACAAGGCAGAAGTGTGGGATCAGCTGAATTGCACTTGCAGATAACTGGCATGAATGCAACAGTCCAAATGGCTAAAATCATTCTATGATTCCAATTTTATGTATTCATGCTTTAGTGCTGTAGTTTGAGTTAAGTGTTAAAGTAAATAAATTTTGAAGAAGGTGAAAAAAAGCAACGAAAATGGTATTAATGTATTAGAGATCCGATCTGTAATACAT
Organism: Mustelus asterias; assembly: GCF_964213995.1. Classification (NCBI taxonomy): domain Eukaryota; kingdom Metazoa; phylum Chordata; class Chondrichthyes; order Carcharhiniformes; family Triakidae; genus Mustelus; species Mustelus asterias. Next base: position 33,726,922 of record NC_135804.1, read on the forward strand.
AAAAGACTGTATCTTCATACACTTTCTATCAACTTTACCATTATAAATTCCACTGTACCACCAGTGCAGGTGCCTTGATGTTTCAAGCTTTGCTCAGTCCTAGGTCCTTAACATATACTAAAAAATTAAATACACTGTCAATTGTATTACTCAACAGTGGAAGAAACATGTGGTACTATAGTTGTGTTTTAACCAAATTGAACAAATGACACTGCATTGTTAAAAATTGACAATTGTGAATCTTCTAGATTGTAGTCAGTTTGCAACTTGATCTATCTGTCTTCACTGATTAGGACGTCATATATTTCAATACTCTGAAATTAATGTAATTTTAAAATAATGCTGATCTGAAATCTATCTTGTGAAGTTAGATATTTACCTGGTTGGAACCAGTCTGGATGTCCTACTTAACTTCCAACGAACATGCAGTTTCTTTGAGATTAATTAATATTGAATAAAGAGTAACAATTAAGGTTGTCTTTATACCTGATACAGCCACAGTCACATGAATTTGCAGTCATGCTCTTACATAGGACAAACATAGATTGAAAACTGATTTAAATATCAGCACTCAAATGTTAGATATTGGTTTATGGCATTCTACATATTCCAATCTTATCCTTATGTTACGCAACCCAAATATCATTGAATGAACTTCAATCCTTAAATTGGCTGATATAGCACTTGCAATGGACTGAACTGTGCCCATTCTTGAGTCTACTAGATCATGCAACTCAGTAAAGGACTTTCTTTACCTCCTGGTTCAATTTCTATTTCTCCCAAAATTCCTTCAGTATCTCCATTTCAACTCCTGTCTTTCTCATTGCAACAAAATGGTCCAAACAAAAAATGCAAAGGACATGCTTGATGTGTCATTGTCAATTTTCCCTCTTGGTTTTCATTTACTTTTCCACAACATTTGAATCTATCGACCACAACATCCTTCTCCTTCAGTGTTCTTATATGGTTCCATTCTTACCTGCAAGAATACAGCCAGTTTACTTCCAGCCATGGTTCTTCATCCCTCCCTCATACTGTCACCATCATGAATTCCCAAGGAGCTTTCATTCACCTTGTCATTCTGATGCCTCTCACGGAAATCATCTGTGAGCGTAGTGTCAACTTCCATTTGTACACTGTTGATACCCAACGCTACCTCTGTACCAGCTCCCTGGTCTCCTTGACTGCTTCCGAATTGTCAGATTATTGATCCAACATCCAAATCCTGACTGAATCACAACTCCCTCCAGCTCAAGGTGAAAACTCTGGATGCCCACCACAAACTCCACTTTCTTGCTACCAATTCCATCTCCCACTTTCAGGCTATTCATACAAATTAAACTAGTTATTCACACTTTTAGTTTTCTCTTTGACCCAACACCTACCTGTCACCAAGATCATTCACCTCCATCTTGACAACCGTTACTATTGTTTTATATATAATTCTTGATGTGGGTGTTGCTGCCATTGCTAATTACCTTGAGAGGGTGGTGGTACTTGAACCACTAAGTCCATGTCATGAGTGTATTTTTACAATGCTTTTAAGTAAGGAGCTCCACAAATCTGGTCCAGTGCCAATGAAGAATTGATAGTAAATAACCAAGTCAAGACGATGTATAACTTGGGGGTGGAGAGTGATGTTTCAAGTTTGAGTGGTGCTATCGAAGAAGCCTTGCCCACTTTCTGATCTTCTGAGTGACCCCCAGACTGCTGACATGAGATTCAATGATAGCAATGCCTTTAAATGATTAATCTCTATCTTGTTCGAAATGGCTAATGCTTGACACTTGTGTGGTGCAAAGGTTACATCTACTTATCGGGTTATGCCTAGTGCTGTCTGGATCTTGCTGCATATGGTGATGAACTGCTTCATTCTGAAGACTGTCTGAAGACTGGAATCACGAGCAAACAACCCCACCTCACCTTGGAAGGAAAGTTATTGAAGAAGCAGCTGAAGATTGTTTGGCTTAGGAGCGTGTCCTGAGGGACTTCTGCAACAATCCTGTGGTGGTGATTTTCTTCCGACAACCATCTTCCTTAGTGGCTGTATGACTCCAGTCACTAAACGGTCTTTCCCCTCCATCCTATCCCTTGTCCTTTTGTAGCTGAAACATAATGCCCTAGTGATCTCCCATCCTCCACCATCATAAATTTCAGCTGATCTAAGACCTAACTAAATCCTAATCTATTCATCACACTCAACCTTGCTGACCTACTTTGTCTATCACTTCCTCCAATTTAAAATACTCATGCTCATGTTTGAATCATTTCATTGTCTCATTCTTCTTCATCTGTAACATCCTCTAGCCCGACAGCACCCTAGTACACCTTTTGCACAATCAATCTCCATCCCACCATTGGCAGTACTACCTACCATCATCTTGTCATTTTTGCCATCTAACTTCCATATTAAATGGCATAGTCGACTGTGCTCTTCCAGACTGAAGCAGTCATAGTTCATATGCAGCAAGACCTGGACAAATCGGGCTCGGGCAAGTGGCAAGCCCTCCATCATCCAGGACAAAGCAGCCTGCTTGATTGACACCCCAGCTACCACCTTAAACATTCGCTCCCTTCACCATGACACAGTGACAGCAGTAACACAAGCTCCTTCAACCGCACCTTCCAAACCCACAACAGCTACTACCTAAAAGGACAAGGACAGTACATACATGGGAATAGCACCACCTGCAGGTTGCCCTTCCAGCCACATGCAATCCTGACTTGGAACTATATTACTGTTCCTTCACTGGGTCAATATCCAGAAACCCCTTCCCTAACAGCACTGTGGCTGTACCTGCACTACATGGACTGCAATGGTTCAAGAACTTTCTCCAGGGCAATTGGGGATGGGCAGTAAATGCTGGCCTACCCAGTGGCACCCACATCCTGTGAAATAATAAAAAGAACTTTACGATCGTAGCAACATGGATGGTCTAGTTAGTAGCAAGATGACAGTCCAGGTCCACCTGCTATTCATGGGTATCTGTACCGAGCAAGGTGTTGACATGAGTGGTGTCAACACTATTCATGCTACTCACATGTTTGAAGGGAATACATTCTCTTCCCTGAGGATCTTCTGGTTGACACTAGCCAACCTTGCCCTTAGAGGTCATGCCTTCATTTCGAAGGCTGCAAATAATCCACCAAATCCATCCTTGGTAATTACTCATAACCCTAAGCATGGGACTCTTCCAGAGCAGCTGGAAACATGAGCTGAGGCAGGGACAGTGGCAGGCAAAGTTACAAGTCAAAACAGGAAATCCTTTATAATAGAGAGGATATAGCATTGGAAGCACATCTCAGGATTGAATTGGACCAATATGATTGACAAATGACACTGAAAACAACATATTTTTTGTTCTCAGCTCAGGACTTTGAAATTGTAATCATTATTAATGTGGACAGTCACAGCAACTAATGTGCAAACCACAAATAGATTGAATGACCACTTTTTTTCCGATTGAGCTCTATAAATTGAGCAGGGCACCAGGAAACATGCTCTGCTTTTCTATGAATAGTAGCATGGAACCTTAATCATTCATGTGAACAGGCAGATGGCATAATGGTTTAAAGTCCCATCTGAAAGATAACACCTCTGACAATGCAGCAGCCTGTTGTCAACTATCAGGTGAAACTTTAAACCACTGTACCACCTGCTGTTCACATGAATGATTAAGGTTCCATGCTCCTATTCATAGAAAACCAGTGGATGTTCCCTAGTGCCCTGGCCAATATACAGTGCTCAACCAACACAATAAAACAAAAATCAGTCATTCAATTTATTTGCAGTTTGAAAATTAGCTGCTGTGACTATCCACATTAATCATGATTATATTTCAAAATTCCTTGGCTGAGAACAGAAAAGGCTCTTCATTTTGCCTGTTTGAGTGTGGCTTAAGTTCATAACCTTCTACTTTGAGCCACTTCTGAACCAAGCTGTTTTATAAATATTAGATCATGAAAAATAAACTAAGTAATTATAGAACGTCATATGACATTTTGGTAGCCTTCCTGCCTAAAATGTTTGAGGATTCAATTTTTACTTCTGCTACAGTCCCAGCTGATAATACCGGACTAGTTCGATCCCAGGGTGTAACCTGGCTTGATACATCCTAACTTTTATTTCTTTTAGAAACCGTGAGGGAAGTTACTGAACAAATTCACAGGAGTCTGCCAATAAACTTTTGAGATAAATAATAACACATTCATTAAACATGAAAAAATGAACGATGGGCGCGATTTTCTGGCCCTTCCTGCCATCGGGATCTTCAGTCCCTCCCTGGCAGTGAAAAGGGTGAGCCACACAAAATGCCGTCGACATCAGCGGGACCGTCAACCAGTGGCGAACCACCTCTCCTGGAAAACACGCTGCAGGGGAGTTGGAGAATCGTGCCCTTTATTACACGAGACAAAACAATTTGGAAAGATCTCATTACAAAACAGAAAATTATTCAGGCTTGCACTGCTCCTTTTATACCAGCAATACCCTTACAGACACTAAAATTCCAGTGAAAATTTACCACTATATTAACACGAAGGAATCTTGCTTGGTCATGTTCAATTGCAAATGGTTTTCTTCCAGCTGATTTCTGAGCATTTACTATATATTTTTTCCCAGTTGGTATCTCCCCCTAAGATGTCTAAAACCGCATTCTAAATTCACCAATGCTTCAACTACAGAGCAAACTTATGAGTTCCTGAAACTCTGTCCCACCAACCGTACAGTATTTTGTATCAAAGAGCTTAGAATTCCTGTCTTCCTCCTCTGACGTACACACTGAATTTATTTTCTGTGGAGCTCTGTTATTAGGCAACAGTGCAGTTTTTGTTCTACTTTGTTTTTTCCCCAAAATCACTAAACCACTAACCCTTTTGTAACCCATCTATTCTCTTCAAGGGTTGTAAAACCTCATAAAAATGCATGTATACAAACAAATCCAGAAAACTTGACCTTTTCACTAGGGTGCCCTCCAGACTTCCCGGCACCAAGCTCTCAAAAAAATCTAAATGAAACTGAAACTAAGTTCAATCTTTCTCAATGCACAAATATAAATTAAACTTAAGGTTATATGTTGTTCTTAACAAGGCTCTTGAACAAATAATGAGATTTCATCTGAATAGAGAAGTAGACTTGCACTGTCAGAAGTGCCATCTTTCACATGGAACATTCAGTTGGAAGTGAAAGATCCCATAGTTCTGACAAGAAAAACATGAGAGTTCTCATAGTGTCCTGGATTTATCCTTCAATCAATGTACTAAAGCAGTTCAACTGGTTGACTACCTCATTGCAGTTTGTAGGCTCTTGCTGAGAGCAAATTGACTGCCACGTTTCCCTATATTACAACAGAGGCGACACGCCAAAATATCTTTCATTAGCTTTGAAGTGTTTCAGAACATCCTCAGGAATTGAAATCCACAATATCAATAGAAATTTTACATTTGGCTACAGGCCACAGTGCTGGAGACATAGGATAGAGCTCAACTTCCAGAACATGATGGTGAGATTACAGAAGGCATCCGTACAACTGTGTCTTAAGTACTTTATACTGTAAAAGATGTTGGAACCAACATAAAAAAGAGAAAATGTCTCAAGAGCTGAACTGTAAGGAGTGGTTGCAAAGCCATGGATTTCTTTAGCTTAAGACAGATATTATTTCCATATTTACCATTCTTAAAGGAATAAACAAACTGGAGCCAAATAATATGAGAAGTTTGCACATTCTCCCCGTGTCTGCATGGGTTCCCTCCGGGTGCTCCGTTTTCCTCCCACAATCCGAAGACGTGCAGGTTAGGTTGATTAGCCATTCTAATTGTCAGTTAGTGTCAATGGGACAAGCAGGGTAAATATGTGAAGTAACGGGGATAGGGCCTGGGTGGGATTGTGGTTGGTGCAGACTCAATGGGCTGAATGGCCTACTTTTGCACTGTAGGGATTCTATGAATCTATGAAAATGGCACAAACTCTACAAGTGGGAGGTATGGGCATAATCTGAGTAAAGGGAAGATGTATATTTTACTACTTTATTCAGGGAGTTGTGAATGTGTTAGAATGGACTGTTGAGGGAGACAGTGGAGGCAGATTGTCAAAAGATGAAGAAAGAATTGGATAAGTAGTGAGTGATTGAAATGTCAGTTTTTGGTATCACCCAGATGGAATACATAGTCTTGTGTAATACTTTGCTTTCCAGCGTTCCAGACTCCATTTTATTTTCCTCCCATTGAGCTTTAGATGTTATTGTTAAAATTGATGTGTTCTATCTGCAGTAATCCATTGTAATCGTTAACTGAGTTTTTGGTGCAATGCACGAACAGATTTTTGTTTCTTTTCAGCTCACATGCTGTGACATCAGATGTCAATGTAGCAGAAACAGCCAAGGCTGCTGAATTCTTCCTGTCCGATGGAATCATACTGACTGGAATTGCCACTGGGATGCAGACAAGTCCTGAGGAGCTGACAGGTATGGAACTACTTCTGTTGGCTCCTATTTGAGAAAATTGTAAAACTAAAAATTTGTTATCTTTCTCCTCTACCTTTAAAAGCCTTCTCAAATAAGCAAGCAATCATGGATAGGAAAATACCCTCTGGTGCACCCAACCTATGCCACACAATTTCAATATCTCCATATTCTATACATTTCCACCCAACCCAAAATCATGTGATTTCCTGAGTGGAGAAAAGCCAGTTAAAAATCCAGGCCAGTTTGAGGGAAAATTACTCTCCAACCATCGCTTGGCTATCCAAACTAGTTTAGGGGATTACTTTTGTAGAATCATAGAACCCCGACAGTGCAGAAGAGGCTTCTGACTCTCTGACACAGTATCCTCCCAGTCCCTCTTCTCTGCCCTATCCCTGTAACCCCACACATTTATCATGGCTAATCCATCTAACCTACACATGTTGGGCCACTAAGGGGCAATTTTAGCGTGACCAATCCACCTAACCTGCATATCTTTGGACTGTAGGCAGAAACCGGAGTACCCCGGAGGAAACCCACGCAGACACGGGGAGAATGTGCAAACTCCACACAGACAGTCACCCAAGGCCGGAATTGACGATGTGAAAGAATAGTGCTCGCCACTGTGTCACCGTGCCGTTCCGGTGCAGTGAATCGTGCAGTTCCTTCTGTTTGTAAGGAGTGATCTATGCATCAGCCAGAAACAGGTCTCGTTTTTGCTTCAAGGAAATCAGCGAGTTTCTGAGTTCTTGGCACAAACCAGAGGTCTATAATTTTCTGGGAAAAGAGCCCCTTCCTGAAACCTAACCTAGATTGGCCTTATACAACTTAAAATGGTGACCCCCTGGCCTCCCCAACCTATTTACATGGAAAAAGTGGTCAACTCAAACACTGTCTATTCCATTCATGTTATATGCCTTGATTAGATCATTTGTCTGTGATCTATGCTTCCTGAGTGCAGAGTGCCAGCTCTTCAAGCCTATCTTGATAACTGAAAGACATTTTACTGGAAATTAGTGTAATGACTCTCCCAGCAGCCTTTCCAAAGCCTCAATAGCATCCACTTATTTGGAGACTAACACCGAACACAGTATTCTAACTGAGGCCTGACCATGTACAACAATAAAATATATGTTTTGTTTTGTCATCAATGATAAATGCACCTCAACAGTCCATTAATTCTAGCCATTGCTTCATGAACTTCTGACAAATTTTCAGTTTTGCGCATTTATTTAAGTGATCTATACACTTTTTATATTTTGCCATCCAGTTTATTGCTTTTCTTTGAAGGTGTACATACGTTCAACTTTCACCCTGCCCACGTGTATAAACATTTTTCTAAGCTAAACATCATTTGCCAATCACAAGCCAAATTTTCCAACATATCAAGATCTGCCAGAAGCAGGCGAGCTTTGTTACTCACAGTGTATACATTAATATAAATCTTAGTATTATCTGCAAAATTACAGATCATGCCCTCAACACCCAATAAATGATCGAGAGCCCAAGCCTTGTGTGACGCTGCTAGTGACCAGTCTCCAAAAAGATACAAATCCATCTAGAAGTACTATTTGCTCACCGCCTTCTATCCAATTCTCAAACCAATTTAAAATATTATCATTAATACTAGAGACTTCAATCTTTTGGAAAAACCTCTTGTGCAGTACTTTGTAAAAAGCTTTTGGATATCTTAAAGTGGGCAATATATACTTACTTTATACTTATTCATGGGATTTGGGCGTTGCTCTCAGCAGTTATTGCTCATCCCTAATTGCCCTTTAGAAAGTAGTGGTTAGCCACCTTTTTGAACCATTGCAGTCCATGTGCTGGAGATAGTCCCAAGGTGCTGTTAAGTGAGGAGTTCTAGGATATTGATCTACCTTGATAAAATAATGGCAATATAGTTCCAAATCAGGATGGAGTGTGACTTGTAGGAGGACTTGAAAGTTGTGTGGTCTTCCCATGTGCTTCTTATCCTTGTTCTTCTAGGCAGTAGAAGGCAAAGGTTTGGGAGGTGCCACCAAAGAAACCTTTCCAAATTGCTGCAATGCAGCTGGTAGATGGTACACACTGAAACTGTGATGTGCCAGTGGTTAAAAGAGTGAATGTTTTTGACGGTAATGGGATGTCAGTCATTTGGGCTGCTTTGTCCTGAATGGCGTTGCTCTCTTGAGTGTTGTTGGAGCTGCACTCAGGTCAAGCATGTGGCATTTCCAGTTTGTGCTTTACAGACAGTGGAAATCTTTGAGTGTCAGGAGATGAGTCACTGCAGGATACCCAGTCTCTAACCTCTCTTGTAGCTTAGGTATTTAAGTGATTGGTCCTTGGTCCAGACACATTCCTGGTCAGTAGTAACATGCCACCCCCACCTCTCCATGATGATACTGTTGAATGTCAGGGCCAGGTGGTTAAACACTCTCCATGGAGCTAATCATTGCCATGTATTCAAATTGACCAGTTCTTGTGATGGCGGGGACCTCAGGCAGAGGCCGAGATGGATCATGCACTCAACAGTGGGCAGTACAGTGGTTAGTACTGCTGCCTCAGAGCATCAGGAACCCGGGTTCAGTTCTAGCCTAGGGTGACTATCTGTGTGGGGTTTGCACGTTCTCTGTCTACATGGGTTTCCTCCGAGTGCTCCGGTGTCCTCCCGGGCAGTCTGAAAGACTTCAGGTGTATTGATCATGCTAAATTGCCCATTAATGTCCCATGATGTGTAGGCTAGGGGGATTTAGTGAGGCAAATGCATGGGGTTATGGGGATAGGACCTGGGTAAGATGCTGTTAGAGAATCGGTGTAGACTCCTGTACTCTCGGGATTCTATAAACAGTTCTGGATGCATTTTCAACCTTAGCCTTTTTTCCACTCTTGTGGAGTCTGCTCTCTTTGAGCTTGTAGATATTGTAGAGAGGTCAGCAATGAGAGGTCAGGTTAGGGAGCAGAAGCACCTGGGGAAGCACGTGTTGAGACCAGGAAGGTCAAGGAGCAGGTGGTGGGGTGAGAGAGAGATTTGATAAACAGAAGAGGCAGTGAGTGGGAGTAAGTTGAAAGTTAGAATTATTTCATTTACCAATATAGGAATTTACCAAAGTATTTCAACTCAGAGTATAATTTTTCTGATGAGAAAAGTCATACAGATCCCAACTGCATCTTTTGCATTGGTTTTAATGGTAAAATCTGTGTCGCTTAAAGTTGCATTTTTCAGGAATGTAACTTGAGGACTTATTGTGTGAGTTCCAGACCCGCACTACCCTCTTGGTGACAAAGTTTCTCCTTCTAAACCTTCTCTCATTTACTTTAAATCTATTTTGCCTGGTTATCCATGTCTTTGCAAAGGGGAATAGGCCTTCCTATCCAGTCTCTTAGCCCCTCAATTTTATACACCTCAATTAATCTTCCTTCATAGCTAAAGTTGTCCACTCCGGACAAAATCGGACAAAATCCGGCAAAAAGGGAGGCACGGTAGCACAGTGGTTAGCACTGCTGCTTCACAGCTCCAGGGGCCTGGGTTCGATTCCCGGCTTGGGTCACTATCTGTGTGGAGTTTGCACATTCTCCTCGTGTCTGCGTGGGTTTCCTCCGGGTGCTCCGGTTTCCTCCCACAGTCCAAAGATGTGCGGGTTAGGTTGATTGGCCTTGCTAAAATTGCCCCTTTGTGTCCTGAGATATGTAGGTTAGAGGGATTAGTGGGTAAAATATGTAGGGATATGGGGGTAGGGCCTGGGTGGGATTGTGGTCGGTGCAGACTCGATGGGCCGAATGGCCTCTTTCTGTACTGTAGTGATTCTATGAAAATCCTGCTGATAAAAGGCCAAACAAGGGCAAGAAATCCTTCTGCTGATCACCACCTACTGCCCTCCCCTCAGCTGGTGAATCATTACTCCTCCATGTTGAACACCACTTGGAATAAACACTGATTAAAGACAAAAGAATATTCTCTGTGTTGGCTCTTCAATGTCTATCTTCAGAATAACTTAGTAACAGCACTAGTGACCAAGCTAGCTGAGAACCGAAGGACGTAGTCGCAAGATTGGGCCGGCAGCAGGTGGTTAGAGAACCATCAAAAAGGGACAAATCTACTTGATGTCATCCTCACCAATCTACGTGTAGTAAATGCATACATTTGTGATGTTAATGGCAGGAGTAACCACGACGCAGTCCTTCTGGAGACAGAGTTATAACTTCACACCAAGATCACCCTCCATCGTATTGTGTAGCACTACTATCATGTTACATGGGATAGATACAAAATAGATTAAGCAGCTCAAAACTACACATCCATAATGTACTGTAGGTTAACAGCAAAAGTAGAATTATATTCCACCACAATCTGTAACCTCATGGCCCAGTATATCCCTCACACTACCATTCATATCAACTGTGATTCAATCAAGTGTAGGCGAGCTTGTCAGAAGCAGCATTAGGTGCACTTAAAGATGAGATGCCAACCTTGTGAAGCTACAAAAGAGGACTTAGATGAATGCTAAACAGTGGAAGCAGCTTATTATAGACAGAGCTAAATAATTCCACAACCAACAGGTCAAACCAAAGCTCTTATGATCCTGTTACAGTTGTGAATAGTGATAAACAGTTAAAGAGAAGGTTGATTCATACATTGTAGTCCAAAGAAATGTGAAATATTGAATGAGATAAGCAAAGTGAGAAAGGAGCCATAGAATTCCTACAGTGCAGAAGGAGGCCATTCAGCCCATCAAATCTGCACCAAGTCTTCAAAGAGCATCTTACCCAGGCCCAGTCCCCACCCTATCCCCATAACTCCTTATATTTACCGTAGCTAATCCACCTAAGCTGCACATCTTTGGACCATAGGGGGGCAATTTAACATGACCAATCCACCTAACCTGCACATCTTTGGACTGTGGGGGGAAAACCGGAGCACCCGGAAGAAACCTAGGCAGACACAAGGAGAATGCAAACTCCACAGACAGTGATCCAAGGCCGGAATTGAAATGGGGTCCCTGGCAGCCGTGCCACTGTATGAATGGATTTCACATCTTTGAAAAATAGGTTGCTAGGTCTGGATGAAATGTGTGTCAGGCTATTAAAAGAAGCAAGGAAGGAAATAGCAGAGGTTCTGACCAACATTTTCCAATGCTGTCTGGCTACAGATGTGGTAAGAAGTTTAACATCACCAGGTTAAAGTCCAACAGGTTTATTTGGTAGCAAATTTTGCTACCAAATAAACCTGTTGGACTTTAACCTGGTGTTGTTAAACTTCTTACTGTGTTTACCCCAGTCCAACGCCGGCATCTCCACATACAGATGTGGTGCCAGAGGACTGCTAATGTTATATAATTGTTTAAAAAGAAAAGGGATATGAATCTGAGGGCACTCTGCTCTCCTCCTGTACTCTCACCTACAAAGGGAGGAACTGCAGAGATATCAGGCGTCCCGGGTGCCACAACAAAATTCCATCGCCTTTCAAAACTTGCCTGCTGATTGACTGTTCCCCCTCCACCCTGTTGTCACTCAGGGTGCTATTGCTCTTTACCTCTGTTCAAATTATGAAGAGACGGAACATGTTGGAGAGCTGACCCAACACTTTGTTTTGCCATTTTCAACAATGGGACCAAAAGGAAGTACTCATTTAATATTTCTGCCATACTCTGTGTCCTTCATACCCCATCCTTGGTTAAAAAAGACCTGACCAATCTGAAATAGTTTTCCCGAGTAGTTTTGCAATTATTTACAATCACCTTTTTCATTATCCTTGTGGGTGATCTAACAGCTTTTGTCTAACAGGGTGATCTGAAGCTTTTGTTTGCTTCCCTCCACTTCCTGCTCGGTGTCCCCCATTCCTCCAGTAAAGTACTTCAGGATAATAAAAACAAAATACTGCAGGGATGCTAGAAATCTGAAATAAAAACAGAAAATGCTGGAAAAACTCAGGTCAGCAGGTCTGTCAGCATCTGTGGAGAGAGTAACAAAGTTAACATTCCAAGATGTTAACATCTAGTAACTTAACACTACAAGTTACAATGAATGGATTGTAAATACCAAGAGATGGAAGATTATTTTGTATTTTAATTGGTTCCCTGGTGTTTCTTGCAGAGGTTAAAAAGGCTGTGAGAATTCCAGTCCTCGTTGGCTCTGGTGTGACTGTTGAAAACTTGGAAGAGTACATGGCTGCAGACGCTATGATTATTGGTTCATATTTCAAGAAAGCAGGATACTGGGCCAATGAAGTTGATTTTGAACGGATTAAGAAATTTATGACTAAAATTAATCAATTTAGGAAATAAGAATTTAACAAGATACTTTCCGAGTATATCTACAGTTATACAATGAAACAAATTATTTTACCTGTACTTTTAACTAGTTTATTTTAACACATTAAAAAACTGATTGTGGCAGCATCAATATTAGAGTATTTTTAACATCCAAATATTCTATTTTTAAAAATAATTCATCCTGAGATGGATATTTGTAGCATATGGCTTAGTTTGAATCACCAGTATAATTGTGATGTACATAAATGAAAAGCTGAAGTAAAATAGAAAATGTTGGATTACACCATGTCACTCAAAAATCTGCAAATAAAAAATGCACTTATGGCGCTTTAGATGGAATCCAATTACCAGAATCGAAGTCTGAAAGGCAGTCACTTTGGTTTCATAACTATAAATATGATCTGAAGCAACAAACATTTAGGAGGGTAACACATTCAGTTAATAAGGCAACTTGAGCTGCAAATGCTCACCATTTAAATGCTAAAACAATCCCTATTGTTGATTTTTGTGAAATTGTTGTTATGGAGTTCCTGGTATGTATGATCTCATTATGCATAATTTCTCTAATAAAATTCAATGTTGCCTTCAGTTGCTTCTCAAAACTGGTAATCTAAATGATTAAGAGCATGCCAACCAATGTGAACCCATGTGGGTTGTTCCAGCAGGGGATAATTGGTGTGCAACACAGCTGGGACAAAGAAGTCTAGATGTTGCTACTTAATATGCAGTCATATTACCTAATCTCAATTCCAGTCTTCTACTTCAAACAAGTAAACAACTATCTGCTTTCAAATGTTTTCTTCTTTAGAGGTTCTTGTGCACATCATGCTGAGAAAGATCTATTACACAATTAGAGAATAAAACAGGGAATAGATGAATTTCATGCAAAGTAAACCACTTAATTGGCATAATAGATTTATGTTGTGACATCAGTCAGTTTAGTACTATCAAACTATTATTCTGGTGTGGTCAATAGACGCTCTCCAGTACTATCCCTGACCTGTCCTTTCTTGGGGAGAAGAGTAATACTGTGGTCGCTGAATTTAGTCTTGAAGTAATTGACTTTAGTGCAAGCCCATGCAGTAAGGCCAGTGTGGTGCATTGTAGTCCATTGCAAAATCAGAACTGTGAGATGTTAACTGAAAAAGTTGATTTCACTCCAAACGCCAGGTCAGTACATTGCCACTTGCTGGCATTCCCAACATATAGCACATAACATTGTGAAAGTGAGATCGGGGGTAGTATCTCCTGCACCAGCAGCTAAAAATGCTTATGTAATTAAAAGACCAGTTCAGGAGCAAAGCAGAAGACATGGTCAATCAACTAAAATAAGCATTTAAAGGGCTTAACAGTCATCATATGACATAGCTATTGAAGCACAAGGTAACTAATGTATATAGCTATAATATTTGCTGATGCTCTTCCACTACAGAACTGTTACAAGTACTAGATGGCCATAGCACAAGTTTGTTATAACTCATCATAGGAAAAGGGCATCGCTGGCAAGGACAGCATTTACTGCTCATCCCCAACTGCTTTTGAGAAGGAGACGAGCCAACTTCCCAAAATACAGTGAAGTGCCAGGCCTTGTGAAAACAGTTACAAGTCAATCCATCTGGAGTCACATATAGGACTGGGTAAAAATGGTAAATTTCTTTCCCTAAAAAGAACCTAGTGAGCCAGATGAGTTTATAATGACAATCCAGTAGTTTAATGTATACCTTTCCAAATAGTTTTTCAGATTTTAATTTTATTAACCAAATTCAAATTCCTCACGTGTCATGGCAGGATTTCAACTTACATTTCTGGGTCACGAGTGCAGGTCTCTGGATTATTAGTCCAGAAATACTACAACTATGCTACCAGATCCTATAAAGGCACTTGATACCAATATGTTACTGAAGATAATGAATGTTGAGCACCTAAATTTGGGTGCATGTTCAGACAGCCAGCTGCACCAACCAGCCACATACCTCAAGTAACTACATTAACACAATGGGGAGGTACATAAATCACAATTTAACCCATGTGTGTGTACCAACTGATTTAATTTGTGAAGATCCTCGTAATAATGCAAACTTAGAAATATACACTGGGATTTTTTTTGTTGGAACAACATTAATACATTCAAAATGTGTTCCAATGCAATTTTGAAAAACTGAACACCAAATACTAAATGCGAGATAAAATATTTGTACATGGGTAAGGTGATTAAACTCTTACCCATCTTGTACCCCATTATTGCCTAACATGCAACTTGCACTTTCAAATTCCCCTAATGTCGATCTACTGCTGTAACTTCGAAGTTTATTCCATACATTTATTATCCTTTTAAGTAAGGTTGTTCCTAATGTCTAAAGTTGGTTTTCAGTTATTTAAATTCATGCCCTAGAATCGTCTTCCAATATTGAAGCTCCAGAAAATTCGCTGAATATTGCCAATGGATGAAAATCAGTTCTGTATGGTTTAGAATTAGTGCTAATTCTGCTGGAATAATAAAGTTGAAATTGCTGGGTCAACTTCACTGCACAACTTATTCACAGTTCCAAATGCAAGTTTGGATCGGAATAGGGATCAAAAATTTTGCGGAATTGAAAGTTACATGCAAAAAAAGGGTATATTTAAAATAGAAGGGCAGGGTGCACCAGAGATTATGGTGTCAAAATTTCTGATCACCTTAGGAAAACAAATTTCCAGTTCAGTATCTGCCCTTCATATGGGCAATTACAATCAATATTGACAAAATGGTTGCACACTGGGCAGTATGATGGCCAGTGCAAGAAATGCACTGTCCCGGAATTTGATGTTAGAATGACTGCCAAACTGTTGGTACTCAACATTATTATGGTGCAAAACTGACAGCAACGTTGTCATCTGCACATGCACATTTTAAGCACAGAAATATGAAAGTTGATGTCAATGATATCCTGTTCCTCTAGAGGGTGTGCTGCCGCACTCTTCACAGATTCAATATAAATTATCTGTTAAACAACACCTCTGGCCCTGAAAATGTTTTCCAGTGTGAAATGTAATTTTCTTCATGATCAAAAATGACGGGTGGGATTTTACAATCTCGCCCGAATCCAACGGAGATTTCCATTCAGTGAACCTCGCCCACGCTGATTCCAGGGCGGACGCGGTGGTAGAGTTCGGGCTGACATGTTTATTTTAAATAAACTTCTTGTTAAAGTTTGATATTTCGGTCTCTACCTTAATCCTATGTTGCAATCTTATGGTCACAATCAATTTTGCTGTCTGTACAATAATTAAGTGAATAATAATCCATGATTTTTAGATTTGATTTTCTATTTAGAGAATTTTTCAATGTGCATGGTTGCTCAGACTGTTTGCTGACTTCACGGTTGCTGAGTGCCACATCCCCTTTAGATGGCATCAGATTCAAAGTCAGAGCAGAATGTGGGGCAGAAAGACATACTTGAGCCCACCAAATGTAGATATTTCTTTAAGTCCACGTGAAGTATCATCGCCTTGCCCTGGATATTCCAGAGAATTGTGCAGCACAATAATCACAGAAATTGCAGTTTGTATGTATACCCTATTTGTATGTATAGATTTGCTCCTGTTCTGTCAACTTAAAAGTTTTTTAGTTTATTTATTAGTATCACAAGTAAGCTTACATTAACATTGCAATGAAGTTACTGTGAAAATCCCCGAGTCGCCACACACTGGCACCCATTCAGTTGTGGAGATGCCGGCGTTGGACTGGGGTAAGCACAGTAAGAAGTCTCACAACACCAGGTTAAAGGCCAACAGGTTTATTTGGTAGCAAATACCATAAGCTTTCGGAGCACAGCTCCTTCGTCAGATGGAGTGGATATCTGTTCTCAAACAGTGCAAACAGACACAGAAATCACATTACAGAATACTGATTAGAATGCAAATATCTACAGCCAGGTCTTAAATGTACAGACAATGTGGGTGGAGGGAGCATTCAACACAGGTTAAAGAGATGTGTATTGTCTCCAGACAGAACAGCTAGTGAAATTCTGCAAGTCCAGGAGGCAAGCTGTGGGGGTTACTGATAATGTGACATAAATCCAACATCCCGGTTTAGGCCGTCCTCATGTGTGCGGAACTTGGCTATCAGTTTCTGCTCAGCGACTCTGCGCTGTCGTGTGTCGTGAAGGCCGCCTTGGAGAACGCTTACCTGAAGATCCAAGGCTGAATGCCTGTGACTGCTGAAGTGCTCCCCCACAGGAAGAGAACAGTCTTGCCTGGTGATTGTCGAGCGGTGTTCATTCATCCGTTGTCATAGCGTCTGCATGGTTTTCCCAATGTACCATGCCTCGGGACATCCTTTCTTGCAGCGTATCAGGTAGACAACGTTGGCCGAGTTGCAAGAGTAGGTACCGTGTACCTGGTAGATGGTGTTCTCACGTGAGATGATACACAGGGAGAATTTAGCATAGCCAATGCACCTAACCAGCATGTCTTTCGGACTGTGGAAGGAAACCAGAGCACCCAGAGGAAACCCACACAGACACAGGGAGAATGTGCACTTGACAGTGACCCAAGCACTGTGAGGCAGCAGTGCTAACCATGCCACCCTGTAATCCCAAAGACATTCGAAACAGCATTTCAGAATATAAAGGGAGCAGTGAACTGAAAAGTGACGAATGTTACTTATGCATAGCAAGAAAGAATGTCAAGACCGACGATCTATTCCAGGGACAACTGAATAAAACACGTAAATTTGAGGTTATTTCACGAATTTTATTGTATAACCCTGAATAAAACGGAGTTTCATGCGATGGTACAAATGCTGTGGCTTGTACTTCAAGCATCATTGTGACAATTGGCACCGGTTCAGATGTTTCAACATTGCTGTACGTTTTGAATAAACTTGTACAGCAACCTTCAATGCATATAGGAATACTTTAGATGATTAATCACCTGATATTTCTTGCATGTGAAAGATAATCTGTTTTTTACCCCTTTTATTAGTATCTCAATACAGTACTTCTTAAAGTAAAAAGAATCAATTACTTCTGTCACTTGTTCTAAAAAAAAATCACATCCACCACTTAGATCATATGTTGTACACCAATAAAGCTTTTGTGTTTTTAATCTTTACATTGAACACCCTGAAACATATTTAAACTTTAACATTTGTGTATAAACATGTTTAAACTTTTCACAATGGGTGGAATTTAATCCAACCCATTGCAGCGTGAAACAGTATAGCCTGGCCCACTTACTCGCAGGAGGAGCCCCATGTCAGTCTCCCGGTGGTAGCAACCCTCCCCCGATTAGGTCAAAGGGCAGAAGGGACTGACGTCGGATTCCTGGCCGCCTGGATGTCAGCTAGGCTACTTAAGTGAGCCCATTGACACCCATTATCTCCGACGCCCCCGAAATGTATTGGTTGTTCAGGGATGCAAATAAGCTTCCTGCACGTCCTAAAAACCCAAATAGCCTCCCGAGGATCCTCTGGCACTCAGAGGAGACCGGTCTTGGCTCACCCCTCCTGCAACTCACTTACTATGGCCCTGGAGTCACTCGCTGATCACTCTCTGGTGGGTGCATTGTCAGCAGCAGCCCATAATACTCCTGTTCGCACTGAGGAGCTGCTGGCCTCCGTTTGGTCAGCTGCTCTTGGCCAGTGGGGTCCTGAATCCCAGGAAATGCCCAACATTGGCCCCTAAAGTGGTTAAGGACACTTAATATCATAGGGTCTACCTTATAGAATGGTCGGAGAACCAACAAGGAATCCTCGACCAGTGGTCATGCCCCACATGTCTAGTTATACATGCAAAACGTCACAGTCAGAGCAGGCTAAAGTTAAGAGTTAGTTATATTGTTGAAACATGCTATGTAAAAGTGAGAATGCTTAAGAACATGATATATATTTTGGTTATTCTGTATGAAAGATTTATTTTGACCATTATTACTGATTAAATTAAATGCTCATTCTTAAATAATGCTTTTAGAATCTTGCAGAAAATCACAGACTGTGTATTCCCATTATTGCAAAGTTACTTATACGTAGAAACCAGAAGAAACTTTATCCCAATATTACTCTCATTAATTGCCTTTAAAGTATGAAATAAAGGCGTGGTAGATATACAGCATCGGAGGGAGAGAGAGTTAACATTTCATTGGATGCCTTCATCAGAAATACCAGGTATTAATACCAAATACCTGGTCACAGGTAACAATTTATCAATGCTTTTACTGAAAATTTTCACCAAAATAAACTTGAAAAACAGTACGACATCTTCTGCACTAAATCAATAACATGCTTCCTTGTCCAAAATCAATTTGACAATATAGGTTGAGGGTTCTGTGAATGAATGAAAACTAAAACTATTCCAATGTACAAACTAAAACTATTTAAATGTACAATCAACAACTCCCTCAAGTTTTGTCCTAGTTTTCATATGGTAAGGGTTTAAAAAGTGCTATCACAATATCAATTACACATGCAAAGATTTTGAATCATCTAATAGAGAAACTGTCTGGTCAGCCAGAAAATCATGTGGTACAGCATCTTGGGTGAGTGGGCACAACAATGTGAAGAATGATCATGCACAACGTCAAAGCCGATTCCATGAAACACTTTTATCTGCTGAGAGAAGCATGCTCCAAGTGGAATCTTATCAAGCTCTTAGCAGAGTTGCTAATGTGAATCACCGCTGACAATCATTCCTTGGAGTCGGTGCCATTTGCAAATAGAATGGAGCATTCCTGCTTTTGAACTAAACAACAAAAAAAAGTGAACTCTATGGCAGATATTTTACAATAACATGTTTGGCATTGGGGAAGCTCATCCACTGTCAGAATATTAAAAAACGCTATGGACATGCTGCACAATGAGCTGGCACCAGGAGATTTCCCACCATCAGGAAATAAATGTGAAATTACCACCAACATCAGGTTCAAATATCTGCTCATCATTTTTGTTTTTCATTTTAATAATAGCCCCGGGAATATAAATGAGACAGGTTTAACACGTGCAGAAATTTCCTGCTATAACAAAGTGATTCCAAACCTATTAGAAATCCTGCATATCTTCTCTCCATAGAAAATAATGCATTTGCCCATGTCAAGACCATAAGAAACAGGAGCAGAAGTAGGCCATTTGGCCCCCTGAGTCTGCTCTGCTATTATTATGGCTGATCCGATATAATCCTAAATTCCACTTTCCCGCCTTATTGCCATAACCCTTGATTCCTTTACTGATTAAAATGTCTATCTCAGCCTTGAACATATTTAATGACCCAGCCGCCACACCTCTCTGCGGTAAATAATTCCACAGATTCACTACCAAGTCTTGGTAATATCTCAGTATGAAGAGGCATGGCTCAAGTCTAACAAAATAAAACAATTCAGCCTACCAGTAAAGAGTGCTGCTGCTTGTTCATCTAGGACTCCCCTGTTCAGTTCGTATTGGATTCCAGGTATTTACATAGAAACAAGAAGCAGGAGTAGGCCATTTGCACCTTCGAGCCTGCTCCACCATTCATCTTGATCACCGAATTCAATATCCTGTTCCCCCCCCCCCCCCCCCCCCCCGCCTTCCTCCCATATACCTTGATTCCTTTAGCCCCAAGAACTATATCTAATTTCTTCTTTCTGGGTGAAATCCCAATCTCCAGTGACAGATCTGTTCCTTCACATGCAATTAGTAAGCCAGGTTCCCTGGCCAATGTTCAACAGCAATTACCTGGTTTAACCAGTACATATTGGTCATTAAATAACTCAAGCACAGATTTGAGTTTTTGGTAGGTGGGATACAGGAAACAGGCACTTTTCGTTCATGGTGAAGTGAGTAGCACAACCTGAAATAAAATGTGAGTGCATTGCCACAGTCTTCTTGACCAAAGCATGGGCATACATCACATCTCAATCAATGTGCTTCACTCAGTTATATGTCAACTACAGGTGCTTGCCTCTCTTTCCAAATCATGGTAGAGCCCAGAATACATAAATCATGTCTTTCCAGATGCGACTTCCAGGTAATACTTTCTGACAGCTATCCAGGGTATTTCATTATCAACGTAGTAGACACCTGCCTTCTACAGATAGAAGGCCCTCAAGATTGCATTACATTTCTAGAAGCTTACATGAAAGGTTTGGCAAATTTGTATGTCCACCTCAAGGCTGACTCTAAAGATTTAGCAGGTCAATGTGGGCCAGAAACCTACGTCTGCAGACACTTCCCTTTTTGACATAAATCCAGCTCTTAAAAACATGGTTTTGGATCTTGAACATGACAAAGTGAAAGTCCATCCACTACATGTCCAGGAGTTCTGAACTATGAAGGAAAATTGTTGAGACATATGCCACAAGTCATTAAAATAGCTTGTTACCTCTCATGTGACCCTGAACTGTGATGCTGCATTTAGATAAAGGATGGCAGCATGGTCACAGCACAACCTGCACTGCAACTTGCCACTGAAGATAAGGAGAATCATTAAAGTCTGTGGTCAGGAAAAATCTGGCATCCACCAGGATTTCTAGATACTAATACAAATGTATTCTACGTCATTAGTTTGGTTGGTGTAAAACCAGGGAATCAGTGAGCACAACAGCATAAAATGTGTTAGCTACACTTTCAAGTTCCTAAAAGGTAAGCTACTCTTATAATATACACATGACAATGTAGAGGGAGTTTCATTTTGTATCCAACTCGAGTTGCATCTGGCTTGTTAGTGTTTAATGGGAGAGGGATCTTCAGAGGATATCACCTTTACCTCAAAGATAATGCTGTCAGAAGATCATGGATTCAACCCCACTCCAAAGACATGAGCATACAATTTAGAATGGAGAAGGTATGGGACTGGTGTCACCTTTTGAAGAAGAAACTGAGACTTTATTTGCCTTCTCTGTTTGGCATAAAAGTTTCTATGGCATTATTTAAATAAAGCAAGAGTTTCCCATGTGGTGTGCCTAATATTCTTGTTCACTGCTGTTTGTGGGACCTTGATATGTGTGCAAATTAACTGCCAAATATCCTGCATTAAATAGAACAAATTCAAAATTACTTCATATGGCTGTGAAGTAATTTTGAGATAACCTGATGTCCTGAAAGCTGCTATATCGATGCAAGTACTCTCATTTGCTACAATTAAGATCTGAACTAGACTGGGAATGGGGATGCCAATCAGGTTTTCTTTTGAGGTCTCAATTTTCAAAGCTTTAATGCCAAATCATAACAGTAATAATGCCAGTTATAAGTAAACATTCAATAGTACAAGATATTTTACTAGCAACAGTAACAGTTCAATACAAATACTGTAGCCCTATTATGGACTTGTGAAAAGCAACTAAATAAGCGGTGACTGTTTCCACTATCCTATATAAAACTATTGAGGGCTTATTTTCTTTGATACACCACCCACATTGCCCTGGTGCTAGACAAGAGCACTGCATGCTAAATGCCCTACTCTGGTCCATCCTGCGATTTTTACATTACCTACTTACGTGGCTCAAAGACAATGCAAAACGGGTCTGGCCATATCAAAGTCTATTAACTGAAAGAGGCTCATGTAAGTCAGATGTGGCTACAATGAGTATTCGGGACTTTCTGGATGTTGATGGGAGATCAGCAGCCAGCAGGCCACGGTAGAACAGGATGTCAGATGGTGGGCACACATCAGTTCTGAAGGCCTATTTTCCATCTATTAGACTGCCCCAGTCCATCTGATCACTGGGGATTCTTAGAGCAGCTTATAGCCCCATCCTTTCTTGGTGCCCTGAGCTCAAACACCCAGAAAATTGTGAGGTGAAAGCCTCTCCTAATTTATTTAAATAGCCCACTTCTATGGCCCCAAAGAAAACTTCAGAAGACCCTGGTCAGTTTTAAATGGGCAGAGAGCCAGCAAAATATTACATCAGTCTATCTCCAGGAAATGCAAAGTTCCCAGGGGAGAGGGAGGTGCACAGGAAAATAAGCCCACAAGACACACAATATGCAAACACTCAGGGGTCAAATTTGTGTTGGGATTCTCCAGGTTACTTAAAATTTTAACCCTTGATGTTTACCATCCAGGCGTAGAGGTCTCCTTATTGCCTTGAATATCTAGAAATACGTTGATGGGGTTGTTTGAAGTGTCTGGAACTTCTTTCTTTAGTGGAATGTCGTTTCCATACTCTATTTTGCCTCAAAAGTTGATTCCGACTTAGTCTTCTTCGCTCAACATGTAATTTGGCACGCTGCATGAAACGCAGGTGATTGGTATCTACCACACCAATCAAGGTGGACATTCTTAGAGGGATATAATGAACAACTGGAACAGCCCTAAACAGAATGGAGACAATTTTACTCAACAAGTTTCAGAATATAAATTCTGGCTACTATAGGATAAGGTATAGTAAAGCTATATTAAACACCTCTAAAAAACATATAGTGTTGATACGTTTTTCACTCCAATATACCCAACCCAAAGTTGATTTGACTCCTAAAATATAGTTTGACATAGTACAATTACATAAATTCCACACAAACTTTATGCGAATCAAAAGTTAGTGGTGAAATGTAAACAGCTGTGTTTTTATATAAAGGAAACATGTCACCCGTGTCTTTTAGATGCTCAATAATACAAGAGAACATTTTAATAAATTTAATATTGCATTCATATTCTCTTTCAAGAAATTGTCTTCACCGTCCCCAGAGCCACAGGGGGGAGGGAGTGGGGAGGGAAAGCTTACAGATTTCTCATCAGGAAATTGAATGCATTTCACACTAATTTTGAGGAATTCATATTCAATGCTTCCATCTTCATCAACACTTTTTTTTAAAAAACAGGTTCTCAGAATGTTGGTGCATCCCCTGCATCAATTTTTGTTGAATGTGTTCCATTTTTTTTCTTGGTGTTAGGAACAGAAGCAAGTCTGCTTGGGTTACCTGCAGGTGCTCCGGTTTCCTACCACATCCCAAAGATGTGCAGGTTAAGTGGAATGGCCATGCTAAATTGCCCCTTAGTGTCCCAAAGATGTGTAGATTAGGGGATTAGCCATAGTAAATGTGTGGGGTCAATGGGGATAGGGAGGAGGAAAGGGCCTGGCTAAGGCACTCTATCAGAGAGAGTTGGTGCAGATTAGATGGGCTGAATGGCCTCCTTCTGCACTGTAGGGAATCTATAAGCTGAGTCATTCAGCCCTGCTAGAGCAAGAACATCCTATCAGATAAGGAGACCAAACTGCACACAATATTTTAGGTGTGGCCTCACCAAGGCTCTGTACAATTGCATTAAGACATCCTTACTCCTGTGCTCATATCCTCTTGTGACTAAGGTCAACATACCATTTGCTATTTTTATTGTCTGCTGCACCTGCTTGCTTACCTTCAATGACTGGTGTACGAGGACACCCAGGTCTTGTTGCACATTCCCCTCTCCTGATTTATGGCCAGATAGTATTCGGTCTTCCAGTTTTTGCTGCCAAAGTGGATAACCTCACATTTATCCAAATTATACTGCCATTCATTTGCCCATCACTCTTATTCATTCATCGGACATGGGCGTCACTGGTTGGCCAGCATTTATTGCCCATCCCTAGTTCTCCGCCTATCCCCATAACCTTGCACATTTACCATGGCCAATCCACCTAACCTGCACAGCTTTAGACTATGGGGGAAACCAATGCAGAATCTACAAATCACCCAGGGCCAGAATCAAACCCAGGTCTCTGGTGCTGTGAGGCAGCAGTGCTAATCACTATGCCACCAACTATATGGCTCATTGCTTACTCCTGAAACCAAAACCAGGCATGCAAAGTTAAAGGGTGAGGGCTTCAGTTTGTAGTTTGGTTAAAAAGTCAAACAATTTAAACTTGAAGTAATATGTTATTCACAAGAGGTAGGCACATCAAGGCATATTCTTTTGCTCATCTTACCTCTTAAGCTACCCATGGTGTAGAGTAGAATCATTGAGAGTCAAATTCCACAAACAAATTCCAGGCACTCTCAATTAATCCCCATATTAGAGAAAAACATTTTATATTGGTGTTTTAGTAAAGCATTCACATGTGATAGGTGGGGTGGGGGAGGGGAAATTATCTTCCAATTATACAGAAATAATAGGAAACAACATGGTTTCAATCATTTGTGTTCATAAGGCTTGAAGCTGAAAAGGTCATAGATATTATAATGCTCCATAACAGATGTCACTTTTGTCACTCGAAGCAAAGTATTTCAGGTTATTGTCAGCAACTGAGTTATTTTTTCATTAACTTTAGGTTCTGGTGAATTGCCTGCAGCAAGATCATGCTGCTAGTCACTTTTATTCATATCTTTGTAACAACAGAATATAAATACCGATGGCAACAAGTGACAAAGCCCAAAAAAACTCATATTACTATACATCGTATAAAACATGTCAGCAACTGCACATTTACTGAAAAATTCATGAGGCTAAAGATTCTGTTCAAGGACGCTCTATTTTACACATTATTGATGTTCAAAGATGTGCGAGTTAGGTGGATTGGCCATGCTAAATTGCCCCTTCGGCGGATTAGCCATGGTAAATGTGTGGGGATACGGGGATAGGGTGGAGGGGAGGGCTTGGGTGGGATGCTTGTCGGAGAGTCGGTGCAGACTCAATGAGCTAAATGGTCTGCTTCTGCACTTTAGGGATTCGATGATTAGGTAAAGCTGACCTTGAAGTTTTGCAAAACGCAAACCAGAGTTTGTTTTAAAAAAAAGCTACAGGGTATTTTTCTGTTTCTACCATGGCTTCAATTTAGGTTAGTGGGCCAAGTATGTACAGTATTCTGCAAGTTGCACATTGGAACTGAACAAGGAGGGTCAGGTTTCAGTCACTACTACTCAAGCCAAATGCCTCAGTCATCTCAGTACTTTAACGCTATATAAGAACAAGCGAGTTAGTAAAAGCAAACTGAAGACTAGTTCTTTTTAAGCAAAAGAATGATTAGTAATGTAGTTGAAGTGGACTTCTGGGCAATGTATAGGCAGCAAGAATTTTGGAACAGCTGATGGTGAGTGGGGAAACAAGACTGTTAAATAGGCTGGGCCAAAATGCCTACCTCACCCATTTGTCTCATTTTTGAGCCTGGAGGGAATAAAGATTATTCAAGGAGGCTAACCAGGAGGAGTCTCTTCACCATTCCTCCAAACATTTGTTGTTAGGCAAGCTGTAGGTGCGTCCCCTTATAAGGAGAGCATTAAAAATAATTTTACACCTTCAGTAACTAGCCTGAAGGCTCTGTTGCAAACCAGATGTATTTCTTTTACGAACCAGACATATGGGTTTAGGAGTAGAAGTACTTCCTAACCTGTGACCTTCCAGTTTCTCTGCCAAATCAGCAGCTTCTTCACTTTCATTGTTCTTATTCCTCTGAGTATATACAGACATACTCGGGTGCTCAATCAATAAATTTTCCAGAGGATCAAGTTCCAGCCTTGTCACTGGATTTCGGACTGTAATGAAACAAGACATTATTTTAACAATGAATCCAAATCCTGGAAGAAAGATAGATTTGTGTTGTTACAATTTATCCAATTTCTGCTCATTATTGTAATGACTTCAACCAGACCATTGAGGTTGGCCTATTGGTATATGAACTCCCTGATTAAGGAGTTAAGTTGATTTTGTTTATTTGGTTGCACACAAAAAGATGTCCCTGATTAAGGAGTCAATTAATGGGCCAATTAGGGAGTCTTTTCCTTGTATTTAACCAGGAGTGTCAGTTCCTCTGGCACTCCCGAAGGTAGACTGCTGCTGGAATTGTAAATAAAGGGATTTTGGTGAAGGGACTTCTGCCTCCAAAGTCTTGTTACAATCATGTTTTTAGATCCACAGGTTCCAACATCCCAATGAATCCCAAGTTCATGCAACAGTCAACTGGATATCATATTATTCAGAAGTCACCTGCATATAAAAGAAAACTTCAGATGTCAAAAAAAGGACATTCACTGCTGTGGCAGGGTTGTGTGGTGTCGTGGTCACTGTTCTCCTGTAGGCTGGGTAGTTTGCTGCGGACAATGGTCTGTTTGAGGTTGCGCGGTTGTTTGAAGGCAAGTAGTGGGGGTGTGGGGATGGGGACACAGCAACCTCTGCAAGACATGTCGGATCATCGACACAGATGCCATCATCTCACGTGAGAACACCATCCACCAGGTACACGGTACATACTCTTGCAACTCAGCCAATGTTGTCTACCTGATACGCTGCAGGAAAGGATGTTCCGAGGCATGGTACATTGGCGAGACTATGCAGACACAACAGGTGAATGGACATCGCTCGACAATCACCAGGCAGGGGTGTTCCCTTCCAGTCGGGGAACACTTCAGCAGTCATGGGCATTCAGCCTCTGATCTTCAGGTAAGCATTCTCCAAGGCGGTCTTCAAGACACACAACAACGCAGAATCGCCAAGCAGAAACTGATAGCCAAGTTCTGCACACATGAGGACAGCTTCAACTGGGATCTTGGGTTCATGTCCCACTATCTGTAACTTCCATGACTTGCCTGGGCTTGCAAAATCTCACTAACTGTCCTGGCTTGAGACAATTCACACCTCTTTAACCTGTACTTAACCCTACTGCACTGCATTGTCTGCACCTGTAAAGACTTGATTACCTGTTAAGACTCACATTTCAACCATTATCTTGCAATTGTGTCTCTGTCTATATATGCCATGTTTGTGAACCCAACTCCCACTCACCTGATGAAGGAGCAGCGTTCCAAAAGCTTGTGCTACCAAATAAACCTGTTGGACTTTAACCTGGTGTTGAGAGACTTCTTACTGTGCCCACCCCAGTCCAACACTGACATCTCCACATCATTATGAATTTATGTTAAAGCATCTGCACTCAGGAATTTTAAACCAATGATAAACATTAGTAAATGGAGGGGGTATGAGGAGAGATTCAATTATTCATTTACTCTGTTGATTTCTACTTTTAAATATATCATTGTTGATCAAAACCAATTCACAAGGTCAGATTCATAAACCCTTCATATTAACCTAGGTGTGGAGTAGGATCTGAAGATTTAGGTCTCACCTTGGATATTGACAATAACCCAGTCGTCTTCCTCATTCTCATACACAATGTTGTTCATGCCACTGCTTTCTTGGTCATCTCCTTCATCCACCACACCCAGGAAAAAACGAGTGAGTCTTCCAAGCATGTTTGATGTGTGCAAAGCTTGTACTGAGCTATGTATTTCCAACAGACCTTCAATATGGAGTGTTGTTCACTTTATTCCTATGTTTAAAAAAAAGATCTGTGCTTTAGGAAAATCATATTGGAATTCATAAATTAGCTGTGTGCATTGGAACATTCAAATACATCACAATGTGACAGAGAGAGAGGTCAAAAGGTGAAGTGGTTAGGAGGGAATCACAGATTTAGTGCCGAGGCATTGAAGGTGAGGTGCGGTTGTTAATGGTAGAGCTATGAAAAAAAAATCAAGCAAGTGGCCCTAATCGGAAAGTGCAATACTGCCCTATTCAACACCAGGCTGGAGGTACCATTGCCACAAGGGCCACAATTGTCCAAGAAAGTGACCTTTTCTTGGACCTTGTCTAGATGACCTTTTCAGCACCTTGTCTAGATGACTAGGAATGGGCAATAAATGTGGCCTTTCAAGATTCACCCACGTCATAAAAATAGACAGAGAACATTGCCACTGCCAGCATATAGATTATTGTTCACCAACAGGCATTAAAACTTTTCATGGTGTACATGGGTAACGTTATATGGATGCCCATGAAGAAAGTGATGTGTGTGTGGGGTGGGGGGGGGGGGGGGGGGGGGGGGGGGGTGGAGGAAGACTGTGGTTGCAATTTCACTACCTTTTTTTAAAAAATGGCTGTGCAATGCTACTTTACAGTTAACCTATGCTGTTCCCACATGCAAATCAGAAAGAGGGTGTAGAAATGATGGCTTGGATTTTGTTCAGTGGCAAAGGAGCAGTTGGGCATCCCTGGAGAGGGAGCATGTGATGTCCACCAGCACCATCAAGGCATCAGGGTATTGGGACTTGGTGCGATTTAGGACATGGGCAGTAAAGCTTTGGACGGCGTGGTGTCAAGTATACAGAGGTATTGATGGTACTGCCGGGAAAACTAGCAATGACATAAGTTGCTAGACTCAGTCACATGGGGAAAACTATGAAAAAAATCACAAGTCTTGATTAAAGCAGACCCAGATAAGCGTCAAGGCCCATAAAAACTCTCAATCACACACGAGGCTTCAGTCATACAGTACATACACACGCACATGATTCAGTGAAAGCTTTGTAACAGCAGTGTGTCAGTATCTATTATAGTAAGGAACAATGGTCATGGGAGGTTGATATAACATACATATAGCTATCATACTCGTGTCCTGAGGGTAGTAGATAACAAGGAAAAAAAATTGCTTGATGATATTATAATTAGGTACTTCTTTTTGGGTACCAACCAATTAAACAAAATCAAATTAACTGAGGGACAACTTAAAAAGGGCAGCTCCCCAAAAGGAGGGGAAACAGCTGAACCAAAAAAACAAAGCAGAAAGGAAACTTTCCATAATACACCCCAGCCCCTGCGGTGCCCAGCGGGCATGGAAGGCGTCAACTGTGCCCCAGACATCGCATGCTCCCTCTCCAGGGACACCTGGCCGTGAATATAGCCGCGGTAGAGGAGCAGACAGTCAGGGTGGACGATCTTTCTGACATGCATAAGTTGTAATTGGGCAACCATACCCTTATGTAAACCTGATCAATAGTTGTGATTGGATATAGATAGCTTCAATAAAAATGTACATCTCTGATTGGTATATGTTAATTACTTGTAATTGAGTCTGGAAGTATATCTGCTCAGAAGTAACAAATTCTCTTTCCTTCACTTCATTTTAAAATGAGGATAGACCGTGAGAATGCAGTAGAAATGGAGGGTTCACTGCAAGGGATGGATGTAATAGAGCCCGCTCGAGCAGGCTAAAGGAATGGATGCACTCTGCATACTCACAGGTGGAAAACTGACAGTGGCTTGGACTCGTGCCCAAAACACCAGTCTTTAACTATTGTTGCAACTGGCTTACTTCCTTCTGTCATCAAACAAGTGCAAGGAATTGAATATCTATAAATAAGCACTTACAGAATAAGGATGGATAGATAAAATGGTCAGTTCATGGTAAGGTTTTTCTTAAAAACATCCCCGCTTCCACCAACATTTCTCCTTCTTATTCTGCATGTGTCACAAATGGCAACAACAAAAAAAAGCCTAACAAGATCCCATTCACATTGAATGTCATTGCCATCGCCAAAACCTCACCATTGAACATCCTGGAGGATAGTATTGGCCAGAAAAATGTCAACAGCCATGTAAATGCTGTGGCTATAGAGTAAGTTAAAGGTTGGGTATTTTGCAGGGAGTGGCTCACCTCCTGATTGTACAGTGTCTCCCTCCATCATTGCACAGCATAAGTCAGGAGTGTGATGGAATAGTCTCCACTTGCCTGAATAGGTCCACTGCAAAACCACAAGCTCACATACTTGGTCAGCTCCTTGTCCACTAGGCTAAATGCCAACCTCTTCTATCATGGGTGTACCATGGCTACAGCATGTTTCATCTATAAAAATGCATTGCAGCCCCTTGCTTCTTCAGCAGCATCTCTGTAACTCAACTTCTATCACCTAGAAGGACAACAAGAGCAACATGTGCAAGGAACCCATTCATCTTCGAGTGAGCATCAACATCACAGTTAAGCCCAGCCCAACGATCATGTTTAACTGTTCCAATAATGACCACAGGATAGTGTTCAAAAATGGAAATCCTGGTTGAATCTTCCTTTTCACAAACAGAACCAATTATGATATGAGATTAGATTGGGCAGTATGTTTACCGACTGAACCATCTTTGGAGATCTTTTGACTTTGTCTTCACTACAGCCACATCCGCCAGTAAGTTTACAATGGATTTGAACACATCCCAGGCAGATCAACAAATAGCATGCTAACTTCGTAATATATAAAGAAAAGTTTTAATTAAAAAGACACAACATATAAATAGAAAAAAAGCACAAGTACTTCAACATAAAAACATTGTATTCGGCACTTTATAGCTCTAGTCTTTGCAATATTTATAACTCTCATGAGAACAACAGATTGTTATTGTACAATTTCGGCCACTGCCCCAGTGATTGAACTTTGGTAAGTGGCCAGCCAAAGGCCAAGCGAGTCCAAAGAAAATAGCGATCCTACAGAGCCAGGGGACTATTTGCAATTACTGGTAACATGTAAATAAGCCTGCATTCTAGGAATCAAGCCAACTATTTGTGAAGTTGGGTGAACTCATTTTCCTAACCTAATTTAGATTGCTCATCTTCGAACTGAAGCAAGTAAGATCTCTTACTGCATGTCAGTTTTTTTGTTTTAAATTTTATCACTTTGCGTCAATGTACTGCCTAA
The DNA here is from genome assembly GCF_964213995.1 of Mustelus asterias. Lineage (NCBI taxonomy): Eukaryota > Metazoa > Chordata > Chondrichthyes > Carcharhiniformes > Triakidae > Mustelus > Mustelus asterias. Next base: position 33,758,013 of record NC_135804.1, read on the forward strand.
AGTATTGACTGTGCCCTAAAAATGACTGTACTTTAGGCAGTGATATAGAATACAACTCAAAAGGGGGAGATTTACTGACCCCTGCATAAAACAAGATACTTAAACTACCAGCTTAAAGAGGTGGCTACATAATTATAAATGGGAAAACACACTGTGGGGGTTTATATAGAATGCAAAGTAATGAGTCTGGTGTGAATTGTAACCCAGTTATGCGTCCAGTGAAGACAGGGATTGCACATAAAGAGCAGAAGAATTAGATGCTGCTAGGGGCGGCACGGTAGCACAGTGGTTGGGGCAGCACGGTAGCACAGTGGTTGGGGCGGCACGGTAGCACAGTGGTTAGCAGTGCTGCTTCACAGCTCCAGGGGCCTGGGTTCGATTCCTGGCTTGGGTCACTGTCTGTGTGGAGTTTGCACATTCTCCTCGTGTCTGCATGGGTTTCCTCCGGGTGCTTCTGGTTTCCTCCCACAGTCCAAAGATGTGCGGGTTAGGTTGATTGGCCATGCTAAAATTGCCCTTAGTGTCCGGGATTGCGTAGGTTAGAGGGATTAGTGGGTAAAATATGTAGGGATATGGGGGTAGGGCCTGGGTGGGATTGTGGTCGGTGCAGACTCGATGGGCTGAATGGCCTCTTTCTGTGCTGTAGGGTTTCTAAGATTCTAATGTCTATTTTACGATCTTACAAGAACAATGTGACAGCATAATTTCTGTTGAGAGGGGAATAATCCTTTTGAGGAAAGCTTATGGGTAAGCTAATGATTTATTTCATATTACTAGTTTTATAAACACATCCCAAATTGTAGGTATAGAACCGTCAGAGATGGTCTAAGGATGCAGATTCTTTTGTGTCGATTGGTTTCGACACAAAAACAACCAATTAAAACGACAAGAGAGATTATTCCAGCACCTAATTGGTTGCAGAAACAATAGCCCGAGATCTGATTGGGCATTATTCTGGAGTGTGTTTGAGAGATCCCTTATTACAACACACCGGCGGATAGGGGAAGCATTTTTTGCTTTAGCCAAATAACCCGAAACTTCATTTGATAAAAGTTAACAAACATTACAACAGTGTTTGGGGGCAAAGTACTGACCTAGTTTTTGCAATGATTAAGATCATTGTAGCGTTCTTGGATTGATGGGATCCAAAAGCTCACTAAGTATATTTAAATAGCACAGATCAACAACGAAGCATGTTTGCCTGACTTTTGTCAAGGTTCACACTGGATCCGATTTCATAAAAGGACAAAAACAGACACCATCAGCTGATCAAGACTTTCCGTATTCCATGACCTTTATCTTTGCAAAGCACAACCTGAAAAATCTATCTAATCTCCCAAATGGCTGTGAGACGTTCTCGGTGACTATTTCCAAACTGTCACCATACTTTTTTCAGATTATGCCTCAACATGTTCAGACAGTCATCAACAAGGCGTCCCAAAGTAAACATCAATCTAAAACTATATTCTGAGCAAGTAATGGCTACAAATAAACAACACTAATTAGTAAAACATTAATTTCAGGATTAAAGAATCAATTGGACGCTTTACAATGTAATTACATACCACGCGTACATATAAAAATAACCCTCTCCACCATAACTGCAGTTTAAAGTAGTACTTGCCATAAAGAACAAGCTGTCTAAGAAAGATGTTAAAATAAAGCTTTTACACTCTCCGGTTGACGAAACGGAAGATTCCTGCCCTAAAAATGACTCTAATCCAAACTCGACCTTCCGAACAAGCGAATGGTCTCCAGATTTATTTTGATCAGCTGTTTGCGTAACCGACGCTTTTCAAATAGCCTCACTGACTCCTCCTGTCAAACTCCGTCCCCCTTCTGCAGTCCAGTAAGCCGGCTTCTCCCATTACCCTTCCCCAGTACACCGCGTTCACTTTGACCAGCGCAGCTGCTCCATGTGTGAACACACGCTTTGCATTTTTGGATTTAGCACAGATAGTGTTGCGTAAAGGCCAATGGATCAGTCCTTTTAGTCTTTGAAAACTTTCCGTGAAAAAAAAAATCAGATGTAAAAGGATTATTAACCGCGTCTTCCAGCTTCCCTGTGAGAGAGGTTGGACTTGTCCATTCAAAGTATTAAAAATAATCCCTATTTAAATTGGACCAATAAGGGTGATACCCAGTTTAATTCTGAATTGGGAAAAAAATAGGTTTTTATTTTAAATCCAGCAGCTCCAACCTCTCAAACCTTTAGCAGACAGTCCCAAAGAATCCATCAGGAAATAATTGGACACAGTGAATTCATCAGTATCCCAACGGAAAAATTCGGATTGATCTTGCAAGTATTGAGCCTTGTGGAACTGGCGAAATTAGGATAAAACAAACTATTTAATGTAACTAAAACAAGAGGTGGGAGGGAAAGGTGGAAATACAGCGAGAGGTGAAGTGTTGTGGGATGCATGAAGATATGAAAGGTTATCAAAAAAGTCACATGGACGGCACGGTAGCACAGTGGTTAGCACTGCTGCTTCACAGCTCCAGGGACCTGGGTTCGATTCCCGGCTTGGGTCACTGTGTGGAGTTTGCACATTCTCCTCGTGTCTGTGTGGGTTTCCTCCGGGTGCTCCGGTTTCCTCCCACAGTCCAAAGATGTGCGTGTTAGGTTGATTGGCCATGCTAAAAATTGCTCTTAGTGTCCTGAGATGTGTAGGATAGAGGAATTAGTGGGTAAATATGTAGGGATATGGGGGTAGGGCCTGGGTGGGATTGTGGTCGGTGCAGACTTGATGGGCTGACTGGCCTCTTTCTGTACTGTAGGGTTTCTAAGATTTCTATGGATGTAAAATAGCTCCTGAAAGAAATTGCAGACAATTTGCCCATGACGTTTTCTTTTATCACCCAGCTACTTTTCCCTATGCAGTAATGCTTGACCTTTCATCTCTTGCTGTACAATTGCTTGGGTCCCGGAACTCCTACCATGTGGAATGTTCTTGTCTTATATTCTGTGCTGGAAGATTTTGGCTAGTCTCTTTCGCCGTTATACGCGAGGGGAATGTCAGGTTATCATCACTGATCAATGATGTCCTCGATGTACCCACTGTTCCTCTAACATTTCATTTGTTGCTCACAATACAACCCTCTCATAGATATTATCATAGAATCCCTACAGAGCAGAAGGAGGCCATTCATCCCATCGAGTCTGCAATGACCACAATCCCACCCAGGCCCTATTCCTGTAACCCCACATATTTACCCTGCTAATCCCCCTGACACTAAGGGGCAATTTAGCCTGGCCAATCAACCTAATCGACACATCTTTGGACTGTGGGAGGAAACTGGAGTACCCAGAGGAAACCCATACAAACACGGGGAGAATGTGCAAACTCCACACACACCTGAGGCCAGAATTAAACCTGGGTCCCTGGTGCTGTGAGGCAGCAGTGCCAATCACTGTGCCACCGAGCTGCCCCTCTATAAAGGGAAGATCAAAATCAGGTTGCATGACTGCTTTGCTGAAAATCTCTTATTTTGAAGTGTCCAAACGCAAAATAAGGACAGTGATAGTGATAATGTATTAACTTTCTTTATTGTTTTATTGAGTTGCTGAATAATCGCAAACAAAGTAGAACAATTGCAGTGTGGCAGTGCATTTGTCAATCTAATCATTTTTCTTTCTTTCCTCCCAAAATATTATTTTTGATGCCTTTGGTAAAATTGGTTAAATTATTTGGAACAGGCAGATATGGATAAGCTCCCATATTTGAATTACGTGACTTGACATAAAGTATTTCTGTGGCAGATCTTGGAAGGTTAGTACCAGTTCCATGGAAGATCTTCATGTGACAATTGCAAATATGGAAAGATTGGCATCCAAAGTAAAAAAATATATGATGGCAGAGTATGGATGTTTCATAAAATAATTGTACATATTGAAAAAGAGAGATCCTTCATTTCTGTTTTTCGGCTGAAGTTTGCATGATGAGCATTTATCCTCCTAATTGCTCTTGATGGCTCATCTTCTCAATCTGCTGCAATCTGTGTGGTGAAGATGCTTCCATAATGCTGTTAGACAGGGAATTCCAAGGTTTTAGCCCAATGACAATGAAGGAATGGTGTGAATTGTCTAACTCAGAATGCTGTGGAACTTGGAAGTGATGGTTTTCACATGGGTCCTTCCAGTTGGTGGAGGTTGTGGGATTGGGAGCTGCTGCAGTGCAAGCTACAGATAATAAACACTCCAGCCAGAGTGCAGCGATGGTAGAGGGAATGAATGTTAAAACCAACGGATGGGGTGTTAATCAAATGGATTAATTGTTTTATCCTGGATAGTAATGAGTGGCCTGTTTGTTATTGGAACTGCAAACATCTAGGCAGCTGCAGAGGTGGTGGCTAGTGGTATTGTCACTTGGATTAGTCATCTAAAGACCTAGGGTAGTGCTGTGAGACCCAGGTTTGAATCCCACCATGTTGACATTTGAATTCAATAAAAATATCTGGAATTAAAAGTCAGCTGATGACCATGAAACCATTGTTGATTGTTTTAACAACCCATCTGGTTCACTAATGTCCTTTTGGGAAGGAAATCTGTTATCCTTACCTGGTCTGGCCGACATGTGACTCCAGATCCACATAAATGTCATTGACTCTTAAATGCCCTCAGGGATGGACAATAAACGCTCACCCTGCCAGCAATGCCTAAATCCCATGAACAAATAAAATAACACCCTCCTGTGGCTTTAATCTTGTCTTCTGAGGCTCTGTTCCCATGGAGTTCCAGGTCTGCACTCCAGTTTCTACTTGCTGACAGAATTTTAATTCCTTAATAGGTGACTAGCTTCACTGGGCTGGCACTGTCCCTGGATTTCACCAAGTTCCAATATTCCCAAGGTATAAGTGGGTCCCAGGGCTTCTTCTAAACCCTAACCCCTTCCAGCATCAAGCCAGTGACCTTCTGCCACCTTCTCGGCTCCCCAGGACTTCTCCTGAGCCCCAACCACACAGAGCTATTAAACGCTCTTGGTCCATCTCTTGAGACCCAACTACCCGGAGGCCACCCAACAGTAACAACTTTGCTGCCTGGAGCCTGCTAACAGCAGCATCCATTTCAGTATGGCCTTCCCCTTGCTGTAGAACAATCACTCCCCAGTAAACACACAGATAAATTGAAACCTTTGAACTTTCTTAATCTCCACCCATCTCCAGATGACATAGCATTACAGGACTCACTGAATGCTTTTAAAGGATTTGAAACCATTGTGGTTTCCCCACCTAGGTTCAAATGATGCTGACAATCTGCTGCTTACATAATTAATTACTGGTTAAATAGAATAAAACAATCTGAATGCTTTTAAATTAAGTGTAGCTTTTACTCTCAAATCAGAACAAATCTCTGGGCTACATGTCCAGTTCTCCAGTTAAGGAGGTCTACCTGCTGATTTGTGATCTTGCCTTTCTAACTGTTAACATGGTCAACATGACTGCAACCATTTAAGTGAAATAATCTTCAAGCTGCTTTATTTGCTTTTATCCCATTCTCTACAGTTAAACATTGTTAAGAAATTGAGATATATTTGTTTGTAGATATAGCTTATTTTGTATTTCTGTACTTGTGTGTTAAGAAAGGGTTAAAACTTTAGCTTCATGTTCAACAAAAGTGCCTGCATGTCTAAAGGTTTTAATTTCACTTAAAACTTTGCCTGCATTTTAATTTAGGTTTCATGACATAAAAGCAATTGCAGGCTTTAAAAGAAAAGCAAAGCTGTTGCTTAGCAACCAGAGGCCCGCACTGAAAAGCAGAAGCATTTGAGTTCAGTTGGAAGTAGATAACGGAGAAGCAAGAAACTTTCCACAGAAGCTGCCAGTAGAGCAGGACAGTACGGAGATGCAGAAAGCAGGTACCAGATGCTACATAATGGAAAGTTCCAGAAACTAGGAAATGAACAGAGGAGTCTCAGGAGGGCTGACAACAAAGAGACAAAGAAACGGATTCTGAGCAAGGTATTGTTCACTGAAGTTAAAGAAAGAGGCAGACAGAGGCTTCCAGTTAAAGGCAGAGCTTTAAGTTGCAGACCCAGAGAGGTCAGCTAGCGAGAAGCCAGATATCTGAAGTAATCCTAAGGTTGGTGACACCTTACTGACGCCTGTGAAACAGTGGTATTCTGTTGGCATGGCTGGGTCCCTGAGAGATTGCGTGAAAGCTTGAATGCACGTGGTGTTCCAGGGTAAAAGAATACTGAAAGGAGACATTGAGATCCTGGGTGTAGGTTGTTGGTGAAGGTATCTGAGAGAAAGGATTGTTTTGGAGAATTTATAGAAATCATAGAAACCTTACAGTGCAAAAAGAGGCCATTTGGCCCATCGAGTCCGCACCAACAACAATCCCACCCTGACCCTATCCCCGAACCCCCACGTATTTACCCTGCTAATCCCTCTAACATACACATCCCAGGACACTAAGGGGCAATTTAGTGTGACCAATCAACCTAACCTGCACATTTTTGGACTGTGGGAAGAAACCGGGGCAACTGGAGGAAACGCACGCAGACACGGGGAGATTGTGCAAACTTCACACAGACAGTAACCCAAGCCAAGAATTGAACCCAGGTGCCTGGAACTGTGAGGCAGCAGTGCTAACCACTGTGCCACCGTGCCACCCTAAATTGTCCAAGCATGTTCTTCAAGAGTGGAGTTTGTAAACCCTTGCGTGAAAGTTAGAGTTCCAGTGAGATCAGTTGGCTCACAGTGTGACAAGCATCTGGGTGTTTTGATGAGAAATCCACAGAAGTTGTTTTGGGTGGCATCAGTCACTGAGTTTCAGAATGTGGGATGTCTGACCACATTTCACCTATTGGTTTACATGGATTGTATACTCACTGAGAACATTAGAGTATAAGATGATGTTTGTAACATGTGTGTGTGTATATATATATATATATATATATATTATATATATGTCAAGGTATAGCTGGGGCTAAAGAGTAGTGTATTAAAGTTAATCTTTTCTTGTTTAATAAATGTTTTACTCTTTTGTTAACATTTAGTCAGCGGTCCTACAACTCTCTTCATTCACATCTCTAAACAAAAAGTGAAAGTTAGGGTCTGTCAAGCCAGATTCCATTCCGGAACTTAACTGTTCAGCAGTAATATCAGCTGGGATCGTATCAACTTTAATCTTCTCACAACTAAAATTTACCTCTAAAATAGTATTATTTTTAAAAAAAATAAACTGAAGTCTATCATCCTTGTACTATTCCAGTAAATCTCCTCTGTTCCCTCTCTAAATCAAGGACATTCTATCTAAGTCATGGTGCCCAGAATTGGATATATTCCAGTCGGGGCCTAACCAGTACTCTGTAAAGGTTTGGCATAACTTCCTTGTTTCGCACTGTATATCCCTTCTTAAAAAAACAAAAATCATTAGGCTTTTTATTTTCTTTCACAACTTCTCTGGCCACCTCCAAAGACTTGTGTACATACATCCACTGATCTCTCTCTCCTGTCATGCCCTTTAAAATTGCACCATTAGTTTATACACCCCTCCTCATTTATACACCCCTCCTCATTCTTCCTACTAACAGAATCCTACATATTTCTCTGTATTATTTTTTTACCTGCATAGTGTCTGTCCATTACAGCAATCTATCTATATCCTCCTGGTCTGTTACTGTCCTCCTCACTGTTTATAGATTTCCTGAATACGTTATAGCTAGGAATATTAACTGCCGAGTCCTCTACTCATTTGAGACAGGTTTCTGTTATTGTCATTATATCACAGTCCCATGTGGCTACATGTGCCTGTGGCTCACCAATCTTATTTACCAAACTCCATGTACTTATTCTCAATGACTCTAATCCCATATTAAACTGCCTTGCATTTCCCCACAGCTGATCCCCTCCATTTCTGGAACACTTTTTATTCTAATGCTGATTGTTTCTCCCAATTCTCTGTATCTCTTCTGTACTACTTTATCCAGGTGTCACACTAGCTGTCAAATTAGCTTAAATCCTCCTCCACATTACTAATTAATCTTCCTCCGAGGACACTGGGCCCATCCTAGTTGAGGTGCAACACATCTACCTAGTGTAAATTCCTCCTGCCTCAGAATTCATCCTAATGCCCCTGAAATCTGACTGAGATCCTCTCTCTTGCACCCTTTTTCCAGCTACACATTAACCTGTCTCATCTTATTGCTGCTATATTCACAAGCACATGACACTGGGAATAATCCAGAGATTACTACCTTTGAGGATCTATTCTTTAGCTTCCTTCCTAGCTCCTGAAACTTTACATAGAGGATCTTAATTCTTTTGCTACCTATATGATTGGTTCCAATGTGGACCACAACTGGCTGTTTCCTTTCCCCCTGCAAAATGTTCTTCACCCATTTAATGATGCTTTTACCCTGGCACCCGGGAGGCAACACACTATGTAAGAATCATACTGCTGGATAAAGAAATACCTGCCTAATTCTCTAACTATTAAACATAGGAAATAGGAACAGGAGGAGACCATTTGGCCCCTCGAGCCTGCTCCACTATTCAAGTAGGACACGTCAGATCTTCTACTTCAACACCCCTTTCATGCATTATCCCCATATCTCTTGATATCTTATGTTGAAATCTATCAATTTCTGTTTTGATCATATTCAACGACTGAGCCTCCACAGCCCCATGGTGTAGAGAATTCCAAAGATTCATCGTCCACCGAATGAAGAGGCTCCTCCTCATCCCAGTCCTAAATAGCCTACTGCTCATTCCGAGACGGTACCTCTGACACCCCTCTCCCCCCAGCTCCAGCCAGGGGAAACATCCTTCCTGCAACTATCCTGTGAAGCCCTGTAAGAATTTTGTCTGCTTCAGTGAATTTACCTCTCATTCTTCTACAGAGAATATAGGCCAGATTCCTCAATCTCTCCCCACAGGACAATCCCACCACCCCAGCAATCAGTGTGGTTAATCTTTGTTCCACTCCCTCTATGGCATGTATATCCTTCCTTGGGTAAGAAGACCAGAACTCCAGATGTAATTTCACTAAGGCGCTATACAAATGCAGCAAGACTTATTTCCTCCTGTACTCACATCCTCTTGCAATAAAAGCCAACATTCAGTCTGCCTTTTTAATTACTTACTGCACCTTGCTGTTGACTTTCAATGACTTATGAACAAGGAAACTTAGGTCTCTTTGGACTTCAACACATCCCAATCTCTCACTATTTAATAAAATACTCTGCATTTCTTTTTTTCCAACCAAAGTGGATGAACTCACACATTATATTCCATCTGTCATGTTCTTGTCCATTCACTTAATCTGTCTTAGTCCCCTTGAAGCCTCTTTGCTTCTTCCTTACACTCACATTCCCATGAAGTTTTGTGTCTTCAGCAAATTTGGAAATAAAACATTTGGTCCCCATATCCAAATCATTGATGTAGATTGTGAATAGCTGGGGCCCTGGCACCAATCCTTGTGGTACCCCACCAGTTACAGCCTGCCAAACTAAGAATGACCCATTTATTCCTACTTTCTGTTTTCCACTCATTAACAAATTCTCAGTCCATGCCAGTATATTACCCCCAATAACCATGTGTTCGAATTTTGCTTAATAACCTCCTGTGTTGGACCTTGTAGAAAGCTTTCTGAAAGTCCAAATGCACTGCATCCACTGGCTCCCTCTTATCTACTCTGCTATATCCTCAGATATGATTTCCCTTTCATGAATCCATGTTGATTCTGCCCAATCCTACCATTATTTTTTAAGTGTCCAATTACCATCTTCTTTATAATAGATTTTTGCAAGTTTCATTCTGCTGATGCCAGTCTAACAGATTCTCCACTTCCTCTTTCCTTCCTTTTTAAAAAATAATGGGGTCAGATTTGCTACCTTCCAATTTGCAGGCACCATTCTAGTATCTATAGAATTTTGGAAGACGATCGCTAATGCATCTACTACCCCTACAGCCACCTCTTTCAACACTCTGGGATGTAGCTCATCAGGCCCAAGGGAATTAACAATTTTCAGTGCCTTTAATTTCTGTAATACTACATTTTTACTAATACTAATTCCTTTCAGTTTTACATTCTCATTCGTCCCTGGCTTTCTAGTATTCCTGTGAATTTTTTCATATCTTCATCTGTGAAGATAGACACAAAGTAATTGTTCAGTTTCTCTGCCATTTCCTTAATTCCCCATTTTAAGTTCTCCTGTCTCTGCCTGTAGTGGGCCCACATTTGTTATTTTCTATTGACATACCCTTAGAAGCTTTTACAGTCTGTTTTTATGTGTTTTGCAACTTTCTTATTCTATTTTCTCTTTCTTTCTCAGTTTCTTAGTCTTCCTGTGCTGAATTCTATTATGCTCCCAAATCTTAGGCTTACTACTTTTCTGGCATCTTTATGAGCTTCTTCCTTTGATCTAATACTACCTTTAACTTCTCTTGCTAGTCATGGTCGGATCACCTTTCCTGTTGGGGTTTTGTGCCTCAGAGGAATGTAAATTTGTGTTTAATTTGTTCAATTAGTTACCTTACTTCCCCCCTTTGTACTTCCGTTAAATTAGTAGAGGCCAACCTTGTGAATGTTCTCTCCCTCCCCCTGCTGGACATCTATATGCATTTCCCTGGTTTGCTAATTCTTACTGTAAGATATTGGTGCAGAAAGTAGGGTATTATTATGTTATTAGGATTGCATTTTAAATTGATTTTCCTCTTTTGTGCTTCACTAGGAGGAAGATCAGACAGGAAGCTCACCCAATTTTACATCCATTAATTAAAATGGTCAAAGCTATGGCAGGTAGGGGTGGCATCGTCCGTAAATCTGGTTCACTTATTTGGTGCTGTTTACATAAAAAAGTGTGCTCCATGCCCTTAACTCATGCTTCTATGTTGCTGTATATTCACATGTACTTGCTCTAATCCATAACCTAGCCTGCCATTGACAGGATGGTCCTGTATTTTTTTTTTGTAATTCTGAAGTTTGCAGTGAGATTTAACAACACATTTTTGATTTGATTTATTATTGTCACATGTATTAACATACAGTGAAAAGTATTGTTTCTTGCATGCTATACAGACAAAACATACCGTTCATTGAGAAGGAAACGAGAGAGTGCCGAATGTAGTGTTACAGTCATAGCTAGGGTGTAGAGAAAGATCAACTTAATGCAAGGTAAGTCCATTCAAAAGTCTGACAGCAGCAGGGAAGAAGCTGTTCTTAAGTCGGTTGGTACGTGATCTCAGACTTCTGTATCTTTTTCCCGAATGAAGAAGGTGGAAGAGAGAATGTCCAGGGTGTGTGGGGTCCTTAATTATGCTGGCTGTTTTGCCGAGGCAGCGGGAAGTGTAGACAGAATCAATGGATGGAGGCTGGTTTGCGTGATGGATTGGGCTACATTCATGACCTTTTGTAGTTCCTTGTGGTCTTGGGCAGAGCAGGAGCCATACAAACTGTGATGCAACCAGAAAGAATGCTTTCTATGCTGCATCTGTAAAAGTTGGTGAGAGCCGTAGCTGACATGCCAAATTTCCTTAGTCTTCTGAGAAAGTAGAGGTGTTGGTGGGCTTTCTTAACTATAGTGTCAGCATGGGGGGACCTGGACAGGTTGTTGGTGATCTGGACACCTTAAAACGTGAAGTATATTTTACACTGAACAGCAGCAGAAACATTGACAGATTGTTTGGAAATACATAACTGCATTCATTTAGATATCATAGAATCATAGAATCCCTACAGTGCAGAAGGAGGCCATTCGGCCCATCGAGTCTGCACCGACCACAATCCCACCCAGGCCCTACCCCCACGTATTTTACCCGCTAATCCCTCTAACCTACACATCCCAGGACTCTAAGGAGCAATTTTTTAACCTGGCCAATCAACCTAACCCGCACATCTTTGGACTGTGGGAGGAAACCGGAGCACCCGGAGGAAACCCATGCAGACACGAGGAGAATGTGCAAACTCCACACAGACAGTGACCCGAGCCGGGAATCGAACCCGGGACCCTGGAGCTGTGAAGCAGCAGTGCTAACCACTGTGCTACCGTGCCGCCCACATATATTTGATAGTGATATTTAATAAATAAACAACTTATTTTGTGTTTCATGTGTTCATGACAGCCTTAAGCTTGCACTGTCATGAAACAGTAATGTTCCACAATAAACTATTCAGTTAAGCTTCATGGTGTAATCTGACTGTGTGGAACCATTAGCTGCAAAAATGAAAGGCTGAGAGCTTACTGATTAGACTATGTAATAATGTTTCACTTATAGAATGGTTACCTAGAATGAAACACTTAGCGTTCCTTCTCTTATAGGATTCTGCAATGCTGCATAAATGATTCACATGCAGATTAAAAATGATCAGAGGTATAACATACAACTGTGATATCACCAAATGAAAAATAGAGACAAAAAGGTTTTTGCACAATGAACGTATTCATTCCAAGACAAATAGAGAGAAGCAAAAGGAAGCCATAAGAAGAAAGATGACTGTTACAATTGTGAAGGTGACAATAAAATGCAGTTGACAAAGGTAAATGGAACTGAATAAGAATTGGATGATATAGGGATGGCAGGCTGGGAATAAAACATCAGTCATGGCTATCTCTACAGGAAAAAGGTGAAGGCGCTCGAATTTAATCAGATGTGTTTTGTGCACATATCATAAATTAGATAAATAAATAAAATAAACCATTTGCTTGGTATATGTCTTGCTTGCTGTTCTTTTAAAGCATGTTTAGGAATCTGCATTTCATGACCATCTACAAGTACATGGTTGTTAATCATAACAGATTGAATTTTAGGAATACAGAAATCCAAAACTTGAGTACAAAGGACACATTTTCATATATTAATGCCATACCCATATTGCTGTGTTAAATATGGAATACATCAAAGAAACCATCGCTCTTTGATTAAGTTTGTTAACAATGCTTTACTATTTGTTTCATGAAAGTGCTCTCAATTCATATTTTATTCTGCATGTCAAGGCAGCAATTTGTTTTGAATAGCTAGCTTATTACTAATCAGTGTCCAGTAAATATTTTGCATGGTTTGTGAACATTTTTCTCCCATATTCTGGCTTGGGATTCAGTTTTGAAAACCATCCCCAGAAGGTTGTAGAAATTGTATATGAAATGAATAGGAGTTGTTTTTTTCCCCCAAATGTAGAGGTCAGGAAAAAGGAATTGAAGACATTTCACATTGAGGCTGGAATTTTTGCCATCCTGCCAGCTACGGGAATTGGAGCGGGTGAGGGGCGGACCATGGAAAGGTCTGTTGACCTTGATTGGGATTTTATGGTTTCAGGATGAGCTAGGCTGTAAAATCCTACTCAGAATCTTTTTTTGGGAGGGCGGGGGGGTGGGGTCATGCGATGTAGACGCGGGAATGACTGCGTTTCACTGGTTCTGGCACTACTTATCTTTTAATCCACCTTTAATCCTGATGCACAACCCATAATTATCTAATCCTGGTGTGTGTAATCTGTGCTATGATCCTGGAAGATCCTGGTTGAATTTTGGCAAAAGGGAGCTGAGTTAAGTCAAGAAAATCTTTGTCTGATCGAGGTGGTCAGAGATGGACAGGTCTTCTCAGTTTAGAGTGGTGGTCTCGCTGGTGAGCGGGCCGATGTGGCGGTGATGCTGATGGCATTGAGATGATGGCTGCCATTGTGAGTGAAGTTGTGGATGATGGTCTTGGCTCCTCGGCACAGATTGTTGGTGTTCATATTGATGAACTGTGAGATATCCTGTAGAGGATGGATGAAGGGAAGAAGAAAATCCTGCCAATGAAGAGGGCAGCTTCCTCAGTGAAGGCTCACCTTCAATTCTTGGAAGTCCTGCTGCATGGTGTGTCGTACATCCTGGCTGACTCAGGGAGATGGGGCCGGAGAAGGAGTATGCACGCACCCAGTCTGCCGAGAGGAGCTGGGGACGAACTCCCTGCCGAATTTCAGAATTGGCTGCCCATACTTTCACAATCTCGATTTGAGGGCTGGGCATCACGAGTTCGATGAAGCACATTGTTGCTGGTCTTCGAGGCCTGGAGTCGGTCGAAGACTCTGACCACTGGTCTTACGTTGTCTTGTCCGTGGTGTTCGTCATGAAAGGTTGGAGGTGACCGGAAGTATCATGTCCTCGCCACCTGCCGGGGCCTGGGTTAATCTTTACCGGGACTTCAGGACGATGACATGGCGGAGGTGCAGAGGCTTCGGTGAAACTCTGCATAGCTCCTGGATGATCCATTATCAAGCTCCGTGGATGGTTATATTACCTTACAGTTCATCATTAATCCTGAACTTTGTTCCTTTGAGATCATAATCTTGATTTTGTGATTCTGTCTTTTAGCCTGACTAGAGTATGTGATATATGAGCACTGAAGCATTTGTTGCCTGCTATCTTGTTATATTGCAAAAATCAGGATTGACTATTTTGGTGCTTTTGATGGTTTTCATCCACCGGTGTGTTCCAGGGGTGGAACAAGGGAGGCCCTAGTTTAGTTGTTTGTGGGTCTCCTTCTTTCCATTGGGGAGTATTTTGAGATAGCTGTATGCCATGAGAGTTTTGCGGTATTTACCTGGGTATGTCTGTTTCTTTTTTGTGCTATGATCCTTGCATTTACATCGAGGGAGGACAACTTTGAGCACCCTTCACTTTATTATTTAGATAAGATGAGTAGTGCCACAGCAGAGGGGCAGGTGGGTGGTTTGGCGTAGAGATGGTTGGTTTGGCTTTATAAGTCCTCATTGTGGGTGAGGAATATTATTTGATCTGATTTATTATTGTCACATGTATTGGGATACAATGAAAAGTATTGTTTTTTAAATTCCCCCATTAGAACTACTGGGGTTGTACTTTTCTTTTGCATTTTTATTATTTTGGGATTAGGGAATCCTTGCTTGTCTCCTGGGAAAGTACAGACAGATCATGTGTACTAGAAAAGACAGCCTTTTTTTGTCTCGGGTGTCTCTAGTGTTGTTGGAGTGGGGGAATTATATTCTGGTGCACGCCCAGGTGTAGCTGATTTATGCTTGGATGCTGGCCTTGTTAAGTTGATCTTCTATTTTGGTTTGGCTGCATGGGTAATGGCAATGGTTATTTGATAACTTGGCTTATGGAATGGATGGTAGACATATTATCTGGTTGTTATGGTTTCTTTGATGAGGGAAAATGGGTAAAATCGTGTTGATAACAAGGCCTAAATGGCACTTTTGGGGTACCTAGAGAAAGAGGTTTGCTTCGTTCAATGTATCGGAGTGATATGAGTTTTCTTGGCTTGTTGGCCCTGATTGAACAGGTTAGGGCAGTAGTGGCTGGGTGTATCTGGGTCAAGTGGAGGGTATATTGGATGGGGGAGTAGGTTGTCCTCCCCCAAGTATAAGCATAGAAACTAGAAGACAGGAGCAGGCCATTAGGCTCCTTGAGCCTCCTCCACCATTCATTTTGATCATGGCTGATCATCGAATTCAATATCCTGATCTCCCTTCCCCCCATATCCCTTGATCCCTTTAGCCCCAAGAGCTATATCTAATTTATTCTTGAAATCACACAATGTTTTGGCCTCAGTTACTTACTATGGTGGTGAATTCCACACATTACCCTCTGGGTAAAGAAATTTCTCCTCATCTCAGTTCTAAAAGTTTACCTTTATCCTCAAACTATGACCCCTAGTTTTGGACTCCTCCGCCATTGGGAATGTTCTTTCTGAATTCACCCTGTCTAACCCTATAAGAATTTTATAAGTTTCTATGAGATCCCCTCTCACTCTTCTAAACTCCAGTGAATATAATCCTAACCGACTTAGTCTCTCCTCATATGACAGACCTGCCATCCTAGAAATCAGCCTGGTAAACCTTCGCTGTGCCCCTTCTATAGCAAGGATATCCTTCCTCAGATAAGGACACCAAAGCTGCACACACTACATGAGGTGTGGCCTCAACAAAGCTCTACACAATTGCAGTAAAACAATCCTATTCCTATACTCAAATCCTCTCGCTATGAAGGCCACGACATCCACTTTTGGAGCCTTCTGGATTGCCCTCTCTCCTGAGACTTGGTTCCCCTGGGGAACCACTGTCCTGTTGGTTGCAGGGCCTGATTGTGAGTCTGGGGGCTTTGGTTCAGCATTGTTGGAGTCTTTCTTTGGTTGGAGATTAAGCTGGTTGGAGGAGTAGGTTGCCTCCTCCAAGTGGTCAAATATGGAGACTTGCATTATGTCTGTTTTCTAGGTTTGGGTTTCCCTGGGGAGGGGAAGTGTCCTGTTCTTGTGAGGTTATGCTGTCTATTCCTCCTATATTTCCTACAAAAACATATCTGGAAAAAATACATTTGGCATCTATTGAATAATCCTGATGTTCCTCTCCCTCTGGGGCTTCCTTTTTTATTCAGGTAGCTGGGGTGTTGATATAGGCTCTGATTTGTTACAGTTAATCCTAGAGGGTTTTCCTTGTTTTGTCAGGAGGAGAAGGGTTGTATCTTTCCCCCAGATACCCTGACTCTTCTTCTCCTTGTTAGTGGGGTTTCCTTGGTGAAAAATGGTTTAAATTTTCCAGTGATGGGGAGCTTGGTTGGTACCTCTGGTGTGGCTGGAGAGGAGGGAGGTTTGTAGTGTTGTGAGCCTAAGTGAAGTGTACAAACTCTAGGCTTACTGGTTTGTGTACATGAAAGTGTACACTGACACGCCACATCCTCTACATAGCGGTATCCTGAGGTTCCCTTTTTCTGGATTATCCTTCCATTGTTTGGAGGTCCTGGGATGCTGAGTTAGGCCCTGGTTGGTTGTATATAACCCCACACGGGTTCCTGTATATTGTGTAGTTCTGTCTCTGTTATTCTGTGGAGGAGGGTGTGCACCATGGGGTCATGTGCTCATGATGTTATCCTGTTTGCTGAGATCCCCCACTCTCCTTTGTATCCTTTCTTTATCCGTATGAGAGGAGGCACTGACTACAATTGTAATGATTGATAATTTGTATGAATATTCGCTGGTCTTTTCTGTATGTTACTGTGGAATAATGGTCACTGTGGAATAATGGTCACTGTGCACTGTACCAGATTTTGGAGAATTGTTACATTTTGTGGCAAATGTAAAATGAAAACGCCTAATAAAAACATTCTTTAAAAAAAGGATTAAACATTCAGCTTCTTTATGTTGCCCCAGGATTCCCACAGCTACTGTGGGCAGGGGTGTGAGGCAAAGTCAGTTTTGAACTCTTTCATCCTGTGGGAAAGTTATGAACTGGTTGACTGTGGCAGACAATGCTTCATTCACTTGCTCTTGTTAGAAATGCATTTTTTACAAGCTGAACTGGCATGTGACCTTATGAAAGGATGCTGCAGTGTAAAAGCTTAAGGCGGCTTTGATTTTCACTCTCACAGGAAGAGTAGTGCTGGACTTGGAGAGAATTGGAGCCCTGTTACACTGCTGGAACATTTCTGGAGCACATATAACATTGCACACCACCTGTCTATGAATTGTCATCCATTTGAATGGATAGAAAATCATGCGTTGAATTACCACAATCTCATGATTGCTGGGAGGACAGAAGCCTGATGTTCACTCTATTTATAGTTATGACTGTACTTCTAAAGTAATTGGTTGCAAAGTACTCTAAGAAATTTTGAGGGTGTGTATGGTGTTGTATAAATTCAAAATCTTCCCTTTCTATTCCTGGAGCATGCAAGACACACAAAGTTACCTCAACCCAACTAAGTTGTGAAGTAGAGATATTTTCACGATACGTTGACTATCACATATTCAACCCAAGTCCTTTCTCTGTTAAGTGGTCTGCCCAAACCCTGAGGTCAGTGTTACAGGCAGTGGAGAAGTACTCGTGTAATTAATGGGGATAAGAGCTGATAAATCTCCTAGACCTGAGGGCCTAGGGTTTTAAAATAAACGTTTGTAGAGTGAATGAATTAGTTTTTTTTTCCAGAATTCCCTGGATTATAGAATGTTTCCCCAAATTGGAAGATAGCAACATAGCCCTGCTATTCAAGAAAGGAGGGAGAGAGATCAAACAGGAAACTACATGCCAGTTGACCTAACATCAGTAGCAGGAAGATATTAGAATATATTATTGAGGATGTGGTAATTGGGCACTTAGAAATTATTATTCGGCAAATGATTAGGCAAAGTTAAAATGGAATTTTATGGAATCCATTCACAAAATCCACAGGTCCATGAGAAAGATTTGAAGATGTAATTAGTAGGCTAGAAAATGGGGAAGAAGTGGATACAGTATATTTGTATTTTCAGACGGTATTTGATAAGGCACCGCACAAGAAGTTGTTACATAACACTAAGGCTCATTGGATTATGGGGGTGGTGTAATGCATGTATTGAGGATTGGTTAATGGATGGAAAACAGAGGACAGGAATAAACAGATCACTTTTGAGACACCAGTGTGTAAATAGTGGAGTGCCAACAGGATCAATGCTGGGCCTCAGCTATTTACAATCTCCTAAAGTGGTTTAGATGAGGGAAACGCATGGTACAAATCCAATTTGCTGATAGTACAAACCTGAGTGAGAAAGTAAGCTATGAGGAGGATTTAAAGCAGATGCAAAGGAATATAAAGAGGTTTAAGTGATTGAGCAAATGGAGGATAATGTAGGGGAGTGTGAAATTATCCATTTTGGATAAGAAGAATGAAAAAAAACCAAAATATTTATTAAGAGGGGAGAGACAGGCTAACATTTGTATTCTGAGATTTTGGGTGTCAATGAACATGAAGCACAGAAAATTAGTATGCAAACACAGCAAGAAATTAGGAAGGCAAATTGTATGCAGGCTTTTATTTGAAGGGGCTTGGAGAATAAGAGTGAGGAGATCTTGCAGCTATGATATGGGGTTTTGATAAGACCATGGGCAAGATTCTCTGGCCTCCCAGCCACGTGTTTCCCGGCAGCGGGAGGTGGCATGTTGTTTGCTAGCGGCGGGATTCTCTGGTCCCGCCGCTGTCAATGGAAATTCAGATTGACGTCACCCCACACTGGCGGAAGCCCACAGGGGCAATGGGCGTAGGGGGGTCGCTGCTGGCAGGACCAGAGAATTCCGGCCCACATCTTGTGTACCATATTGTGTACAGTTATGGACTCCTTACCCAAGGAAGGATATACTCGCTTGAAGGAAGTGCAATAAAACCTCACTAGATTGATTGCTGGGATGAGAAGACTGTATTAAGAGGAGAGATTGAGTAGGATGGATCTATACAATATGGAATTTGGGAAAATGGGAAGTGATCTCACTGATACTTTTAAAATTCACTGGGGGCTTGACAGAGTAAATGTTGAGAAGCTCTTTCTTTGGTGGAGAATCTAGAAGAAGGGATCATAGTCTCAGGATGTAACGTTGACCATTTACAACTGAAATGAGGTGCATTTACTTAGAATCTTTGAAATTGTCTGCACCAGAGAGCTGAAGATACGCAGTTGATAAATACATTCCGAAAGAATATTAATATGATTTTGGGCACCAAAGGAAATAAAGGGAAATGGTGATATGGGGGATAAGTGGAGTTGATGCATGACCTTACGGCATAGTTGAGCATGTTGGATGGACCAAATAGACTAGCCCCATTACTAGTTTATCTGATACTTAGTGCAAAAATCCAAAAAAAAGGATGTGTTATAGGTTAGTGGGATCATTAAATATTTAACAGATCTAGAAATCTACTTTAAGCTTAAAAGAAAAGGAACATGATCAAAAAGGAATAGTAAATTATGTGTCAAAGGACTGTGAATTCAGATCCCATTCTAAGGCTGCTCATATATTGTTTTCCTGAGGGAATGCTTATTTGTTAGAGGCACCATCCTTCTGGTGAGGCATTTAAGGAGACATTAATGATTCCTTAGCAATATTTACAGAAGAGTAGTGAGTTCTCAGTATCCTGACCATATTCACTCCTCACCAAAGAAAAGCAGATAAATGCCAATCATATTGTTGCTGCATGTGAAAACTTACTGTACATTTGGGGTTATGTTTGCTGGAATAATAAGTCTTAAAATATTTAGAATAAATCACTATAAGGGGCATTTCTGAGGCATCATAAGGTTTTACAAAAACAAACATTTTTCTTTTTTTGGAAACATCCTTAAATGCATATATTATCTTCACTATTAAAAGTAGGCTACTTCAATATTGGAAAAGCAACTCCATCCAATGTTCACAATGGAAAAATGTTCCTGCACATTTCCAGCTTTTTAATATGTCACCAGTCACAAATGCAGTTTGTTCTTGTATTAATAGAGATTCAAGTTCAGAAGCAAGACTTTTTAGTGTTTGATTATTCATTGAGACCCCCACTGATCAAAACACTCATCTTAATGCGTGAGTACACGGAACCAACACTGAATCAATCCCTGATGCAATCGGTGATTCACACATTGACTGTAGTGTTACAGGGAGCATTGTGTAAGAGTTGGTGTTTTGAATCTTATGCTGCTGATTGAGCTATTTCGACTCAAAATGGTCTTTGCTAAATAATGGTTGAAAAAGAACTTTTGTTTGTTTCTAGGTTGATTGTGAGGCTAATGCATGCCACAGTGAATGCAAACTGATCCAGAATGACCTGAATATTGTCCTGAATGTGCACAGTCTTTGGTGAATAGCAGCTCATATATAATGTCTTCTAAGATAATTAAGGCAATGAACCTGCAACAACTGAGGTTTGAATAACCTGCTGTCAATACTGAATTAGAGGTAATCTTTAAAGTTTATTTATTAGTGTCACAAGTCGGCTTACATTAACACTGCAATGAAGTCACTGTGAACATCCCCTAGTTGCCACACTCCGGCACCTGTTCGGCTACACTGAGGGAGAATTTAGACTGGCCAAAGCCCCTAACCAGCACGTCTTTTGGACTGTGGGAGGAAACTTGAACATCCGGAAGAAACCCATGTAGACACGGGGAGAACGTGCTGACTCCACACAGGACAGCGAACCAAGCTGGGAATTGAACCCAGGTCCCTGGTGCTATGAGGCAGCAGTGCTAACCACTGTGCCACCGTGCCACCCTAACCTTCATGGCCTAGGCCATCCTTGGCATCATACAAAATAAAATGCTGAACAAGTTCTGCCCCAGCATGTCACCGCTAAATGCTGTTAAGTTGTGGTGCAAGTTTCAGAAACATCACCATTCACTTGGAACCAGTCTGAGTGCCTCTTCGACTGACTGTGTCATTACTGCAAAGAGACATACTGTTGAATATTTATCCTGAAATTATAGCTTTACTAACTTTCTGTCCTATCAGCATGATATTATAATACATTATGCTGTGAAGTATCAGTATGAGCAGTCTCTTTTGCAGTGGTGAGATAGAGGCCTTTCCAAATGTGTTTATCACGTGCAATCTGTTTACTACAATGCTAACCTATATAACTACAGTTTTGTTTTAGAATTCTCATTCATGTACCTATTTCATGTTGCCATCATTTAGTGATCTTTTTGCAGCGTTAGTAATGTCTAAAGGTGAAAGCTAAACTGTAAAGGTTAACACTCACTTCTATTACTTAAAATAGCTCACACTGCAAGATATGTTATGCAGTACTTCCACCACAGGCGGTGCAATTGCATGAATCAACTTGACCCCTCTGCCATTTCCCCCCAAACATGTGAGCCAAACAAAAAGTGGCAGAGCAAGTGGAAAGAGGATGTATCCTCTCTCTGTCCGACCCCAAAAACAATTAGCACATACCATTTCCTCTGACTAACCATAATATTGACCAGCAACATGTTAGAAGTTTTGCATTTAGCATACTGATAAAACAAATAAAACAACCTGTGACACTCACACCATTCCCATCACTTTGTTGATAGTGTCCTTATTGTTATAAAATAGATATCATATATATTAGAAAATCAATATCTTTCTATATACATTTTAGCATTAAACAATGATAAAATGTGTAACGCAGGCAACATAGCAAAAGAAAGTTCATGTGCATCTGTACATGTGGTCACTTTTATAGTCTAACAGACTTTCCCCAACATATTACCAACATAATCCCAAAGATTTTTAGTCTCAATGCAAGACAAGATTAATAGAAGAGGGGTGATAGGAAACACTGGATAAAGGAAGGAATGAATTCAGTCTATAATCATTAAGGTTTAGTTAAGAATCTTTGCAGCAGTGATAGTACTACATTCAACTGGAAGGAAGTCTGTTGAAAAAGGGAAAAACAAAAATGATCAATATGGGCATTAGTTGGCACTTTGAGAGAATAGGATCTGGCTGATCAAACTTTAACTCGGTGCAAGTGGATGGGTTTTGAATGAGTTAAACTCTCACCCAAGGTTTCTCAGGTTGTGATTATAAAATGGTGTACATAACACTTGTAGCCTATAATAGAATTGCATTAACATCAATCTATGAAAGTGTTGCTTAGTTAAATGCAGGTAGAATTTGGAACTCAAAATGTTGTACACTAAGCTAGGTATATTGTGAGTTTCTTGAATCAAATTGTGTGCTATCTGTTGGTCTCAATGTTATCAATCCAGTCAGGAGGAAACTTGCATTGATTTTATGAACATATGAGAGGCAGTTTATTGACTCAGTTCTTAATATATGGATTGGTAGCAACCCAAAAGCCTAATTTGCTGGGTGACGCTGTTGAGATATACAAGGTGATCGTTATGTATTTTGAGACCCCAACGGAAGATCATCTGTTTGCTAAAGTTGTTAATAAATCCCATAACGATTACTGCATATACCACAACACTGTTTTTGGCTGAAAATCACTTTCATCACCCAGAAAATGCAGTATTTGTGCATTTAATGATACTTTGTGAAATGTGCTTATGGTGTAACAGGAACTGTGCATAGCAAAAGGATGGATTAGAGACTTCCTTGTTACAGGACAATGTGAGCTTCAGCAAGAGTTACGGATGCTCCCTCAGAAGTAATGGTGAGAACAGACATATAAATAGTTCAGAAAATAAATTCAGAAAAGGGAAGAATAAAGGAATTAAATACTTGTGGGTTAGGCAAATACAAGTCCACTGTAGGAATTCAAACTAAATTAGATTCAAATGTAAACAACTGAGAATACTTTAACCAAAAGAGAAAATGCTGGAAAATTTCAACAGGTCTGGCAGCTTCTATAAGGAGAGAAAAGAGCTGACGTTTCGAGTCCAGATGACCTTTAATTGTATGGGAGGATGTTGAACTTCTGGAAAGTCTGGGTGGCATTGGTTGATCAATGTAGTCATGCTCTCACCTCTGATACCTGACTCAGAAGAGAAAGTGGTTCAGAAACTATTTTTTACAAAGCTAATCCTGTGGTTTATTAAGATACAGACAAAGCATACCGTTCATAGAGAAGGAAAGGAAAGAGTGCAGAATGTAGTGTTACAGTCATAGCTAGGGTGTAGAGAAAGATCAATTTAATACGAAGTAGGTCCATTCAAAAGCCTGATGTCAACACGGAAGAAGCTGTTCTTGGGTCGGTTGGTGTTTCAGCACCTTCAGCTGCCTGTATGTTTCAGATGATCTTTGTCACTTCCACATTCACCGGGCAGACTCCACAAGAGATCACGCGATAGTCGATCTGCTGCCGGCCGCTCCCATATGCCAACATTGGGAAGCTGGAAGCCGACGTGGAGATTACAGTGTCCCGAGTAAAGGAGACAGCCACAGCGAGCGACCCTGAAGTAGGTACCCCCGTGCACAGGGATCACTCGCTGAACCGTGCGTGTTAGTCCGGCTCTATTTGTGCAGTTACAGCGTGGACTGGTTCCGGGATCGTGTGTCCCCGGTCCCTAATCAGGAAAGCGGGATTCAGGCCCTGGGAGTTTAAGCAGGGAACAGTAATAGAAGATGGCGAGCCTGAGCAGATGCAATGAGTTGCAAAGGGTTTTGTGGCGTTCAAGGGTAACAATAGGGGATCTGAACTGGGAAACGGTGTCAGTAATCGTGGGCTGCAATGAATACTGCCTCCATGCTTTCTGATTAAATGGCTGTTGCTTGTAGTTAAAAACAAAACAACGCTGGGTAAATCTCTGGGGGCTAAATCGAGCAGCCACCCCATAACAGACATGGGGCTTGCCATGGATGTTGACCCCTTTGCTCATCATAATTGTAGTGTGTATCCCTGGCTGCACACTGCAGTGGAGACCAGAAATTGTAAAATAGAAAAAGACTGAATAACTGAAAGAACATAGGATAGTGTCCTCCAAGGTCCTCAGAAGTTGCCTTGGACATTGGAGATGGTGCAAAATGTGTTGTGGCCACAGCTGGTCTGGAGACTCTACAGACAAACTCTTTAGGTAAAACAACCAAGATACCTGTGGCTGTCAGTGCCAGGAGTCAAGCCCTAATAACCTGGATGTAGCATCGGAAAAGGGTTAATGGTTTTGCACAAGTGCTGAAGGTCAGTGAATTTATCTTAAGCACCATATGTCCAACCAAGTGCACCGTTAGCCTCACATTGCTCAGTGCACCACACGCACGTAACTTACCTACCAACAATCTGTATCAATGAGTAATCTTGCCTAATATTCATAACTGAACCTTCTTACCCAACACTTAATAGTGCTGTGCGTCTCACACCCATTAATGTCAGTGGCTTCCTCCAGGTTGTGGCTAACCTGGAGGAAGCCAGGTGTACTCCATTCCTGTACTGATCAGCTCATAGATGTCTTGGTGACCACACTTAGGAACATATACATGTAAGAAAAATTGAAATTAGCATTTGTGATGGCGGCGTGCATGGGGGCATAGGGGAAGGATGATATTTTATGTTGGGATGATGGTCCCTTTAACAGGGAGGTTTGTCAGAAAGAAGATTTCTTGGAAAAAAGCTGCTTGTTGTCAATCACTGATCATGTGACCAAGCTGTCTCAGAGATAAACAATATGAAACAAACAGTCAGCCGGAAGTTAGTTATAGGGGTGAGTAGGTTCCCGAGTCTGGTACCGTGTTCTAGCAGTGTGGTTTTAAGTTGTACAGCAATCTGAAATGCGGGGAGCTTTGCTTTTAAACATAGTTCACTTGAAAATCTGTGTACTGGCCAAAGGTGTTTAAAAATCTTGATAACTGGAGAACTCTCCCATCAGTGAACTGAACTTAAGTGATATCCAAGCTGAGAAGAGAGAGACTTTCTAGATGCAAGGCTCTGATATTTGGTGGCTAGACTTGAGACACTAGTGATGTCTGTGTTGAACTGGGAATTTAAATTCGTGGGATAGTTGGAGGAGATCTGAAGTTACTTTTTTACCAGAAGTGACAGAAAGCCCAAGAAGTCTCAAATTTTATACGAACCTTTGAAATAGTCCTAAAACCAAATGGTTAATCTTTCAATTTCTGATGAGTATCAGACTTGGGCTTTTGACGGGTGTAAGTCAAATAGGTGTAGCAAGAAATGTGAGTTAAGAAGTTGGGTTTAGAGTACAAGTAACTTTTCATTGTACGTTTAATATTTTTAATGTAACTGACTAGTTAAGATAGAGCATAGTTATTGTATTCATGCTCTTTTATGTAGTAAAATTCTTTTGTTGTAAACAGTCAACCTTTGTGGGTTCATTCTTTTAGTTAAAGGGGGAGACGGTGGCTAAGTGGTAATATCACTGAACTCCTAATCCAGAAACCCCGCTAATGCTGCAGGGACATCCCATCATGGCAGCTGGTGGAATTTAAATTCAATTCATAAAAATGTCTGGAATTAATAGCTAGCCTAATGGTGGCCATGAAACTATCATCAAAAACCTATCTGGTTCACCAGTGCCCATTAGGGAAGGAATTCCACTTTCCTGACCTGATCTCGACCTCTATGTAACTCCAGGCCCACAGTAATGTGGTGGAAACTTAATTATTCTCAGAATTGAAATCGTAAGTCACTCAGTTCATGGGCAATTAGGAATGGCCATCAAATGCTGGCCTTGCCAAAGATGCCCATATCCCCCCCAAAAATCTTGGGATTCTAAAAATAAAATATTACTGGTGTCTACCTAGATCATTACGCAATAAGAGCTAAGGACTATTTTCAGTGAGTGAGTAATGGAGAGGAATTATTGTGCAAGGTTCAAATGTTTATAACAATCATAAAATGTATTGATACAGGAAATGATTAAAATGCAACGGTGACAAGATATTCAGTATGCGGATATCTACAAGATTCAAGGTGATCAGTCTTGAAAGGATCTGTGATAATACAGAAGCATGTAAATCTTCTTTCGAGAATGTTCTAAAATTCTATGCTTCATATCTGCTACATATACATTAAGCTATTAATATTATAACAAATTGAGGCTGCTTCATGTGTTTCTCCAAGTCAAGCAGCTTTCTAGTGACCCCCTGCACATTCCAAAATAGGCAGCAACCCATGGTTTCCACACAATGAATCTATCAGATAATTGCAGTGGACAACATATCCTCTGACATATGCAGCAGACGATTGCTTTAAACTGAAAGGTCTAATTCTGAAAAGAGTGTAGAAGACCATTTTTCTCATACTGTGTTTATCAAATTGGGGATGATAAAAATGCTATGAATGACGTCTGTTGAAAATAAATTTTCTTATATTTAACCTCGAGTGACGTGCGATTTCTGAATCCTTTAGTTCACAAGATGCCTGTGCACATTGATGACCTGATGCGCCTAGTGTGCCATATTTCAGAGGTGGAGAAGTTGCAAGTTGCAATGAAAAGTTCTGGCAAGGGGGCACTTGTGGCTGGTGCAATGGCCTTTGCAGGAGGCTTGATCGGTGGTCCTCTAGGAATAGCAGCTGGTAAGTGTTTAGTATTGAAGTTTGAGAATGACGAATGAATGAAATAGATACTGAGTGTGCTTGGTTTAAATTATCCTGACAGAAACAGTAACCCATGGAATGAATGGGGAAATACCTTTAGATAGTGTGGAGAGGAATTTGGTGTGAGCACATTGACCATTTGTGTGATAATGTCATTGACAGTAACTTGCTGACTGTATCTTCATCAAAAAAGGTTTATAAAGAAATGAAGAAAGGTGCTTGTGAAACACATATTTTAAGGATTAATGGGGAGACTCTGGTATCCATAACATTTGTTAATGGCTGAAACCTGAACAAGCATATTGCGAAAAGATGTAGCAAATGACACTAAGTTGTTTAAGAAAACTGGAGAGATGTTAGAACTGGTTTTTACTAGGTAGAATAGTGTTAGTGATTATGGTATTCTACTAGTAATCCACAATGGCAAATTGGGTAATTCAATAAATCTGTTAATCAGATAAAATAACCAAGAAAGCTGCTGGAGTATTGAAAAAAACAGATTGGTACACGAACCTCCTTTGAAGAAATAAACCTGCCAGCCTAGCCTACAATGTGGCATCAGTCTCAACCTATTGCTGCTTTTTATTCACAGCAACGTAGGGACGACCAATAAATCTGGCTTTGCCAACATCCCAAAAACAATTATTAAAAATTAAACTGATTCCAACTGAGTTATAATAGCCTCAAAGTTGGTTGGTAGACATTCCAGCTGCCCGATCTTTACATGGTTTTATTGCTGGCAGATGAAGTGTTTTAGGGAGTATCTTCCTTTTTAATAATTAAATTGGGGTCCTATACTGCTCATTTTAGAAGGAAACTAATGGAAGCATGCACATAAGAAAGAACATAAGAAATAGAAGCAGGAGTAGGCCATCTCGCCCCTTGAGTCTGCCCCGCCATTCAACAAGATCATGGCTGATCTGAAGCGAATCAGTCCCACTTACCTGCCTGCTCCCCATATCCCTTAATTCCCTTATCGATCAGAAATCTATCTACCCGTGATTTAAACATATTCAATGAGGTAGCCTCCACCACTTCAATGGGCAGAGAATTCCAGAGATTCACTACCCTCTGAGAGAAGAAGTTCCCCCTCAACTCTGTTCTGAACCGGCCCCCACTTATTTTGAGGCTGTGCCCTCTAGTTCTGGTTTCCCTTCTAAGTGGAAAGAATCTCTCTACCTCTACCCTATCTAGCCCCTTCATTATCTTATATGTCTCTATGAGATCACCCCTCCGCCTTCTAAACTCCAATGAGTACAGACCCAATCTGTTCAATCTCTCCTCATAAGCTACACCCCTCATCTCCAGTATCAACCTGGTGAACCTTCTCTGCACTCCCTCCAAGGCCAATATATCTTTCGCAAATAAGGGGACCAAAACTGCACACAGTACTCGAGTTGCGGCCTCACCAGTGCCTTGTATAGTTGCAGCAAGACCTCCCTGCTTTTATATTCTATCCCCCTCGCAATAAAGGCCAACATTCCATTCGCCTTCTTGATCACCTGCTGCACCTGCAGACTGAGCTTTTGCGATTCGTGCACAAGGACCCCCAGGTCCCTTTGCACAGTAGCATGATGTAATTGTTCTCCATTTAAATAATATTCCAATTTACTATTATTTCTTCCAAAGTGGATAACCTCACATTTGCCAACGTTCTATTCCATCTGCCAGATCCTCGCCCACTCGCTCAGCCTATCCAAATCTCTCTGCAGACTTTCCACGTCCTCCACGCAATTCGCTTTCCCACTCATCTTTGTGTCATCAGCAAACTTTGATACCCTACACTCAGTCCCCTCCTCCAGATCATCTATGTAAATGGTAAACAGTTGAGGCCCCAGCACCGATCCCTGCGGCACACCACTGGTCACCAAATGCCAACCAGAAAAGCACCTATTTATTCCAACTCTCTGCTTACTGTTAGATATGATGTGGAGATGCCGGCGTTGGACTGGGGTAAACACAGTAAGAAGTTTAACAACACCAGGTTAAAGTCCAACAGGTTTATTTGGTAGCAAAAGCCACACAAGCTTTCGAGGCTCTGAGCCCCTTCTTCAGGTGAGTCCTGAAGATCCATGCTGCGTCTGCTTGATCGAACCATTCTTATCCAAGTGCTCTGCTATTTCCTCTTTAATGATGGACTCACCTGAAGAAGGGGCTCAGAGCCTCGAAAGCTTGTGTGGCTTTTGCTACCAAATAAACCTGTTGGACTTTAACCTGGTGTTGTTAAACTTCTTACTGTACTGTTAGATAGCCAATCCCCAATCCACGCCAACACCTTACCCCCAACTCCGTGTACCCCAATCTTCTGCAGCAACCTTTTGTGAGGCACCTTATCGAATGCCTTCTGGAAATCTAAAGACACCACATCCACCGGTTCCCCTCTGTCAACCGCACTAGTCACATCTTCATAAAAATCCAGTAAATTCGTCAAACATGACTTTCCCTTCATGAATCCATGCTGCGTCTGCTTGATCGAACCATTCTTATCCAAGTGCTCTGCTATTTCCTCTTTAATGATGGACTCCAGCATCTTCCCAACTACGGAAGTTAAGCTAACCGGCCTGTAGTTACCCGCCTTTTGTCTACTTTTTTTAAACAGCGGTGTAACAGTAGCTGTTTTCCAATCAGCCGGCACTACCCCAGAGTCCAGCGAATTTTGATAAATAACTACTAACGCATCTGCTATTACCTCAGCCATTTCTTTCAGTTCCATGGGATGCAATCCATCCGGGCCCGGGGACTTGTCTACCTTCAGTCCCATTAGTCTACCAAGCACTACCTCTTTAGTAACAGTAATTGTATTAAGGACCTCCCCTCACACCAACTCTCGATCTCTAATATTCGGTAAACTATTTGTGTCTTCCACCGTGAAGACCGACACAAAGAACTTATTTAAAGTCTCAGCCATTTCCTCGTTTTCCACTATTAAATCCCCCCTCTCATCCTCCAAGGGTCTAACATTCATTCTAGCCACTCTATTCCTTTTTGTATATTTGTAAAAACTTTTACTATCATTTTTTATATTTTGAGCTAGTTTAGTTTCATAATCTATCTTTCCTTTCTTAATCGTTCTTTGTTGTTTTTTAAAGCTTTCCCAATCCACTAATTCTCCACTATTTTTGGCCAGTCTGTACGCATCTGTTTTTATTTTAATACTCTCCTTTATTTCCTTCGTTATCCACGTCTGGTTATCCCTTTTCTTACAGTCCTTCTTTATCACCGGAATATATTTTTGCTGAGTACTTAAAAAAATCTCCTTAAAAATCCTCCACTGTTCCTCAGCTGTCCTACCTACCAGTCTGCTCGCCCAGTCTACATTAGCCAATTCCGCCCTCATCCTATCGTTACTCCCCTCTGTTCAAGCAGAGGACACTGGTTTGGGACCCTACTTTCTCACCCTCCATCTGTATCAGAAATTCAACCATATTATGATCATTCAACCCAAGAGGATCCCTCACAAGAAGATCCTTAATTCTAGCTGTCTCATTACACAGTACCAGATCTAAGATAACTTGCTCTCTCGTAGGTTCTGTAACATACTGTTCAATGAAACTATCCCGACAGCATTCTAAGAACTTTTCCTCAAGCCCTCCACGTCCAATTTGAGTCGACCATGCGCCCGGACTATTGTTAAGTGCATATATATATGCCAATTATCTTAACTTCTCTCTCATTTTTTCTTATAACTAATTCCTTTATACTTTGGATCAATCTTGTTGCCTATCTCTGCAATTTTTCTAATGCAAACACATCCCTCTTAAAGTAAGATGAGCAGAAATACACACACTATTCCAAATGTGTTCCGATCATTGGATTATTATAATCTTGATCAATGTATGTTCTTCCAATTCTAGCTAAATGTTTCAAAACTTCCTCACCTTCAAAAATGTTGGGTCCAATATCAACCCCAGCTTCCTTTCAAAATCCCCCTGTGCTAATTCCGTTACCTTCAATGTGTCTTTGTGGTTTGATCTTTGTTCCAATAGGCAATATTTCACATTTGGCAGCCTTGCATTTCATTTGTCATTTTTCTATCCAACTGCACAAAGGACCCGAGTCCTTCTGCAAAACCTCAACTGTTGTTTCCAGTTTTGTTCCTGATTCAAACCCCCACTGCTAATTTAACAAGCTGATGTTTGTTCTGTATCTCGGTGTGCTAGGACACAGCATGCTCACAATCACCAAATGTGGTTTGACACAGACAATGTGGGCTTTCCCCAGAGGCTGTATGTGCTATAACCAAATGTCACATTGTCCTCCACTGCACAGCACCAAAATATGATGAACATTGCAGAATTGACTGACAAGTGTTTAATGCGAGTGGCTGAAAAGGGTTCGACAGATATTTACGGCATTTGCTTTTAATAAATTCCCAGAGCGTTTAAATGCATGTGGCTTCTGATCATTGTGAAACAAATTTGAAGTCCATAGTGAACAAGCAGCTCCCATGGTTCAGCAATATTTCCCCCATTTAAGAAGTGTTTGAGCAATGTGGACCGGAAGTTTGATCACAAGTTGTGTTGAGTTGACTGATTTTCGTTGGGGAGTTTAGAGCATTTCAATTTCCTACTGCATTGCAAGCTGGGAAGAGAAAATAATACTCTGGCAGGGTTATTGGAGCAGAGTAGGTGAGAGGAATAATTGACTAAAACTCTTTTAATAAGCTGGTACAGGCAGAATGGGCTGTGTGATTCTTCAAACTATGTTGGAAAGTGCTGTCATGCGGGTTCTAGGTGAGAACCATGAATAGAATCCCTACAGTGCAGAAGGAGACCATTCAGCCCATCGAGTCTGCACCGACTCTCCAAAAGAGCATCTTACCATGCCCACCACTCACCCAATCCCTTGGGCCAGTGGGCTGACGAATGGCAGATGGAGTTTAATTTAGACAAATGCGAGGTGATGCATTTTGGTAGATTGAACCAGGGCAGGACTTACTCAGTTAATGGTAGGGCGATGGGGAGAGTTACAGAACAAAGAGATCTAGGGGTACATGTTCATAGCTCCTTGAAAGTGGAGTCACAGGTGGACAGAGTGGTGAAGAAGGCATTCGGCATGCTTGGTTTCATCAGTCAGAACATTGAATACAGGAGTTGGAACGTCTTGTTGAAGTTGTACAAGACATTGGTAAGGCCACACTTGGAATACTGTGTGCAATTCTGGTCACCCAATTGTAGAAAGGATATTATTAAACGAGAAAGAATGCAGAAAAGATTTACTAGGATGCTGCCGGGACTTGATTGATTGAGTTATAAGGAGAGGCTGGGTAGACTGGGACTTTTTTCTCTGGAGCTTAGGAGGCTGAGGGGCGATCTTGTAGAGGTCTATAAAATGAGGGGCACAGACCAGCTAGATAGTCAATATCTTGTCCCAAAGGTGGTGGAGTCTAAAACTAGAGGGCATAGGTTTAAGGTGAGAGGGGAGAGATACAAAAGGGTCCAGAGGGGCAATTTTTTCACACAGAGGGTGGTGAGTGTCTGGAACAAGCTGCCAGAGGTAGTAGTAGAGGCGGGTACAATTTTATCTTTTAAAAAGCATTTAGGTAGTTACATGGGTATGATGGGTATAGAGGGATATGGGCCAAATGCGGGCAATTGGGACTTGCTTAGGGGTTTTTAAAAAAAGGGCAGCATGGACAAGTTGGGCCGAAGGGCCTATTTCCATGTTGTAAACCTCTATCACCACTCACCCTATCCTGTATTTCTGCACATTTACCATGGTTAACCCACCTAACCTGAACATCTTCGGACACTAAGGGGCAATTTAGCATGGCCAATCCAGCTAACGTGCACATCTTTGGACTGTGGGAGGAAATTGGAGTACCTGGAGGAAACCCACACAGACACAGGGAGAATGTGCAAACTGCATACCAACAATCTTCTGAGGCCGAAATCGAACATGGGTCGCTGGTGCTGTGAGGCAGCAGTGCTAACCACTGTGCCACTGTACATATGAAAGATCATACGAATTAGAAGCAGGAATACCCTGCTTGCCTTTTGAGCCTGCTCCACCATACAGAAAGGCTATGGCTGATTTGATTGTAACCTCCCACATACCCTCCGGTAACATTTTATTCCTAGTTTATCAAAAATGTATCTACCTTTTGCCTTAAAATATTCAAAGATTGTCTTTTGAGGAAGGAGTCCAAGGACTCTCTACCCTCCGGGAGAAGAAATTCTCCTCATTTTGGTCTTAAATAGGCACCTGCTTATTGTTAAACAGTGAACCCCCTGGTTATAAGTTCTCCTGCAAGAGGAAACATCCTTTCCACATTCACACTGTCAAGACCCCTCAGGATCTAGCATGTTTCAATCAAGTAGCCTCTTACTCTTGTCACGGACAGGAGAGGGGGTCAGTTTACACTGCTATGATTTCCCCACTCTCTACCTGTTTGTAAACAGAAAGATGTTTTTTTTTATTTCCCCATTTATAAATTGTGGCATATTTTCCACAACCCTTAAATTTGGAAATGTTCCAGTCCTCTGTTAAAAGCTTGCACAGCAAATTCGAGGTAAGATGGAAATAAAAGGGTTGGTTTATTTTTACACAGACGTGTGAGAGGGGGTTTCACAACATCCACTCCCTTTTTTCACATTCCTATTAAGTGGGGCATAAGGAAAAAGGATGAGGGTTCAGAACACAACCACTATAAAACATACGTTTTGGTTTTACATGTGTCCAGAGTCATGAATCAACCGGAATGCAGCAAGTAATGCACCAAATGCAGGGAGGTTGGCTGGTTTTCCTGAGTGAGGCTGGCACAACAGGAGAACCCACGTAGAATGAGTCAGGAAGGAGGCACGTGTTCCAAGGTTCCAGAATTTGACAGGTTTGATGAGGGTCCAAGGTCTCTGTGCTGCCACTGGCTTGATGGTAGATAGTAGATGCCATTGCCTGGAAGTTCTGTTCACTTTGGAAGTCAAACAGGAACTGCTGGAGCTCAGTTCCAACAAATGTTATCATAGTGCAGCTTGGGAGAGGTCGTGTGACACACCTCCTCAATGTTGGGCACAGGATGTATGTTCTCAAGGCTGGAATCGAGGTGTTTAATTGGAGTTGGGAGTCCTTTTCTTTGGAGACACCAGTGTTGGGTTAACTTATAGGCTGCTCTCTTTATCAAAACTGTTGATTTAGGACTGCTAATGCTTTGGCCATTAGCATCATTATGAGAGATTACGACTTGCAATGGTTTTTTAAATGTTTGGAGTTAACTGGACCAGTATCCTTGTCCCCATGGTCATTGTTACTCTAAAATTGCTGCAAGGCATTAGGGGACTGGCTGAGCAACCAGTTAGCTCAGCAATTCGCCATTTTTAACACCACAGAAAACAAATGACTTTATAAAATAGCCCAGCTGCTGATGATTTTATTTTATTTTTCACATCTTGACCGTGGCACTGTTCTAAAATCCAGTGCATGCAAGCCTAGCCTGTCTAACCTTTCCTCATAAGACAACCCACCCATTTCGGGTATTAGTCTGGTAAACTTTCTCTGAACTGCTTCCAATGTATTTATGTCCTTTCTTAAATAAAGAGACCTATTCTGTACACAGTACTCCAGATGTACTCTCACCAATATCCTGTACAACTGCAGTATAACACCCTACTTTTTTATTCAATTTCCCTCTCAATAAATAACATTCTATTAGCCTTCCTAATTACTTGCTCCATCTGCATACTAACCTTTAGTGAATCATGCACTAGGACACCCAGATTGCTTTGCAATCTCTCACCATTTGGATAATATACTTCTCTTTTGTTCTTCCTGCTAAAATGGATCATTTTAAATTTTCGCACATTATATTCTGTGTTCCAGTTTTTGCCCAATCACTTAACCTATTTATGCCCCTTTGTAGCTGCCTTATGTCCTCTTCACAACTTACTTTCCCATCTATCTTTGTGTCATCAGCAAATTTAGCAACCACATCTTCTGTCCCTTCATCCAAGTCATTGATATCGATTGTAAAATGTTGATGCCCCAGGACTGATTCCTGTGGATTCCATGCTACTCATTACATCCTGTCAATCAGAAAAAGATACATTTATGCCTATTCTCTGGTTCCTGTTAGGTAGTCAATCTCCTATCCAAGCCAATATGTCACCCCCTACACCCTGAGCTTTAATTTTCCGCAATAACTTTTGATGTGGTAATTTATAAAATGCCCAGATGCAGTCCATCCACAGCACATGTGACTCCTTCAAACGCAACCAATAAATGGGTTAAACTTGATTTCACTTTCACGAAACTATGTTGACTCTGCCTGATTGCCTTAAATCTTTCTAAGTGCTCTGCCATAACATCTCTAATAATGGCTTCTAACATTTTCCCTATGACAGATGTTAGGCTAACTGGCCTGTAGTTTCCTGCTTTCTGCCTCCCTCCCTCTTTCAATAATGTAGTTATATTTGCTATGTGATCTGGTCCAGCTATGATACCCCGCATAATTAAATCATCTGCTGGCACCCACTATACTGGCTCCTGTCTTTAAAAAAAAAAGGCTCTTCGATCAAGGGACCCGAGGACTGCTGGAACCCAAAGACACACAGCTGAGTAAATATGAATCAACGTCTTCAGGAAAAGAGGGAAAATGCATTTTAAAAGGTAGAAAACAAAACATTTTTAAATGTATTCTTTTGGTTTTTATTCTCCCTAGGTGGTGCAGTCGGTGGGTGCCTAGGTGCCTGGATGACTAGTGGACAGTTTAAACCATTGCCTCAGATTATTATGGAACTGCCACCGAATCAACAACAGATATTGTCTACTGATGTGCATAATATTGTCCAACATTTGGACTGGACTGATGCAGCACAACTGATCGCATTAGTGATGGGAAATGCTGGTCTACAGAAGGAGGTGATGACAGCGATAAGTGCATTTTTTCTAAAGCAGCTCAATGCTGAGGTGCGACACCTTGACTGAAGCTTATATAAATAAGACACCTTTTCTAGAAATCTAGATTGCATATGCTGGAACATAAAAAAACATTAATTTTTCTGATAGAAACTCAAAGATCTATGAAGGATATAATTTGGAGTAGGCTACAATGGCACTGGGGAATCAATGTGATGAATTCTACTGGCTAAATGTTCATGAATACAATAACTAACTGACTTCGCAATCAGGATTTTTCTGAATCTGTTTTAAGTTTTTGATGGCCACATCTCTTGCTGTTGAACTGTCAGTAGTCATTTGGAATGAAACCTGGTTTGGGAGAAAAGAATAATCCTGCTTGGGTATGTGGAAAGTTTAATATAATTGGACCTAATTTTCAAAGGTTTGTTAATGCTGTTTTAGTTATATTGCGAATGTTGAGCCACAATAATATATATACCACAAATTTGGTATTTATATCAAACTGTGATCATTTCAAACACAGTGGATGGATGCAGGCTGGAATTCTAGAAGACAGGATATAACAGAGCCCAGAGTCACTCTGAAATATTGAAAAAATGATTCCTCTGACTAAAGGTGATGCAAAGACAAGGAAATGTAGGTTCAGGTCTGAAATCTTAGTGAGCAAAATGTAATTTAAGAACAATATACTGGGTGAGGTGAATATGGTACTCTGTGCTGCACCAATGCAATTTTAAACAAAAAGGTACAGGGGTGATGTGCTGCTGAACTTGACACCAATATCCTCAAATAAACTAAAGGATTCAAAGGGTCAATGGAAAGTGTTAGGGGAAGCACATTGTTAATGCAAATTGTAAAAAATGTGGTTATAACCGAATACCTGGTTACAATATGGACCAGACAATCAAGTATAACTCACCAGAGCAACGAATGGCTGCATCTGCTGAATAACAACAGCTTCTAATGTTTTTCTGGGTCAACCATCAGATACAAATCCCATCAGGAGCTTCAAGAATCACACTCTGTTGTGCAAAATCCATAATGCAACTGGAGCCACTCTATTTACCACAAGTTCCCAAACAAGCAGCTGTACCAATACCAGGATCTTACTGACAGTAACTATTAACCCGTAACAAACATGGAGAGATTCTGTCCCTCCTAGAGTGCTAAAAATCATCCTGAACGGGTATAATGTCCCATCCTTGAAGAGAAGGTCCAGAGGGTGAGGTCAATGGGACAATGGAAATTTTAGAACATGTGCTTATGGACTAGAACCTACAAATGGGATCCCTAAATTAATAAGTAGATGAAGCAGAAACTGGACATAGGATGGTTAATAATCACGACAGCAGCATTATGCATTTTGGTGGTGCTGTCAGTGAACAGAAAGATGCTTCCAACTGTTTACACAGTGGTGTGAAGCATTCGACCCTCAACAGCAAGGGAGAGAGAAAGTGGTAAAAGCTGTGGCAGGTGACCCCACTTGAGGAAAAGAGTATCTGAAAATGGAGTGACAAAATGGTGAATGGATTGGATTTGGGGAAGGCATATCAGACAGCAGGTAGAACTTAATCCACACAGTGGCAGTCTCAATCATTGAGAGCCCCGATTGTTGGCTGGGGGTTTTCTAGAAGGGACTTGTGTGGGCTCCTCTCTTCCCAGTGGTGGGTTCTGGGACCAGGCATGGAGCACCTGTCAATGAGGGTCTCCACTGGAACCTGGGTTTGCTTTTTGAGCATCCTGCCTGGCGACTGACCTGCCCACTGCTGGTTCAATACTGCAAGCATTCATTGCTCTTCAGTTGGCAATGGGCGGAAGGCTGTCCATGAACCTGCCCATAACCATAAATTCCGCCTCCCACCACCTCCAAACTTCCCTCAGGGGAGGGTACTGAATTCTGCCCAGCAGGGATGTACTGGCTGAAGGAATGGTCTGTTTAACTGTTGCTATTCTGCCTTGAATTTGGTCAATGTATGTGCAAGATGACAACACCTTTGAAAATGAGGTCCACTATTTTGTTAAAAAACGTACCCCTTATTTAACAATCAATACTGTTGATGTGAAAAAAGATTTGTGGTTTAACACTAATACAAATGCAAAACACTGTGGGTGCTGGAAATCGGCAATAAATACAGAAAATGTCGGAAGCCCTTAGCAGTTCTGGCAGCATCCGTGGAGAGTTAATGTCAGTGACCTCTTTCAGACTTCTGTTTCTTACTCTACAGATGCTGCCTGACCAGCTAATTATTTCCAGCATTATCGATTTTTAATGTGTGGTTTAACGCGACTATTAATGAAATGAATTAGGGGGCAATCCAAGGGGTGCAAATACTCATTGGGTGGTAAGGCACACTGCGTGGCAACAAATCAACAGCCCATTTGCCCATTGGTTGGTTTTCTTACCAGTGCCGAACTGGTAGGAAATTCCTGCCTCAAGTCAACGGACCTTTGCATGGTCCACCCCTGCCTGCTATGACTCCCATGGCGGGCGGGATGGCAAAATTCCGCCCTCTGAGTCCTCAGCCCAGATGAATTCCATGCCCGTGTATTTTCCAAGGGTAAACAGCAATCTTATTTTATTTGGAATATTGTGGTCTTTGCTGACACAAACAATCATTGGATTTCTCATGTCATTGTGCTGCCTTTGGAATTTCAATTCAAATTTTAGATCAGCCTTAAAACTACTTGAATGATATCCCTCTTCCAATTTGTACTTAGCTTTTCAAAGTAAATCCAGATACAGCATTAATTATTGGAGAGAATTGCTCACCATCAAAATAGAACTGGAAGATGCCCATGTTAAAAAAGGACTACGGTACATGTAGTGAAATTAAAATGAGTTAAGCAAATTAATTAATGAATCCCACACTGTCAGGCATTTCCAGGTACTTAGTATGTTTTCTGATGTCAACCTATAGCTTTCATTCAAAAGCAATTTATTTATGCATTGTAAATAAATACTTTCCATCATTTTTGGAGCAGCAATCCTGGCATAATGTGAGAAATTAATGAAATCCCAATGTTTATTGCCCTTTGCATTTAGGTACAAGTCTCCTAAAAAGAACTTAACTGCTATAATTACTGAGCTGCATCAAAATGCACGTGCTTTAGCATTTGTCTGCATAATATTTACATTGTTTTCTTAATATGCAGTAGATTATTATCTTTAACTCTTTAGGCACAGAGCTTTATTCCTCAGAAACACGGATCAGCAAATCAGTCATGGACTGCTCATAACCCATTATGGACAGAAATTGTGGGTAACTTGTGCCCAATTTCAAATTGTAGAGCTCAGAATATTCAATGTAAATATTGGCAAGGACCACATTTAATTGATTGAGGTATGAAGTCTTGAATGCAGTGCAGACTGATAGGATGGAAATCACTTCCCTACAGTACTAAGGGCCTTATTTTAGGTACGCTTAATTTTTAGCAGGTACAAGTTATTGGCAAATTGCCCACAATGGAAAAGAAATTGTCCCTAACTTGGCACGATCAACTGGAGATGGTGTACTAATTTTACTTTTAAGAACCTAGGCAAAATGTCTTTCTCCGGTTAAATGTATTTTGGACGACTATTGTGCTTTGAGTTTTGGGAAATGCTGGAGCAGATTGCTGGAAACTACAAAATATGGAATTAAAACCAAAAATGTTGAAAATGCTTCGCACATCTGACAGCACAGAATCATAGAATCTGTGCAAAAGGAGGCCATTTGGCCCATCAAGTCTGTACCGACTGGCAGAGAATCCCACCCAGACCCTTTCCAATAATGCCATGTACTTCCCCCAGTAATCTCCCTAACCTACACATCTTAAGACACTAAAGGGAAATTTAGCATGGCCAATCCAACATCTTTGGACTGTGGGAGGAAACCGTAGAATGTGCAAACTCCACACAGTCACCCAAGGCCGGAATTGAACCTGGGTCCCTGGCGCTGTGAGGCAGCAGTGCTAACCACGGTGCCCCTGTGGAGAGAGAAACAGAATTAAGGTTTCAAGTCAAGGACCCAGAAATTATGGCGTTAGTCCTGTACAGTAATGGGCCAAAATCATAACTATCACAATTTGGTAGTCAGAGTGGTAAACATTTCATTATGAAAGCTTTCCATATATAATACAAGATAATATATAAGTTATTGATGAATTTGTTAAATAAGTTACATCACAGTGGTACGTGCATGGTACATGAAATAAACAGCACTTTATGTTTAAGTAGGTCTTTGGCCAAACATTTGCTTTATTTTCAATACTTGAACATACAATGAGATATTCCAAATCATTGGATATAGTCAACAAGCAATTGTGCTGAATATATGGTTCATGTTATCTACAATTTTGAACGAAGCTGAAAATTTTAAATAAATTTAAGAAAATACTTAAAACCATATGCTGTGATTCACTGAACGATCTTGATTAATTCAGGCAAAGTTGCTTAGGGCTTAGCAATGGACCACATCAACTGCACATACCTGATAGCACATTGCATTTTCATTTCAGCATGATAACATAATGATAATTAGACCGTCATGCAATTGTTGTTATGTTCCAAGGTGATCTGCTTTTTCTCTAATATTTATCACTTGGTATTATAATGCTGAAAGGATCAGCATTTTTGACCACTGCTCAAAGCGCACAAAAATTGTGCCCTTCTTCCTAGTAATTCTGTTCATAAAACACGAACCAAAACCTGTGGTGTTTAAGGATGATATGCAAATCCAATTTACGGCCCCTATGGGCCCATTTTTAACTGTGTAAATGGATGGGTTTTAAATCAGTTAAGATCCCGCTCAGCATTTGATGAATCTGGCATTTTGTGAGGCATTGTTTGCTTTCCTGATGAATAAAAAATAATTAAAATAGAACTTGTAGTGGCAATGTAGAAGTGGGTGTGTGTTGACTACACAACCTGTTGCTCTTGTTTACAGAAAG
This sequence comes from Mustelus asterias, assembly GCF_964213995.1. Lineage (NCBI taxonomy): Eukaryota > Metazoa > Chordata > Chondrichthyes > Carcharhiniformes > Triakidae > Mustelus > Mustelus asterias. Next base: position 33,798,497 of record NC_135804.1, read on the forward strand.
TGGAACTAATGTTGGAAGGTGAGACTTTTGATTAACTTTTTTTCAAATTAATACATATCACAAGAGTGGTGCACTTGAAAATTGATTGAAATTATTTTAATAATGACTTCTGACTGACACGTACAGCAACATTCCTTTAATTTGGAGACCATGGGGGCGATTCTCCCAAAAGTGCTGAATTGGTGGGAAAACTGTTCTAGATCACGACTATTTTCTCAGTTCAGCTTCACATTTGAATCTCCCCATTCTGCAATGCAGAGATCGCAATTGTGAATCTCATTAAAAACCCAGGGGGGGCGGGGCCTATTCGCGCCAGAGTTTGACAGTGCTGGAACTCTGCACATGCGCAGTGGTCCAATCGGTCAGACTCTCCGTTTGCTGGCCAACAATTGAGCTGGCCAGCCCGGGACCCCTGCAGTGCTGCTCCTCCAGCCCCCTCCCCCAATGGCCCGATCGCAGCCCCCACAACAATTCTTGGGCCAGCCCTGAACCCCCCCCCCCCCGCCAGCAGACCACCCCCCCCAAGCTCACCCCAATTGCTGCCCTCCCTCCATCCCAGACGGATCCTGTCTGCAGAGTGGCAGCGGGATCCCTACCCCCACCGATCACCCTAGGCCCTGCCCACAATAGGCCCCACCCCCTTGGCACTGCTCAATGCCTGGTGGGCAGTGCCAAAGTGCCCCCTGGGCATGGGCACTTTGCCCCTTGGGCAGTGCCAAGGGTGCCCATAGCCAGGGGGTACCACCCCCCTGCCGCTCGACCCCCTAGGGGGCCCCGATTGACCCCCCCCCCTTCATTCTGGCGGGGTCTCCCGCTAGTTCCCCGAACGTGGGGAGTTGCACTAAACCTCGCCGGAATGAAGTACTCCTGGCGGGGTGGGAGATTCTATCGGGACCAGTAATTTCCTGATAATGAAATGCTAAACATATTTAAACTACATTAAAAACAGATTCAAGTCACTTACCTGCCTTCCTGCTGGCTTCCAGCACGGTCTCAATTGTGACTGTTCTCCGACTCTGGGAGACGCACATGCGTTCCCAGTGCATGCGCAAAGCCCGGAAAAAGACTGACGACGCGCATCTCTCAGCCCGACCCACCAGAAAAGTTGCGGGACGCGATGGGAGAGTCATCCCTCCCACCCCCATATGTGAGAAAATTAAATGGTCACCTTGAATCTTTCCTCCGCCTGTCTGGTCCCATTTTAAAAGAAAATGACTTTGATGGAAAGTTCTTCAATTGTGATCAAAATTCTTCCTTGAGATAGTCTGGATTTTATTGGCTGGGGGCCAACTGTGAAAGAGAGTGAAATTCTGTGGGTGCAATTTCAGTTGTAAAACATGTTCATACATTTAAACGTTTCGGGTGAGATTCTCCGGCCTTCCGGCTGCCTGTTTCCTGCCGGTGGGAGGTGGCGCGCAGTTTGCTAGCGGCGGGATTCTCTGGTCCCACCGCTATCAGTGGGAATTCCCATTGACGTCATCCCACACCGGCGGGAAACCTGCGGGCAGGGGTGCGCTGCCGTGAACAGCTGGAGAATTCCGGCCTTCAAATTTATCGTAGCTACAATAACATCAGGAAGATTCATTGAATAAAATGTGAAGATACATATGAAGTCTTGTTCAGTTTTGAAACCTGATATTTTGACTTGAAATCTTTGTGACAATTGACCAGTTTATAAATTATTGTGTTTTTTCTTATGTGATGTATACTATCTAATAAGTTATATAGTAGAACCATTGGTAGAATATTCTTGCAGTGAGTTGTATAAAAATGTAACTTAATTAAAAAAATATACATTTAAAGCCTTGCTTGTGTCAATCTTTGGATTCACCTGGTTTCTTATTTTATAAATCTTTTTTCGAAAAGAAGCTATATTTTGATGGTGCAAACTGTAAGTAAACTACAAGTAAATGCTGGATTCTTACTTCTGTCCCACAGCATTAGTGTAAACCTTAAAAACAAATTACCATAGTAGAGCCTTACTGGCAGTGGTTTACCAGCTGTGGTCAAATGAGGTGCTAATGGCTTCAAGTTGTGGTTGAATGATCCACCATCACCTTAATGGGAAGACGGTTGTGTAATGGCATTGTGTCACTGGGCTAGTGATCCAGAGACCCAGTGTGGTGCTCTGTAGACCTGGATTTGAACCCTCCCATAGCTTCTCGGCCTTTTGGCTAAGATCAAGTGTAGTATGGTCGGCAGCCCATGGTCGGCCGCACTTGGTTGAGGTCATTAGGTTACACTGAAGCTTCATATGTTTCATATGAAGCAATTTTTAAAAGCGGCATCTCGGCCTTTTGGCTAAGATGCAAATGAGCTCAAGTCTTGGAGGAGGAACCTCCCCCTTCTCCAGTCAGCTTGGCTCATGTAGATCAGGCCCAGGACAGGGTGGTTTGGTCGCTCGCCCTGTCTTGTCGGCCTGGATCTGAAATGCCTCAACTTGTTGAGACTGAATTGGATTTGATTTGATTGAATTGGAAAAGTATTAAAAAAAAATTTGAACCCTCCCATAGCAGATGGTGACATTTGAATTCAAGGTTTGCAAGAATGATTCCAGGGATGAGAAACTTCACTTATGAGGATAGATTGGAGAGGATGAAGCTGTTTACCTTGGAGAGAAGAAACCTAAGATTTGTTAGAGATGTTCAAAATCAAGAGGGGGCTGGGCAGAGTAGCTAGGAAGAAATTTCCTGCTCGTAAAAGGATCGAGAAATATATTTAAGTTGATTTGAAAAAGAAGCAAAGGTGACGTAAGAAAAATCTTCTTTACACAGCCCGAGTAGTTTGGATCTGGAGTGCTCTGCCTGGAAGTATAATGGAGGCAGGTTCAATCCAGGCATTCAAGAAGGCATTTGATGATTATTTGAATAGAAACAATGTGCAGGAGTATGGGGTAAAAGGCACGCATGATACTTGTTTGGAAAACTGGTGCAGACACGATGGGCCAAACGTGCTGTAACATTTCTGTGATTAATGCTGATAAAACACTCGGCTATTCTCAGGTGGTAGGCCATTTAATATTAAAACTAGCATCCCATGAACTACATACAGTCCCAATTGCTATTTTGGGAGTTGGGTGGTGTGTGCGCTGAAGGTTGCCACAGTAATTACACGGTTAGTCCAGTTCAGTTTCTGGTCAACAAAACTCCCAGGATGTTGATAATTGGGTTTCAGCGATGGTAATGCCATTGAATGTCAAAGGCCGGTGGTTTGATTCTCTGTCTTGTTGGAGATGGTCATTGCCTGGCACTTGTGTGGCGTGAATTACTACTTGTCAGCCCAAGCCTGGATATTGTTCAGGTCTTGCTGCATTTCACATGAACAGCTTCAGTATCTAAGGAGTTGGGAATGGTGCTGAACATTGTGCAAACATCATCAAATATCCCCATGTCTGACCATATGATGAAAGGAAGGTCATTGATGAAGCAGCTGAAGATGGTTGGGCCTAGGACACTGCCCTGAGGCAGTGATGTCCTGGAGCTGAGATGCTTGATCTCCAGCCACCACAGCTTTCTTCCCTTGTGCTAGGTATGACTCCAACAAGGGGTGGGGTTTCCCCCTTATTCCCAATGACTCCAACTTTGCTAGGGCTCTTTGATGCCACACTAGGTCAAATGCTGCTTTGATGTCAAGGGCAGTCACTCTCACCTTACCTCTGTCATCCAAGGCTGGAATCAAACCCTGGTCCCTGGCAGCGTGAGGCAGCAGTGCTCGTCACTAAATCTGTATTTGGAGCGGCAGGGATTACTTAAGAACAGCCTGCATGGTTTCATTAAGGGGAGGTCATATCTGACCAATTTGATTGAATTTTTCGAAGAGGTGATCAGCTGTGTAGATGACAGCAATGCATTTGACATAAATATATATATATGAGTTTAAGAGCAGGGAGGTTATGCTGAAACTATATAAAATATTGGTTAGGTGACGAATAGCGTATTGTGTGCAGTTCTGGAATCCACATTATAGGACGGTCGTGATAGCATTGGACTCGGTGCGGAGGACATTTACCAGGATGTTGCCTGGCCTGGAGAATTTTAGTTATGAAGAGAAATTGGATTAACTGGGGTGGTTTTCCTTGGAGCAGAGGAGACTGAAGGGCATAAATAGTCAGGAAGAAACATTTCCTCTGGGTGGAGGGATCAATGACTAGGGGAAAAGTCTGCACTTGGTCAGGATTTTTTCTCTCAGAAGGTTGTGAGTCTTTGGAACTCTCTTCCTGAAAAGGCAGTGGAAGCAGAGTCTTTGAATATTTTTAAGGCAGAACTAGATAGATTGTTGATTAACAAGAGGGTGATAGGTTATTGGGGAGTAGGCAGGAATTTGGGGTTGAAGTTACAATCAGGCTTGAAGGGCCCAGTGGCCTACACCTCCTAATTTGTATGTTTGTTTGTTTGTCTGTGTGCCCTCCCTGCCACTGCAACACCGTCATCAGAGGGACTCCCCAGGATAGGGTCTCTGTTCCCCAGCATCATGCATTTACAGGGTAGAAAAGGTATTTGCCAAAGTTTTTGCAAGTTACTGCAAGAGATCTCCCCATACACTGAGATTTTGCCCTTCACACACTTTGGGAAGATGATGGCATCGTGGTATTGTCACTGGATTTGTAATCCAGAGACCCAGCATAATACCTTGGGGCCTGGTTCGAATCCCGCTGTAACAGATGATGAAATTTGAAATCAATAAAAAATATGGAAATAAAAATCTGACAATGACCATTAATTGCTGTAAAAATCTGGTTCACTAATCTCCTTTAGAGGAGGAAATCTGGTCTGGCCAACTCTTAAAATGGCCTAGCAAGCACAATTAGGAATTGGCATGTTAGAATTAAAAAAAACACCTGTTCCAACATGTCAGCATTGCATTTACTCCCAGCACAATGATTGACCCTCCAGGTGTAACTTTTGACCTTTGCAGTTATCCTCCAACCTGCCCCCATCACCCGCCATCCTGTACAGCTGAATATCCAGGACAACCATCTTCCTGAGAAGTACATTGCTGTGACGGTGGATCTGTCCACTCTCATTTTGCCAAACCCAGAATTCGCTTCTCCTTCTGTATCCCCTCCAGCAAACCTCAGCGCCCCTTTACACAGGACCCTCTCACCTTACTGGCTCCCACTGCCCCCTATAACCCTCATCATCTTTTCCTCCTGACAATTCCTTCAAGCGCCTTGATCATCAGTTGATACCACAGACCCTTCCCTCTGAACCCTGTTTCCTCTTCCCACACATGCCTGTTAACATGTTTACACCCCCAATGCCCATTCACACTTGCACAGCTCTGATTCCCATTCACACCTGCGCACTGCCCTCTGTTTGCACTTCACCGCGACCTTTCCACCCTCCCACTCCATAAACCACGATGTGGAGATGCCGGCGTTGGACTGGGGTGGGCACAGTAAGAAGTCTCTCAACCCCAGGTTAAAATCCAACAGGTTTATTTGGAGTCAGGAGCTTTTGGAGAGCTGCTCCTTCATCAGGTGAGTGGAGATAGATTCACAAACACTGCATTTATAGGCCAAGACACAATTACAAGATAATTACAGATTGGAATGTGAAGAATGGTTGGAATGTGAGTCTTTACAGGTACAAATAGTGTGCATGGAGGGAGGGATAATCACAGGTTAAAGAGACGTGAATTGTCTCAAGCCAGGACAGTTAGTAGGATTTTGCAACCCCGGGCAGTATGGTGATTCCAAATAAACCTGTTGGATTTTAACTTGGTGTTGTGAGACTTCTTACTGTGTCCATAAACCACCTCACACATTCCACATCCCTGCAGCATTCTCTGTTACCCCTACCATCCACAACCTTCTCAGCATCCACACGAGCCCCACCCTTTCATTCTTCTGCTCCTTGTTTAATTCACCCACTGCCCCCTTCACAGACCATTGCTGCCCCACACTATCTCATTCAGCATCCAGGTGCAGTGAGAAGAGTCATTGCCTGAAAAGTTTTGTAACTTGAAGATCCATGTTGTTGATGTATGACCCACCCACTCTACATGCCTGGTGTTTCAGGGTTCACAGTTGCTGGAGACCTCCATATTCTCTGCAGCTGCCCCAGGCCTTCTTCCAGGTGACTCTCGCCATGTCCTTACCATGTTGGCCCAGACATCTTCCTGACCAGTGTGATATCATCTGGCGGTGCAGATAATTGGACAGACGGGACTTTCATCCAGGCTTTCATGCACATGCCATTAACAGGATGCAAAATGGCTTCACGCCCGCCTCTGGCTGGAATGGTGACCCACCATGATGGGCGGGTGTGCACAATACCTCAGCCATTTCGTGCTGATGGGAAACTGATTTTCCAACTCCGACTGCACTGTTCCCCACATCCGCACCTCCAACCCTGCTTCCACCAATAAAGCCACTGCTCTTGGGATTGGAAAATTCCACCCATTGTCAGTAATCATGGACTGGAATAAATACTCTTTCCATGCTTTCTGTTTGATTGCTGTTGCCTGTAGTGAAAACAATGCTGGGTAAATCTCTGGGGGTTAAATCGAACAGCCCACACAACAGGCTTGCAATGCGCTTGTTCAATGTGATGCTGGCAGCTTGTTAAGTTTGTTCTGTCTGCTCATCACCATAACGTAGTGTGCATCCCTGGCTATGGCTGTACACCGCAGTGGAGACCAGAAATTGTCACATAGCAAAAGACTGAATAATTGAAAGGAAGTTGGACAGAGTGTGCTGCAAAGTCCTCGACATTCCACTGGACACCTGTTGGAGATGGTATGAAGAGGAAGTGTTGTATCCACAGATGGCTTCGAGACCCTCCAAAGTAACTCTCAGAAAGTAAAACAATTATATACCTGTGGCGAAAAGTGTGAGAAGTCAAGCCCTGGATGTAGAACTGCAAAATGTTTAATAGGCTCACACATATACTGAAGGTCAGTGAATTCATGAATTCATCTGAAGTACCGTATCCCACCAAATGCACCATTGTCTTTGCACACTGCTCAGTGCAAAAAACTCACCTACCAACAATCTCTATGAATGAGAATCTTACCTAACATTTATAGCTGAATCTTATTAGTGTCCACTTAATGGCACTTATCATTTTACACTTAATGGCACATGGTATCATTTTACAATATTTCTTTGTTCCCCAAAGTTTAACTTGTGTTTTAGACAGGTGTAACTGGTGAATTTACATTCCAAATTCTTGCCAACCACTCTAGAACCACAGGATTGTCACTTTCAGGCTCACAAAGTTACATGGCTTAAACTAGTTAACTATAATCGATAGCAGCCCTAACCTTAATGCCCATGTTTAAGAATGATGTGGAGATGCCGGCGTTGGACTGGGGTGGGCGCAATAAGAAGTCTCACAACACCGGGTTAAAATCCAACAGGTTTATTTGGAATCACGAGCTTTCGGAGCGCTGTTCCTTCATCAGGTGAGTGACCACTCACCTGATGAAGGAGCAGTGCTCCGAAAGCTCATGATTCCAAATAAACCTGCTGGATTTTAACCTTGTGTTGAGACTTCTTGCCATGTTTAAGAAAATATATCTGTAAGGGAAATTGAAATTGGTAATTGGTAATTGTGATGTTCCATTTGCGGGTGGGAGTGGAAATGATATTTGTTGTAAGGGTGATGGTCACTTTAAGAACTAGGTTCCTCAGGAGGAAGACTTCGTGTAAAATTCAGCATGTTTCCTGTAACTGACATGTGATCCTAATCAACCAGGAATTGATTCTAGGGTGTGTAGGTTCTTACGGTTTGGTTTCATTGCAGTGTTGCAACAAGCTGCATACAAGGAGCAACTGATTTAAAAGGATTCACTTGAAGATCAGTGTGCTGGCCAGAAGGATTGATAACTGAAGAACTCTTCAAACAGTGAGTTGGACTTCAGGGATAGCCACGCTGAGAAGAGAAAGAGAGAGTGTTTCTAGATGCAAGGGCTCCAGAGTTAAATAACATTATAGATCTGATCGGAGGTGGCTATGTTTCTGACACTAGTGACGCCTCTGTTGAGCTGGGAGTTTACAATCGAGAGGTAGTTGGAGGGGATTTGAAGGGGCTATCTTACCAAGAGTTTCAGGTGGCACAAAAAATCTTAAGCCTTATATGAAGTTTTGAAATAGTGCTCAGACCAAATAATTAAACTTCCCAATTAGGATGAGTATCTGACTTGGGTTTTTGGCGGATATAAGTCAAATGGCTGTAGAAAGAAATGTGAGTTAAGGAGTTTGCTTTAGAGTACAAATAACTGTGTTCATTGTACTTTTAATATATTTAAATTAACTAACTAGTTAAAACAGAATGTAGTTATTAGTATTCATGCTCTTTGATTTTTGTGTAGCAAAATTCTTTTGTAAACAGTCAACCTTGTGGGCATCAAATGCTGGCCTTGCCAACGTTGCCTGTATCCCAACAAAGAATTTTTAAAAACCCTTGGTTTTCAGAGTTCCAAAAGAATAATAACTTTATTGGTTCTCTACCAAGATCATAACACAATAAAAGATCACAGAATATTTTCAGTGTGTGAATAATTAATAAGGATTATTATATTAAGTACAAGGGTTCAATGTTCTAGCCATGGTGCACGCAGCCTAAGTTCTGCAAAGTCAGGAAAAGTGGGAGCTGAAAAATGGGATTTGCGCCAGATGTAAATCCGTTTGTGATCTTTCTGGTCCTTTCCCGCTGGCGCGAATCAGATCTCACCCAGAAACCTCTCTGCAAACTGGTGACAAACCCGCCCCCCCCGGCCCCGCCATCCCATGCGGGAAGATTGTTGGAATGGCACCTGTTTTGGCGCCCATTCTCACTTTACTACGGTAAGAAAATTGGTGCAATCAGGAGGCCGCCCAAACTGGGCAAGACGTCAATTTACATATTATTGCATTCATCATAATGTCATTAACAGACCTTCACGTCCAATCATCCCAGCTGCTTTTAGTACCTCGCTCACTGCTACTGGATCAGTATGGGCCTGCAGTGATAGTGGAGTCAGACACTTTAGGAACATTTAAGCGGTTATTGGATAGGCACATGGAGCACACCAGGATGATAGGGAGTGGGATAGCTTGATCTTGGTTTCAGATAAAGCTCGGCACAACATCGTGGGCCAAAGGGCCTGTTCTGTGCTGTACTGTTCTATGTTCTATACCTCTATATAAGTCGGAGTCTGGCGCTGCATTAGTATGGGTGAGCAAGGAGGTACGTCTTTGCGTTCAAACTGCTCCATGCTACTTAGAGGGGACTATTTTGTGGCGGTTGTGTTGCGGTTGGGGTCTTGGTGGGGCCCCCCACGTGCTGCGAGTGTGTGGCGGGGGGGTGGGGGGGGGAGAGGGTGGGGGGCTCTTGTTGCTCACGGGGTCCAACCTCGGACTTTCAGCACGGACCCAGGTCAGAGTGCTGATCTGGGATCATAGGGATCACTCATGGTCCCAGTGCACACAGCTGGAAGCACTGTTGTAGGTGGGGAGATTTTCTAAAAACTGTGAAATCTGACAGTGATGCAGCCTCAGGGCTTTTTAAGCAGCACTGCCTGTAGGTTCTGGGTCTCTGCCTGTGAGTGGGGGGGGCGGAGGAGGGGGGTGGTGGGATGGGTATTAAATTTGACTGGGACCAGGCCCAGCAGCAAGTCCGAGCTGCAGGATCCGCAGCCATCGCGGGGATGCCAAATGTGCAGAGGGCTATAGACTGCACCCAAGTCGCCTTTAAGGCCCCAGTCAAGAATCCAGCAAGATTCATGAACAGGGCTTCCATTCAATAAATGTGCAGTTGGCGTGTGAGCATCAGCTGAATATTATGCACGTCTGCGCCAGGCATCCTGGCAGCATGCATCTCAGCTTCATCTTGAGGAGCTCGGAAATTCCGGAGGTCTTTGAGGAGAAGCCCACGGTGCAGGGATGTCTTCTAGGGGACATGGGGTACCCGCTTCGGACATGGCTGATGATGCCTGTGCGGGGGGCCTAAGACTGAGGTGGAGGCCCGCTATAATGAGGCCCATGTTGCCACACGTAAAATAGTGGAGCGGTGCATCGGGCTCCTCAAGATGAGGTTCAGATGCCTGGACCACTCTGGAGAGGCCTTCCAATATAGCCCCTTGATATCGTCACACGTTGTGGCAATGTGCTGTGCCCTACACAACCTGACACAGCAGCGAGGAGACGTTTTGGAGGAGGAGGATGTGGAGGCTGACCAGCCGGGCTCCGCCGGAGAGGAGGCAGTCCAGCACGAGGAAGCTTCCCAGCAGGAGGAGGCAGAGGAGGGGGACGACAATGAAGAGCAACACCACCCAGACGCTGGAGGGCTGGCGGCAGCAAGGGTCAGGCATGCGAGGGAGGGCCTGATCCACATGTGGTTTGGCCACAAGGAGCCTGTGTTGCCACACATTGGTTCCATTCTACCCCCTCCCCCCTGCCCCTCCCACCCCCAAAACCGGAGTTCTATATTCTCCTGCAACATTGTAACACCAGAGTGGTGGGCCTGGGTACTCTGTGTTAGTTAGTTTCTGTGGAAGGCAGGAGGGTGATGACGACTCGCTATGCACCATTCTGATGATGCCCTGGTGCAAAGTAGTCTGGACTCCTACCTGAGCTCCGCATGCACGCTGGCACCTGGGCCCATGTCCGAGTAGTGGGTAAAGGATCACTAAACCCCCATGCAGGGCTGTGGGGAATTTGGGGTGGAGTAGGGGAGGAAATCTCTCAAAGGTTCTGGGGATGCCATGGCAGATGGTGTAAGTTGCTGCCAATGCATGCCACCCACCATAGCCAGTGATTTCTTTGAGCATTTGTTGTGGGAAATCACCACTCGGAGTCAGACTTAAAGATGATAAAAGATTATAGAGTATAAAAGTTGGCATATGATGTTGCAGTTATATAGAACGTTGGTTAGGCCACATTTGGAATACTGCGTCCAGTTCTGGTCGCCACACTACCAGAAGGACGTGGAGGCTTTGGAGAGAGTGCAGAAAAGGTTTACCAGGATGTTGCCTGGTATGGAGGGTATTAGCTATGAGGAGAGATTCAGTAAACTAGGATTGTTCTCCCTGGAAAGACGGAGGTTGAGGGGCGACCTAATAGAAATTTATAAAATTATGAAGGGCATAGATAGGGTGAACAGTTGGAAGCTTTTTCCCAGGTCAGAAATGGCAAACACAAGGGGTCACAAGTTCAAGGTAAGGGGGGGCAAGGTTCAATACAGACATGCGGGGGACGTATTTTACACAGAGGGTGGTGGGGGCCTGGAATGCACTACCAAGCAAGGTGGTTGAGGCAGACTCACTAGGATCATTTAAGACTTATCTAGATAGCCACATGAACAGACTGGGAATAGAGGGATACAAACATATGGTCTAGTTAGGAACACATGATCGGTGCAGGCTTGGAGGGCCGAAGGGCTTGTTCTTCGTTCTTTGTTCTTTGTTCTACATGCAGTTTATTGAACAAAGCTTTGGGAGAAGTGCTTGGCACTCCGCAGTGCTCGCAGTCAACTCCTCAATTTTAAAATGGCAGCTGAGCTTCTTTTATACATTTCAAAGAGTCGACAAGTACAGACATGAGCAGTTATTACATCATTAGCCTTGGTTAGTTACACACATTAGCCAATTATGCCCCCCTAGCAACAATTGACCTCCAATCACATTCCTTCAAAAACAACCGTTAACAAAACTTATTGTTTCGGTTCCGCTTTATCTTAAGCTAAGCTGACCATCTGGACCTCAAGGTCTGGATTTTTGTCTGTTCCGTAGTTTTTTATACAATAACAGGATGAAGCTCACAGGTTAGTTCGTTGTGCAATGTCTATGCCTAAGCCAGCACATTTTAATGTCTTTGCACAGAGTCCATTTTGTACCAGGTAACCATCTTGTATCTTCTAATTTCGGGATTCCATCTGGCGGCATCTCACTTTTACTCCAACACTGCCAATGCATGCCACCCACCATAGCCAGTGATTTCTTTAAGCGCCTTCATTTTCTCAGCGACAGAGCGCTGGGGGGCTTCTACCCCTGATATCAACATGCAGGTTCTCTCTGGGGTAAGGATGTTCCTGTTGGAGACACATCTGAGACAAATTAGCCACAGGTGGGTGGTGAAATGACATTTATTTGTGCCAATAAGTGTCTTAACGATAAGTAACAACATGCAAACATGTGAACATGAGACTTTAAAGTGCATAACTATTCTATCTACCCAGTGCTGCCCTTCACCCGTGCCATCTTAGTGCCGCTACAACTTCCTAACTTTACATGGCCTGCCACTACATTTCCGTCTCTCCCTAGAATGTACATCGGAGGTGGAGGTGGCCAGCTGTCTTCCGCGCCCTGAGGTCAGTGATGCCCCTGGCGATCATCCTCTGGAGGGCCTGGACCTTGAGGGCCCTGGCCAGCTTTTAGGTGTCTGAGATGGTTCCTTGACACCCTTTTCATCCCACCGCCCCTGAGATGCCCCGGTGTCAGGAAGGGGGGAGTCAGAAGGTGTAGCCACAGCTACTGTCTCCCGCGTGGAAAGCCCTGACATGGGCTGCAACCCTTCCTCCTCCCATGGGGTTCCTGTGGGCCCCTGGGTCACTCCATGAGACGCTGGTCCTTCTGCAGTGAGCTCCAGAAGCTCCGGCATCACCTGGCCCTGCCAGTCCTGGAGGACCACCTGTGTTCTAGCCATGGTGGCTGAGGCCTCTGCGATGGCGCTCTGAGTCGGGGGCCACCTCTCAATGGCCGTAGCAAATGCCCTCTAAGACTGGGCCACACTCTGCAGCCCCTCAGCTATTGCCCTCTGTGACTGGGCTACATTCTCAAAGGCTGTTGCCATAGCCCACTTTGTCTCAGCACTGTCCCGCTGGCTCTCCTGCAAGCTCTCAAGCCTCTCAGCCATGGGCCGCAGAGTCTTGAGAAGCCCGTTGAGTCCCTCAGCTGTGGCCCGCTGTGACTCAGCCGCGGCCCTCACGGACTCCGCTGTGGCCTGCTATGACTGGGCCATGGTCCTCTGAGACTCTGCTGTGGCCTGCTGTGACTTGGCCATCGCTTGGAGCCTGTCACTCATGGTGAGGATCCCCTGCCCCAGGCTTTCCACTGCAGACACCACCCTTGCAGTGTTGGCCTGGGAAACACGCAAGACAGGCAAAAGCTGATCCATCCGAAAGCTTTGGGACTCCTCCCAACAGCCTCGCAGTCGGTGCAGTGTTGCAGTCACCCCCTCCTGCATTTCCTGGCTCTGTTGCTGCATCTCCAGCAGCTGAAGGGATAACTGATCACAGAGGCCCAGCATGTAGCCTGGGGCCAGCTGAGTCCTCGCCTCCGGCAGGCCCCCGCGTGCCAGATGCCTTGGACATTCCCTCCCCCACTTGATGTATATCAGCAGACGTGTCGTGTGCACCAAAGAGTGACCCAGAAGTCTCGCCACTAACTGGACCCAACAATGTGAGAGTCTCTGGGATGATGACTTGCGAGAAGGAAGCTGACACCAAACTGGTGCCACCCATGGAGGTCCCTTCATCAGCATCTTCCAAGGAGTCTTCCAAGCTGTCAGGCAGCAGCAGTGAGGGCTGAGATGCCAGATGGCCCCGGGGGTTGGGGTCTCTTCCTGCAAGACAGGACAAAAGGAGGGAAAGGAATCTTGGATGCAGGCAACTTACTTGACATTTCTTCATTGCGTGGACCAATTGTCCGAATGTCCTCCTTTCCTACAAGATCCAGCGCCCACTCCTCAAAGGGGGTCAGGATTCATATCAGGCTCACCACCCCATCTTCATCCTCTCCCAATGATTAAGGGTGTTCTTCTCCTGTGGGGACAGAAGGAGCCATGAAAAATCTGATGACATGAGTCCTGCAGGGTATCAGGAGGTGACCCTCAGAGAGCAGGCGCTGTGATACTCTTGGCGGCGGGGGAGGAAGGCTGTGCTTGGGGGTCAGGGACTGGAAGCATGCAGGATGCTGGGGGTGGGGGGATCTGGGGGTGATTTAGGGGAAGATGCTCGATGGGGTCAAACTCTCACCCCTGCTGCTTGGATGAGGTCATTTATTTCCTTACGGCACTGCTTGCTGGTTTTCCTGGCCAACTCACAGATGCGGCCACTGCCTCCCAGGATGTTTTTCCATTTCTTCCCCTGGGATGGCGTCCTGCTCGGGGTAAGAGGGTGTCCTGTCTTGCCTCCACCACCTCCAGCAACCTGGCCAAGTCAGATGTGGAAAATCTGGGAGCTGCCTTTCTCGGTGCCATTTCTTCCTGCACTGCCTGCTTGTCTGTCCATCCTTGGGGTTTTTATGGAGCTGCCCCTTGTTAGGGCAGATCAGCTGCAGGCAGTTTGGCAGAGCATTCCAGCAATTTGCTTGTTAGAAGTGAGGGGAAGCCAAGTGGGCACTTGCAGATGTGCTGATGAGGGGGTGGGGGGTAGATTGTGCCTTTATGATGTCTGGGAGCTGGAGAGAGAGGGAGAGAGTGTCGTGTCAGACAGCCATCGGAGCCAGGGGGTAATGGGGGCCATGTACAAGTGGGTCCAGGGGTATGGGGGTAAGGGGTCAATAATGTTGGGAGGGTCCAATGTTCGTGGGGGTCAGGGGAGACTGTATCTGACCTGGGAGGGATCTGGCAGGGGAGCTGCTTTATTTTCGTTTTTTTTCTGCGCACGCGCAGTTTGAGGTTCTGATCAGACCTGCAGGTTTTCGGGCGTGTAAAGCCCCGCCTGCTGCCTCCTGCAGTGAGAAATGGACTCGCCCAAAATTTTAGAGACTGAGTGAATAAGATTGGACCTGAAAATGTGCCCAAAATACAGATCTGGAACTCTCTCAGTTTCACGTCCACCCGATACACAAAATCTCATAAAATTCCACCCATTGTGTTTACTAAGTGCAGAACCAATCAGATTGGGGATTATAAATACATATATTTGTAAATGATTGTTTTTCCAATGTGTCTGTTGAAAATATATTTTGTTATATTTAACCTCCAGTGACATATGATTTCTGAATCCTTTAGTTCACAAGATGCCTGTGCTCAATGATGACCTGATGCGCCTAGTGTGCCGTATTTCAGAGGTGGAGAACTTGCAAGTTGCAGTGAAATGCTCTGGCAAGGGGGCACTTGTGGCTGCTGTAGGGGCATTTGCAGGAGGCTTGATCGGTGGTCCTATAGGAATATTTTTTGGTAAGTGTTTAGTATTGACTTTAGAGAAAGAAGTTTGAAAATGACTAAAGAATAAAATAGATACTGAGTGTTCTTGGTTTAAATTATCCTGACAGAAACAGTAACCCATGGAATGAATGGGGAAATGCTTGCCTTTCAATACTGTGGAGAGGAATTTTGTGTGATAATGTCACTGACAATTTATCGACTATTACCTTCATCACAAAAGGTTCAGAAAGTAATGAAGAAAGGTACTTGTGAACCACATATTTTAAGGATTATTGGTGAGACCCTGCTATCCATAACATTTGTTAATGACTGAAACCTGGACAAGCATTTTGCAAAAAGATGTAGCAAATGACACCAAGTTGTTTGGGAAACCTGGAAAGATATTTGACCTGGTTTTTACTAGTTAGAATAGCCTTAGCGATTATGATAGTAATCCACAATGGCAAGTTAGATAATTTAATTCAATCAATCTGTGACCAGATAAAATAACCAAGAAAGCTGCTGGAGTGCAAAAACAGAACTGGTACACTAATCTCCCTTAGAGAAATAAACCCTCCAGCCCTGCCAGCCTAGCGTACAATGTAGCATCAGCTTCAACCTACATTATTGATTTTTAACACATTCACAGCAAGGAGGGATAAATAATAAATCTGGCCTTGTCAGCACCTCAATAACAATTAGAAGGCTGAGGGGGGATCTTATAGAGACCTATAAGATAATGAAAGGGCTGGATAGGGTAGAAAGGAAACTAGAACTAGAGGGCACAGCCTCAAAATAAAGGGGGGGGTCAGTTTAGGACAGAGTTGAGGAGGAACTTCTTCTCTCAGAGGGTGGTGAATCTCTGGAATTCTCTGCCCACTGAAGTGGTGGAGGCTACCTCGTTGAATATGTTTAAATCACGGATAGATGGATTCCTGATCGGTAAGGGAATTAGGGGTTATAGGGATCAGGCGGATAAGTGGAACTGATCCACTTCAGATCAGCCATGATCTTATTGAATGGCGGGGCAGGCTCGATGGGCTAGATGGCCTACTCCTGCTCCTATTTCTTATGTTCTTATGTCCTTAATTATAAAAATTAAATGGCCTCAAAATGGGCTTGGTAGTTGTTCCAGCTGAGAGTTATCAGAGTTTTAATGTCAATAGCTGAAATGTTTCAGCACCACAGCTGGCTCTGTTGTTAAGCAGGGAGGGACAAAGAGGACTAGAGCAATAGTTATTGGGGACTCTATAGTTAGAGGTGCAGATAGGCGCTTCTGTGGATGTGAAAGAGACTCCAGGATGGTATGTTGCCTCCCTGGTGTCAGGGTCCAGGATGTCTCTGAATGGACAGAAAGCATTCTGAAGGAAGAGGGTGAACAGCCAGATGTTATGGTACGTATTGGTACTAACAACATAGGTAGAAAGAGTGATGAGGTCCTGCAGCAGCAATTTAGGGAGTTAGGTAGAAAGTTAAAAAGCAAGACCTCTAGGGTTGTAATCTCAGGATTACTCCCTGTGCTAGTGAGGCTAGAAATAGGAAGACAGTACAGCTTAACACATGCTAAACAGCTGGTGTAGGAGGGAGGGTTTCAGATATCTGGACCATTGGGGTCTCTTCCGGGGCAGTTGGGATCTGTACAAGGACGAGTTGCATCTAAACTAGAAGGGCATGAATATTCTGGCCAGGAGGTTTGCTAGTGTCACACGGGAGGATTTAAACTAGTTTGGCAGGGGAGTAGGAAACAAAGCAAAGGTGAATTAGCTGAAGGGGAACCAGAGAGTAGGGCCAGTAAGACTCAGAAACAGCTGGCAGGGTGGGGTTGCTAATCAAAGAGGGTCTGGTAGACTGAAGTGTATTTGTTTCAATGCGAGAAGTGTAACAGGTAAGGCAGATGAACCTAGAGCTTGGATTAGTACTAGGAACTTTGATGTTGTTGCCATTACAGGGACTTGGTTAAGGGAAGGACAGGATTGGCAGCTTAACATTCCAGGATACAGATGTATCAGGCGGGATAGAGGGGGATGTAAAAGGGGTGGGGGAGTTAAGGAGAATATCACAGCTGTACTGCGGGAGGGCACCTCGGAGGGCCCACACAGCGAGGCAATATGGGTAGAGCTCAGGAATAGGAAGGGTGTAGTCACAATGTTGGGAGTTTACTACAGGCCCAAACTGTCAGCGGGAGATAGAGGAACAGATATGTAGGCAGATTTTGGCAAGTTGTAAAAGTAACAGGGCTGTTGTGGTGGGAGATTTTAACTTCCCCTATATTGACTGGGACTCAGTGCTCGGGGCGTGGATGGGGCAGATGGGAGCATCCAGGAGGGCTTTTTGAAACAGTTTGTGGATAGTCCAACTAGGGAAGGGGCCATACTGGACCTGGTATTGGGGAATGAGCCCGGCCAGGTGGTCGATGTTTCAGTCGGGGAGCAGTTCGGGAACAGTGACCACAATTCAGCAAGCTTTAAGGTACTGATGGATAAAGATAAGTGCAGTCCTCTAGTTAAGGTGCTAAATTGGGGGAAGGCTAATTAAACAATATTAGGCAGGAACTGAAGAATTGGGAGCAGATGTTTGAGGGCAAATCAACATCTGGCATGTGGAAGGCTTTCAAGTGTATGTTTATAGGGATTCAGGACCGGCACATTCCTGGAAGGATGAAGGATAAGTACGGCAAGTTTTGGGAACCTTGGATAACGAGAGATATTGTGAGCCTAGTCAAAGAGAAAAAGGAAGCATTTGTCAAAGCTAGGAGGCTTGGAAAACATGAAGCAAGTGTGGAATACAAGGAAAGTAGAAAGAAACTTGAGCAAGGAGTAAGGATGGCTAAAAGGGGGCACGAAAAAGCATTGGCCAGCAGGATTAAGGAAAATTCCAAGGCTTTTTATACATATATAAAGAGCAAGAGGGTAGCCAGGGAGAGGGTTGGCCCACTCAAGGACAAGGGAGGGAATCTATGCATGGAGCCAGAGGAAATGGGCAAGGTATTAAATGAGTACTTTGCATCAGTATTCACCAAAGAGAAGGACTTGGTGAATGATGAGTCTGGGAAATGGTGTGTAGATAGTTTGAATCATGTTGAGATCAAAAAGGAGGAGGTATTGGGGTTCTTGAGAAACATTAAGGTAGACAAGTCCCCAGGGTCTGATGGAATATACCCCAGAATACTGAAAGAGGCAAGGGAGGAAATTGCTGGGGCCTTGAGAGAAATCTTTGTATCCTCACTGGCTACAGGGGAGGTCCCGGAGGATTGGAGAATAGCCAATGTTGTTCCTTTGTTTAAGAATGGTAGCAAGAATAATCCAGGTAATTACAGGCCGGTGGTCTTACATCAGTGGTAGGGAAATTATTGGAGAGGATTCCTCGAGACAAGATTTATTCCCACTTGGAAGTAAGTGGACGTATTAGTGAGAGGCAACATGGTTTTGTGAAGGGGAGATCGTGTCTCATGAACGTGATCGAGTTTTTCGAGGAAGTGACGAAGATGATTGATGAGGGTAGGGCAGTGGATGTTGTCTACATGGATTTCAGTAAGGCCTGTGACAAGGTCCCTCATGGCAGACTGGTGCAGAAGGTGAAGTCGCATGGGGTCAGAGGTGAGCTGGCTACGTGGATACAAAACTGCTCGGTCAAAGAAGACAGAGAGTAGCAGTGGAAGTGTGCGTTTCTGAATGGAGGGCTGTGACAAGTGGCGTTCCTCAGGGATTAGTGCTGGGACCTTTGCTGTTTGTAATATATATAAATGATTTGGAGGAAAATGTAACTGGTTAGTAAGTTTGCGGACGACACAAAGGTTGGTGGATTTGCGGATGGCGATGAGGACCATCAGAGGATACAGCAGGATATAGATCAGTTGGAGGCTTGGGCGGAGAGATGGCAGATGGAGTTTAATCCGGATAAATGTGAGATAATGCAGTATCTAATACAGATAGGAAATATACAGTAAATGGCAGAACCCTTAAGGGTATTGATAGGCAAAGGGATCTGGGTGTACAGGTACACAGGTCACTGAAAGTGGCAATGCAGGTGGAGAACAAAGAACAATACAGCACAGGAACAGGCCCTTCGGCCCTCCAAGCCTGCGCTGCTCATGTGCCCACTAGACCATTCTTTTGTATCCCTCTATTCCCAGTCTGTTCATGTGGCTATCTAGATAAGTCTTAAACGATCCCAGCGTGTCCACCTCAATCACCTTGCTTGGCAGTGCATTCCAGGCCCCCACCACCCTCTGTGTAAAATACGTCCCCCTGACATCTGTGTTGAACCTTGCCCCCCTCACCTTGAACCCGTGACCCCTTGTGTTCGTCACCTCCGAACTGGGAAAAAGCTTCCCACTGTTCACCTCACCCTATCTATGCCCTTCATAATTTTATACACCTCTATTAGGTCGCCCCTCATCCTCCGTCTTTCCAGGGAGAACAACCCCAGTTTACCCAATCTCTCCTCATAGCTAAGACCCTCCATACCAGGCAACATCCTGGTAAACCTTCTCTGTAGGTAGTCAAGAAGGCATATGGCATGCTTACCTTCATTGGCTGGGGCATTGAGTTTAAAAATTGGCAAGTCATGTTGCAGCCTTAGTTAGGCCGCACTTGGAATATAGTGTTCAATTCTGGTCGCCACACTACCAGAAGGCTGTGGAGGCTTTGGAGAGGGTACAGAAAAGATTTACCAGGATGTTGCCTGGTATGGAGGGTATTAGCTATGAGGAGAAATTGGAAAAACTTAGTTTGTTCTCACTGGAACGACAGAGGTTGAGGGGCGCCCTGATAGAAGTCTACAAGATTATGAGAGGCATGGACAGAGTGGATAGTCAGAAGCTTTTTTCCAGAGTGGAAGATTCAATTACTAGGGGGCACAGGTTTAATGTGCGAGTGGCAAGGTTTTAAAGGAGATGTACAAGGCAGATTTTTTACACAGAGGGTGGTGAGTGTCTGGAACTCGTTGCCGGGGGAGGTAGTGGAAGCGGATACTGTAGTGACTTTTAAGGGGCGTCTTGACAAATGCATGAATAGGATGGGAACAGAAGGATATGGTCCCCGGAAGGGTCAGGGTTTAGTTAAGTCGGGCAGCATGGTCGCTGCAGGCTTGGAGGGCCGAAGGGCCTGTTTCCTGGGCTGTACTGTTCTTTATTCTTTGTTCAAACTGGTGCAGGGACAATGGGCTGAATGACTCTTTAAACACTGCTGAAGCTTTGTGATGTGTGGATTCTCGGTGAGGATATGATCAGGTCTGGCTGTAATATCCTCCATGATTAAATCATCTGCTGATACTCAATATTCGGGCCCCAGTCTAAAAAATAGCTCATTGGTCAAAGGAGCGGAAGACGGGTGGGACTCAGAGGAATGCAGCCAAATATGAACATCTTCAAGAAGAGGCACATCCTTTTAAAAAGTAGAAAATAAACAATTTTCAAATGTTTGTTTTTGGTTTTTATTCTCCCTCGGTGGTGCAGTCGGTGGGTGCCTTGGTGCCTTGATGACAAGTGGACAGTTTAAACCAATACCTCAGATTATTAGGGAACTGCCGCCGAATCAACAACAGATGTTGGTTGATGATGTGCAAAATATTGTCCAACATTTGGACTGGATTAATGCAAGAGACCTGATATTATTAGTGATGGGAAATGCTGGTCTGAAGAGGAGGGTGATTGCAGCAATAGGTAAATTTTTTTTAAAGGAACTCAATGCTAAAGTGCGACACATTAACTGAAACTTATATAAATAAGATGCCTTTTCTAGAAATCTAAATTGGATTGCATATGCTGTAACGCAAGTAAGAGGAACATTAGTTTTTGCCTGTAGAAATTCATAAATCTATAAAGGATGTAATTTGGTCTGGCTGCAATGGCACTGGGGAATCTATGTGCTGAATTCTATTCGCTTATGAACATAATACCGAACTAAATTCAGAACCAGGATTTTTAAGATCTGTTTTATTTGTTTGATGGTCATACCGCTTGCTGTTAAACTGTCACAAGTCATTTGGAATGAAAGCTGTTTTATATATAGGGTATATAGGAAAATTAAATAAAATTGGATCTGATTTTCAAAGGCTTGTGACGTGGGAAATAAAGGGTTAATATGATTATTATGAGTTATAAAATGAGTTATACTTATAAAAATTGTTCCTTTTACTGTATTTATCCATTACACCTGGATTACATCCCTAGCCTGTTATTCTACACGTGTTTCATTAGAGATGTTTCTGCAGCCGATAAATTTGAACTGTTTTGGGTTTTGTTACATTTTATACTTTCCTGGTAGATTGCTTGAATGTGAGAATAGGATAGTGTGTTCTATGAAGGCCAATGGCTTCTATGAACAATCAAAATAAGCTTGCGCATGTGGTCAGCTGACGTTTTTTGTATAACTGTACGCTATTGTAATTGCTCTTTGAGAGATTCTGGAGCTTGAATCTTTTCCCAGCATACTTGTAATAAAATGTTTGTTTTTAACCATCTTCAGACACCGAGTGGCATTTGTCTCACGACAGTTTGTTAATGCTGTTTCAGTTATATTACAAATGGAGAGGAATGAATTAAATTGGTAATACGTCACAAACTTGGTATTTATATCAAACTGTGATCATTTCAAACACAGTGGATGGATACAGGCTGGAGTTCTGGAAGAAAGGATATAGCCGAGCCCAGAGTCACTCTGAAATATTGAACAAACGATTCATCCGACTAAATATGATGCAAAGACAAGTACATAGAATCTGACCTGAAATCTGAGTGAGCAAATTGTAATTTAAGGTGAATATGGTATTCCGTGCTGCACCAAAGCAATTGTAAATAAAAGGTTACAGGGAGGACTTGCTGCTGAACTTGACACCAATATCCTCAAATAAACTAAAGAGTTCACAGGGCCAATGAAAAGTGCCCAATGTGTTAGGAGAGCACATTGTAAATGCAAATTATAAAAATGAGGTTATAACACAATGGATGGCACAGTGGTTAGCACTGCTGTCTCACAAGGCCAGGGATCCTGGTTCGATTCCGGCCTTGAGTTACGGTCTGTGTAGAGTTTGTACGTTTTCCCTGTATGTGCATGTGTTTCCTCCCACAGTTCAAAGACGTGCAGATAAGGTGGATTGGCCATGCTAAATTTCCCTTTAGTGTCCCAAGATGTGGAGGTTAGGGGGATTAGCCATAGTAAATGGGTGGGGCATTGGGGGTGGGCCTGGGTAAGATGCTCTGTCCGAGAACGGGTGCAGACTAGATGGGCCGAATGCCCTCCTTCTGCACTGTAGGGATTCCATGAATCTATGATAATGGGGACTATGAAAAATTTGAGAACACGTGCTTATGGATTCGAACCTACAAATGGGATCATTAAATTAATAAGTAGATCAAGCAGAAACTGGACATCGAATGGATACTAATCATAAATATAATCACACTAATTACGGGGGGGAATTCACTGGCCCTGTTCCCCACTGGCTGGCATCCCGACATCCCACTGACTGAGGCACCAGGGCTAAACCAGGATTCCCAATGGGTGCCAAACCCATCACCATTCACCCAAATGGCCCCACAGGCCCCCAGACCGGGTGGGAACCCATTGATTATGCAAAAGTGCTCATTGTAATCTCATTAGTGGGCTGGAAGCCTGATTCAGCATCTTCCCAAAATACACCCGTCTCCCCAACTGGAAGCCACGTGGGCATGAATTGGTGCTGCTTTGAAACGTGGGGCCCTGGCACCATGGATTCTGAGGGTGCGCAAGGAGGTAAGTGCCCTTTATTTATGTATAGGGCAGTTGTACATTTTGACTGGGGGAAGGGGTTGGGTTCGTGCTGAAGGGCAGTGGGTGACATCAGGGGGTTTCCTCTACATTGGCTCTACCACAGCATTGCAAAGGTTCCAGCAAAGGCACACTTCTCTCAGTGACAACATTCTTCACTCTGTGGCACCACAGCACATTCTTCAGAAAGAGTCTCTCGCCTGCCCATAATTAACATCTACACCACACAAACAGGTGCCACAGCTCAGACAGGAAGGCCGGACCCTCACTGAGGCCCCACCCCCCTCACCAATCCCCACCCACTTTGGACTTGAAGGGAGTCACAAAGCCTATCGCAAACACCCAATGTTGCGGACACTGGCTCCTAATGTGTGCGGGAGAGTTTGTGAGGAATGTAGTTTTTCACACTAAGGGGCTGCATCACAGGAGCCTGAATGGTACAGGGCTATAGTGTCAACTCTGTGTCCTGGAAGGGACAGGGGGTTGTGAGGGAAGGAGGGGGGGTGGGGGGGAAGTGTGGGATGTGTGGAGTTGGATAGTGTCCTGCTATTCGATCCTTTTGTGCCTGGTATAGCATAGCTCTTTGAAGTCTGGCTACTTGCCTGGAAGAGGATGAGGTGATGTTCACTCAGGATGTTCCGCCAGGTATCTTTCCTCACCCCAGAGAAGAACTGTGCCCTCTCACAATCATGCTAGCCCCGATCCTACTGTCAACACTCCATCATTCTCAATGATTCAGCAATCCCCCCAGGCTTAGGGGAAGAGGCAATCACAGGCAGGACCTGAGGCTCACAGCCATGGTGCTGTAGAGGGGCATCCACTTGCAGCAGAACATGCTCTGCACCATAACTGACGAATTGAAGGGCGGGATGATCCGGGCTGGAGGACATGGATCAAGATGGGGGACCATGGGTCAGTTTCCATCATGATACAAGCTGGCTGGTGTGGCCAGCAGCTCCTGAAGGCTGGGTTGGGTGGCAGGAAGGGTGAGGGTCAGTCAGTGTTCAAGCACTGGACCACAATGAGATTAGCGAAGACTCGAGGGCCAAAGGATGGATAACATTGCTGACTCTCTTTCTCCTTTCCACCATCATTAATGAAGTGCTTCGACAGGTTATTCATGGCATGGATCAATTCCAGCCTCCCAGACTGTCTGGATCCACTACATTTCACCTATTGCCACAACAAGTCCATTTCCCTGGCCCTATACTCAACCCTGGATAACAAAGACACCGATGTCAGACTCCTATTTATTGACTACAGCTCAGCCTTCAACACCATTATTCCTACAAAACTCATCTCCAAACTCCATGGCCTGGGCTCGGCTCCTCTCTCTGCGACTGGATCCTAGACTTCCTAACAGATCGCAATCAGTAAGGCTAGGCAACAACACCTCCTCCATGATTATCCTCAAGACCAGTGCCCTGCCCCAAAGGCTTTATCCTCAGCCCCTTACCATACTGTTTATACACAAATGAGTGTGTGGCCAAATTCCCCTCCAACTCGATTTTCAAGTTTGCTGAAGATACCACTGTAGTTGGTCGGATCTCAAACAATGAGACAGAGTACAGGAAAGGGATAGGGAATCTAGTGTATTGGTGCGGCAACAATAATCTCTCCCTCAATGTCAACAAAGCGAAGGAGATAGTCATCGACTTCAGGAAACGTAGTGGAGGACATACCCCTGTCTACATCAATGGGGACGAAGTAGAAATGGTCAAGAGCTTCAGATCGCCAACTACCTGACCTGTTGCCTCCATGCTGACGCTGTAGTTAGGAAAGCCCACCAACGCCTCTACTTTCTCAGGAGGCTAAGGATGTTTGGCATGACCGCTCCAACTCCCACCAACTTTTACAGATGCACCATAGAACGCATTCTTTTTGGATGTATCACAGCTTGGTATGGCTCCTGCTCTGTCCAAGACCACAAGAAACTCAAAAGGTCAAGAACGAAACCCAGTCCATCATGCAAACCAGCCTCTCATCCATTGATTCTGTCTACATGGAGGAGTACAATGAAAGTAGGAAAATACTCAAACGGGGAATTAGAAGAGCAAAAAGGGGTCATGAAATGTTCTTGGCAGACAGGATTAAGGAGAATCCCAAGGCATTTTATTCATACGTTAGGAACAAAAGGGTTGTTAGGGAAAAAATCGGACCTCTCAGGGACAAAAGTGGGGACTTATGCTTGGAGCCCAAAGAAGTAGGGGAGATCCTAAATGAATACTTTGCGTCGGTATTCACAAAGGAGAGGGATGTGTTGACTGGGAGTGTCTCGGAGGGGAGTGTTGAACCGTTGGAGAAAATCTCCATTACAAAGGAGGAAGTGTTAGGTTTGTTAGAGAATATAAAGACTGACAAATCCCCAGGGCCTGATGGAATCTATCCAAGGCTGCTCAGGGAGACGAGAGGTGAAATCGTTGGGCCTCTGACGCAAATATTTGTCTCGTCACTGGACACAGGTGAGGTCCCAGAGGATTGGAGGATAGCCAATGTGGTCCCGTTATTTAAGAAGGGTAGGAAGGATAACCCGGGTAATTATAGGCCGGTGAGCTTGACGTCCGTGGTGGGGAAGTTGTTGGAGAAGATTCTTAGAGATAGGATGTATGCGCATTTAGAAAGGAATAAACTCATTAACGATAGTCAACATGGTTTTGTGAGAGGGAGGTCATGCCTCACTAACCTGGTGGTGTTTTTTGAAGAAGCGACCAAAATGGTTGACGAAGGAAGGGCCGTGGATGTCGTCTATATGGACTTTAGTAAAGCGTTTGACAAAGTCCCTCATGGTAGGCTGGTGAAAAAGGTTGGATCCCATGGGATAAAGGGGGAGGTGGCTAGATGGGTGGAGAACTGGCTTGGTCATAGAAGTGGAGATGCCGGCGTTGGACTGGGGTAAACACAGTAAGAAGTTTAACAACACCAGGTTAAAGTCCAACAGGTTTATTTGGTAGCAAAAGCCACACAAGCTTTCGAGGCTCTGAGCCCCTTCTTCAGGTGAGTGGGAATTCTGTTCACAAACAGAACTTATAAGACACAGACTCAATTTACATGAATAATGGTTGGAATGCGAATACTTACAACTAATCCAGTCTTTAAGAAACAAAACAATGGGAGTGGAGAGAGCATCAAGACAGGCTAAAAAGATGTGTATTGTCTCCAGACAAGACAGCCAGTGAAACTCTGCAGGTCCACGCAACTGTGGGAGTTACAAATAGTGTGACATAAATTCTGATTATCATGCGATCCTAGAATCAGAATTTATGTCACACTATTTGTAACTCCCACAGTTGCGTGGACCTGCAGAGTTTCACTGGCTGTCTTGTCTGGAGACAATACACATCTTTTTAGCCTGTCTTGATGCTCTCTCCACTCCCATTGTTTTGTTTCTTAAAGACTGGATTAGTTGTAAGTATTCGCATTCCAACCATTATTCATGTAAATTGAGTCTGTGTCTTATAAGTTCTGTTTGTGAACAGAATTCCCACTCACCTGAAGAAGGGGCTCAGAGCCTCGAAAGCTTGTGTGGCTTTTGCTACCAAATAAACCTGTTGGACTTTAACCTGGTGTTGTTAAACTTCTTACTTGGTCATAGAAGACAGAGGGTGGTAGTGGAAGGGTCTTTTTCCGGCTGGAGGCCTGTGACTAGTGGTGTACCGCAGGGCTCTGTATTGGGACCTCTGCTGTTTGTGATTTATATAAATGATCTGGAAGAAGGAGTAACTGGGGTGATCAGTAAGTTTGCGGATGACACAAAACTGGCAGGACTTGCAGATAGTGAGGAACATTGTCAGAGGCTACAGAAGGATATAGATAGGCTGGAAATTTGGGCAAGGAAATGGCAGATGGAGTTCAATCCTGATAAATGCGAAGTGATGCATTTTGGTGGGAATAATGTAGGGAGGAGCTACACGATAAATGGAAGAACCATAAAGGATGTAGAGACGCAGAGGGACCTGGGTGTGCAAGTCCACAGATCTTTGAAGGTGACGTCACAGGTGGAGAAGGTGGTGAAGAAGGCATATGGCATGCTTGCCTTTATAGGACGGGGCATAGAGTATAAGAGTTGGGGTCTGATGTTGCAGATGTATAGAATGTTGGTTCGGCCGCATTTGGAATACTGCGTCCAGTTCTGGTCACCACACTACCAGAAGGACGTGGAGGCTTTGGAGAGAGTACAGAGGAGGTTTACCAGGATGTTGCCTGGTATGGAGGGGCTTGGTTATGAGGAGAGATTGGGGAAACTGGGGTTGTTCTCCTTGGAAAGACGGAGGATGAGGGGAGACTTAATAGAGGTGTATAAAATTATGAAAGGCATAGATAGGGTGAACGGTGGGAAGCTTTTCCCTGGGTCGGTGATGACGTTCACGAGGGGTCATAGGTTCAAGGTGAAGGGGGGGAGGTTTAACACAGATATCAGAAGGACATATTTCACACAGAGGGTCGTGGGGGCCTGGAATGTGTTGCCGGGCAAGGTGGTGGAGGCGGACACACTGGGAACGTTTAAGACTTATCTAGACAGCTATATGAACGGAGTGGGAATGGAGGGATACAAAAGAGTGGTCTAGTTTGGACCAGGGAGCGGCGCGGGCTAGTTGTTCCTTGTTTCTCGTTTCAAGGCTTCATTCTATGATCATCTTGCTGGTGCCAGTACAGAGCGAGACTGCGGATAGTTGGGAACCTGTCTCGGGGGCAGGGAATTCATATGGTGTTCGTGGAAGTGGAAATGACTAGGGTTGGGAAGCATTTTCCGATCGGGGCCATTGTGATCTCCTGGACTCGTTTCGATCGCCTCAGGGGGTCGGAGAGGAATTTCCCAGATTTTTTTTCCCCATATTGGCCCTGGGGTTTTTCACTCTGGGTTTTCGCCTCTCCCTGGAGATCACATGGTCTGGAATGGGGGGGGTGGGGGTGAGTTAATAGGTTGTAATGAACAAAGCATCGTAGCTGTGAGGGACAGCTCGGTGGATAGGATATTGGTATGTAGATAGGCTGGAAAATTGGGCGGGGATCCTGGTTTCAGGATTCAATCCTGGACCGGGGAGCGGCGCGGGCTTGGAGGGCCGAAGGGCCTGTTCCTGTGCTGTATTGTTCTTTGTTCTTTGTTCTTTGTACATTTCCCGCTGCTTCAGAAAAGCAGCCAGCATTCTCAAGGACGCCAAGAACCCCAGGCTTACTCTCTTCCACCTTTTCCACTGGTAAAAAGATACAAAAGTCTGAGGTCATGTACTAACTGACTCAAGAACAGCTTCTTCCCAGCTGCCATCAGACATTTGAATGGACCTACCTTATATTAAGTTGATCTTTTTCTACACCCTAGCTATGACTATAACACTACATTCTGCACTCTCTCCTTTCCTTCTCTATGAATGGTATGCTTTGTATAGCGCGCAAGAAACAATACTTTTCACTGTATGTTAATACAGGTGACAATAATAAATCAAATCAAAATCACCTCCACACAGATTCAGGATGCTTTTCAGACTTGAGCCATGTCAGCTCGTATTAATCCTGGTGCCTGCTGCCAAGACAGATTGACCCCAGCCAACCACAACCTTCCCTGACACCTCTCAGCATCCACACCAGCCCCACCCTTTCATTCTTCTGCTCCTTCTCTAATCCACCCACTGCCCCCTTCACAGACCATTGCTGCCCCACAGTATCTCATTCAGCATCCACGTGCAGTGAGAAGATCCACCGCCTTAAAACTTCCATAACTTGAAGATCCATGTTGCTGATGTCTGACCCACCCACTGCTACACATCTGGTGTTTCAGGTTTCACAGTTGCTGGAGGCCTCCATATTCTCTGCAGCTGCCCCAGGCCTTCTTCCAGGTGACTCTCGCCATGTCCTTCCACGTTGGCCCAGACATCTTCCTGACCAGTGTGATATGCTGGTGATGCAGATAATTGGACACATGGGACAATTTCACCCACGCTTTCATGTACATGCTTCACGCCCGCCTCTGGCTGGAATGGTGACCCACCATGATGGGCGGGTGTGCACAATGCCACAGCCATTTCATGCTGATGGGAAACTGATTTTCCAACTCCGACTGCACTGTTCCCCACACCCGCACCTCCAACCCTGCTTCCATCAATAAAGTCATGATGTGGAGATGCTGGCGTTGGACTGGGGTGAACACAGTAAGAAGTCTCACAACACCAGGTTAAAGTCCAACAGGTTTATTTGGTAGCAAATACCATAAGCTTTCGGAGCGCTGCTCCTTCGTCAGATGGAGTGGAAATGTGCTCTCAAACAGTGCACAGACACAGAAATCAAGTTACAGAATACTAATTAGAATGCGAATCCCTACAGCCAGCCAGGTCTTAAAGGTACAGACAATGTGGGTGGAGGGAGCATTTTAAACACAGGTTAGAGATGTGTATTGTCTCCAGACAGAACAGCTAGTGAGATTCTGCAAGTCCAGGGGGCAAGCTGTGGGGGTTACTGATAATGTGACATAAATCCAACATCCCGGTTTAGGCTGTCCTCATGTGTGTGGAACTTGGCTATCAGAAACTGATGTCCAAGTTCCGCACACATGAGGACGGCCTAAACCGGGATGTTGGATTTATGTCACATTATCAGTAACCCCCACAGCTTGCCCCCTGGACTTGCAGAATCTCACTAGCTGTTCTGTCTGGAGACAATACACATCTCTTTAACCTGTGCTTAATGCTCCCTCCACCCACATTGTCTGTACCTTTAAGACCTGGCTGGCTGTAGGGATTCGCATTCTAATTAGTATTCTGTAACTTGATTTTGTGTCTCTGTGCACTGTTTGAGAGCACATTTCCACTCCATCTGACGAAGGAGCAGCGCTCCGAAAGCTTATGGTATTTGCTACCAAATAAACCTGTTGGACTTTAACCTGGTGTTGTGAGACTTCTCACTGTGTCCATTAATATAGGCAGGGCTCTTGGGATTGGAAAATTCCACCCATTGTCAGTAATCATGGATTGGAATGAATACTCTTTCCATGCTTTCTGTTTGATTGCTGTTGCCTGTAGTGAAAACAATGCTGGGTAAATCTCTGTGGGTTAAATCGAACAGCCCCCACAACAGGCATGGGGCTTGCAATGCAATTCATTGTGATGTGACAGCTTGTCAAATTTGTGCTGTCTGCTTCCAACAAGGGAAGGAGCTGTGCTGGACCTAATCCTGGGGAATGAAGCCGGACAGATGGTTGATGTGTTGGTGAGGGAGCATTTTGGTGATAGCGACCACAACATGGTTCAATTCAGATTTGTTATGGACAAAGAAATTGACAAGTTGCAGAAAAAGATTTTGGATTAGAGGAGAGTAGATTTTAACTAAATTAGG
The DNA here is from genome assembly GCF_964213995.1 of Mustelus asterias. Classification (NCBI taxonomy): domain Eukaryota; kingdom Metazoa; phylum Chordata; class Chondrichthyes; order Carcharhiniformes; family Triakidae; genus Mustelus; species Mustelus asterias. The sequence continues at coordinate 33,828,641 of NC_135804.1, forward strand.
CAGGATCTGGCCAAGGTAGACTGGAATGAGTTACTTGTGGGGAAATCTATGGAAGAGCAGTGGGAACTGTTCAAAGATAAAATGGGGAGGCCCAACATGTTCCCTCTAGGGTAATAAGAAGGTGTAACAAACCCAGAGAACCATGGATGACCAGAGACATTCAGGATACAATGAGAAGGAAAAGAGAGGCTTTTAACAAGTATAAGGGGAGTAAGTCTGCGGAAGCATTAATGGAGTACAGAAAGTGCAGGATGGAGCTTAAGAATTCAATTAGGAGAGCAAAGAGGGGATATGAGAAAGCTTTGGCTGGTAAAAGTAGGGAAAATACTAAGATATTCTTTAAGTATATCAATGGCAAGAGGATAACCAAGGAAAGAGTAGGGCCCTTAGGGACCTAGGGGGAAATCTGTGGGTGGAGGCAGAGGACATTGGTCGGGTGTTAAACAAATATTTCACATTTGTATTCACCCACGAGAATGAAGAGGTAGTTATGGAACTTGGGAAGAGAGACTGTGAGGCTCTAGAGAAAATCATAGGGAGTGACAAGGTATTGGCAGGCTTAAAAGTGGACAAATTTCCAGGTCTGGATGAATTGTGTCCCAGGCCATTGTGGGAGGCAAGGGAGGAGATTGCAGATGCTCTGACCCAAATTTTTAATTCCTCCCTGGCCACCGGGAAGGCGCCCGAGGACCGGAGAACAGCAAATGTGGTCCCACTACTTAAGAAAGGTTGTAGAGATAAAGCCAGGGAACTACAGACCAGTGAGTCTCACATCTGTGATTGGGAAACTACTGGAGAAGATTCTGAAGGAGAGACTTTGGGCCCAATTTTACCATCAAGTTGCGCCCGTTTTCGGGTGCGAAAACTTGGTAAAGTCGGGCGTGAGGCGAGTAGCGTGATCCGCGCCCACCTCCGCGCCAGTTCTCCCTTTACTAAGGCCCGAAAATGGCCGCGATTGGGACTGTGCCCGAAACGGGCATGGCAGCCATTTAAATGCATTTGCATGCACTCATCTGAGCAGCACTCCAAAAACTTGTGATTCCAGAGAAACCTGTTGGACTTTAACCTGGTGTTGTGAAACTACTTACCATGTTTAAGAAAATATATCTGTAAGAGAAATTGAAATTGATAATTGTGATATTCCATATGTTTGAGGTGGGAATGGAAAAGATATTTGTTGTTAGGGTGATGGTCACTTTAAGAACTAGGTTCCTCAGGAGGAAGATTTCCGGAAAATGCAGCTTGTTTCCTGTAACTGATCGGTGATTATAATCAACCAGGAATTAATTCCAGGGTGTGTAGGTTCTTACAGTTTGGTTTGTGGTTTTACAGCAAGCTGCATACAAGAAGCATCTGTTTTAAAAAGATTCACTTGAAAATCAGTGTGCTGGCCAGAAGGATTGATAACTGAAGAACTCTTCAAACAGTGAGTTGGGCTTCAGGGATAGCCAAGCTGAGAAGAGAAAGAGAGAATGTTTCTAGATAGATAGGGTGAACGGTGGGAAGCTTTTCCCCAGGTCGGTGGTGACGTTCACGAGGGGTCATAGGTTCAAGGTGAAGGGGGGGAGGTTTAACACAGATATCAGGCGGACATATTTTACACAGAGGGTGGTGGGGGCCTGGAATGCGCTGCCAGGCAAGGTGGTGGAGGCGGACACACTGGGAACGTTTAAGACTTATCTAGACAGCCATATGAACGGAGTGGGAATGGAGGGATACAAAAGAATGGTCTAGTTTGGACCAGGGGGCGGCACGGGCTTGGAGGGCCGAAGGGCCTGTTCCTGTGCTGTATTGTTCTTTGTTCTTTGTTTGTATACAAGGCTTCAGAGTTAAGAATCAGGATAGATCTGATCGGAGGTGGCTATGTTTCTGACACTAGTGACGCCTCTGTTGAGCTGGGAGTTTACAATCGAGAGATAGTTGGAAAGGATTTGAAGGGGCTATCTTACCAAGAGTTGCAGGTGGTACAAAAAATCTTAAGCTTTATATGAAGTTTTGAAGTAGGGCCCAGACCAAATAATTAAACCTCCCAGTTAGGATGAGTATCTGACTTGTGTTTTTGGTGTGTGTAAGCAAATGGGTGTAGAAAGAAATCTGAGTTAAGAAGTTGGGTTTAGAGTATAAGTAACTGCATTCATTGTAATTTTAATACGTTTAGCTTAACTAACTAGATAAGCTAGAATGTAGTTACTCATGCTGTTTGATTTTTGTGTAGTAAAATTATTTTGTTGTAAACAGTCAACCTTGTGGGTTCATTCTTTTAGTTAAAGGGAGAGATGATGGCTAAGTGGTAATATCACTGAACCCCTAATCCAGAAATCCCGCTAATGCTGCAGGGGCGTCCCATCATGGCAGCTGGTGGAATTTAAATTCAATTCAGAAAAACATCTGGAATGAAAAGCTACTCTCAGTAACGGTGACCATGGGCAGTATTTTCCCTTTTTGATGCAGAGTGTGAAAAGCAGCATTAAAGTCACTGGCCCCACAGGGAGCTCCCCCAATCATCTTGCTCAGGACGTTGTTAGAAAAGATTGAAGGGGAAGATCCCAGGACGTCACTCTGATTGAGCCTGCTCCACCAGCAACTTAGTTCCTTAAAGATCGAGGCATCATTTTGTCCAGGCAATTCCCAGATAGCAGTCCAGGGGACAGCGTTGAGGCAGTGTTCATATACTGCCTAGGCATGACCCTCGCCGCCCTGAGCTTCTCCAGCAGGTCTACACGCTGGGTGCATTCCTTGGGAGACCAGGCATAATTCATGTCAATGCACCCTCACGCCATTGTGGATGGATAATCTAATGGGGGAGGGGAGGGTTAATCAGGCACAGATACTTGACAATTAGATTCGTTAGATTTATTACATTGTGGTCCCCTACTTTGAATGTTGGTAAACATCATTGGCAGGGCTGTAGACATATGCCTTTTCGTTGGTGTGAAACGCGGTTTGGACATCTTGTGGGATTTTCTGCTCCCATCGCTGATTCTGTCCAGTGAAATGGGAGGGGAAAACCAGCCCCACCGCATCAAATGCTGGCCTTGCTAATGTTGCCTATATCCCAAAAAATAACATAAAACCTTGGTTTTCAGAGCTCCAAAAAAATTAAAACACCAAAATCGTAACACAATAAAAGTAAGGAATATTTTTAGCGTCTGAATAATTAAGAAGGATTATTATACAAAGTATAACGGGGGGGGGGGGAGGGGGGGGGTGGCAATGTTCTGGCTATGTTGTGCCCAGTGCAAATCCCACTAAGTTGTGCGAGTTCCAAAAGGGTATGTGCACTGAGTACAAATCCGTTTACAATCGTCCTGGTCCCTTCCCACTGGTGTGAATCGAATCTCACCCAGAAACCTCTCTCCGAACCGATGCCAAACTCACCCTCCCCCTCCTGTGCAGGAAGATCATGTTCAGACTTGCGCTGGCATGTTTCCTTGTCAGAAATTACACTTACACTTAGCCATTTTTTAGAAGAATTCCACCCTGAATCTTTTTTAACAATCAGGCAACGTACTAATATATGAAACAGAGTAAAGTACAAAGAGAATAGGAAATTAACATGTCGATATCGATCAGGATTCATGGTGATCATCCTGGAATGGGCTTGTAGTAATCTAAGAGCACTCTAATCTTACTCCGAGAGTGTTTTCAAATTCTATACTTTATGTCTGCCATGTATACGTTCAGTCAATTATACTGTAGCAACTCAAAGTTGTTTCTTGAGACGTATGGCAATAGATTTCAATGTTTTCCCAAGCCAAGCAGCTTTCTAATGATGCCTCCAAAATATACAGCAGCCCATGGTTTCCATGCTATGATTCCATCAGATAACCGCTGTGGACAAAATGTCCTCTGACATTGGCAGTAGACAACTATAGGCAGTAACAGCTATGAAGCTGAAACAGAAAGCTCTAATTCCATCAAGGCTATAGACGACTACTTTCCTCATTCTGTGGTTAATAACTGCAGTACCAATCATATTGGGGATTATAAAAATACGTATTTTTAAATGAATGTTTTTCCAATGACATCTGATTATAAATACATTTTGTTATGGTTATGCTACATTGACATGTGATTTCTGAATCCTTTAGTTCACAAGATGTCTGTGCACATTGATGACCTTATACACCTAATGCACCATATTTCAGAGGTGGAGAACTTGCAAGGTGTAGTGAAAGGTTCTGGCAAGTGGAAATGTGTGGCTGGTGCATTGGGATTGGTAGGAGGCTTCTTCTGTAGTTATCAAGGAGCAGCAGTTGGTAAGTGTTTGCTTTGGCTTTAAGAAAGAAGTTTGAAAATGACTAATGAATGAAATAGATACTGAGTGTGCTTGGTTTAAATTATCCTGACAGAAACAGTAACCCATGGAATGAATGGGGAAATGCCTTTAGATACTGCACTCTTGCATTTCATTTGCAGTTTGTCTATCCACCTGTATAACAGACACAAGTCCTCATGCAAAACTTCAACCATTATTCCTGGTTTTGCTCCTCATCAAAAACCTTACTTTAGTATCCTGTGGACATTTAACAAGCTTACATTGTGATTCTTTATCCCGCTGTGCTCGAACACAGTACACTCACAATCACTATATGTGCTATGACAGAGATAACATGGGCTTCCCTCAGAGGTTATATCTGCTATTACTGAGAAACATTATGAGCTCCCATTTGTTACAGACCAGATCAGAAACTCCAAGTATATTATGAGGTTAGCCTAGACCCCAACTTTTAGTTTTGATTTTGATATTAGGGTGTTTCACTCGATGTATGATTCAATTGACCCAGTAGGAAGCTTTAGTCAAAACAAACTTTATTTCAAGAACACAAGTAGAATATAACAAAAACATTTAGCATAACTTTTACCAATTAAAGTATTTAAACATGACAAAATATAATTCTTAATAGCTATCCATCTTTATTGTGCCAATTTAGCAGTATTTCCATGGACATAAATCCCTTCTTCAGAACCAGTTTTCAACAAAAGCAGGTATACTTACATGAATGTTGGACATCCAGCCTTTTAACACCTCTGGACAGAGATTGATAAAGACACCTATTGTCTAACTCTCATGCAGCAGACTTTCAGAGAAAGATTCCACTCCCAAAAAGCAGAATCTCAGAGAAAGAGACATATTTCCTGGCAGATTCCAGTCACCTGACTTCAGAGACTCCAAGCTACTTCTTCTTTCTATAGCTCCTCAAAAGGCAACTAAGCTTGAGTCCTCTGTGTAAGCCTAGCTCCGCCCAATCACCTGATATTACTGTCAATCAACCCAATGAAGTCCTACTCTGCAAAATTATAAGGAAAGTCACTAAAATCAGCAGAACAGCATTATTTTAGATTAAAACAAACATTCTAGCAATTGGGAGCAATTATGCTGCTGCAGTAGCAATAGAGGGCTGCTGAATATATATAACCCAGCAGCACTGGTTAGAACAGACGTTTAAAACAGATCCTGCACAAACAAATCACTAAAGTACATTTCTTAAAGGCACAGTATCGTCACACATCACACAGTTCATAAACAGGATAACCATGCCCGAATTGATACAGAAGATTGTTTAATGTGGTTGAAAAGTGTTGTAGCTGAGAAGAGTTATTTGAGGAAGTCCCCTTTTAAAAATTTTCTGTCGTATTTAAATGCATGTGGCTTCTGATTATTATAAAACAATTCTAAAGTCCATAATGAATAAACTCCCCTCCTGGTTCAGTAGACAAATCCACCAATGAGGAAGAATTTGATCACTAGTTAGTGCTGAATTGGCAGTTTTTTTGCTGGGTAGATTTGAGCCTTTCTACATTCTAAACTCGGGGGGAGGAAAGTAATAATGTTGCAATGTTAAGGAAAAAGAGCAGGGCAGGGGACTAATTGGATATAGTTCTTTCAACAAACTGGTACAGGGACAATGGGCTGAATGACTCTTCAAAACCTGTTGAAAGATTGTGATGTGTGGATTCTTGGTGAGAATATGATCAGGTCTGGATGCAATGTCCTCCATGATTAAATCATCTGCTGATACTCACTATTCGGGCTCCTGTCTAAAAAGTAGCTCATTGGTCAAAGGATCGGAAGATGGGTGGGATTCAGAGGAATGCAGTCAAATATGAATCAACATTTTCAAGAGAAGGAGAAAATGCATTTTGAACAGTGGAATATAAACAATTTCTCAATGTTTATTTTTGGTTTTTATTCTTCCTAGGTGGTGTAGTCGGTTGTTTAATTGGTGCCTGCATGACTTGTGGACAGTTTAAACCATTATGTAAGATGATTATGGAACTGCCACTGAATCAAAAACAGATATTGTCTGATGACGTACACAATATTGTCCAACATTTGGACTGGACTGATGCAGCACAACTGATATCATTAGTGATGGGAAACGTTGGTCTACAGGAGAAGGTGATGGCAGCAATAATTGCATTTTTTTTAAAGCAGCTCAACACTGAGGTGCGACACAGTGAAACTTTCAGAAATAAGTCACCTTTTCTAGAAGTCTAAATTAGAACAAAGGGCAAAGAACAAGGAAAAGTACATTACAGGAACAGGCCCTTTGGCCCTCCAAGCCTGTGCTGATCAGGATGCCCTAACGAAATTAAAATAAAATCTTCTGCCATTACTGGGTCTGTAGCCCTCTATCCTCTCCCTATTCATGTGCCCATCCAGATGCTTCTTAAATGTTGATAATGTGCCTGCTTCCACCATCTCCTCTGGCAGCACGTTCCAGGCACCCTCCACTCTCTGCGTGAAAAACTTCCTCCACACATCTCCCTTAAACTTTTCCCCTCTCATCTTGAACCTGTGCCTCCTTGTAATTGACAATTCCACCCTGGGAAAAAGTCTCTGACTATCCACCCTGTCAATGCCTCATAATTTTGTAGACTTCTATTAGGTCTCCCCTCAGTCTCTGTTTTTCCAGTGAAAACAATACTAGTTTATTCAAACTCTCCTCATAATCAACACTTGGTCCTGGTGAGCCTTCTTTGTATTCTCTCCAAAGCTTCCACTTCCAAAGATGTGCGGGTTAGGTTGATTGGCCAGGTTAAAAATTGCCCCTTAGAGTTCTGAGATGCGTGGATTAGCGGGTAAATATGTGGGGGTAGGGCCTGGGTGGGATTGTGGTCGGTGCAGACTCGATGGGCCGAATGGCCTCCTTCTGCACTGTAGGGTTTCTATGATTTCTATGATTTCCTTCTGGTAGTGTGGTGACCAGAACTGCATGCAATACTCCAGATTGCATATGCTGGGACATAAGAAAATGAGCATTAATTTTTAACTATAAAAATTCAAAATCTTTGACGGATGTAATTTGGTGTTGGTTGTAATGGCACTGGGGAATCTATGTGCTGAATTCTATTCGCTTATGAACATAATACCTAACTAAATTCAAAACAAGGATTTTTAAACCTGTTTTATATTTTTGTTGGCCACATCGCTTGCTGTTGAACTGTCAGTAGTTATTTGGAATGAAAGTTGGTTTATCAGTAAAGAATAATTCTGTTTGGGGATATAGGAAAATTAAATATAATTAGATCTGATTTTCAAAGGCTTGTGACATGGGAAATAAAGGGTTAATATGATTATTATAAGTTATAAAATGAGTTATACTTACAAAAATTGTTCCTTTTGCTGTATTTATCCATTACACCTGGATTACATCCCTAGCCTGTTATTCTACACGTGTTTCATTAGAGATGTTTCTGTGGCCGATAAATTTGAACTGTTTTGGATTTTGTTACATTTTATACTTTCCTGGTAGATTGCTTGAATGTGAGAATAGGATAGTGTGTTCTATGAAGGCCAATGGCTTCTATGAACAATCAAAATAAGCTTGCGCATGTGGTCAACTGACGTTTTTTGTGTAAATGTCCGCGATTGTAATTGCTCTTTGAGAGGTTCTGGAGCTTGAATCTTTTCCCAGCATACTTGTAATAAAATGTTTGTCTTTAACCATCTCCAGACACCGAGTGGCATTTGTCTCACGACAGTTTGTTAATGCTGTATCAGTTATATTACAAATGGAGAGCAATAAATTAAATTGGTAATACGTCACAAACTTGGTATTTATATCAAACTGTGATTATTTCAACAGTGGATGGATACAGGCTGGAGTTCTAGAAGAAAGGATATAATTGAGCCCAGAGTCACTCCAAAATATTGAACAAATGATTCATCCGACTAAATATGGTGCAAAGACAAGAATAAAGAATCTGACCTGAAATCTTAGTGAGCAAATTGTAATTTAATGTGAATACGGTATTCCGTGCTGCACCAAAGCAATTGTAAATAAAAGGTTACAAGGAGGATAAATAAACTAAAGAGTTCACAGGGCCAATGAAAAGTGCCCAATGTATTAGGAGAGCACATTGTAAATGCAAATTGTAAAAATGAGGTTATAGCACAATGGGTGGCACAGTGGTTAGCAGGGCCAGGGATCCTGGTTCAATTCCAGCCTTGGGTCAAGGTCTGTGTAGAGTGTGCACTTGTTCCCTGTGTGTGCGTGTGTTTCCTCCCACAGTTCAAAGATGTTCAGGCTAGGTGGATTGGCCATGCTAAATTTCTCTTCAGTGTCCCAAGATGTGGAGGTTAGGGGGATTAGCCATGGTAAATGGGTGGGGCATTGGGGGTGGGCCTGGGTAAGATGCTCTGTCCAAGAACTGGTGCAGACTAGATGGGCCGAATGCCCTCTTTCTGCACCGTAGGGATTCCATGAATCTATGATAATGGGGACTATGAAAAATTTGAGAACATGTGCTTATGGACTCGAACCTACAAATGGGATCAATAAATTAGTAAGTAGGTCAAGCAGAAACTGGACATCGGATGGATAATAATCACATACATAATCACGGTATTTATGGGGGGGATTCACCCGCCCCGTTCGCCACTGGCAGCAATCCTGACATCCCACTGACTGAGGCGCCAGGGCTAAACCAGAATTCCCAATGGGCGCCAAACCCATCACCATTCATCCGACTGGTCCCACATGCACCCAGGCTGGGCAGGAACCCATTGATTATGCAAAAGTGCTCATTGTAATCTCATTAGAGGGCTGGAAGCCTGATTCAGCGTCTTCCCACAATACATCTGTCTCCCCAGCCAGAAGCCACGTGGGCATGAATTGGTGCTGCTTTGAAACGTGGAGCCTTGGCACCATGGATTCTGAGGGGGCGCAAGGAGGTAAGTGCCTTTATTTACGTATAGGGCAGTTGTACATTTTGACTGGGGGAAGGGGTTGGGTTCGTGCTGAAGGGCAGTGGGTGACCTCGGGGGGTTTCCCCTACATTGGCTCTACCACAGCATTGCAAAGGTTCCAGCAAAGGCACACTTCTCTCAGTGACAACATTCTTCACTCTGTGGCACCACAGCACATTCTTCAGAAAGAGTCTCTCGCCTGCCTATAATTAACATCTACACCACACAAACAGCTGCCACAGCTCAGACAGGAAGGTCGGACCCTCATTGAGGCCCTCCAGCAGCTTTAGGATGGATAACATTGCTGACTCTCTCTCTCCTTTCCCATCATTATGAAGTACTTCGAAAGGTTATTCATGGCATCGATCAATTCCAGCCTCCCAGACTGTCTGGATCCACTTCAATTCACCTATCGCTGCAACAGGCCCATCTCCCTGGCCCGACACTTAACCCTGGAACACCTGGATAAGAAAGATACCTATGTCAGATTCCTATTTATTAACTACAGCTCAGCCTTCAACACCATTATTCCTACAAAACTCCGTGGCCTGGGCTCCTCCCTCTGCAACTGGATCCTAGACTTCCTAACCAGCAGACCACAATCAATAAGGATAGGCAACAGCACCTCCTCCATGATTATCCTCAAATCCAGTACCCTGCAAGGCTTTGTCCTTAGCCCCTTACTATATTGTTTATACACCTATGACTGTGTGGCCAAATTCCCCTCCAACTCGATTTTCAAGTTTGCTGAAGACACCACCGTAGTTGGTCGGATCTCAAACAATGAGACGGAGTACAGGAAAGGGATAGAGAATCTAGTGAATTGGTGCGGCAACAATAATCTCTCCCTCAATGTCAACAAAGTGAAGGAGAAGTGTAGTGGAGGACATGCCCCTGTCTACATCAATGGGGATGAAGTAGAAATGGTCACGAGCTTCAGGTTTCTAGATGTCCAGACCACCAACAACCTTTCCTGGTCCCTCCATGCCAACGCTATAGTTAGGAAAGCCCAACAAGGCCTCTACTTTCTTAGGAGGCTAAGGAAATTCGGCATGTCCATTACGACTCTCACCAAGCTTTACAGATGCACCATAGAAAGCACTCTTTCTGGATGTGTCACAGCTTGGTATGGCTCCTGCTCTGCCCAAGACCGCAAGAAACTATAAAGGGTTGTGAAAAAAACCCAGTCCATCATGCAAACCAGCCTCTCATCCATTGATTCTGTCTACATTTCCCGCTGCTTCGGAAAAGCAGCCAGCATACTCAAGGATGCCAAGAACCCTGGGCTTACTCTCTTGCACCTTTTCTGTTGGGAAAAAGATACAAAAGTCTGAGGTCATGTACTAACTGACTCAAGAACAGATTTTTCCCTGCTGCCATCAGACATTTGAATGGACCTACCTTATATTAAGTTGATCTGTCTCTATTCCCTAGTTATAACTGCAACACTACATTCTGCACTCTCTCCTTTCCTTTTCTATGAATGGTAAGCTTTGTCTGTATAGCGGGCAAGAAACAATACTTTTCACTGTATGGCATTTCAACTACGACTCTCACTAACATTTACAGATGCACTATAGAAAGCATTCTTTCTGGTTCTCTCACAGCTTGGTATGGGCTCCTGCTCTGCCCAAGACCGCAAGAAACTACAAAAGGTTGTGAATATAGCCCAGTCCATCACACAAACCAGCATCCCATCCATTGGCTCTGTCTACACTTTCCGCTGCCTCGGCAAAGCAGCCAGCATAATTAACGACCCCACGCACCCCGGACATTCTCTCTTCCACCTTCTTCCTTCGGGAAAAAGATACAAAAGTCTGAGGTCACATACCAACCAACTCAAGAACAGCTTCTTCCCTGCTGCTGTCAGACTTTTGAATGGACTTACCTTGCATTAAATTGATCTTTCTCTACACCCTAGCTATGACTATAACGCCACATTCTGTACTCTCTCCTTTCCTTCTCTGTGAATGGTATGATTTGTCTGTATAGCGCGCAGGAAACAATACTTTTCACTCGATGTTAATACATGTGACAATAATAACTCAAATCAAATCACCTCCAGACAGACTCAGGATGCTTTTCGGACTCGAGGCATATCAGCTCACATTAATCCTGGTGCCTGCTGCCAAGACAGATTGGCAGCAGCAAGAGCGGCCAGGACCAGCCCAGGCATGACCCAGCTTCACAGGAGCTAGCCCCAGATCATCAGGGGGCTGCTATCCATCAGACTGAGGAGGGGTGAGAAGACAGCCATACTGTAGGCCACGTGTGTACAGGAGGTGCTGGTCTTTTCACGAGCTGTCAGATAACATGTGCCAGGTTGTCACCTGCCTGGCATCAAGAGGAGAAGGAGGACTCCCGCTTCCGGTGGCTGTGAATGCTTGGTTGGCACAACATTTTTGCCATTGGATCATTCCAGGGCTTAAGCAAGGGGGTATGCCCGGGCAACAGAATACATCTCATTCAAACTGGACCAGGCTCATCAGGGTGCCCAGGCTGCAGGATTCAGTGCCACAACTAGGATGCCACTGCCAGAGCACCATCTCAAAAGGGAGTGCTCTTCATCAACAGGAAGGGGTCTTGCTCCTTGAACATCCAGCTGGTGAGTGCCCATCAGCTGAACATCATGTACCTCTGTGCAGGCTATCCTGGGAGTGTGCATGATGTATTCATCCTGGCACACTGTGAGGTACCCGTCACCTTCGAATGTAACCCTTGGCTGAGGGGCTGGCTAGAGGAGGACAAGGGTTACCCCCTAAGGTAAATGTGTGGAGGCCCCAAACTGAGATGGTGACCCACTACAGTAAGGCCCACTCTGCCACCAAGAACGTCATCAAGCAGCGCATAGGCCTCCTAAAGATACAGCTCTGTTGCCTGGACTGCTCTGGCAGGGCTCACCAATACAGCTCCCAGAAGGTCGCTCAGATTGTGTCACATGCTGCGTCTTGCACAACTTGGCACAGCAGCTAGGCAATGGAGGAGGAACAGGCAGTCTCATCAGAGGAGGAGGATGACCAGGACTGGGTGGAGGAAGAGCCCAGGGGGGACCTGGAGGAGGCTGAACAGGCCGCGGCCAAGATCGTACAGGGCCAGAGGACCAGGTTGGCCCTCATAGGCTCCAGATTTGCTGTCTAGGGTGATCATTGTCAACTCAATCCCAATATCCCCTTATCCTCAGACCGTTTTGCCTCATTCCCTTGTTTCCCCCTTCCCCTCAGTCCCTTGGCACACCTTCCTTTCAAACTTTTTCCCCTGCCCCAAGACGTGTATTCCCCCTCCTCCATCCAAAGGTCACTGTACTATCACGCCAGGGTGATGGGCCTGGGTTGGCAGTGTCAGAAGGTCTGCTCACAAGGCAGGAGGGTGATGACGACTCGCTGTGAGGAAAGCTGTGCTGCTCCTCATCACCAGAAGGTATCTGATTCCTATCTTTTCTATGCCATTCCGCTGACTTCCTACTCATCCCTAAGAGTGTGTTGGGGCTACTTTCAGCTAGGCCACAGTTTTAGGTGAGGGGAGGGATGGTCTGGGCAGGGATAGAGTTCAGGTTCACAGAATGGTGAGGGTGGGAAACCAGAATGTCTAAGGCTGTGGCTCTCATGGCCTCCTACTTCTGGATGAGGCTGTAGGGCCTGTGGGAAGATCAGAAGATTGAGGTGGTAAGAAAGGAGAGTCTTGTCACAGAATCCTGTCCTGTACCCATGGGATGTCACCAGGAAGCACCTGAATATCATCTTTCCAGCCTGGGAGGCCTTTGCCTCGGAGGTCAGCTCAACTGGCAACCAAGTCAGAAGCTCCACGCAGTTCAGGAAGTGGAAGAATGATTTAATCTGGTCCTCCAGGGTAAGTCCTCTCATCTCCCTCCACTATCAAACTCTCAGCATGTTATCATGTACTTAAACGGTTACTCACACATCCATTAGCAGGGACACATCTCAACACTCAACTTCATTTGCATTCCATTAATGGGATGCACGTAGGCTTCACCCTGGTGGGAATAAAGGTGGGCAATAGATTTTCCAGCTCCTGCTTCATTGATCCTCCCCACTGGCCATTAAACCCGCTGTTTTTGATACTGAAAAAATCTGCCTATTGTCACTATTCATGGACTGAAGTGAATAATGTTTCCATGCTTTCTGTTTGATTGCTGTTGCCTGTAGTGAAAACAATGCTGGGTAAATCTCTGAGGGCTGAACTGAGCAGCCCCCACAACAAGCATGGGGCTTGCAATGCACCTGTTCAATGTGATGCTGGCAACTTGTCAACTTTATGTTATCTGCTCATCACCCTAATTGTAGTGTACTTCACTGTCTATGGCAGCTCATCGCAGTGGAAACCAGAATATTTAAAATAGGAAAAGACTGAATAACTGAAAGGAAATTGGACAGAGTGTGCCCCAAGGTCCTCAGACGTTGCACAGGACACTTGTTGGAGGTGGTACGATGAGGTTGGAGACCCTCCAGACAAACTCTCAGAGGATAAAACAACCAGATACCTGAGGCTGTCAATGCCAGGAATCAAGTCCTGGATGTAGAACCAGAAAAGGTTCAATGATCCCACACAAGTACTGAAGCTTAGTGAATTCATCTTGAGTACCAGATCCAATCATTGGCCTCTCACACTGCTCTGTGCACCACACCCACATAATTCACCCACCAACAATCTCCATCAATGAGTAATCTTATTTAATATTCATAGCTGTACATCATTATTATACACTTAACATAGCTGTGTACCTCACAGCCACATTTTAATCTGTCAGTGTCTTCTTGATGTTTTGCATGTTTCAGAATGGGTGTAACCCTGGTATAAATGACTTACATTCCAAATTCTTGCCAACTTCCATTGGAACTATTAGAACGTCACTGACTTTTAGGCTCACGGAGTTACATGGTTTAAACTGGATAACTCTGTTCAATAGCAGCTCTAACCTTGATTTAGGAAAATATACCTGGAAGGGAAATTGGAATTAGCAATGGTGATGGTTCATGTGCTTTGCGGACAGAACAATGATATTTGATGTGGGGTGATGGTCCCTTTAAAAACCAAGTTTCTCGGAATGAAGATTCCTTATTAAAAAAATGGTTTGTTTCCTGTAACTGATCATGTGACCAAGCTGTCTACAATATGAAACAAAAAATCAATCAGGAGATAATTATAAGGGCGATTAGGTTCCCGATTCTGTTGCCAGGTTCTAGCAGCATGAGTTTTGGTTTTACAACAAGTGGGATGCAGGGAGCATCTCTTTTAAACAGGATTCATTGGAATTCAGTGTGCCGACCAAAAGAGCTTTAAAAACCTTGAGAACTGCAGAATTCTCTCAGCAGTGAGTTAAATTTGACGGATAACCAAAGTTGAGGAGAGAGCGGCTTTCTAGATGCAAGGGCTCCTGAGTTAAAGAGCATTCGAACCAGGAATGTTTTGATCGGAGGTGGCGACATTTAAGACACCAGTGGCACCTCTGTTGAACAGGGGGTTTACATTCGTTTGGAACCAATTTGAAGGTGGCCCAAGAAATCTCAAATACTATATGAATCTGAAAAATGATTTGATTTGATTTATTATTGTCACATGCATTAATGAAAGGTATTGTTTCTTGCGCACTGCACAGGCAAGGCATACCAGAGGATTGGAGGATTGCGGATGTGGTTCCTATTTTCAAGAAGGGGAAGAGGGATAGCCCAGGAAATTACCGACCGGTGAGTCTAACCTCAGTGGTTGGTAAGCTGGTGGAGAAGATCCTGAGGGACAAGATTTATGAGCATTTAGAGAGGTTTAGTATGCTCAAGAATACTCAGCATGGCTTTGTCAAAGGTAGATCGTGCCTTACGAGCCTGGTGGAGTTCTTCGAAAATGTGACTAAACACATTGACGAAGGGAAAGCGGTAGATGTGGTTTATATGGATTTTAGCAAGGCGTTCGATAAGGTCCCCCATGCAAGGCTTCTAGAAAAAGTGAGAGGGCATGGGATCCAAGGGGCTGCTGCCCTGTGGATCCAGAACTGGCTTGCCCAAAGGAGGCAGAGAGTGGGTATAGATGGGTCTTTTTCTAAATGGAGGTCGGTCACCAGTGGTGTGCCCCAGGGATCTGTTCTGGGACCCTTGCTGTTTGTCGTTTTCATAAATGACCTGGATGAGGAAGTGGAGGGATGGGTTGGTAAGTTTGCCGACGACACGAAGGTTGGTGGGGTTGTGGATAGTCTGGAGGGATGTCAGAAGTTACAGAGGGACATAGATAGGATGCAAGACTGGGCGGAGAAGTGGCAGATGGACTTCAACCCAGATAAATGCGTAGTGGTCCATTTTGGCAGGTCAAATGGGATGAAGGAGTACAATGTAAAGGGAAAGACTCTTAGTACTGTAGAGGATCAGAAGGACCTTGGGGTCCGGGTCCATAGGACTCTAAAATAGGCCCCGCAGGTGGAGGAGGTGGTTAAGAAGGCATATGGGGTGCTGGCCTTTATCAATTGAGGGATTGAGTTTAGGAGTCCGGGGATAATGATGCAGCTATATAAGACCCTCGTCAGACCCCACTTGGAATACTGTGCTCAGTTCTGGTCGCCTCATTACAGGAAGGATGTGGAAAAGATTGAAAGGGTGCAGAGGAGATTTACAAGGATGTTGCCTGGATTGAGTGGCATGCCTTATGAGGATAGGCTGAGGGAGCTCGGTCTTTTCTTCTTGGAGAGACGTAGGATGAAAGGAGACCTAATAGAGGTATATAAGATGTTGAGAGGCATAGATCGGGTGAACCCTCAGAGGTTTTTTCCCAGGGTGGAAATGGCTGCTACGAGAGGACACAGGTTTAAGGTGCTGGGGGGTAGGTACAGGGGAGATGTTAGGGGGAAGTATTTCACACAGAGGGTGGTGGGCGAGTGGAATCGGCTGCCGTCAGTGGTGGTGGAGGCAAACTCAATAGGGTCTTTTAGGAGACTCCTGGATGAGTACAAGGGACTTAATAGGATGGAGGGTTATAGGTAGGTCTAGAAGGTAGGGATATGTTCGGCACAACTTGTGGGGCCGAAGGGCCTGTTTTGTGCTGCAGTTTTCTATATTTCTATACATAGAGAAGGAAAGAAGAGAGTGCAAAATGTACAGTCTAAGTGGTTAATGTTCCACTTTCTGATGAGCATCAGACTTGGGTTTTTGTCGGCTGTAAGTCAAATGGGTTTAGAAGGAAATGTGAGTTAAGAAGTTGGGTTTAGAGGATAAATAACCATTTTCATTGTACGTTTAATATATTTAATGTAACTGACTGGTTAAAATAGAGTAAAGTTATTAGTATTCATGCTCTTTTATTTTTGTGTTGTCAAATTATTTTGTTGTAAACTGTCAACCTTGTGGGTTCATTCTTTTAGTTAAAGGGGGAGACGGTGGTAAGTGGTAATATCACTGAACTCCTAATCCAGGATAATCCAGGATTATTATGCAAAGTATAAATATTTCTAACAATCATAAAATATACTGATACAGGAAAAAATTAAAAATGTAAAGGTTATGCTAACAGCTCAAGCTGATAGCTACAAGATTCAAGGTTATCAGTCCAAAATGAGCTTGTGGTAATACAGGAGTGTGTCTAATTTTACTGCAAAAATGTTGCAGAATTCTATACTTTACATCTGCCATACGTACATTTAGTCAATTACATTATAGAAACTTGAGGTTGTTTCTTGTGCATATATGGCAATGGATTTCAATGTTTCCCCAAGCCAAGCAGCCTTCTAGTGATACCTGTACGTTCCAAAATATACAGCAACCCATGGTTTCCATGCTATGATTCCAACAGAAAACCAAGTGGACAAAATATCCTCTGACAATAACAGCTTAGAAACTGAAAGGTCTAATTTTGAAAAGAGTGTAGAAGACTACTTTCCCCATACTGTGTTTACGAACAACAGTAGCAATCAAATTGGGGATTATAAAAATATGTTTCCAATGACATCTGTTGAAAAAACATTTTGTTATAGTTGATATCCAGTGATGTGTGATTTCTGAATCTATTAGTTCACAAGATGCCTGTGCACACTGATGACCCAGTGCGCCATATTGCAGAGGTGGAGAAGTTGCAACTTGCAGTGAAATGCTCTGGGAAGGGGGCACTTGTGATTGGTGGAATGACACTTGCCCTCTTTTTAGGTCAAACCAAATAAACAAACTCAGATTAAATCAGGACAAAGTAAAAGGGGCAGCTCCCCAAAAAGGAGGGGACACAGCCCGAACAGAAATCAAAGTACAAAGGAGGAATGACACTTGCAGCAAGCTTGATTGGTGGTCCTGTTGGAACAGCAGCTGGTAAGTGTTTGCGATTGACTTTAGAGAAAGGAGTTTGAGAATGACTAATGAATGAAATAGATACTGAGTGTGCTTGGTTTAAATTATCCTGACAGAAACAGTAACCCATGGAATGAATGGGGAAATGCCTGCCTTTAGATACTGTGGAGAGGAATTTTGTGTGAGCACATTGACAATTTGTGTGCTAATGTCACTGACAATAACTTGCTGACTATATCTTCATCAAAAAAGGTTTATAAAGAAATGAAGAAAGGTGCTTGTGAAACACATATTTTTAGGATTAATGGGGAGATTCTGGTATCCATAACATTTGTTAATGGCTGAAACCTAGATAAGCATATTGCAAAAAGATGTAGCAAATGACACCAAGTTGTTTGGGAAAACTGGAGAGATATTAGACTTTTTTAACTAGTTATAATAGTGTTAGTGATTATGGTATTTCACTAGTAGTCCACAATGGCAAATTGGTTAATTTAGTTCAATAAATCTGTTAACCAGGTAAAATAACCAAGAAAGCTGCTGGAGTGTTTCAAAAACAGAACTGGTACACTAACCTCCTTTAGAGAAATAAACCCTCCAGCCCTGCCAGCCTAGCCTACAATGTAGCATCAGTCTCACCCTATTGGTGCTTTTTAATCACAGCAACTAGGGATCATCATTAAATTTGGCCTTGCCAGCATTCCAAAAACAATTATTAAATTTTAAATTGATATCAGCTGAGTTCTATTAGCCTCAAAGTGGGTTTGTAGACATTCCAGCTGCTACATTCATACAGGGTTTTATTGCTAGTAGATGAAGTGTTTTAGTGGGTATGTTCCTTTTTAATAATCACTGTGCAGGGTGGCACAGTGGTTAGCACTGCTGCCTCACAGCACCATGGACCCAGGCTCGATCCCTCTCTTGGATCACTGTCCGAGTGGACTTTATATGTTCTCCTCGTGTCTGCGTGGGTTTACTCCGGGTGCTCCGGTTTCCTCCCACAGTCCAAAGATGCGGAGGTTAGGTTGATTGACCATGCTCAATTGTTCCTTAGTGTCGGGGGGACTAGCAGGGTAAATACATGGGATTATGGGGACAGGGTGATGCGCGTCAATGAGCACATGGAATCAAGGCTTTGGTATTGAAGGCTTTAATACAGTAACAATGGAACTACTAACACGAATACACCAGTTCAGACTGAAGGGGTCCTGCCGGAGCAGGGGGTCTTATACCCTGCCACCGGAGGCGGGACCCCACTGGAATGTGCCATGATAACACTTATAACAGGTAAACACCCTAACCCAACAACATAGTACAACCCCCACAGTAATAACACCCTAGCCCAACAGTAACATGGTAACAAACCCCAGTGGTGAACCAACGATGGTTCACCACATTCACCCCTCCTTTAGGAACAAAAGGTGGCGGGGTGGACGAAAAACAGACAATAACAAAAAAAGTCACAGGATTCACAAGTCCAGACGGTCTGGAGGACCGCACCGACGCTGCGAGCTCCTCAACACTGGTTGCGAAACCGGAGCAGGTGCCGATCTCTTCAACACCGGTTGCGAAAACGGAGCAGGTGCTTGTGGTGGCTCTCTTAAAGTAACGTCTGGCTGTCCCCTCAAGGACTCCCGGGCCGGCCGGCCCTGGTGAGGCGATGGTGCAGGGGATCCTGGAACGTTTGGTGGTAGTGGTGGTGGTGATGATGATGGTGGCGCCGATCTCCGAGTCTCAGGCAAGCTGTCCATGGGAGTAAAAGTGTTATGCACTGGTCCCGGTGCTGACCGCGCCACGTCTGGGGAAGTAATGAGGAGTAGTGGATTTGTGACTGGGGGAATAGGAGCGACAGGGGTTGCTACGTCCCCTGCGGGCGCCAGGTCTCTAATGGAGACAGTGTCCTCTCGCCCGTCAGGATATGCCACATAGGCATACTGAGGGTTGGCGTGGAGGAGTTGGACCGGTTCGACCAAGGGGTCGGACTTGCGAGCCCTCACATGGCGCCGCAGAAGGACGGGTCCTGGTTACGTCAACCAGGCTGGCAATGAGGTCCCCGAGGACGACTTCCGAGGGAATGAGAACATCCTCTCGTGGGGAGTAGCATTGGTTGCCGTACACAGGAGGGAGCGGATAGCATGGAGCGCATTTGGAAGGACCTCCTGCCAACGGGAGACTTGAAGGCCCCTGGATTTCAGTGCCAGTAGGACAGCCTTCCAGACTGTAGCATTCTCCCTTTCCACCTGTCCGTTACCCCTAGGGTTGTAGCTCATGGTTCTACTAGAGGCAATCCCGAATGAGAGCAGGAATTGCCTCAAGTCGTTGCTCATGAACGACGAGCCCCTGTCGCTATGAATGTAGCAGGGGTACCCGAACAGGGTAAAAAGTTCACTGAAAACCTTGATGACGGTGGCAGTTGACGTGTCCGCACAGGGGAAAACAAACGGAAACCGGGAATATTCGTCTATTATATTGAGAAAATAGACATTCCGGTCCGTTGAGGGAAGGGGGCCCTTAAAATCCACACTCAGCCTCTCAAAAGGGCGAGTGGCCTTGACCAATTGTGCCCGGTCTGGTCGATAAAAGTGTGGTTTGCATTCTGCGCAAATCCGACAGCTTCTAGTTACTGACCTGACATCCTCCACCGAGTAGGGCAGGTTGCGGGCTTTGATGAAGTGGTAGAGTCTGGTGACTCCAGGATGACACAGATCATTGTGGAGAGCCTTCAAGCGGTCCTCCTGCATGATGGCGCATGTTCCGCGCGAGAGGGCATCCGAGGGCTCATTGAGCTTCCCTGGATGATACATAATATCGTAATTATAGGTGGAGAGCTCAATTCTCCACCGCAAGATCTTATCGTTCTTGATCTTGCCCCTCTGCGTGTTACTGAACATAAACGCCACGGATCGTTGATCCGTGATCAGGGTGAACCGCTTACCTGCCAGGTAATGGCGCCAGTGTCTGACTGCCTCCACAATGGCCTGAGCCTCCTTTTCCACCGCTGAGTGCCGAATCTCTGGGCCTTGAAGGGTGCGGGAAAAAAACGCGACGGGCCTGTCTGCCTGGTTTAGTGTGGCGGCTAGGGCGAAGTCAGATGCATCACTCTCCACCTGGAAAGGGATGGATTCATCCACCGCGTGCATCGTGGCTTTCGAGATGTCGCTCTTCAAAACCTTGAAGGCCAATTGGGCCTCCGGCGTAAGTGGGAAGGTCGTGGACTTAATGAGCGGACGAGCTTTGTCCGCGTAGTTGGGGACCCACTGTGCATAATATGAGAAGAACCCGAGGCATCTCCTCAGTGCCTTCGTGCTAGCGGGCAAGGGAAGTTGAGTGAGTGGGCGCATACGGTCTGGATCAGGGCCAATGACCCCGTTTTCCACCACGTATCCGAGGATGGCTAACCTACGCGTACGGAATACACACTTCTCCCTGTTATAGGTCAGATTCAGGCGAGATGCAGTGCGCAGAAAGTGTTGGAGATTCGTGTCGTGGTCCTGCTGGTCATGGCCGCAGATGGTGACGTTATCCAGGTACGGGAAGGTAGCCCGCAACCCGTTCTGGTCCACCATTCGGTCCATAGCACGCTGGAAGACCGAGACCCCATTGGTGACACCAAATGGAACCCTGAGGAATTGGTATAGACGACCATCCGCCTCAAAGGCCGTTTATTGTCGGTCCTCTGGGCGGATGGGGAGTTGATGGTAGGCGGACTTAAGGTCTATGGTAGAAAACACTCGGTACTGCGCAATCTGATTGACCATATCAGAAATGCGCGGGAGAGGATACGCATCCAGCTGCGTGTATCTATTAATGGTCTGACTATAGTCGATGACCATCCGAGGTTTGTTCCCGCTTTTGACTACCACGACCTGCGCTCTCCACGGACTAGCACTGGCCTGTATGATCCCTTCCTTGAGGAGCCGCTGAACCTCAGATCTAATAAAGATCCGGTCCTCAGCGCTGTAACGCCTACTTTTAGTAGCGATGGGCTTGCAGCCAGGTACCAGATTTTTAAAAAGGGATGGTGTCGTGATCTTCAGGGTGGATAAATTGCACGCGGGGCGCTTTGGGCAATTTGGAGGCTGCGGCTGATTCCCTACTGACAGTGAAGGGAGTGGCCCACCGTACTGTAGGATCACACTCTTCATGTGGACCATAAAGTTTAGTCCGAGGAGAATTGGCGCGCAAAGGTGAGGTAGCACAAGGAGCCTGTATTGCTCGTAAACTGTGCCCTGTACCTCAAGAGTTACCATACATCGTCCTTGGATCGGTACAGACCGGGACTGTGATGCCATGGAAATTGTCTGTTTGGCAGGGAGAACCCGGAGTCCACACCTTTTAGCAGTTTCAGGGTGTATGAAACTTTCGGTGCTCCCACTGTCAAACAGACAATTCACAGTTCTGCCACTAACCTTTACCTCCATCATAGAATGTTCCAGTCTGTAATGCCTGGTCTGATCCAGAGAGATCGACGCCACCGTTGGCCCCTGGGCGTCACTGCATGCTGCCGATGTGGATGCTGAGGACCCCTGCTGGTCGCTGCTGCATGCTGCCGATGTGGATGCTGAGGACCCCTGCTGGTCGCTCCTAGTCGTCGTGGACCATGATGGCCGCCCCCATGAATCGCACGTGGGCGAGGGCGCCAAGCGCAGCGACTTCTGGTGGTCTTCCTCCTCCTCTGTCTGCCACGATGGCGCCGTCCTGAGATCGCACGTGGTCGGACCTCGTGGGTACTGCGACGCCGAAAGAGATGGTCTCCGTTCTGGAGGGTTACAAGCTGCACTGCCGTTTTTAGGTTTGGACCTGCAGACTTTGCCGTAGTGGCCTTTTTTACCGCACTGGCTGCAGATTGCCGTTCTTGCCGGACACTGTTGCCGTGGATGCTTGGCCCCACCGCAAAAATAGCATCGCTGGCCACCTGGAGCTGCCGCCGTCGTCGAATCGATCTGGGAGCGCGGGTTCGCGGGGCGAGGAGGGAGCAGAGCTTGCTCCAACCACGTTGACTGCACGTGGTCCTCGGGGTACAGCGCCAAGCTCTTCGACGCCGCCTCCAACCTCACGGCCATCCCCATTGCCTGGGTCAAGTTGAGTTTCCCCTTTTCTAGTAATTTAAGCCTGATGTACGAGGACCCTACCCCTGCTACGAACGCGTCTCGGGCGAGGTCGTACATATACTGCTCGGCGGAGACGTCCTTACAGTCGCAACCCCTGGCAAGCTGCAGGAGCTCATTGGCATAATCCTCTA